>NC_140944.1:152300139-152900139 GCF_014529385.1 Adiantum capillus-veneris
TTTAAATGCCGCCACAGAAAGGAATCATTATCCACTACCCTTCCTAGATGAAATCCTCAATCAAGTTGCAAGTCATGAGCGCTACTCAATCATGGATGGATTTTTTGGCTACTTTCAGATCTTGATAGCGATTGAAGATCAATCGAAGACAACTTTCATTACTCCTTGGGGTTGTTTCGACTACAAAAGAATGCCTCTTGGGCTGGTTAATGCATATGTTACCTTCCGAGGATGGGTGAATAGAGTGTTTGGTCCCTACTTGGGTAAGTTGATTTAAGTTTTCATGGATGACATTGGATGTTATAGCTCCAAGGTCACACATTTGGAGAAGCTGAGGTTGAGTTTTGAAAGACTTCAACAAGAGGATGGGCAACTCAACCCAAAGAAGTGTAAGTTTGCTCATGCCAGAGTCCATTTTCTAGGACATGTGGTTTCCCAAAATGGAATTGAAGCCGACCCAGATAAATTTAAGGCTTTGTTGCTTAAGGACCCACCTTGCAACACAAAGGATTTGGCATCATTTGTGCATAAGCTTGGATACTTGTCCCGTTTTTTTTGGATGCCATGTCAGTATGTGTATCTTCTCTAGAAATTGAGTCAAAGGGTTCAAGGGTTTTGAGTGGAATGAAGACATGCAACAGGCTTTTGATGGTATCAAGGAGGTATTGTGTGCTCTACCAACAGTGAATCCTCCCGACTTGCAATCTATTTTCTATGTATCTATTAGTTGGGGTCAGTAGCTTTTGGGTCGGTTCTTTTACAAAAAAAGGGAAGGAACTTCAAGCCATTCTATTTTGAGAGCAAGATGAAGAATGTAAGCGAGTTTTCCTACACAAAAATGGAACAGTGGGTCTTTGCCTTGGTTCTTGCTTGTTGCAATTTCAAAACCTATCTGTTGCTCCAAAAGTTCTATGTGCTCACCACATCAAATATCTTGCCGAATGTAGTACAAAATTTGAAGCGTAGAAAGCGCATCTTAAAGTGGACTTTGGAGCTTCAAGAGTATAAGTTTGAGTTTAAAGTGGATCACTATGTTAAACCTCACCTCCCGGACACAATGGTACATAAGGGAGGGGAGCTTCCATCTTACCCAAGGGTGATCATGAAGAGGAAGTAGATATTACAGATGCGTATACAATGATATTTGATGGTGCATACAGGAAAGTTCTTCAAAAGGCAAGTGGTGGGGTAGTCATTAAGAGTGATGTAATCTTTTCTAGAGCTTACAATCTTGATGAAGCTAAAAGTAACAATGAGGCTGAGTATCTGTTAGCAGCAAGCTAACACGGACACCATTTTTCTAAGTTCTCCTTGTAAAACAATTATTATTTTGATAAATCAAGAATATTGTAACTCTTATTCTCTTGGATAAACTTTGTAATTAATGAGCCGGGGCTACAAGCTTCCAGATTGTATCAGCTAGTCATTTCCCAGCTTTGGTAAACTCCAGATTATTAGTTTTGACCACCCAAAAACCTTGGCTAAGGTATAAAAGCCAATTTTTGTAAGTTTTTGGATAAGAAATACACAGCGTGAGCTAACGGCGCTTACTTCTCTCCTTCTCGCGCTTCCTACTCCCTCTCCGGTTGTCACATTGCGAATGTGTTTGTTGCATTGCATTCACAGGTAAGAGGTCTACGCATTGACGTAAGCCATTTACCGTATTTCGTAGCTTTTTCCATCGCCGACCTGCGGCCTAATTTCATCATAACTAGGAATTTATACTTTTAAATAAAAAACTAAGAATAGGCGGGGTATTGGGGCATCATTGCTAAGCATTTAGATGCATTCTGGGTCGAAAACGACTAGGTAAAAAATCCACTGCTGTTAATAATCGCAATTTTGGAACTTGACCTAAAGTGGGGTTTGACGCCATAGCCATGTGTGCTTAGGTCTTATAAACTTTTTCTAGAAGTTTCGTTACATTTGGATGTCATTTGATGCTGTAACGGATGTGATTTGCTTGCCGATGAGCGATTGGCTTTTGGTGATTTCAGTCACTTAAGTGTAGCTTGAGTTAGATGCGAGTTGTTAGTTGTTTTCTGAGAGATTGAAAACCTCTTGTAGCCTCTATGCACTAGTCGAGTCAGCTTCGTCCCATGGTTTGACAAATTAATCATGGTTCTCGCTAATACCGCAATAAGATAGGATGGTGAGGTTAGACATGCGTCACATATTTGGCGCCGCTGCCGGGGATCGAAGAGACCTAAACTAGGGAAAACAAGAGCATCTTGTGTAGTTGTCCTTTAACTTTCTCTAGGTTCGCCTAGAGTTCTAAACTTTCTTTTAGTACCGCATAGTTTCAGATTGTCGTCTTTTGCTGTGTAGAGGTAGCTTGGAAGTAATCGTACTTGCTGAGTACCTTTAGGACTGTAGGATTGTAGATTTAGATTAGGATTTGGAGAATGATTGGTAGAGGAGACAAGTCTTAAGATCAAGACTCCAAAAAACAAAAAAAAAACAAAAAAAAAACAAAAAACACAAGAAAACGAGTGTTTGTGAACACTTTCCACAACCCCATTGCATGAGAATCTAGGAGTAGGGTAAGTAGGATCCGAGGTGGATTTCAGAACATTGCTCTCTCTGAAAGAATCAAGTGTGAGTTGTTATTGGAAGTTGCAGAAGTTCAGGTCTACGGCTAGAAATAGCTTGAAAAGACTCGAATCCACTCAATCCGAATGGACAGTAAGCCTAAGAGTTGTCCGAACCATTGGGTAAGCTCAAAGACACTTCGAGGTAAAAATTTCAAAAGCTAGTTAAAACTCATATTATTTACTTTTTCTTGACATTTTAGGCCAAATTAAGTTTTGACTTGATTCATAGGCTTAAAATACATCATGTAAAGACTGTCTTTGAGAAAATTGCAAAAAAATGCTCATTTCAAGCCTAAAGTTAATAATCGCGATTTTTAACTTTCTGCTCTAAATTGGCCAAGGTTCATATCATTGACTCATTGCATGTATACAAACAACTTTTGTAAAGGCCCAAAAGATTTGGATCACGAAACTGGCAAAAAATTGGGTAAAAACTAAAGTTTGTACTGACTTTTTGAATCTTGAGTATAAATTTGGGAAAAATCTGTCCAAACTTGTTGAAATTTGATTCATAGGCTTATGTTGATGTGATAAACATGTGTATATGCTCAGTTGACCAAAAATTTGTTAGAAGTAAATAATTGCGATTATTTACATCTGCCCTATTTTTCAACTTTTTTGACCAAGTCTGCATACCACTAGCTTCACCATGTTGTAATAAGCCCATAAACCAAATTTGGTAAGATTTGGACCACTGGAGTAAAATTTGTGACTAAAATTGCAAAGTTAGTCTGTGGACAGAAAATTGATGACCATTTGAACAAAAATTGTCCAAACTTGATGGAAATTGGCAGGTGACCTTAACTTAAGGTGCTTAACAGATCTGTGTCAAACTTGGGGCAAAAACTTGCAAAAATATAGCTGGAGTAAATAATCACGATTATTTACATCTGCTTTCAAACTTGATGATTTTGCAAATTTGAGTATACCACAAGGTCAAGCACATCAAGTAGACCTCACAAATCAATTTTGGTGAAATTTGGATCCCAAAAGTGAGACTTAAGCCAGATTATCAAAATCAGAGTCTGCGAGCACCAAACAATTGATAAACTTGATCAGGATTGGTCCAAACTTGTTGAAATTTTCCCAGAAACTCTAACAAGTTGTATACTTGCCAAACCTATCAAAAAAGTGCAAAAATTTGACAAATGTAAATAATCACAATTATTTACGTCTGCTATCCAGAGACATCATTTTGGACTTTTGAACTCATACAGTGATAGACCAACATAATATAAGGCTGCAGTGCAATCTTGGGTTCAATCGGATCAAAATTGGTACAGATACACAGTCGAATCTGAAAGTCAAAATTTGACTCCCATAGCTCGATTTGAAGTGATACACAGAGAACAATCACGAGAGTTCTCAAGAGGTCCACTGTCTTTATAGAAGAATAGCTAACTTGATTAAATTTGTACAGGAATCAGGTTGCAGACGAGGAATCAGTGGCTTGACAGAAAGTTGCAATTGAATCAAGTGGAAATTGACGACAAGTCAGTCCCCAAAGGTGAGTACTCTATCCAGGGCTTCATAAGTCTATATGAACCTTAGATCTAGTCGTGTACTAGGAAATCAGGGCATACTCAGAGAAACCTCCAGTAGAGTATCTACCGAAGAAAGCGTGAATCAAGGAAATTCCTTGCACACAATTCCTAAAGAAGTCTCAGACACTTTTCCAGATTCAACATCCGAAATGTCTTCTTACTCCACTCACTCAAAAATCGGAACGACAGTGTGCTATAAGCATATACTATCTTTTTACAAGACTAATCGTCATGGAGCCCAGGTTTACTTGGACCCTAATGAAGAGTATGCTATTCGCATTGATGACCATGGTATTGAGTTCGAAGAAGAGGTTAGGGCAAACAAACAAGGAGAAATGTACATGGATCAAAACAGAACTCAATATTTACATGTTGAAAACCCTGACGTGATAGACAAATGGGGGTTAGAAGTAAACACTATAATCCCAGATATGTCAGCAAAAGAAGGACCACCAACTTTGGAATTTGAGGGATACAATCAAGTAGACTTGAAGCCTTTGAAATGGCTTAGTACGGATAATCCTAGGATCGGAGTCTATTGTTGGGAAGATAGAAACATAAAAGATATTTTGTGGACTTCTCATGCCAAACAAGGACAATTAACAGCCATGAAGATCATCTATATCTTCAAGATCAAAGATAAGGGATCAGCGGACCTACCAGCCTACTTGTTTAGGGTTTGTTATAACAACTTTGTTATGATGACTCCTCAGGAGGTAGAACAAACCAAATACCAAGGGTATTCCATATGGGATTGGATATTGGAGCAAGGACCAGACACAATTCCAACGGATGAACACCGTGAGAGACTCATCTGAGAGTAATGTGAAGAAACCAAAAACCACCTCATCACGTAGAAAACTGGGTGACACTAAGGCTAGTCCAGGGCTACATGAGTCACTATTTCCAACAGACTGGTTTGAAGGACTCGGAACGGGACCAACTCCTAGAAGACCGAGGGTTGAACCAAATAGACGTGTCAGACTAGCTGATTTTCAGAAATGGGTCTGAAAATACAGTGAATTAGAGGATCCATATGACCAATTAGCAAGCTTTAAGCAAGTGCTAAGACCAGAGCGTATATTCGATTTCCATACTCAATTCGAGGGGTTTGAAATGACATTAGAAGGAAAAAGCTTTGACATGGTTCTAAAGCATTCCACCAAGGTCAATCATGGACTTGAACACATTAGCTCAAGGATTTGTAGCTGCTTGTTCCAAAATGGAGATTAAACATAATACAGTAGCTCAAATCTACAGCTTTAAACAGAAACATGGTGAGTCTATTAGGGATTGTGCAAATCGAATGAAACATACATTTCCAAATGCCCAGAGATGGAGATACCTGTAGAAGAATGACTTGTATCTTTGTTTCTGGAGGGACTGCTAAACAAAGAACTTCATGCTGTACTCTTTTACTAAAAAGCATACAACCCTAGAAGCGTGTGTGTCTAATGCGATTGACCTAGGAGACAATTTCGAGATCTTCAACAAAGAAGATGTCCCTAAGGATAACCAAAGTGAGAAGACAAAATCCATTAAACCAGCACAAGTGGGAACGGATGCTGCGGCACCACTCTCAGCCATAGAAGATATGCTAAAAAGGATGAATGACATGATGAACAATATGCAAAAAGCACCTATGAGAGGACTGGGACAAGGGATATCTCCATAGGGACAACCAATTAGGCCACAAAAATGGTGTGCAGCTGAAGGTAAATGGACCAACCATGAGACCCACAAGTGCTACGTCAGACCAAAGTATGATGGGAATGTTCAATACGTGCCCATGAGGCCACAAGGACAACCCATGTACACATATCAGCCTAATATGTCCCAAGATCAAAGATCACCAATGGGTATGGAAAGACCTCAAACTGTGTTGGGACAACAACCTCCATATCGAGAACATAATGTAGTGCTTGTAAAGTACATGCACTCTGAAGGATTCATAGATGAACAAGCCTTAGTGCCTGTTACATCCTATGCAGAGCCTAGTCCATCTATAGTAATGGTAGAAGGAGATTGGTATAGTCCACATCCACCACCAATGGAAGATATCATGACTTATGCTCCACCAGAGCTCGCACCAATGTATTATGTAGCTAATCAAGGTGTGAGACCTCCCGGTGGGAAGACCCATGATGAAGCCTAGAATAGGAAACTGTCATAATTGTGGTGCTGATGACCATTGAAAGAACAAATGTCTAGAGCCTGACAAAAACCTCAAACCAACTGAAGCCTATTGCATACAATGTTACAAAAAGGGAGGACACTTTTCAGAAGATTGTCCTAAGAATCCTTTGAGCAAGGGAAAAATTGTCGTAAACGTAGTCCAACTGATGCCTAGTAGCACATCAGAGAGTGAATCGATTGTTCCAATCAAGGTAATCACTAGAGCCCAGGCAAAGAAAAAGAAACACAACTCCTCTGATGATTCGGAGAACACGAAAATTTCTTCTCAAAGAATCAAAAGAAGCAGAAGCAAAAGATATGAGATGAGAAAATAAAAACAACGGGTTGAAATCGAAGAGAAAGCAAAAATGATAGCTCAGGATAAGTTGAAAGAAATTGGTAGTGAATTCAAGGAAACGACCGTGAAATCTGGAGGATCCATTCTGGTTGATAAAATTTTTGAGCCTATTAATGTTGCCTTAGAAGTCTACCAAGCAGGACTTAAAGCAGGCCAAAACATGGAAAACAAGTGGAAAAACTATCCATCTCCAGACATGGAAGCAGCGAAGCTAGAGGCTTATCAAAATTTGGTAAGAATCACGCAATAAATGTTCGATAAACAAAAACCCAAGCTTGAAAGTATTGCAAAGCCTAAAGAGCTTGCAGTGGAAGGAACAAAAGAAAAATCTGATGTGGTGGCAGAACCCCACCTTGAAACAAATGAACCAAAGCTTATAGTGCCGGACAGTGAAGATGCCTTAGACGGAATTCCATTCGTAGAGGAAGACTGGCCAGGACACTTATGGGAAAAAGTGAGAGAGATCAATGATGGGAGCCTAACTTTAAAGTCATCACCTATAGAGGAAGTCTGGTTGGATAACCTACCTTCTAATATGAACATGGATTTACAATCCTTGTATGGGGATTGTGGATCGAAAGCTTCAGGAATATCTAAACCATTGACATTAAAAACATTACCTTCTTACTTGGGAGATAACGAAGATGAATCCATCGTTTTCATGACCACTCAAGTAAAAAGAGTTGGACAGACCCTAGGAGTAGACAACATTCATTCAATCATGTCTACACCCATCCAATGCACTCTTACTTGGGGAGAACTATTGAAACTCAGACCATACTTGTGGAACAATTTACAAAAAATCCTAGAAAAGGTGGGGATAATGGGGTTAAATTTGGAAAAATTGAAAAATAAAATGGAAAACAAAGAGATTCGATCAGTCCTATGAACAAGGTCGGAGAATATTATGAAGGGGAAGAAGGAAACACCACCCTCCCAGTGAAATATAATGACATTGAAACCATGGCAATACTGGATAGTGGAGCTGGCATAGCCATAGCCTCTAAAGCAGTATGGGATTCCTAGGGACAACCAAACTCGAATGAAATTACAGTTGGCTGACGGACACATTGAGAGACCACTAGGGCTGCTTGAAAAAGTGATAGTCAATTCCTATGGAATTCAATATCAACACACTTTTGCCATAGTAGACTTTGGGAAAAAACTCAACTATGAAATCATAGTGGGAAGACCTTTCATGCGGCAGGTACAACTTATCCAAGATTGGGGAAACAACTATCTGTACTTGAAGCAGGTGGGATCCATAACAAGAGTCAATCTAAAAGATCACACTTATAGAGATGTATTGAAAACACCCATCCAAGAGTTTGATTCAGTCTCTTCGGCTGAAACTAAACTCCCATCCTGGTTAAACAAAGACACTCATATTTGGATGTGCGGAACTTCAGAAAATGGAAGCTTAAAACGAGAAGAATGTATCCTAGAAAGGGACTGCACAGACAAAGCCTACATACCAAAACCCTTTCCAGAGCATTTATTTGAGCCATTCGAGTGGACTCAAATTTTAGAGACAATGGATATATGTGTGAATACGTCTATGCCTACTCAATTTTGCAATGAGGATGGCTACAACATAATTCCCATCCAAATGATGTCAGTCCTCAACATTGAAAACGAAGATGAGGAGCCCAAGGACTTGATGTAAGCTCAACAAGTCTTTTAAGACCTCTATTACGATGCAACTGATGAGTTAGACGAACAGTCAGCTACCTCAGAAGAAGCGGGGTCAGAAAAAGAGTATACGAGAGCTCAGTTACTCTTAAAGGGAGGGGAGGAAAAGTTTTTTGACTTTCCAAACCAAAAATCAAGAAGAAAAAAATGGTATAGACGAAGGAGAGACACCAATATCGTGAAAACACGACATATTCCATCAGTCTCCAGTAAAACACAATTCTTGATGCAGATAGATGCTAATGATTGTGTCAAAGACAAAATAACTGGCAGATATCTTTCAAACAAAAACTCAAAAATGTCTCAGACATCAAGAAAAACAAGGAAGGATACTCAAGAAAAATCTCAGGATAAAAAACCACTCATGACCAGAGTCGAGCGGAAAAAGAAATATCAAGAGTTGAAAAGAGCTCTAAAGGATATATACACAACCGAAATGGAAACCATGGAAGAGGATGGTAAGGATGTAATGCATGTTCCATCCCATTACAAAAAGTATACTCTTCAAGATTGGAAAATCATAATTGAACAACCCATTAGGGAACTATGGAAACAAGGTGAATCTTACGAAGGGCCTGAAAACACTAAAGGGTAGACTTGGCTGAACCATGAGAAGAGCCAAGACCTGCTTACATTGCGAATGACCTAACAGAAGAAGAAGAAAAGATTTTGTTGAGCTTGTTAAAGGAATACTGAGATATCTTGGCTTGGTCTTACAAGGATCTCAAGGGTGTTGATCCAGAAATCTGTCAACATACTATACCTATGAGAGATGATGCGAAACCAAGTAGACAGAGACCATACACTTATAACAAAACATTTGCTAGAAAGATCAAAGAAGAGATTGAAAAAATAAAGGAAGCTGAATTCATTTACAAAATTGAACACACAGATTGGGTGTCTCCAATTGTGGTAGTACCCAAGAAGAATGGGAAATTACGAGTGTGTGTTAATCTCAAAAAGGTGAATGCAGCTACCATTAGAGACAAATTTCCTCTTTTGATAACTGAGCATGTTTTAGAACGAGTTGCAGGAAAAGAAGTTTACAGCTTCTTAGACGGCTTTTTGGGATACAATCAACTTTTGCTTGACCCAAAAGATCAGCATAATACTGCTTTTGCAACAGAATGGGGTATATTTGCCTATCGGGTTATGCCGTTTGGGTTAACTAATGCTCCAGCCACGTTTCAGAGGTTGACAAGCCATGCTTTCAAAGAGTATCTTCGGAAATTCTTAGAAGTATATATGGATGATCAATGCGTACATTCGTCAATCCAGGCTAATCATTTTGAACACCTCAAAAAGGTATTCGAGGAATGTAGACTTTATAGGATTTGCTTAAATCTTGAAAAGTGCACATTCATGGGAAGACAAGGGAAAAATCTTGGACATACTGTGTCTAAAAATGGCATAGCTACTGATATGAGAAGATTCATGTCATTGCTGATTTTCCTAGACCAACAACAGTCAAGGGGGTACAAGCCTTCATGGGACATTGTGGATATTACCAACAATTCATCTACATGTATGCTATAATTGCAAAACCCATGTATAGCTTGATTACGCACTTTGAATGGACCGAGGCATGTGAACAATCCTTCATGAAGCTTAAGCAAGCTCTTACCTCAGCTCCAATATTGAAAGCACTAGATTGGGATAAGGTATTCCACGTACATCAAACTTTGCTATTGGTTGTATACTAGCTCAACTAGGAGATGGGAAAATTGACTTTCCTATTTCTTATGCTAGCCGACAATTGGACATGGCAGAAAATAATTACACCACCATCTAAAGAGAAGGACTAGGAATGATCTATGTCGTTAAAAAGTATAGACATTACCTATTAGCCAACAAGTTTGTTTTCTTTGTGGACCACCAAGCTTTGTTGTATTTGGTCAACAAGCCATGTAGCACGGGGAGAATAGTTAGATGGTTCATCATTCTTCTCGAATTTGATTTCACTGTGGTTGTAAAAAAAGGCACTACACATCAATGAGCAGATCATTTGTCAAGGATTGTTTCAGGGGAATTACCTAAAGGGGTGTTAAGCTTAGGGAATTTTGGATGTTTTACCTTAGTGGAATTTGGAATATCAACTTTTGTATTTTTGGGATTCCAAGGGGTGTTCTTGGGAAAGGGCGTTGCCCATTAGTGTTCTCCAACTATATAACACTCAATCAGTTTCTGTTTGGGAATATGATGACGGAAGTTATGGCAGAATTAGTTTGTTTCTGTTTCTGTGTTCAGTTCCAGTTCCAGTTCCATATTGATTCCTTTGTTTGCCCGTTCTGAATGTCTGTACCTTAAACACTGGCAATCGCGGTGTATGTGTGACGTAGCATGGACGGATTCAGATTTCTCTTGTGGGAGCGAGTGCTGAAGAGATGGAAGTAGTTACTGAATGAAGGGAAGATGTTCAAAATAGGGAAAGTCTGTATGGGTAGTTATTTGCACTCTAGAAGAAGACAGTTACATTCACGTTGATGGAGAGGGAATGATTTTCTGAAAGTGATCAAAATTCAGACGTTGCTCTAGAAGAAGCAAAAGAGGACACATATCCAGATTGGACAAGAAGATTTGGATGTACTAGAGGATTATCAGAGAGACAGACAGAAGGAAGAAGTGGAAGATGAACTAGATTTATTGTCACAGATTTTGAGGGTCATCAAGAAGAAATTCCGGGGGATCAGTTCCACTAGGGGAGAGTGATGGGAGTCACGTTCCACTAGGAGGAAGTGCAGGAAGTTGAGTACCACCAGAATCAAGAATCAGATAAGTTTACAGAATCAGAATTCAAATCAGAATGATTGTTGCAGAGTTTGAAGTCAAATTGCGGAATCTGGAATTAGAACTGTTGCAAATGTGGAAGTCAGAAAGCAGCCAAATTTCAAATCAAAGTTCTAGCGGATAAGCACCATGGGGAGTCAAAAGAAGAAGAGGAAGAAATACAAGGTATGGAAGCATGAAGTGGAGGATTTTCCATGTTCAGTTGATGAGTTTTCAGAGGGAGATGCATGTAGGAAGTGGTGTATGGTGGATTTGTGTTCAAAACTTCAAAAATTTAGCCGAAGAATGCATAAAGCATCAGTTGATGGGACACAGGTAGCATGGGACAAGTGGGAAGATTTTGAGGATGACTTAGAGAGGGCATATGAGTGGTTGACTAATCATAAAGAAAAGAGGAGGACACCATGTTCCAGCAGGAAGGAGGTGAGAAAATTGCAGGAAGCATGTGAGAGATTGAGGGATGCATATGCGGCTGAGTTCAAAGATGAATTAAGTGATGATGATGACGGATGGGTTGGCTTGGAGACGGACATCCATCATGTGGGGATATCAAAGGTGGAGGAGAAGGAGGTGCAAAAGGAGGTTGGCCAAGAGAGCCTAATACTGCCCCTAGATACCCCTACCCTACCACTGGAGTGTGCTCATAGAGTGGAGACGGAATATCCATTGCTGAAATTGATGTCGGTGTTGTCACTTGTCAATGAGATTTATTATTCAGAGGAGAAGCAAATCATACATACTAAGGATGTTGTTCACGGAAATCAAAGACCATTTGAAGAGGCGGATAATGTGAGGAATGGACAAGTGGATAGTCGGATGAACGGAGAGGTGATGGATATAGAGAGGAATGAAGAAGAAGAGGTGATTGATTTATTTTTAGGTTCAATTGAGAATGTATGTAGGATTACGAATGAAGAGTCAAAGCAAGAAGAAGTTTCAAAAATCAGATGTACTCAGGAGGAATTTGCAACAACAAAAAAATGAACAACTCAGGTTCGGAGGAATTGTCACCACGAAGCTCCACTGGTGGAAATATGCAGTTAGTAAATCTTGTGGAAATTGTATCCCAACAATGTACACAGCAGTTTCGATCAAAAAATCAATGGGTGGTAGCTCAACAAATGCAAGTGGGAAGTTGAAAAGAAGACCGTGTGGAGGATCAACAATATCAGCAGAATAAAAGGTAGCAAGGTAAGGAGGAGCAACATGAGGTCAGGGAACAGATCCGAGCAGAAACCCTGGTTACCTCTATCCTACCACGGAAGTGTGTCCATGAAGCATAGGAGGATTATTCCTTTTTGAATGATCGAAGTGTCATGCTCATTGGAATTTCACATACATTTGAAGAGGACAGTTGTCAGCAGTAAATGGAGGATGTGCATGATGCGGATATCATGGCGGAATTTTGTCATTTCAAGCAGACTTCAAAGCAAATGTCAAAAGAGGATTTCAAAAGAGCCAAGCAACAATTGCAGCAGCAAGGACCAAAAGATGACAGTAGCATAACGGAGGATATTGAGGATGATGATATTCATATTGGAAGTTGGAGGTGGCATTCCATATTGTGGCAGTTTCATATAGATGGATATGAAGAGATATTGAGGGCAAATTTTCAATTGTTTGATAAAGCAAGTCAAATTTTGGAAGATGTCGAATGTGATTAAGACTCAAATTCAAATTCAGTCTCAATTTTGGATTTGGATTCAACTGCAATTTTGGATGCAAAGACCAATTCAGATGCAAATTTTAATGGAAGCCGTGGAAAGCTTGATGAAGAGGTATGACAATCAGTCACAAGGAGGATGACATTGATACTCAATGGGGATTAACAACATCATTTTCTTCTTGGATTGGACAAAATTAAAAAAAATATGTAGGAGTTGGTAGGGCACTGTTGTATAAGGGACATGAAGAGGAGTATCCCAAGTGTCATATTTTGGTTCAGATTCATATTCTGAGTGAGATTCAGATTCAGATTCAGATTCAGATTCATGCGAAAATGCAGATGCAAATTTAGATATTAGAAGTTCTTGAAATTTCACAGTGGATGATGAAGTCATCTTTGGAAATGCAGATGGAGCTAAATTTTATCATGGCAATTGTCAAGCCATTTGTCAATTTGGGAGTCAACCAGATGATGTAAACGTGGAAGTAGAGGATGTTCAGCAGAATGCAGATTTAATGTCAAAGTATGTTCAACATGTAAAGGGATCTGGAATTCGGAATTCAAATGGCGGACTGGATGTTGGAATTTGGACTGTGGGATTGGAAGTCCAGAAAGAGGAAAGTCGGAGGAATGGAATTGGGCAAAAGGGTCAAGGGGTAATCATTAGTGGGAATACTCACTTTAAGGCTAAAAAATCGCTCAGTGCTAATGTGACTCATTTAAGGACGAATAGTTTTTGGGCGAATCTTGCATGGCGTGCCCGAATCGAGGTGAAAATTCATCATTATAAGATTAAGGTGGTGAGAAGTATTGGAGATCACATCCAAGTGTGCGAACTTCGCAATGCACTAATTGTTAAGGTGAAGATGGGCGAAATGTTTTCTGAAAATGTTAAGGGAAAGATGATGGCGGGGATGACAGGTCTCTTAGTAGTTGATTCAAATGCAAATGCCTTGAAGCAGGAAGTGCTAGAATATGCGCAGGAGATGTGGAATACATCAACTAGGCTTTGGAGGGAGCATATGGAAGTGTCGACAGACTGCTTCAAGGACTGGTTTTAGCAAGCTAGAAAGGAGAGCATTAGGAGGGCGAATGAGGCATTGAAGATGGAGAATGAGAGGTTGGTTGCAGAGATGGAGGAGTTGAAGAATAAAAGCAAGGAAATTGAAGTAAGTGCATGGGGTCTGTGTAAGTGGAAGCTGGAGCTGAGCAAAGGCGTTTTGGAACCAGATCAAAATTTGGCAGGTGGAGTGGAATCGGAAGTGGAAAAGCAGGCGGAATCGGATGTGGAAAAGCAAGCGGATTCGATTTTGTGGCAGAAAAGGCTGTAGAGACATATGCAGAAGGAGTTGCTGGGGAGCAGATTGCTTGATCAAGGGATTGTGGGTCCAAGTCAGCCTATGGCTCTAGCCACTGGGCTGTGCCAGGTGTTAAGCCTAGGGAATTTTGGATGTTTTACCTTAATGGAATTCGGAATATCAACTTTTGTATTTTTGGGATTCGAAGGGGTGTTCTTGGGAAAGATCATTTCCCATTAGTGTTCTCCAACTATGTAACTGTCGATCAGTGTCTGTTTGGGAATATGATGACGGAAGTTATGGCGGAATTAGTCTGTTTCTGTTTCTGTGTTCAGTTCCAGTTTCAGTTCCTGTTCCAGTTTCATTCTGATTCCTGTGTTTGCCCGTTCTGAATTTATGTACCTTAAACAAGGGGTAGAAGATGATTTACCAGATGCCTATTCGTTCTCCGTGGAAATGATACCTAGATGGTCGGAAAACATTGTGTCATTGATGACAATAGCTCAAGTGGATTCACAAATACCACTTCCTATCACAATCAATTTAATCGAGCAATCGTCTATGTATCAATTACTAGCTGGGAGGCTATATAAAAGAAATCGGGATGGGGTATTGCTTTTATGCATTAACCCTGAAGAAAAAGAACAATACCTAAGTCAAGCACACGTTACCATAGTAGGACTTCACTTTGCGTAATACCAAACTATGCAACGAATCTTGAGACTTGGAGTATTCTGGCCGACTATAAGGAGAGATGTTATATCTTTTGTAAAAGATTGCCCTCAATGTCAAAAACAAACACCCATTCCTCATGTAACATTGTTTCAAATGTCACATGTTTCTAAGTGGAGTAATTATCTGGTTACTTACTTATCGAGCCGAACGTTTCCTGACGATATGAGTAAATGCCATCAAAGAGCAATTGAAACTGAAGCAAGAGACTATGATCTTATTGGGAACCAGTTGTATTGGAGAGGTAAAGATCAACATTTGCGTCTTTGTGCAAATGAAAACCAGTATATTCCGATTATAGAACAAGCACATGCTGGATTAGCTGGAGGTCACTTTTCTAGTGAGACCACCGCAAGAGCAATCTTGATGGCAGGCATATGGTGGCAAACACTTTTTCAGATGCGAAAGAATATGTTCGAAGGTGTGATGCTTGTCAACGAGCAAAAATGCCAACACGAGTAGACAACATGGCCTTAAGACCAATGATGGGGGCTAGAGCCTTTGCAAAATGGGGTATAGATTTTGTTGGACCGATACAGCCACCTGCTTATAGAATCCAAGCTCAATATATCATTGTAGCTACGGACTATTTGACCAAGTGGGCCGAGGCTAAAGCAGCCCAAAAGAATGATGCCAGAACCACTGCTGCATTCTTATATGAGTATGTATTCACGAGATATGGACTACCAATAGAGATTGTCAGTGATCGGGGAACTCATTTTCTCAATGAGGTAATAGAGTATTTTCTTAATGAGTTTATGGTCATCCATAACAAATCAGCTCCCTATCACCGACAAGCAAATGGACAAGCTGAGCATACGAGTAAAATTCTTAGCTCGGTACTAGCCAAAGTGGTTAGTTCATGAAGGAGAGATTGGGAAATGAATCTCCATGCTACTCTATGGGCTTATCGAGTTTCATTCAAAACAGCTCTAAATGCTACACCCTTTAACCTTGTTTATGGTCTTGATGCCATACTGCCAATGCAATTTCTATTGCCGACATTAAGGGTAGCACAGAATCTTGAGTGGACTGGATATGAATTGTCAGAAAGACTTGAAGATTTAGAAAAGCTAGATGAGCAAAGGCTAAGTGTTGTAGCTCATATCTATGCACAAAAGCGAAAACAAAAACAGTTTTTTGATTCCCACTTAATCACAAAAATCTTCAAGAAAGGGGACTTATTTCTAGTCTATTCCCTTAAGCAACACATTCCCAAGTTTAACAAAGAGGGAGAAATACAATTTGCCACTAACCAATGAATTTCTAGAGAGAATGCATGCAGCCAAACAAAGAAATATCAAACGTCAGCAAGTTATTGATGATGAAGCCCAAGAGGAAGCTAGGCTTCGGGTACTCAAGCGGAAAGCTGCTCTCAAGAATCAACAGATATCGATTCCCATCAACACTTTGGAAATAGATGATCGACAATGGGAATTACCTAAAGACGTAGTTTCAACACATGACGTCTGGTTAGATGGAATGGATTTGCGCATCAAAGTACAGCTCAACAATCATAGCACCAATGCTTTGGTAGACACAGGAGCTAGAGTGAATGCAGTCAGTTATTCCACATACAAGAAGGCAACAAGTCAAGCATTGATAGCAGGAATAGAGACAATCAAAGGATGCAACAAGAATACAACTTCAAAATTGGGAGAAGTCAACTTGAACGTGGTAGTACATGGATGTTCATGTCCTCATCAATTTGTATGCTTGCCAGATGAACACATGAATGAGACGATGGTTCTTGGAATTCCTTGGATGTGTACATACAAAGCAGTACCAGATTGGGATACGAATCAACTAAAGCTATCACCTAAAGGAGGGCAACTCATTGTTCCAATTGCACCAAGCAAGGAGGAATGCAAAAGAAGCAATCAACAGACCAATCCATGAAGCCAATCTTCTCCACCCCCTCGACAATCAAATGCTACATGTAGCATGCAAGGAGTCAGGCATATTTGGGTACCAAAAGCACAGCTTAAGGATAAACCGATTCAGATCTGGGTGCCTAAAACTTCACAGAAGAAACAAAAAAAGGTTCCAAGGATTTGAACACAGAATCAAGTATCTCCAAGCAAGAAACCTAACATGAAAAGGGTTTGGAAGAAAAAGGAGCACTTATCTTCTCCACAAACCGTGAAAACAATCAGGCAGTGGCAAGTTAAGTCTCAACAAACTCCGCCACACCATGCAGCACCAAGCCGACCAAGCTACCAATGGACAAAAAAAGCTCAACAACAGTCAAAATTTCTACCAACAGCTCAGGCAATTGGAGTGCTAAAGCACCCTGATGGTACCATCAAGCAAAGAGCACAAAAGCTACAAGATATTCTCTTTGGAAGACATCAGCAAAACAAACCTCGACATCGGAAACCCTTGAGTCAATTACTCAAGACTCAGCTCTTGCACACAAAATGGGTTTGAATTGCATTGATCTTCATATCAGGGTAGATCCAATTACGGCTATGCATAGACACAATTATTCAACCCATGCACGCAGTCGTCTCGGAGTACGCCACCCAGGAGGGGTGGAAGGGCACTAAGTACTAAGTAATTAAGGGCAATGTTTGAAGAGGGATCTATGTTAACGTGCAATTTTTTGCAAAATTACCTAATAATGCTCTTATAATTTATCATCAAGAAAAAATTCACTGATAATATCTTCCCGATGAGTGTAAATAGTGTATATACTATCAGAAAATCATTAAAAATAGTCATTTTTGGGTATTTTTCA
This sequence comes from Adiantum capillus-veneris, assembly GCF_014529385.1. Taxonomy (NCBI): domain Eukaryota; kingdom Viridiplantae; phylum Streptophyta; class Polypodiopsida; order Polypodiales; family Pteridaceae; genus Adiantum; species Adiantum capillus-veneris. The sequence goes on from NC_140944.1 coordinate 152,317,726, forward strand.
TCATTTTTATTGATAAGGAGGCCTAAATTTGGAGAAATCCAACAAAAAAAAATAAAGCTGTGTTTTTCAAGGAATTTTCTTAATTATTGGATTTTTACTTTACTTTTTTTGAGCATTTTGCTATTTTCTTTGATTTTTTCAACTAAGCAGGTCAAAATGAATAATAAATAGCATGGAAGCTCAGATGGAAAAATGGAAGACACGATAGTGATAAAAAAGACAAGGCGGACAAGTACAATAATTTTCAATGAAATCAGAAGATGGAAGCGGGAAGCCTAAATTAGGTGGCCAGGCCTACTTTTGCAAAATTCTTGCAGAATGAGCTACAGGAATCCGATCACAAAATTTTTTGAGTCTAACATAGACTTCACAACCTAGTAGGACTAATGGGAGAATTTGGTTTGGGAAGTCCAGGTATAGATATCCATGGTAGGCTAAAACCACCTCATTTCCACTTAGAGCCTTTGCAGAGAGAGATTTTGGCCTCTTTCCCTCGACATTTCCGGAGCCCACAGTTGACCATTTTCAGCGTTGTCTCACACGAAACATGAGGGGTAAGTTCTTTACTTGATAATGATCCATTTTTTACGGCCAGTAGCAGCTAGTCTAAAGCCTTAGAAAAAACCCTAGAAACCGAGCAGTGCACGAAGACCTACAACCTAAAACTGACCGTAACGCCTGCTAGCTTGACCAAATCGGATGGGATTTGAACCATAGCATGCCCTAACATAATAGAGCCTTTTTATACCATCAAATGACCATTCTCGGCTGGGGTCAAGGGGGTCCCCAGTAGAAAAGCTAGGTTTTTGGCAAATGTCAAAATTCCGACCTGACTTCATAGATGGCTTGCTAATGAGGTCCATATACAATGTATATGATTGGTTTGGTGAAAGTGTCGAAGTGTCAAATTCGACATACGGGGCCAAACTGACTCCAAATGAGCCAGAAGTGGACAGGTTGCTTCACGAAAATGTTACGGACAAGTCCAAAGCCTCAAAGTTGATTGACCAACCCAACAGACAGAGTAGTCACAAAACACGGTGATTTCAGAGTCAACAAAGCACAAAGTGATGCCAGCATGAACAAACTTGACCAAATTCAATTTAGGACTTGTATTAGGTGTATGAAACATGTTTAGGTCAAAATTTGTGGGTTTTGCAAAGTTTTTGTCATTGAAGTTAATAATCGCGAATATTTACTTTTGCATCAGTTTTGCTTGGAAATTGTCAAATCATCTCACCTATTGCATGCCAAAATTCAAGTATGAGCCAAAATGACCACCCATTACTTGTGAAATTGCCAAACAACGCAAAGAAGTCTTTGCAAGCCAAAATTTGGGTTATGAACAACTTTTCTTGATCCAATTCACCATGCCCATAACCAATTTGTACCAAAAAATGTGAATTTTGGAAGAAAAGTTAATAATCGCGATTATTTACTTTTTGGTCAAAATTGGGGAATTTTGATATTTGGCCATCATACATTCAAAGTACATGTTGTGATAAGCCTAGTAGCCAACTTTGAATCAAGTTGGAGTTCAAAATCTCAAATTTCCTTAATATCTATTGTTTCAGAGACCTAAAGCCAAAATCTGGTACCATTTTCAACCTATGCATCCAAATGAGCTCATACTTCACTCAGAGCATGAATTGGGTATATACTTCAAGCCTATAAAGCCAAGTTTGCAAAAAGTTGGAAATTTTCCTCAGCTGTAAATAATCGCGATTATTTACTTTGGTTGCAAATTTTTGTTTTGACCATACAGTTTTGTTCCTTGCATGATTTTATGCATCTTTGCTTGTTTAAAAATTGATTTAAAGCAATTTGGACCAGATTGTGAGCATTTCAGTTTAAAAGGACATTCCAGAGAAAAATCCGACAAATCTGCTAACTTTGCACTCTATTCATTGAACAGGAGCAATGCAAGCAACGGAGAGGGCCAAGAAGAAGATAAACTAGAAAGAGAAACTACAAGAACTGCCAGCGTATCAACTAGACCCCGAGTCAGTCAAAGTGGCAAAGGCATCCTAACTTTCTAAAGAACAGCTAGAAGAGCACCACACTACGGTCTTTAGTGACAGGTTCAAGTGTGAAGAAGGGCATTAGGTGGAGTTGCAACTCCTTTTTAAAGAGGTCTAAGATGTAGTTGCCAAGCCAGAAACCAAAGAGGCTAACCGCAGGTTGGGACTCACGCATTTACGAACAAGAGCCTTGTGGAGTGGACTTTTAGAAAGCTTACGAGCTTCTATCCACCATCAAAGAGGACGGAACGGCACAAATATCTGACACCCAAGGGAACAAGGTCGAGGTAGTAATCACAAAAGAGATAGTGGTAGAGGCACTCAGATTGCCCACTGAAGGAAGGACCATGCGGGCAAGAGACAGGAAAACCGCAGGCACATTTAGCAAGGAGAGAACTATGGCTACATTCGCCGATCTTATCCATAAACAAGTGGAAGAGCCAGCCCGTTTGTACCATCAACACTTTCATTTTCTGACAAAAAAGCCACCAAGGTATACTACACCAAATCACGTCGTGGCCACCACCTTCACTCAGGTTCTTAAGTCAACAACAAGGCAGCGTGTGGACCACACGCAGTATGTCTTGACAACCTTGAAGGGCACCAAGAAGGAAGGCAAAATCAAATACTTGGGCGCGCCAGAGGTGTTGACTAGAATAGCCTATCATGCCATCAGCATGGCCGACAACCTACCACCTGCCCCTAATCAGAATACATGGATTTTGGTAGCACAACCCTCTCCACGAGCTACAAGGTCAGGTAAAAGGTCACAGAAATCAGATGATGAGTCAACTGACAGCTCACCAGAGCGGCACAGCAGCGAGAGCTCTAACAACGAAGAAAAGAGAGCCCGGAGAGAAGAGATGAAAAGGAAAGCTGTGGTTGCACACCAAGAGGAGCCAGTTCAAAAACAAGCGCATTTTGAAAGAGAAAAACAACGCAGTAGGCAAGCACAAGGAAAGGACCCAGAAAAGTGGGTACACACCAGACTAAAAGGAACTCGAACAAAGCATCACACCAGAAAAGAGGCAGGTGATCCCACATAATATTTAGAAAGAATGTACCAAGAAGCCGAAGCCCTAAAGTTGAAAGAGGCAGAAGAGGCTACAAAGAAAGCCGAGGAAACGGCTACACAAGAGCAAAGCCATGGATCTCCCCGACCCGCCTCACCGCCTCCGGAAGAACAAGACCATCCCATTCCTAGCCCACCACCATCACCAGTAGGCAAAGGAACCAATGAAGAAGTAGAGACTAAAAAAGAGAAAGATTCTGAGTCCACCCACCAACAAACAATGAAGAAGAAGAGACTAAAAAAGAGAAATATTCTGAGTCCACCTACCAACAAACAAAATCTACACAAAAAGCTGACCACACTGACGGACATAAGGAAAAAGAATCCGACGAGCCAGAACTGGAGCAGGCAGTAGAAGAGACTCAAAAGCCGGAGGAAGAAACTGATAAGAAAGCAGATACAGAAAAAGAGCCTACCACTACACAGGAGACGGAGCGCGAGCCAAAGAAGGCAGAAAGGATGGCACATGAAGAGATATCAAGGGTTGAGACCATACATCCACTTCTACTCAACCAGAAATTGCCGAGGCATCAAACCCTCAGGATGTCCAAGAAGAAGACCGACCATCTACCTCCACACAAGAACCACCAGCAATTACGACGCAACAAGAAGCAACACACGAGGCTGCAGGCACATCCCATCTGGCAAGACAGGAGGAGTGGCAGTCAAATGATGAAGTGATAATACGGGTCAATGAATGTGCACGTCAGATGCAGTAAATGACGGAGAGACTTTGTTCAGCAGCTTTGAACCACAGCATAAAGGCCAAGGAGCTAAATGGTGATTGACGCTCTTCAAGGAGAGCTAGAAGATAGGATGATTATCATCACTAATCTCCAAAGGCAAGTGCAACAGTTGAAGGCAGAAGTGGATCAGGATTAGATGGCCAGAGATAAACACCAAAAAGAAATGGAGGAGCTAGGTGTCTCGTCACCAAATTATCTTATGCCTGCAAGGTAAAAGACGAGCAGCTGACAGAAGTCACGAATGAACTTCTTACAACCTCTCTGTCAGCTCAGAAAATTCAAGTGCAGTTAGATGTTGCCAATGCTTCCCTGCAATATTTTGAACAGAGAATCAATGATCAGACCATTTTCTTATAGCAAATCAGAGAAAACCCATCCGTGGCCTCGATCAAGGGAACTGATGAAGTGTACAAGGCACTTGAAAATAAAAACAAGGACTTAAAATTGGAATTAAAGCTTGAACAATCATAGCGCAGAGACCTGGCACTGATGTAGATTCAAAGAGAGGAGGAGCTCCTAAAGGAGATAGCAGAACTCAAGGAGATAGATCAACTCCTCAAAGATGGAAATCCAGACACGCAGGAAGAGGCAGGCACTTCAGAGACGCCATAAATAGACATGTCCATAGCAGAGCCAAGTGGTGATGAAGAGTTTCATATTCACATCATAGATGCAAATATAGTGTCAATGGTCTAGCTATCAAAAGCTGAAGAAGACGCACTAAAGGAGAAGATCACCTTAGAGGTGGATGAGCAGTGGAAGGCCGCTATGGATTCGGAGTTGAGAGTTTTACACTCTGTCAACGTCACTCAACTCACTCCCAATCAAATCAACACTCGATGGCACCAACTATCCTTGCCGTACCCTCTCATCAAAGTAGAACTTTTACAGGTAAAAGAAAGGCTGTACAAGGATATGCAAGAAGATGGCGTAGATAAAGACCACCCAAAGTGGAGGTTAAGCTGGCTGAATAAGAATCCGAGATACCTGATTTTGTTCACAAGAGCACCTGTAGCCTTACAAAGAGATCCAACATTCTGTCCTATACCCAGAGTAAGGACATGGCAAGCGCATGAAGCACTATAGAAGAAGAGGCCAACTTGGCTCAACTTCCCCAGGCTCCCAGCTTCAGAGAGAGGCCAAGCGATAGAGGAATACATGGTGAAAACCCTAACAGGCGCCATGTCATTCTTCAAGAGTCTGCTAGATCTCTCCTATGCAATGTTATATAAGAGATGCAAGATGCTACTCACATGCATACAAGTTTTCAATGAGCCTGAGCAGACAAGAGTCCCATGGCTCTCATTCTTGGAAGGAAACAAAGGCTTATGCTACGATCTGAGTGGGAAACCTTCAGAAGAAATCCTTTACGTATTCTATGCCAGATGCATGTTCCTGCCCTCGCATAATATGCTAGCCTTTGAAGAAGCATTCTAAATTGGATTCTTCACCTAACAAACGATGATATTTGCGTCGGTGATAAGAAACCTAACATCCAGGTTTATAGGCTACTCAACGGTGGAACTGAAGAATCAAGTCACCATGCAATTTCTGAAAGTGCCTGACAAAGAACGAAGAATTAGATACCAGAAGGCACTGGAAGCACTTAAAGACCGCCTTGCCCGCCATCAACCCGAAGACTACTTCAGCCCATAAAGCTGTGTCAAGGGACGACACACGCGAGGAGGGGGGGAATGTTAGCAGCAAGCTAACACGGACACCATTTTTCAGAGTTCTCCTTGTAAAACAATTATTATTTTGATAGATTGAGAATATTGTAACTCCTATTTTTTTGAATAAAATTTGTAATGAATGAGCCGGGGCTACAAGCTTCTATATTGTATCAACCAGTCATTTCCCAGCTTTGGTATCAACCAGTCATTTCCCAGCTTCTATATTGTATCAACCAGTCATTTCCCAGCTTTGGTAGAACTCTAGATTATTAGTTTTGACCACCCAAAAACCTTGGCTAAGGTATAAAAGCCAATTTTTGTAAGTTTTTAGATAAGAAATACACAGCGTGAGCTAACGGCGCTCACTTCTCTCCTTCTTGCGCTTCCTACTTCCTCTCCGGTTGTCACATTGCGAATGTGTTTGTTGCATTGCAACCACAGGTAAGAGCTCTACGCATTGACATACGCCATTCACCATATTTCGTAGCTTTTGGCGTCGTCGACCCACGGCCTAATTTCATCATGACTAGGAATTTACACCTTTAAATCGAAAACTAAGCATAGGCGGGGTATTGAGGCATCATTGCTAAGCATTTAGATGCATTCTGGGTCGAAAACAACTAGGTCAAAAATCCATTGCTGTTAATAATCGCGATTTTGGAACTTGACCTAAAGTGGGATTTGAGTCCGTAGGCATGTGTGCTTAGGTCTTATAAACTTGTCCTAAAAGTTTCGTTACGTTTGGATGTCATTTGATGCTGTAATGGATGTGACTTGCTTGCCAATGAGTGATTGGCTTTTGGTGATTTCAGTCACTTGAGTGTAGCTTGAGTTAGATACGAGTTGTTAGTTACTTTTCGAGAGATTGACAACCTCTTGTAGCCTCTATGCACTAGTCGAGTCAGCTTCATCCCATGGTTTGACAAATTAATCATGGTTCTCGCTAATACTGCAATAAGATAGGATGGTGAGGTTAGACGTACGTCCCACAGTATCTCACACTTTTCTTTGAGTTGAAGAAGTGTGATTAGTTTGGATTGAAGAGGGTCATTGCAAAAGGGGATATGCTGCTAGTCATGAATCAGTTGCTTGGTTTGTAGATGTTACGAAAGACAATTTGAAGAAGTGATTCTATGGCATCAAGAAGCTTTTTGCATGAGTTTGAGAAGATACAACTTAAGCATGTTTCTTGTGAGCAAAATTAGAAGCTGATGAGTTGGCTAGGGACAAGTTGGATGCCTTGGTAGCTCCTTTAAAAGTCAAGGAATCCTTGTATGCGGGAAGGGCATGATTGCAAGATATACAAGTATTTCTTGGTAAAGGGCAATTTCTAGAGGGGCATGTCAAAGGTTCGGCGTAAGAGAATAGTTGCAAAAACAAGAAACTACACCTTGGTAGGTGAGGATCTCATGCTTTATAGCAAGGATAGCATTTTGAGAAAAGTGCAGTACAAAGAAGAAATAGGCTTTATTTTTCAGCATTACCATGAAGAAACAGGTCATTAAGGAAATGATTAGGTTGTCTTTCGTACTTTGAGAGTAGGTTATTGTTAGCCCTCTCTATGATGAGAGACGCTTATTTCTGGTGCAAGTCATGCCATGAATGTCAAGTGTTTGCAAATGAAATCTTTTGGCTGAGCCTCAAAAAACTATAATGTCTTTTGATGCATTTGCAACATGGGGGCGTGGATGCTGTAGGTCCAATGCCAAGAACCAACAATGACAAAAGGTATATCCTTGTGGTTGTGGACTATTTGACAAAATGGGTGGAGGCAAGAGCAGTAAAAAAATGTAACAGCAGGAAGAGTGGTCTCTTTTTTGTATTAAAGGTGTGTTGCAGGTTTGGAGATCCTACGGTTATCATTTTTGATCGTGGACCAGGGTTTAGGGGAAAACTTGTTGTTGTTCTCATGGAGAAATTGAAGATTCAATATAGGCATTCTTCTCCTTATTACTCACAATGTAATGGGTTGGTTGAAAATTACAATGGTCAAATTGTGAAGATGCTATCAAAGTATACTAGAGAGCATCATAAAGAGTGGGACTTGGACTTGGAAAAGTGTTTGTGGGTTATAGAACTGCATATAGAGTGTCAACACAGTTTACACCATATGAGCTTGTTTATGGAAAGGAAACTCTTATGCCCATACAGGTGCAGTTGGATGCCTTGAAGTTGTTGTACAAAATGCAAGGTTTTCATAATGATAAGTTGTAGGAAAGAATGCTTTCTCTAGAGTTGTTGTGAATGAAATGAGAGAGAGCCAATGATTATTATCTTCAACAAGTAGAGACAAGGATAGAGAAAATGAATAAGAGGCTGCCACAAAAAGAGATTAAAAAGGGAGATTTGGTGATGCATTATAACTCTCACTTGGATTTTACTTTTCAAAATAAGTTGAGGGACAGATGGTTGGGTCCATACAGAGTGAAGCATGTATTTCCTAGTGGCACATATGAGTTGTGTCGGACGGGTGTCTAACCTCACTCCTATCTGCAGACATAGTGAGAACCACGAATATAATTGTCAATCCATGGGATGAAGCGGACTCGACTAGTGCATACCAGGCTACAAGAGGTTTTCAATCTCTTGGAGAACAACAAACAACTCGCATCTAACTCAAGCTACACTCAAATGACTGAAATCACCAAAAGCCAATCGCTCATCGGCAAACAAATCACATCCGTTATAGAATCAAATGACATCCAAACATAATGAAACTTCTAAGACATGTTTATAAGACTCAATCACACATTCTTATGGTCTCAAATCTCACTTTAGGTCAAGTGAAAAAATCACGATTATTAACAGCACTGGTTTGACGCAGAATGCATCTAAATGCTTAGCAATGATGTCCCAATACTTAGTTTTTGATTTAGAATCTTAAACTCTTACTTATGATGAAATTAGGCCGCGGATTGGTGATGCCAAAATCTACAAAATACCATGAAATGCTTACGTCAATGCGTAGAGCTCTTACCTGCGGTTGCAGCGCAACAGATGCGACTGCAATGTGATAATCGGGGAGGGAGTAGGAAGGGCGAGAAGGAGAGAAGTGAGAACCGTTAGTTCACATTGTGTTTCTATTATCCAAAACTTATCAAAAACTTACAAAAATTGGCTTTTATATCTTAGGCAAGGTTTTTGGTGGTCAAAACTAATAATCTAGGAGCTCTAACTGAAGACAGGTTGATACAATCTGGAAGCTTGTAGCTCCGACTCATCAATTACAAAGTTTATCCGGAAAATAGGAGTTACGTCAATATTCTCAATTCATCAAATAATAATTTTTTTTACAATGAGAGCTCCAAAAGAGGTATCCGATTTAGCTAACATTCCCCCCCTCCTCGCCTATGTCGTCCCTTGACACAAACTTTATAGGCTGAAGTAATCTTTGGGTTGACGGCTGGCGAGGGGGTCTTTAAGTGCATGTAAAGGTTGCCCATATTTGATCTTTATTTCTTTGTCTGGAACCTGCAAAAATTGCATGGTGACCTTGTTTTTGAGCTTAATGGCCGAGCAGCCAACAAATCTGGAGGTTAGGTTGCTTATCACTGGCCCAAAAATCTTCGTTCGCCAAGTGAAGAACCTTGTATAGAACGCTTCCTCGAACACCAACATATTGCTAGATGGCAAGAACATGCATCGGACGTAGAAGACATAAAGGACTTCTTCGGAAGGTTGTCCACTTAGGTCGTAGAAAAGACCTTTATTGCCCTCAAGGAATGACATCCACGGTGCTCATGCTTGCTCTGGCTTGTGAAAAGCTTCAATGTATGTGAGCAGCATTCGACAAATTTTGTAGAGCATAGCACATGAGAGATCATGGAGACTTTTAATGAATGTAATGGTGCCTGTTAAGGTTTTCACCATGTATTCCTCTGTCGGTGTTCCCTTTTCTGGTGGTGGCAACCTTGGATAATTTAGCCATGTAGGCCGCTTCTTTGTCGTTGCTTCATGTGCTTGCCATGTCCTTACCCTTGGTACAGGACAAAAGATCGGGTCTTTCTGAAGTGTTGTAGGTGCTCTTGTGAACAGAATAAAATATCATGGATTCTTGTTCAACCAGCTCTTTCTCCACTTGGGGTGGACTTCCTCTGCACCTTCTTCCTGCATATCTTTCTATAGCGTTTCTTTCACCTGTAATAGCTCTACCTTGATCAAAGGATAGGCAATGATTGTTGATGCCATTGTGCATTGATTTGGTTGGGAGTGATTCGAGTAACGTTGACTAAATGGAGAATTCTCAACTCCCAATCCATCGTTGCTTTCCATTGTTCATCTGTCTCTTGAGCAACCTACTCCTTAAGTGCATCTTCTTCAGCTTTAGATAGCTGGACCATTGGCACTTGCTTTGCATCTGTTAGTGGTACCTAGAAATCTTCTTCTTGTCCCAACCCTTCTGTAAGAAGCTGTGTTTCCATTTGAACGAAAGAGACTGAGGGAATTTCAATACCTGGTTGCTATGAGGTACCAACTTCTTCTTGCGTCTCGGGTTGTCCCTCTTGCAACAACTGATTAACTTGCCTTAGCTCTGCTATCTCCTTGAGCCGCTATTCTTCTCTTTGTACCCGCATCAATGCAAGGTCTCTTCGTTGTGACTGCTCTAGATTTAGCTCTAGCTCAAGATCTTTATTCTTCTTTTCCAATGCCTTATATACTTTATATGTACCTTTGATCAAGGAAACTGCGGGAGTTTCCCTTATCTGTCTCAAAAGAGCTACCTGATCATTCATCCTTTGCTCTGGATATTACAATGAATCATTCTCTATGTTGAGTTGCACCTGGGATATTTTGTACTGACAGAGTTGTGGTTAAGAGCTCATTTGTTACCTCTATCAGCTATTGGTCTTTGATCTTGCAGGCATCGGTTAACATTTTCAGAAGTTCACCTAGCTCCTCCATTTCCTTTTGTTGCTTCTCTTTTGCTAGCTGGTGTTGTTCAGCTTCAGCTCTCAGCTCTTGGATTTGTCTCTGCAGATCTGAGATGACATTCATTTTGTCATCTAATTCTCCTTGTAGAGGATTGATGACCATTTCCAACTCTCTAGCTTTAGCACTGTGGCTAAGTGCTGTTGTTCACATTTTTTCAGTCATCTCCTTCATCTGTTTGGCATATTCATTTAATTGTAGAATGACTTCATCATTTGTCTGCCAATATTCAGACTCTATAGGATGTTTGGATGTTTCAACCATTTCTCTATGTGGATCCTTGGGTGGGGTTGTGGTGGCTTGTGGTTGTGGCGGGGGTTCTACTTCTCTTGAGGCTGTGCGGTTGCCTCGGCTGCTTTGTCTTCTTGAGGCTTCGTGGATGCCTCCTCCGTTTCCCGTTGGGTGGTTGTAGAAGGTGTGGTTTCTGTTTCTGTTGCCTTGGGTTGCTCAAATTTTCTACCTCCTGTGGTTTGGACTCCTTCTCTTTGGCTTGCTCGCCCTCAGTGGGTCTAACTGTTGGTGAAGGTGGAGGGCTTGGCATAGGTTAGTCTTCTTGTTCCATATATGGTGATGAAGGTCTAGGAGACATCTCACCCTATTTGTGCTCGGGTTTACTTTGTTGGGCCACTTCAGCTTATCTTTGCTTTTCTTTCAGCTTCTTGAGCTTCTTTTAGCTTTAAGTCTTTAGCTCCCTCATGCGTTCAAGAGAATCCTTGGAATCTTTTTGTTCTTTCCTTATAGAATTCTTGGTTCGGGGTCTCTTATATCCCTTGGAACCCACCTTGCCAGGTCCTCACCTGCAACTTGGCGGCTTCTTTCGTAATTTTGTTTTTCTCTTTCAAACCTTGCCTTCTTCTGTTGAGGTTCCTCTTTGTGTGCAACCACTGCTTTTTTCTTCATCTCTCTCTTCTAGATCTCTTCTCTTCATTGTCTGAAATTTCACTACTATGTGCTTCATAAGAGATTTTTGCCAACTCTTCATCAGATTTGTAAACTCTCTTTGTCGAGCGGGTGGTTCTTGGAGATGGTTGTACCGACATGATCCATGTGTTCTGATCTGGGGTAGGTGGCAAATTGTATGGCATGCCAATAGCTTGGTATGCTATTCTTGTCAATACCTCAGGTGTACCCAGATACGTCATCTTACCCTCTTTCTTGGTACCTTTCAGCATTGATAGCACATACTGCGCATGATCAATGGGTTGCTTGGTTATCGACTTCAACACTTGGGTGAATGTAGTCGCAACTGCATGATTTGGTGTTGTGTACCTTGGCGGTCTCTTTGCTAGAAAGTGGAAGTGCTGGTGATACAACCGTGTTGGTTCTTCCACTTGCTTTTGAATGAGGTCAACAAAGATTTCCGCAGTAGTCTCTTTGGTGAAGGTGCCTACTGTCTTTCTCTCTCGAGCCCTCATTGTCATCCCCTCTGTTGGCAAATTCAAAGCCTCGGCCACAATTTCCTTTGTGATCACTGCCTCGACTTTCTGCCTTTGTTGGTCAGTAATTTGGGCTCATCCATCTTCCTTAATTGTAGACAAGAGCTCATAGGCTTTCTGGAAGTCTACGCCACATGGTTCCTGGTCATAGAATTCCCTGAGGCAGAGCCTTCTGCTGGCCTCCTTTGTGTCTAGCTTTGCCACAACATCATAGATCTCTTTAGGTAGCAGTTGCAGCACTACCTAGTGTCCTTGTTCACTTTTGAGCCTGCCTGTGAAAATTGTGGTGTTGTTTTCTTCAAGCTGTTCTGTGGATAGATATGTTGCTTTGACCGTCTTTACTGAACTAGGCTTCAGTTAGTAGGGTGGCAGCTCTTGCAGCTTCTCTTTTTGGGATACCCTCTTCTTGGCCTTCTCCGTAGCTTTCATTGCTCCTGTTAAGTGAATAGAGTGCCAAAGTTAGAAAATTGCTGCAATTTTCACTCTAAAATGCCTTTCAGTCTGAACTACTGACAAATTGAGTCCAATTTGCTTTAAATCAATTTTTGAACATGCATAGATGCATAAAAACATGTAAAGGCCAAAATCATGAAGTCCAAGAAAAAATTTGCAACAAAAGTAAATAATCACAATTATTTACAGCTGAGAAATTTTTTCAACTTTTTGCAATTTTGGCATCATAGGCTTGAAATATATATCGATTAGATACTTTGATTGAAGTGTGGGCTCAATTGAGTGCACAGGGTGAAAATGGTACCAGATTTAGGCTTTCCTCATCTGAAACAGTAGATATAAAGGAATTTTGAGATTTTGAGCTCCAAATTTGTTCAAACTTGGTTAGTGGGCTTAAGACATCATGTGCTTGGGTCCCATGAAGTCAAAGTTGCCTTCTCCCCCCATCTTGGCAAAAAGTAAATAATCGTGATTATTAATTTTTCATCAAAATGAACATTTTTTGAAGCAACTTGGTTCTACGCATGCTGTAGACTCTGTGTATGAGATTTGAGGTGATTTGGATCAAAAAATGAGACTGATAACTCAGAAATTGGTTTGAAAGGACTTCTTTGCGTTTTTTGACAATTTTCCAAGTTATCAGCGATTAATTTAGCTCATACTTGAGATGTGGCATGTAATAGGTGTGCACAAGTGATAGGTGAGGTGAGGGTATCCTTTTCAAGCCAAAAAAGTGTAAAAGTAAATAATTGCAATTATTTACAGCAGTCAACTTCTTTTGCTAAACTTGACAAATTTTGACCTAAACATATTCAATACATCTAAAACAAGTCCTAAATTGAATTTGATAAAGTTTTGTCTTGTCGGCATCACTACTTGCTTTGTCAACTCTGAATTCAACAATTTTTGTGACTACATGGCTCGTGGAGTTGGTTAGGCTATGGACTTGTCTGCTACATAGTCCCGAAGCAACTCATCCAGTTTTGGTCCAATTAAAGTCCGTTTGACTTCGTATGTCATATTTGACGCTTTGTAGCCTTTGAGTTGTTTTCTGCTATTTGAGAGCCTACCTTGATTGTTTCTATGAAACCAACCATAAACATTGTGTATAGAACCAGTTTATAAGCTATTTGTGGAGTCAAAATCCAATCCTGGCATCTGCCAAAAACCGAGCTTTTCTACTTGGGACCCCCTCGACCCCTACCGAATGGTCAACTGTTGATATAGGATTTTTGTATTATGTAGGGACATGCTACAGTTCAAGTTTTGTCCGATTTGGTTGAGCTGACAGGCCGCTATGGTCAATTTTTGGTCGTAGGACTTCGTGCACTGCTCGGATTCTAGGGTTTTTTCCTGGGGTTTAGACTAGCTACCGGCTATACAGAATGGATCATTGATAAGTATAGAGCTTATCCCTCATGTCTCGTATGAGACAGTGCTATAAACGGGCGACTGTGGACTCCAAAAATCGCACACGAAGAAGGTAGAAAGCTCTCTCTCCAAGGGTGACAAGTGGAAATGAGGTGATTTTAGACTACTTTGGATATCTATACTCGAGCTTCTCGAACCATTTTTCCTCAAATTCTCTTGTTAGTCCTACTAGGTCGTGAAATCTATGTTAAACTCAAAAAATTCCTCAATCGGATTTTTGTAGCTCATTCTGCAAGAATTCTGCAAAAGCAGACCTTGGCCGCCTATTTTAGGCTTCCTGCTTCCCTTTGCTGATTTGATTGAATTTTTTTATGCTTGTCCGCCTTGTCTTTTTGATCATTAGTGTATCTTCAGTTTTTCCATATGAGCTCATTTGCTATTTATTATTAATTCTTGATCTGTTTATTGAAAAAATCAAAGAAAATAACAAGATGCGCTAAAAAAGCAAAGTGAAAATTCAATATTTGAGAAAATCCGTTGAAAAACATAGCTTTATTGTTTTTTGTTGGATTTCTCCACTTTGAAGTCCCAATATCAAGAAAAATGATGAAAAATAACAAAAAAAGACTATTTTTAATGATTTTTCATAGTACATACACTATTTACACTCATCGGGGAGATGTTATCAGTTAAATTTTCCCTCTGGATGATTTGTAAGGACATTGTTAGGTAATTTTTCAAAAAATTACACGTTAACATCAAACTTTTTCCTCCCTCCTCAAACATTTCCCTCAATTACTTAGTTCCCTTCCACCCCTCCTAGATAGTGTACTCCGGTACTACTGTGTGCATGGATTGAACAATTGTGTCTATGCATAGCCTTGGTTGGCTCTACTATGCTTTGAAGATCAATGTTGTTAAAACCATTATGCTATGCAAGAGTTGGGTCTTGAGTAATTAACTCAAGGATTTCTGATGTCAAGGTTTTATTTTGCTATCTTCCAAAGAGAAAATCATGTAGCCTTTGTGCTCTTTGCTTGATTGTACCATCAGGATGCTTTGGTATACTAATTTCTGGAGCTGTTGGTATCAATAACAATGGTTGTTGAGCTTTTACCCGCCATTGATATCTTGGTTTGCTTGGGTCAAAATGATGTGGTTGAGTCTTCTGAGACTTAACTCTCCATTGCTTGATTGGTTTTACAGTTTGCGTAGAAGATAAGTGCTCCTTTTTCTTCCAAGTACATTTTCATGCTAGGTTCCCTATTTGAAGATTCTCCTCTTTGTGTTTTGAACCTTGGAACCATCTTTGGTATTGTAGATGATGTTTTGGGCACCCAGGTTTGAATCGGCTTGTCCTTAAGCTGTGCTTTTCATACCCAAATTTTCCTGACTCCTTGCATGCTACTTTAGCATTTTCTTTTCTATAGGATGGAGAAAATAGATTGCTTCGTGGTTTTCTCTTCTAGTAACCTCCTTCTCATTCCTCCTTGCTTGGTGCAATTGGAACAATGAGTTGTTCGCCTTTAGGTGATAGATTGAGCTGATTGGTATCCCAATCTAGTACTGCCTTGTATGTTCTCATCCATGAGTTCCAAGAATCATTGTTACATTCATGTATTCATCTGCTAAGCATACAAATCGATGAGGGCATGAACATCCATGTATTAACACATTTAAGTTGACTTTCCCAATGTTGGTGTTGGGTTCTTGTTGCATCCTTTAATGATCTCTATTCCTGCTTGTCAAAGACTGACTTGTTGCTTTCTTGCACGTAGAATAACTGATTGTGTTTACCCGAACTCCTGTGTCAACCAATGCATTGGTTCTATGATTGTTTAGTTGTACTTTGATTCAAAGGTCCATTCCATCTAACCATTCATCATGTATTGACACTACATCTTTCTGTAATTTCCATTCTCAAATCATCTAGTTCCAGAGTGTTGATGGGAATAGGTATTTTTTGATGGTTGAGAGAAGCTTTCCTTTTGAGTACTCAAAGTTGAGCTTTCTCTTGGGCTTCATCAATAACCTGCTGTCGTTTTATATTTCTTTGCTTAGCTGCATGCATCCTTTCTAGCAATTCATCGGTTAGTGGAAAATTGTACTTCTTTAAACGACATCCACTAATCCAATTAGCCATCGGTTCACCATCTAGGGTGGACAACTTAACTGCTCCACTTGGAGATACATATACAATGATAAATGGTCCATTTCCCTTTTTCTTAAACTTGGGAATGTGTTGCTTAAGGGAATAGACTAAAACTAAGTCCCCTTGTTTGAAGATTTTTGTAATTAGATGGGAATCAAAAAAATGTTTTTGTTTCCACTTTTGTGCATAGATGTGAGCTACAGCAGTTAGCCTTTGCTCATGAATATTTTCTAAATCTTCAAGTCTCTCTGACAATTCATGTCCAGTCCACTTAAGATACTTAGCTACCCTTAATGTCGGCTAGAAATTCTATCGGTAGTATGGCATCAAGACCATAAACAAGGCTAAAGGGTGTAGCATTTAAAGCTGTTTTGAATGAAACTCCATAAGCCCATAAAGCAGCATGGAGATTCATTTCCCGATCTGTGTGTCTTGAACTAACCATTTTAGTCAGTACCGAACTAAGAATTTTATTCGTATGCTTTGCTTGTCCATTTTCTTGTGGGTGATAGGGAGCCGATTTGTTATGGATGACCGTAAACTCATTAAGCAAATACTCAATTACCTCATTGCAGAAATGAGTTCCCCTATCACTGACAATTTCTATTGGCAATCAATATCTAGTGAACAAATACTCATACAAGAATGCGGTTGTGGTTCTGGCATCATTCTTTTGAGTTGCTTTAGCCTCGGCCCACTTGGTCAAATAGTTCGTAGCTACAATTATATATTGAGCTTGGGTTCTATAAGAAAGTGGCTATATTGGCCCAACAAAGTCTATACCCATTTTGCGACGAAAGCTCTAGCCCCCATCATTGGTCTTAAGGACATGCTATCTAGACGGGTTGGCACTTTAGCTTGTTGACATGCATCACACCTTCGAACATATTCTTTGGCATCTACCTACCATTAAGATTGCTCTTGCAGTGGTCTCACTAGAAAAGTGACCTTCAGCTAATCCAGCATGTGCTTGTTTTATAGTGGGAATGTATTCGTTTTCATTTGCACAAAGACACAAATGTTGATCCTTACCTCTCCGATAAAATTGGTCTCCAATAAAAGCATAGTCTCTTGCTTCTGTTTCAATTGCTCTTTGACGGTGTTTACTCATATCCTCAAGAAATGTTCAGCTTGTTAAGTAAGTAACTAGATAGATACTCCACTTAGGAACAAGTGATATTTGGAACAATGTTACATGAGGTATGGGTGTTTGTTTTTGTCATTGAGGACAATTTTTCACAAAAGAATGAACATCACTCCTCATAGTTGGCCAAAATACTCCAAGTCTCAAGATCCATCGCATAGTCTGGTCTTCCGCAAAGTGAAATCTTACTATGGTAAAACCCAATCTTTGTTTTCAATTTCATAAATGAATTTGGATTCCTTTAGCTTTTCTATCTCTTCTTTGATCTTTCTCGCGAATGTTTCATTACATGTGTATGGCCTCTGTCTACTTGGTTTTGCATCATCTCTCATAGGTATAGATGTTGACAGATTTATGGATCAATACCCTTGAGATCCTTATAAGACCACACAAAGATAACTCGGTACTCTTTCATAAGCACTTGGGCTGCCATGTGAATGTGAACATGTTGTAAAAGGTATTTAAGGCCTAAAACCTAAGATGATAACTCTCTTTTCATTTCTGGCTAGTCGTGTGCTCTTGCTCTCTCCCCCTCTCTTTCTCTGCACTTCACCTCCTCCATAGCCTAGCATGTCTGTGAGAGACACAATTTGCTTCCGTGCATGCTCAACAATTGGTATCAGAGCTTTGGGGCAAGGTCTTGGAAGTATTCATGAGTTGAGGTACAACAATAGGCTACCAAAGAAGTGGCGTTGGTATGTGCCATACTAGATGCTTCTAGAGTGAAGGGCCTTCTTAGGAGCCATCATCAGCATGCGGGCCTGCACGGAGCCGACCTTCTAGGAGATCTCATTCATGGCTTTAGCTATTGCCCGTTGAATGTTTCCAACAAGAAGGATGCATAGCTAGCTACCATGGCCTCGAGAGTTCTTTAGCTGGGTGGCAGTTAGCAGTATAGATGGAAGAGACAATATGGGCATGATGTTTATGAAGGAGCAATGAGAAGCTTGGAGAAGGCAGTTGCAGCAGTTCTCGGTAGTGGAGCTCTCCTATCCCATGAGAAGGCAAGCCTCAAAGGGGGGGGGGGCATAGCCAAGTCCTTTTGTAGCGAGCAGGGAAACTAGCATCACATTGGACGAAGGCAAAGGAGTACATCAAGCCAGACGGAAGCAGTTCATTCTAAAAGCCTGACACTTGGGCTTCTTGCAAAGAGCAGGCCTTGGCTATGGCGGTAGTTGCTAAGATGGAGCACCATCTGACTTCAGGCCTACGCCGTGCGCGCACACACACAGGCGTGTGGAGTAGGCTGTAGGGCATGTGTGCATCCTATTTTCACTGCTTACGCTCACTTCCTTTTTTTAAAATTTAGAAGCTTTTTTCTCCAATATTAAATGGCCTTATTCATCTTAAGAAGATGTCCCACGAGCATCTGATGAGTGTATGTCCGATTTGTTTTATGAGGAATGTTACACCATGTCACGATGTACGTTTAGTTATGACAACCCCCATGATTAAATGATGATTGTAAATGCATTTGTGATGAGTTTTGTAAAGGGACTAGGCACTACCTCGGCCAGTATGATGACATCGATGGTAAGACCTTCCTTATAAATTGTGAACGCCCGCATCTGTATTATGTTGTCACCTCATGGGTTACTGGGTAAACTTTAAACCCAGGGTTTGGGAGTAAACCAAAAACCCCGTTTGTGATTGGTAGCTCACTGAAGTTTCAGGTTGTGAGAGAAAATCTAAAACTCACAGTTGGGAAGTACACCTAAAACTCCATGTATCATGAGTGTGGCAAGTCTCATTTTAGGGGGCGTATGTGACAGCCCTACCAAGTTTGGCTGAAGAGGGCGATTGTTAGGGTCAGTCTGCACTTGGGTGACCATGTGAATGTGAACATGTTGTAAAAGGTATTTAAGGCCTAAAACCTAAGGTGATAACTCTCTTTTCACTTTTGGCTAATTGTGTGCTCTTCCTCTCTCCCCCTCTCTTTCTCTGCACTTCACCTCCTCCATAGCCTAGCTATGTCTGTGAGAGACACGATTCGCTTCCGTGTGTGCTCAACACCCAGTCTGCACTTGGGTGACCATGTGAATGTGAACATGTTGTAAAAGGTATTTAAGGCCTAAAACCTAAGGTGATAACTCTCTTTTCACTTTTGGCTAATCGTGTGCTCTTCCTCTCTCTCCCTCTCTTTCTCTACACTTCACCTCCTCCATAGCCTAGCTATGTCTGTGAGAGACACGATTCGCTTTCGTGCATGCTCAACACTTAACAAAAGTTCTTCCTCTTCTTCTGTTAGGTCGTTTGCAATGTGAGCAGGTCTAGGCTCTTCTCCTGGTTTGGCCATATCTATCTTTTTTGCATTTTCGGGTCTCTCGTAGGACTCGCCCTATTTTCATAGTTCCCTGATAGGTTGTTCGACTATGATTTTTCAGTCTTGGAGAGTATATTTCTTGTAATGGGATGGAACACTCATTTTATCTTTACATTTCTCCTCAGTGGTTTCCATTTTAGTTGTATATATCTCCTTTAGGGATTTTTTTAACTCTCCATATTTCTTTCTTCGTTCAACTCGTGTCATGGTTGAACCCTTGTCCCGGTGTTTCAGTTTTACTTGAGTTTCCTTTCTCGTTTTTCTCGATGTTTTTTATATTTGTGGATTTTTGTTTAAAGGATATCTACCATTGATTTTATCCTTGACACAATCATGTGCATATATCTACATCAGGAACTGTGTTCTACTAGAGACTGATGGAATCGGTCTAGCTTTCAAGTTTTTCGTATCTCTTTTGCATCTATACCATTTCTGTCTTCTCGGTTTTTGATTTGGACAGTCAAAACACTTTTCCTCCCCTCCTTTCATGAGTAGCTTAGCTCTCACATGTTCTTTTTCTGACCCCAAATTATCTGGGGTAGCAGAATGTTCTTCTAAGTCATTCTGTTGCATCATAGTAGAGGTCTAAGAAGACTTGTTGAGCTTTCATCATGTCCTTGGATTCTTGAATTTTGTCTTCAATGTAAAGGGTTGAGATTGTTTGTATGGGAATTATTTCATAGTCGTACTCATTGCAAAATTTAGTAGGAATAGACGTATTTACACATACATCCATTGTCGCTAAATTTGAGTCCACTCAAATTGCTCAAATAAATGCTCCGGAAAGGGTTCAGGTACATAGGCTTCATCTGTGCAATCCCTTTCTAAAATACATTCTTCTCGAAGCTCCCGTTTTTTGAGGCTTTGCACATCCAAATTGGTGTGTTCTTGTTCAACCAAGATGGAAGCTTAGTTTCAGTCAAAGAGACTGAATCAAATTCTTATATGAGTGTTTTCATGACATCTCTATAAGTATGATCTTTTAGATTAACCCTTGTTATTGATCCCACTCGCTTTAAGTACAAGTAATTGTTTCCTTAATCTTGGATGAGTTGTAGTTGCATGAAAGGTCTTCCCAAGATGATTTCGTAATTGAGTTTCTTTCCAAAGTCTACTATGGAAAAAGTATGTTGATATTCAATCCCACAGGAATTAACTATCACTTTTTCAAGCAATCCTAAGGGTCTTTCAATGTGTCCATCAACCAATTGCAATTTCATTTGAGTTTGTCTAATGTTTGGTTGTCCCCAGGATTCCCATACTGCTTTTGTGGCTATGGCTATGCCTGCCCCACTATCCAGTATTGCCATGGTGTCTATATCATTATATCTCACTAGAAGGGTTGTGTTTCCTTCTTTCCCTTCATAGTATTTTCCGATTTTTCTCATTAGAACATATCAAATCTCTTTGTTATCCAATTTGTGTCAATTTTTCTAATTTTTTTGTGATTAGCCCTGTTATCCCCACCTTCTCTAGAGTTTTTTGTGGATCATTCCATAAATATGGTCTAATTTTTAACAGTTCTCCTAAAGTAAGAGTGCATTGGATGGATGTAGAAATGATTGAATGGAGGTTGTCTACCTCTAGGGTCTATTATGCTCTCTTTATCTGAGTGGTTTTACACATTATGAATTCATCTTTGTTATCTCCCAAGTAAGAGGGTAATGTTTTCAAAGTGAATAGTTTAGACATTCCTAAAGCTTCAGAGCCGCAATCCCCATACAAGGATCGTACATCCATGCCCATATCAGGAGAGGTAGATTGTCTAACCAAACTTCCTCTATAGGAGCTGACTTTAGAGTTAGGCTCCCATCATCAACCTCTCTAACTTTTTTCCATAAGTGTTCTGGCCACTATTCTTCTATAAATGGAATTTCATCCAAGGCATCTTCGCTGTCTTCCACTATTAGTCTTGACTCTTTTATTTCAAGGTGGGTTTCTACCACCACTTTGGATTTTTCTTTACTAGTTCCTACCACAAGCTCCTCAGGTTTTGCCATACTCTCGAGCTTGGGTTTTTGTTTTCCAGCATCTCTTGAGTAATTCTGACCAAATTTTGATAAGCTTCAAGCTTAGCTTCTTCCATGTCTAGAGAAGGATAGTTTTTCCATTTGTTTTCCATGTTTTGGCCTACTTTAAGTCCCGCTTGGTAAGCTTCCAAAGCTACCAAAATTGATCCTCCATATTTCAAGGTGGTTTCCTTGATTTCATTTCTAGTTTCTTTCACCTTTTCTTGAAATAGTTTCTTTGCTTTTCTCCTTGATTTCAGCCTGTTGTTTCTATTTCCTCATCTCATACCTTTTGTTTTTGCTTCTCTTGGTCTTTTGAGAAGAAATTTTAATATTCTCCGCATCATCAGAGGAGTTATGTTTCTTTTTCTTAGCATGGGATCTGGTGATTATCTTGATTGGAACAATAGTCCACTCTTAGATGAGCTACTAGGTATCACTTGGACTACGTTCACTACTATTTTACCCTTGTTTAAAGGATTTTTTGGACAATCTTTAGGGAAGTGTCCTCTCTTTTTGCAACATTGTATGCAATAAGCTTCAATTTACTTAAGGTTCTTGTCAGGCTGTGGACATTCATTTTTCCAATGATCATCTGCACCGCAATTATGACGGTTTCTAGTTCTTGGCTTAATCATGGGTCTTACCATAGGAGGTCTAACACATTGATTAGATACATAGTACATTGATACAAGCTCTGGTGTAGTATAAGTCACAGGTTCTTACATTGGTGGTAGATGTGAATTATACCAATCTCCTTCTATCATAATTGTAGATGGACTGGGCTCAGCATAGGGCGTAACAGACACTAGTGCTTTCTCCTCTATGACTCCCTCTGGATGCATGTACTTTATAGGCACTACATTATGTCCTGGATATATAGGTTGTTGACCTAACATGAGTTGAGGTCTTTCCATACCCATTGGTGGTCTCTCACCTAGGGCCATAATAGGTTGATACATGTACATGGTTTGTCCTTGTGGTCTCATAGGCACGTATTGAAAATTTGCATCATACTTTGGTCGATAATAGCACTCATTGGTCTCATGGTTGGTCCATTTACCCTCAATTGCACACCATTTTTGCGGACTAATTGGTTGTCCCTCTGGAGGAATCCCTTGCCCTGGTCCCCTCATAGGTGCTTTTTGCATGTTATTCATAATGTCATTCATCCTTTTGAGCATGTCTTCTATGGTTGAAAGCGATGCTGCAGCAGCCGTTCACACTTGTGTTGGTTTGGTGGATGCTATTTTCTTGCTTTGGTTATCCTTAGGGACATCTTCTTCATTGAAAATATCACAATTGCCGCTTAAGTCAATAGCATCTGACACACGCTCCTCTAGGGTCATATGCTTCTTGCTAATAGGATAGCATGAAGTCCTTTGTTTAACAGTCCCTCTAGAAACAATGATACTAGTCTTTCTTTTGGAGGTATCTCTAGCTTTGGGCATCTTGCAATATATTGCTTCATTTGAGTTGCACACTCCCTAACAGACTCACCTTGTTTTTGTCTAAAGCTATAGATTTGAGCTACTGTATTGTGTTTGATTCCCGTTTTGGAACAAGCCTCTACAAATCCTTGAGATAATGTATTTAAGTCCATGATTGACCTTGGTGGAATGTTTTGGAATCATGTCAATGCTTTTCCTTCTAATGTCATTCCAAATCCCTCGAATTGAGTATGAAAAATAAATATGCGTTCTGCTATTAACACTTGCTTAAAGCTTGCTAAGTGGTCATATATCCACTGTATTTTTTGATCCATTTCTGAAAATCAACTGGTCTGACACTTCTGTTTGGTTCAACTCCTGGTCTCCTGGCAGTTGGTCTTGTTCTAAGTCCTTCAAACCAGTCTGTTGGAAATAGTGACTCATGTAGCCCTGAACTGTCTTTAGTGTCATTCGGTTTTCTTTGTGATGAGGTGGGTTTCTGGTTTCTTAACATTACTCTCAAAATATCTCTCATGATGTTCATCTCTTAGAATAGTTTCTAGTCCTTGGCCCAATATCCAATCCCTTATGGAGTACCCTTGGTATTTGGTTTGCTCCACCTCCTCAGGAGTCATCATAACAAAGTTATTGCTACAACAATCCCTAAACAGGTAGGTCGGTAGATCTGTTGATCCCTTGTCTTTGATTTTGAAGATATAAATGATCTTCATGGGCGTTAGCTGTCCTGATTTGGCATGAGAAGTCCATACAAGATCTTTTATGTTTCTATCCTCCCAACAATAGACTCCGATCCTAGGATTATCCATACTAAGCCATTTCAAAGGCTTCAAGTCAACTTGATCGTATCCCTCAAATTCTAAAGTTGGTGGTCCTTATTTTGCTTCCATATCTGGAATTATGAAATTTACCTCTAACCCCCATTTGTCTATCACGTCAGGGTTTTCACCTTGTAAATACTGAGTTTCGTTTCTATCCATGTACATTTTTCCTTGTTTGTTTGCCTTGATTTCCTCTTCGAACTCAATACCATGGTCATCAATGCGAATAGCATACACTTCATTAGGATCCAGTTAAGCCTACATTCCATGACGATTAGTACTATCAAAAGAGAGCATATTCTTATAGCGCACTGTCATTCCGGTTTCTGAATGAGTCAAATAGGAAGACATTTCAAAAGTTGAATCTGAAAAAGTGTCTGAGACTTCTTCCAAGATAGTGTGCAAGTGCTCACCTTGATTCAGAATTTCTTTGGTGGATACTCTACTAGCGGTCTCTCCAAATATGCCTTGATTTGCTAGTATACGACCATATCTAAGGTTCATAAAGATTTGTGAAGCCCTAGATAAAGTACTTACCGTTGGATTGACTTGTGTCAATTTTTTCCACTTGATATGATTGCAACTTCTGTCAAGCTTTAAATTCCTTGTCTACAACCTGATTCATGTATCAATTTTGATCAAGTTAGCTATACTTTCACAAAGATTGTACAATTCTTGCTAACGATTGTAACTAGTCTATGTGTATCACTTCAACTCGAGCTAAGCGAGTCAGCGGTTGAGACTTTCAGATTCCACCTGCAACCTAGAAACTGAGTGAACATGTACCAATTTGGATCCAATTGAACCCAAAATTGCCCGGTAGCCTTGTATTATGTTGGTCTAACACTGTACAAGTTCAAAAGTACCAATTTGGATCCAATTTAACCCAAAATTGCCCGGTAGCCTTGTATTATGTTGGTCTAACACTGTACAAGTTCAAAACTGAGTGAACATGTACCAATTTGGATCCAATTGAACCCAAAATTGCCCGGTAGCCTTGTATTATGTTGGTCTAACACTGTACAAGTTCAAAAGTCAAAACTAGTGTCTTTGCGTAGCAGTAGTAAATAATCGTGATTATTTACTTTTCTCAACTTTTTGCACTTTTTGGCTTGATTTGCCAAGTATACAACTTGTTAAGGTCTCTCGACAAGTTTCACTAAGTTTGAACAAAATTTTTTCAAGTTATCATCTGTTTCGTGTCCGTAGACTCAATTTTTAAGAATTTGGCTTAAGTCTCACTTTTGTGATCCAAATTTCACCAAAATTGATTTGTGAGATCTACTTGATATGCTTGACCTTGTGGTATACTCCAATGTGCAAGAATATCAATTTTTATAGCAGATGTAAATAATCATGATTATTTACTACTGCTATTTTTGTGCAATTTTTTGCAACAATCTTGACACAGATCAGTCTTGACAATCTTGACACAGATTAATTTTTTGCAACAATCTTCACAATCTCGAAAAATGGGGTAGATGTAAATAATCATCATTATTTACTTTTGGCAAATTTGTGCATCTTTTTGACCAACTGAGCATGTACACATGTCTATTACATCAATATAAGCCTATGAATCAAGTTTCATTGAGTTTGAACAAAATTTTTTCCAACTTACACTCAAGTTCTTAAAAGTCAGTACAGAATTGAGTTTTTACTCAGTTTTTGGTCAGTTTGGTGATCCAGATTCTATGGGCCTTTACAAAAATTGTTTGCACACATGCAAAGAGTCATTGGTATCAACCTTGGTCACTTTTGAGCCATAAGTAAATAATCACTCGTGATTATTTACTTTAGGCCTAAAATGAACAATTTTTTGAACTTTTTCACCAGACAGTCTTTTCATGAGCTAATTTTAAGCCTCTAAGTCAAGTCAAAACTTAATTTGGCCTAAAATGTCAAGAAAAAGTAAGTAATTTGAGTTTTTGCAAACTCTTCAAATTTTTTATCTCAATGTGTCCTTAAACTTACCCACTGATTTATACAATCTCTAAAGCATATTCTCTAGTCGGATTGAGTGGTTGAAAGTTTTTTGGTGCTATTTCTAGCCATAGACCTAAAATTCTGCAACTTCACATAACAACTCACAATTGATTCTTTTGGTGGAGAGAGCAATGTTCTGAAATCCACCTCGAATTCTACTAACCCTACTCCTAGGTTCTACTGCAATGGGGTTGTGGAAAGTGTCCAGAAACACGCTTTTTCTTGTTTTTTATGGTTTCTTTAGCATTGATCTTAAGACTTGTCTTGTCCATCAATCACTCTCAAATTCCTAATCTAATTCTACAATCCTACAGTCCTAAAGGTACTTAGAAAGTATGACTTACTTCCACGCTACCTCTACACAACAAAAGACGACAATCTTAAGCTATGCAATTTAAAAAAAACGCTTTTACCCTAGGAGATCATAGAGGAAATTAAAGGATAACTTCACAAGACGCTCGTGTTTTTTCCTAGTTTAGGTCTCTTTGATCCTTGGCAGTGGCGCCAAATGTTGGACGGGTGTCTAACCTCACTCCTATCTTATTGTTGCAGACATAGCGAGAACCACGAATATAATTGTCAATCCATGGGACGAAGCTAACTAAGCTAGTGCATAGAGGCTACAAGGGGTTGTCAATCTCTTAGAAAACAACAAACAACTCGCATCTAACTCAAGCTACACTCAAATGACTGAAATCACCAAAAGCCAATTGCTCATCGGCAAACAAATCACATCTGTTACAGCATCAAATGACATCCAAACGCAACGGAACTTCTAGGGCATGTTTATAAGACCTAAGCACACATGCTTATGGTCTCTTATCTCACTTTAGGTCAAGTGCAAAAATCGCGATTATTAACACCAGTGGATTTTTGATCTAGTTGTTTTTGACCCAAAATGCATCTAAATGCTTAGAAATGATGTCCCAATACCCCGCCTACACTTAGTTTTTTCTTTAGAAGCTTAAATTCCTACTTATGATAAAATTAGGCCGTGGGTCAATGATGCCAAAAGCTACGAAATACGTGAAATGCTTACGTCAATGCGTAGAGCTCTTACCTGTGGGTTGCAACGCAACAGACGTGACTGCAATGTGACAACCAGGGAGGGAGTAGGAAGCGCAAGAAGGAGAGAAGTGAGTGTCCTTAGCTCACGTTGTGTTTCTATTATTCAAAACTTATCAAAAACATACAAAAATTGGCTTTTATACCTTAGCCAAGGTTTTTGGTGGTCAAAACTAATAATTTGGGAGCTCTAACTAAAGACAGGTTGATACAATCTAGAAACTTGTAGCCTGGCTCATCAATTATAAAGTTTTTCCGGAAAATAGGAGTTATAATATTCCCGATTCATCAAAATAATAAATGTTTTTACAATGAGAGCTCCAAAAAATGGTATCCGAGATAGCTTGCTGCTAATAAGTTGGAAAAATTGCCAGGGAAACGTTTGCACTATAGAATAAATGGTTATAGATTGAAGAAATATTTTGCGAGGGATGTGGTTCCAGATGCAAATAGTCTCTTGGTCGAGCATAAATGCTCTACCTAGAGGGTGGGCAATGATGATAAACCACTTTTGGCATGTACAAAGTAGCATGTATATGCATGGGCGTATGTATAAAGGGATGTAATACATGCATTGGGGAGATTTACAAAGTGGTTTAAAGTTTTTAAAATGATGCAAGGTGTACACATTGTGAAAAGTTAGGTTCACGTGTCAGCAGAGGAGGCGGACACATATACATGCCTGGATAGTATCCGGGCCTTGGATATGATCTTGGTGACTTATTTTGGCTCTGGGGAATGTGTTTGAGCTTTCTAGAATGTAAATAATGCAAGCAACAAGTGTGGGCACTCTCATCCCACCCGAGAAGTTTGGCACATGCAGTAACTGTCTATTTACGATGCCTGATCTGCGGTGATGCGTGCACTGCCCTAGAAGTGTTCAAAAATGAAATGTGGAGATTTGCCAAAGTTCTTTGGGTATCAAGGATCAAGCATAAAAAATTTGGTGAATTTTGGAGTCCGTTTGGGGTTTTTCCCACGAAAACTGCTCGCCGGGGGTCAAAAAAGGCCAAAACAAAAAATAGTCAAAAAAGGTGTGAAAATGCTTCAAAAAGCCGCATGATTCATGGTGCCATGATGGTCCAGGCTGAGGGATAATGTTTAAAGAGCAATATCAACACTTTCACCTCTCTCTGTGTGGGAGAAAGCAGGGTTCCTACAGGGTCTAGTGTAGTCCCGTCATGTTCGCATCCTATTTTCGAGTGTGTGGAGGAGTGAATGAGAGATTTCTCTCTTCAATTTTGCACTTGGAAGAGTCTATGGAATTTTTTAGGTTTCCATGGGTGTGTGTGTGTGAGGATTTGATGGAAAAAGGTGCGGCTTTCTACAACACTATGTGACCCTGTATCGATGCCATTAGGGTTGGCGCTACTCCAAAGAGTCCAACAGATTGGATTTTGGTGAAGGATTTGGAATGGTTTGAGAGAGGCCTTTTTTGGCTGGAGTTTTTGATAGTTTTTCTTGTATACTGGGGTCAGCATCAAGTGTGATTTCAAGTGTTGATCAACTCGACTCACCTTGTAGTGTTTGTAGACAGGCAAGGGCTTGTAGGTCGAGGTGTTTGAAGTTTGAATTGAGCTTGTGGGTAGTATTTTTATTGAGCTCTTGAGTGGTGGTGTTTGTGTGTGTGTTAGAATTTAAGTAAATTCCTTGTGTGGTGTTGAGTTGTCTGGGTGTGTGAGTGTGCGCTTGACATCTTTTGCTCTATCAACGTGAGCTCGAAAGGAGGGGTTTTAAAATGCAAAAATTTTAGGCAATTTAAAAAAGATACATTAAAATAAGTGGATTTTATATGTAATTTTGAGAAAAAATCCTAAAATAAGGGGTCATTTTATTCATTTAGACATGTTAAAAGAGGAGGTGTTTTAATACCCCGCGAACGCACACTATATAGGGAGATACTAAACGGTGCACCCTCCGAGCTCAAGCTGAGGCTAAGGAGTGACAACAACGTACTAGATTCCAACGAGAGGCCAACCTTGGAGTTACAGGAGTTACACATGCATTTCAAGTTGAAATAGAGGATGATTGGTGGGACTCTGACACATCTCTATGATACCTTATTGAGTTAATTAGCACCTATGAGAAAGTGCTATATAACGCCTTATTGGACACAGGTGCTAAATATAATATGCTAACATATGAAGTGTGCTGTCAGTTAGAAATCCATCTCTACCTGAGAGTACCATCCAAGTCAAGGGTATCAATAAGGAAAAAAACTATTGTTTTTGGAACCTGGCACACTTCTACCAGTTATGACAACGGGGTCGTAGCTCAAGGCTTTTTGGTCATGCCTACTGAAACTATGGAAGGCAATATAAACCTAGTATGCAAGTGGATGTTAGCAACCAAATTCACTATTGATTGGGGGACTGGGAGGGTCACAACATATAAACGAGGTCTTAGCCCTGCCACTCAAGCAATAGTCCCTAAGATATCACCTCCTGAGGAAATACAACCCAAAATATTCCATGTCCAAGGGGTTGAACCATCTGTACCTATAGCCCAACCCTCTAGAGCTTCAACTTCTATAGCTAAAACAAAGCATGAGACACACAAGACTCATTGTAATATATAACAAAGAAAACTCACAAATGGGTCCCTAAAGATTCTTTAGCGGCCATTTTTAATGCTAAAAAATAGATGCCTTATAAGAGATGCCCCACTCGCTCCAAGAAATGTAAGAAAACGTTGCGTTGGATTCCTAAATGATTATTGGAAGGCCAAGGCTACTATGAAGGGAATGATAAAATCTGGCTGGTGCCTAAACATAAATTGTGTTCTTACCTGTCGCTTGTAGACCCATGTGAGTCAAATCCTATACGATAAAGCCGATTGAAGATCGTGGGAAGGGAAAGATCACAAAATACTATACACCTGATCCGGAGCTAGTTTGGATACCCAAGCTAGAATGACTTGTATCACTTGGCTCAAACATAGACAAAACAAATGAAGCTTCTTGCTCTTCATATAGTTCTTTTATAGAAACACAAACTTATTCACAACTTCCACCTAACTCTTTCTCTATAGGGCTATATATATACATTCCCTAAGATTGGGAGATCGAGAGGTCAGGGAGGAAGGTTAAGAGGGGAGCAAGTGAATGATGGATGTCAGCAAACAGTCCCCCCTTCCTTGGGTAGATCATACCTTTGGAACGATTTCGTGATCTTTTGAAACCAATTGTTCCAAGTTGTAATTGGTGAGGACTTTGACCAATAGTTTTTCACCACCCTAAGCGTTTCATCTAGTTGCAAGGGTGGTAAGGTACTCTCCCATGATTTTACTTGAAACTTTATTTTAGGTGATGAATTTACAATGGGAGGTGCTATTCTTTCCTTGTTTTCTTGTACATTTTCGGGGGTACCAAACAATAAGCTTGAAAACTACAAATTCTAGTACATGACCCAAAAATCATAATAACACATTATGCACAAGGACATGACCCTTATAATATTTTCACACTGACCAAATCTATTTGTGTATACATATGGATAGGATGCTAGAGTCATCCACTCCTACTTTTCACAAGTGTTTCACATAGTCTACCAATGGGATTTGGTAGATTCACTAGCATGTGAGAAAAATTTTGAGGAATTAGAGTGGTTGATACGTCTCTTGATCACGATTCATCCCTACTTAGTAGAGAACGTCTCTCCAATTGCACAAACTTACCCTTTTGAGCAAGATGACTATACACACCTATTGACATTCTTAGTGTACATATGTGCATCTAATGATGAGAAAGATTTACATGATTACACAGATGGCATGTATGGTCTCATTCATGATGACTTTAATTTTCTTGACGATGACAAGGATAGGGGTTTAGACTTAGGGCTACCCGCCCATCTATACAATATCCTATTTCTTTGAACCTCTAGGGGGGTGCAAATACTTAGTCTAGGGTTCTTTATGTTGTTTTGATTGTGCTCAATAAAGGTTGGTGCCTCTTCCCACTGATGTGCTTCCTAGAGACATTCGTAGTGTTTTCTAGTGTGTATAGGAACGCATTGTAGTAGTTGGGATTTTGAACTTCATGCAATCTTTGTCTAGTTCACTCTTCAAATTGAGCACAATCATCAACATGAACAGGTGTTTCTTGTCCATTATCATTGCCTCTTGTCTTTTTTAGCTTCCATGTTTTTCTGCTTTAACTGTGATTGGAAGCACAATATTCATCACATCTGTATAGTATTAAGCATTAGATTTAATATAATTAAGTGTCATTCCCTTGTCTAGGTTTATGATACAAGAAGTCCAAATAAGCTAGTTTGACCAAGATAGACATTAGAGATCTTTTCTTAATACCATGGAAAATGACTTCCTAATTGTCAATGGTTACTTTAGGTTCTATATTCAATATTATGAATCATTGTGTGTAATATACTAGTTCTTTCTAGTGGACTTAATCTGTCTTAACCTTTTGCTTAAGTATTATAAAGGGAGCTTACTATTGTGATGATCCTAAGGAGGGTAACAGTGTCAATATGACACCCCAAAGTTACAAAATTAAACTGCAATGAAAAATAAATAAAAGTGCAAAAAATATAAAATCTTAAGCTGGAAAAGAAATCTCTACTTGATTTGGTACTTCACTCATATGTATTGCCTATGGTACTAGAGCCCTAGAGGTTCCCAGTGTGGACGCTTTTCCTTGAGAAGCAGAAAGCCCAAGGCATACAAAATAAACACACACGTCAAAATTTGAATCAATGTGAAAAACACTTTGGGGGTCAAACAAAGGAATAATTCAGGTGATGATTTCATATGCAATTCGTTTTATCATAGCTTAACTAGAAGGTCTTCTAGGTATAGCCTCTAGTCAGCCCTCAGACATGAAATACTTTGCTATCACGATTAAACAACTTAATTGATGAGAGAGAATTGAAAAGCTTGCCCATGATATTAATAGTTAACCTCTAGTGCCTCTCGACTGTTAAATTAGAGACCCTTGCCTTGTTTATTTTTTCACCTTTACAAGTGCTTATGCATTTGATTATATTACAGTTTAATGGTTCCTACTGAAAAATTATTTAATGTCTTGTTACCAATCAATCTGTGTGCCTATTCACTACATATGCTTTTTAAGTATATATGTTCTATGAGAATGCAATTACTGTGCCATTTTTGGTTGATTTTGCAGTGTTTGAAGAAAGCTAAAGACATTCAATCTCAAATGCTCTTCCACCTCGACAAACGGGCTTCACCTCACTAACTTCCAAGGACAGAATCTACATCAAGAAGGAGGGCATGTTAACCACTTACGGACACCCTATCACCTTTGATGGATTCCTTATCACTTTATTTGAGTCATGGACTGGGCTTGTCATTCCTATAGGTGTATAGGTGATTGTCAATGAGAGGCACACCACTTATCTCTTTTTTACATTATTTTTGCCATGATCAACCACTGTGGGCGCCCATGTATGAACGGGTCAGATTCATATAAAAGGTCCATTTTGACCTAAAATCCTCATTCTGGAGGTGCATGCTAAGGAAGTGCTCTTGCTCTACCTCTACCTTCTTCTCCATCGTGTACTCACGAGTGTGTGTGCCTGTGTATGCGCGCGCGTGAGAGAGAGAGAGAGAGAGAGAGAGAGAGAGAGAGAGAGTGAGAGAGTGAGAGAGTGATCAAGCATTACGGTGGAATCGGTAGCGGCAAGGTGGTTGAGTGCAGCAGTGGCGACTCCCTGTTCTTTGCTGCACGGAATC
The DNA here is from genome assembly GCF_014529385.1 of Adiantum capillus-veneris. Taxonomy (NCBI): domain Eukaryota; kingdom Viridiplantae; phylum Streptophyta; class Polypodiopsida; order Polypodiales; family Pteridaceae; genus Adiantum; species Adiantum capillus-veneris. The sequence goes on from NC_140944.1 coordinate 152,350,090, forward strand.
CTTCACGATGACAAGCGTAGAGCGGTAAATGACACACCAGTGATCCCTTTGAGCTTACTAGGATAATCTCACTGTGTGCTTGCAACCATTTGTGGCTCAAACGCAGTGTTCGGAAAGTCCCCAGCCTCCGACACATGAGGTAGAAGTGCACATACCGTAGTAAATACACGGATTCTTCCTGAAACAGTTCTTTGTTTGGTGATTGAGTATTAGAAGAAATGATGGGGGATCCTACAAGGGATATTGCATATGCACAAGGAATAATGAGAGAATTGATATGGGATACCCTTTTTTCTTCTTCTCGTAATGAATTGATGATACCATCCAAGGAGGGCAGTGGATCTGTCTCTTTTAAAATAGTGACAATCTGATGGAATCCATCACGTAAATTGTATATGCATAAGGAATAATAAGAGAATTGATATGGGATACCCTTTTTTCTTGTTCTTGTAATGAATTGATGATACCATCCAAGGAGGGCAGCGGATCTTTCTCTTTTAAAATAGTGACAATCTGATGGAATCCATCACGTAAACTTTTTAACAAAATAGCTATAATATCTTCTTCTAGCACTGGGTCTTTCACATAAAAACGTTGAGTTTTAACACTCTCCAATATGTTAGCTAAATATGTAATGTTTTTGTCGGCACGCATAACAAGAGAGTAGAAATATATCTTTAGACTCATCATTGAATACTTAGCTTTAGCACCAAAAACCTTATCTAGCTGTATCCAGGCAGCACTAGAAGATTACACTTCATCCAAATAATGAATAAAGTTATCTTCAAGAGATGTCAAAATAATACCTAATGCTTGATCATCTTTGAATTGGTGCTTGATAGATAGTGCTCTTGTAATCGCAACAAATGTGCCAGTTTCATTGGTTGATAGGGGTTTTACCACGCTCCAAAGATTCTTCTGCATCAGATATCCTTTCACTTTAATTTGCCAGATGTGAAAGCTGGATCCATTATATTTATCAACCTTTGAAGCCATATTTGTATTTTGAGAAAGCATAATAATGAGGATCATTGTTAGCTATTACACTTGCATGAGGAGTATCCTTGATAAAATGGACTTCTTCTTGTACCTTGTAATGTATATGCAACCCAAAAGAGGGGCACTTTAGGATGCAACTACTGGAGGCTTGCAGTTTTTAAAAAACAAAAAACCATTTGTAGTTGTTGACACTACTTGTTGTGAGCATTCCAAGATGGTTGTAAACCAGTCTATTAATCTCAATCAATTGGGATCAATTGGGTGTGAAGACCCTCTAGCCAAGTGAAATGAAAGCAAACCACGACAAAGTTTGTAGTAATAGCATCGATGGAGAGTTCTGCTTGCACCAGGATGAGAAGGACAAAGTAGGGATAGCTCTCATGTTGAAAGTCGTTGCTTGGGCCAAGGCAAATTTTACCTCCATATTGTGTGTGTGTTTGTGTGTGCTTGCAAGGGCTCAAGCTCTCTCCTTGTCTATCTCTTGACATGGTATCAGAGCTTGGTTGTGTCTGAGGAGCTTGGAGCAGCAAGTAAGAGCAGTCTAGGAAGCGGCTTTGATATTCTCAAGATCCATCGTCAACGATCTCTGATTGAGGTGATTTCTTTTAAAGAGTGTGCATCTGAGGGTTCTATGCATTCCTTGGACTACATCTATGCAGCCAAATTTCCATTTTGGGCATTTTGATCCTTGTTTTGGAGTAAGAGTGTGCTTTCATTCAAAAGCGCTAAGGTTTGGGATTCTATAGATCTGTAGAGAGGTGGTGGAGAAATCTTTGATTTGGCTACAATGTGCACAAATATTTTTTAGTGCAACGAAACAAGTGTATGTACGGAGATTGTGGTTATAGGTGGTAATTGACTATTTTTAGTAGACTGCTTAAAATTTGTGTAAAGGATTGGAAACATGTCATCCAACAATCATAGGCTTAACCAAGTTGTTGACGGGAGCAAAGTGATGACACGAACCCCGACGGCCTCTAAAACACTGGGAGCCAATGGCACGCCTCGAGCCGGTCACGGTAAAGCGAACAGGGGGCACCACCTATCTTTGAGCGGCTAGGACACAGACAACGGTGATGTGAACACCGCAAACTTACACACACACACACACACACACACACACAGAGCATTGACAAATGATGAAAACCCTCGGGGGTGTGAGGGAGAATTATTTCTTGCAGTATTTACAATGACCTTCCTTTCGGCGAGGTGACACATCGTGGTGATAGAGATATAGGGAGAAGAGATAGTGAATCTACTTGGTGGGTTCTCTAAAGACGACTCGATGATATGAAACTTGCTACCAAGAATGTGTATGTGTGTGTGCATCGACCATTAGAGTCGAGAGGTGGACGTAGCTCCCTTCACATGGTGCAATTCCCAAAAAAAAACCATCACACAAGTCCCCTCCCCGTGATGCCAATAGTGTTAATTCCTCCCACTAAAACTCTACCAAGTGCTGACCTCTCATAAACTGCCCCCCCCCCCCCCGATAGTGACCTCTCAGTGCCCTTTTATAGGTGTTGGCTGCTTTAGATTAGGGCAATCTGGCTTGATTAGAGTAAGCTAATCGGGGAGACAAAGCAAGGCGGTGGGCCCGGTGTGGTTGACCCTTGCTTTGTCTTGGGAGTTATTAAAAATGAAAACCTTTAGGTGGACCTTTGTGACCATCACCTAGAGAGAGGGAAAATACAAATTGGGAATTTTTACAAGGCTTGGGTGAAAACGAAAAATGATGATGATAATGACCTACGGTTTACTGAAATGATGTCGTGGTTGCGTGATGCCAGTGAATGGCAGCTTGTCAGTACGTCGATGTAGCGTGTACGTCTCTTCCGGGTCGGCCAGGGCATACCTTCGACGCATCTCTTCTTTTTGTGGTCGGTGTCGTGTGATTCGGGTCGTCCTCCTTTGTTGATGTTGTCGTAGTCGTAGAATTATTCATTTTTTTTGTATTTTTTGTGTGTGTGCGTTATGCGTGTGTGTGTATGTATAGGTGTGCGATTATATGTGTGTGCATATGTGTAATTATATGTATATGTGTGTGTGCGTGGGAACGGGGGGTTGTGGGTATTGTGTGTGTGTGTGTGTCTGTATATATATATATATGCATATGTGTAATTATATGTATATGTGTGTGTGCGTGGGAACGGGGGGTTGTGGGTATTGTGTGTGTGTGTGTGTCTGTATATATATATATATATATATATATATATATATATATATCCTTTTTTTGTTTTTTTTTGGCAGTGTTGTGGGCGATGCAGAGGCGGAGGGGGGGGTGAATGGGGTGAGAGAGAGGGGTGTGTATGCTCGGGTGTGTGTGTGTGGGTGTGTGTGGGTGTATGAGTGTGTTGTGTGTGCGCCTTCACTGGCTGCGGAGGGGAGAGCACGACAGAGAGCGGCGGGGGGGGGGAGGGGGCGCCTGCAGCATGCACGCGCAGAGCGCGAGGGAGAGAGTGGGTGAGTGTGGAGAGGGGGGAGGGGGGTATGAGAGGATGGGGGGGGGGGGGGGGGGGGGGGGGGGAGTGTGGTATGTGTGGTGTTCTCAGTGCCCGCGAGGGCCAGGGAGAGAGAGCGCGACAGAGAGCGGGGCCGGGGGGGGGGGGGGGGGGTGAGTAGATAGTCAAGGGGGAGAGAGAGAGAGAGAGAGAGAGAGAGAGAGAGAGAGAGAGAGAGAGAGAGAGAGAGAGAGAGAGAGGAGGGGGGGGGGATATGTTAAGAGGGAGGGTGTGAGGTCCCCCCTAGGGCGGGTTCCCACCATGGGAGTAAGAGAGATGGAGAAAAAGAGTGAGGTGGTGAGGGGATAAGGATGGGAGGGTAGAGAATAGAGAGAGAGAGTGAGTGGATAAAGGGAGAGAAGGTGTGGATTCCCTTAAGCCTTGTGGGGCCGCTTCCCAGAGAGAGAGAGTGAGTGGATAAAGGGAGAGAAGGTGTGGCTTCCCTTAAGCCTTGTGGGGCCGCTTCCCAGAGAGAGAGAGAGCTAGAGTTTAGTGATGATAGAGGAGAGGGGGTGTTAGGCTAGTGGTCCGCCAGGAAGAAAGTAAGGCCAATGGAATGTGGACGAGGGGGGGGGAAATTGGGGATAGGCGGCCCGCTGGAGGGTGTGGACGAGCAAAGGTAGAGAGAGAAAGAATATTTGGAAGAGAGAGAGGGAGAATATACAGTAGCTGTGGCGGCCCGCCGGAGGGTGTGACAGAGGCATAGGTGTCTCATGCGCCCACCGGGCCGGGTGATGCAGCGCAGAGGCAGAGAGAGAGAGAGAGAGAGAGAGAGAGAGAGAGAGAGAGAGAGAGAGAGAGAGAGAGAGAGAGAGAGAGAGAGAGAGAGAGAGAGAGAGAGAGATAGATAGATAGTTCTATTATCGTCCTGGGAGGTCAAATATGACCTATGGGACCAAATGAACATGTCACGTGGTGTGAGTGGAGTTTATAAGTGACTCTCGATGCTCAAAAATGGCTGAAATGAGCGTCGCAATAGAGAGTCCACATTGTGGTTGGGAGAGGAAGGTATGTAGGGAGAGCTCATGGCTGAATATATGGGGAAAAGAGGACCTAATGTGGTCAAAAGCTGAGCACTCAAGTAGTGTGTGGTACTCACTCTCTCGCACTTGACGAGGGCATAAGGTGCAAAGTCGATGACACTCCTCGCCAGTGCCCCAACGTCCTGTCTCGCAGCGTAGAGAATGGGAGCTAAGACGAATGGAGGCAATGGTGCGGATCGCACTCAACGGGATGGGCTCAAGGATGTAGGAATGGGTTCGGTTACCTCGTTCCGAGAAGAAGAGAGATTTGTAGTTTGGGGCAACGTGTGTGGTGTAATGGCTGAAGCGAGAACCTCCAGATTTCTCCCAAGCCATGATACATTGGCGTTGTAAGAAGGCCTCATTAACTTGGGAGTCGATCGATGCATCCTTGACCAAGTGACATGCATCCCATCTTCCAAACCATTTCTTGATATCAAGCATCCACCCCGAACTTAGTATTTTGCTCTTGCATGTCTTTTGAACCTTTTGACTTGCTTCATATGCGATTCTAGGAAGTCGATGCAAAGGGCTACGTTGTGTCTTACGCATGTACTCCACAACCCTTTCCATGCCCAAGACCTCAATGGGAAGCGATCCGGACTCAAGAAGTAAGAGCATGTAGGGTGTTTGTGTCTTGACTTGGAGAAAGTTGGTGAGAAAACGCTTTTGGACATTCTCAAACTCTTTCCAAGTAGACTTCCCGATGCTTCCACCCCACACCTCCACTCCATAAAGAAGCACCGGTGTCACCAATGTGTCAAAGAGGTACTTTTTGAGAGCCCAACACTTGATCTCTCCTGCATTGCACATGTTCTCAAATGCATAATAAGCCCTCTTTCCGGCTTCCAAGCGACGCATTGCACAATCCTTCCATTTATGATTGGATGGAACCTCAAGGCCAAGGTACTTGAAGTGATCTACCACTTCAAGTTTCTCATTGTTGTATACAATGCATGGATTTTCGTCATTGAGGGTCTTTACAAGCATAACCTTGGTTTTGGATCCATTCACGATCAGCCCGCTATGTAGGCAAAAGCGTTCCAAGACACTCATAAGCTTTTGTGCATCTTCTAAGGTATGTGCCAAGAGCACTACATCATCGGCATAAAGCAAAAGCATGATCACCGCATTTCCAATCTTAACCTCTTCTATGCCTTCTTGCTGCATAAAATCAAGAACCATGTATTCCAATTCATCAATGAGTAGCCCAAAGAGGGTTGGGGAAAGTGGGCATCCTTGTTTGACACCAATAGTGCTTGCAAAAAATTCTGAAATTCCATCTCCCATACGTAATCGACATATCACTTTTTGGTAGATGCGAAAGACTGCATGCATAAATTCTCTCGGCACTTGAAGGCTTTGCATACGTCTCCAAAGATTTCCTCGCGGTACCATGTCAAAAGCTTTCTTGAAATTCACAAAGCAACAATACAACTTTTTTCCTTTCAATCGAGACGCTTCCATAAGAACTCGAAGAGTGACAAGGTGATCAATAGTGCTATGATGCTTTCGAAAACCTGCTTGGCCAAGCGCACGTTTGCCATTCTTTTCAGCCCATTCACTTATCTTCATCTCCATGATACATCCAAATAACTTTGCCATCAAAGAACCAACCATTATAGTGCGATAGTTGTTCAAATTGTTTACATCTCCTCCTTTGTGCAAAGGTTTGATCCAATTTGCACTCCAATCATGAGGCATGCCATACTGAAGTGCAAGGTTAAACATATCGCATATCCAATATCGTGTTTTCTTGCTTGTCCATTTAATCATTTCAGCCTTGACACCTTGAAGGTCACCTGCCTTGCGAGTAGCAAGTTTCTCAAGCGCGCGGCATACATCTTCAATGGTAAAGAAGGGAGACATAAATGGAAGGGAGCTACAACCCTCCATCTTATCAACATTGGGTTGCTCATAGAGGTTCTTACAATGCATATACATATCCTCAAGAGTCAAGTCACCAAAGCTCTCAACGCGCTTGCCTTTTAGATTTTGCCAAAACTTGCCACATGCATGTGCTTTCTCTTGTGCTAAAAGAAGTTGTTTTTCGACTTCCCACCTTCTCCTCTTCTTTTGAACAAGTGCTTTGTATGTGTGTGAACATTCCAAGTAAACTTCCTTGTCTTTGATTGCATCCAATCTTAGCAAGTGTTTTCGGGCTTGACTACATTCCATGTCAAACCATTTCTTCTTGGTGCTACCCTTCTTAGACCTTTTGCAAGACATGTGTTTCGCCGAAAAGCATTCCTTCGCACAAGAGAAAATTACTTCTTTGAAAACTTTCCACTTGCATTCTAATGTTGGGCTCCCTTGATGCTCTATCATGCTTAACATTTGGTCCACCATATCAGCATATATAAGTGCTCGTTTGAAGTCTAGACGTAGGTACAAATGATTCACATCATGATTGGACGCTACATGCTCGGGCCGTTTACCACACTTGAGGTCAATACATAACATCCTATGATCCGATTCCGGATTCCATTCACCAAGTGTAAAGCTTTGTATGCATTCTAGAGTGGCTTCTGAGAACAACATATAGTCAATCACGCTAGCACCATTGTGCTTTCTACATGTAAAGTCATTGGTGCCTTGCCATAGAGATACACCATTTGCAATGAGCATTCCGGTACTATTGCACATATGTAGAAGTGACTTTCCATAGTGATCCACTTCTTTTGCATCATTAGAACTTCGATTATACATGTATGAGTCATCCACTCTTCTTGATACATGCGGCATGTCGACTTGTTGTGTGTCGTGTTGTAACATATTTGTGCGAGCATTCATGTCTCCAAAAACAATGACTTCACCTTGATCCTTGTAATAAGCAATGTCTTCCTCTAGTTCAACAAAGGGCTGATCTCTATCCATATTCAAGCGAGCATAAACTCTCTTTTGGGTTACTAAATAAACTATTTTCAAATTCAAAATATGGAAATGGCTTTAAAAAAAATCTCAGCATAGGCTTTTTTGCCCTCTCTTTTAGGCTTGGTTAAACTTGGCTTAAGATTTAAGCATTCCCTTAAACTGCCAAATAAAGAGGCCCTCCTATACCCCATTCACTTCCTAATGTCTTAGGTTTGATCCAGAATTCATGCTAGACATTCCAGAAGAGGGAGAACCCTCTAACTCCACAACTAAAGATGCAGAGGAACGGATAGAAGCATGGATGCCTCTAGCCAAAATGCCTCTAGCCAGATGGGAGGGCTAATGACGGTCGATTTTCAAAACCATGACCGCGAGAACCACACCCTAAGGAAGGGAAGGCTTATTACCAAAAAAAAAAAAAAAAAAAGCTCTTACCATTCAAGATATCCCCCTCCCCCAAAAGGTTAACCACTAGCGGGGCGCTGCCAGTTTGGCCACACACCCTCCATTATCACCAGAACATGGACTCACTCTCTCTCCCACTGCTCCGCTCCACCAATTTTCTCTCTCTATCTCTCTCTCTCTCTCTCTCTCTCTCTCTCTCTCTCTCTCTCTCTCTAAGGCACTTGAGGAGGATGCAAGTCCACCCAACAAATAGGGACACATGATCTATGAGACCAACTCACGCTTGCGAATAAGCTTTTGGAATTGTAACGGGTATCCATGGAATGCGGGAATTGGCATTGATGAGCTTACCAATGACTCCGATGTGATACTTCTTGTCGAAACATGGGAGCATGATGCGCGGCGAATTCTTGGATTTGACAAATACGATGTACATTCTTTGATGTGGGCCAAAAATGCAAAGCAACGAAGAGGCCAAGGAGGCATAGCATGTATGACCAAAAAGGGTTTGAAAGATGTTTCCATTGTCAAAGAAGATAAGTATAAACACTACTTATGGCTGAAAATCAGCCCACCAAATGGTCAAGTCATGTTTGTGGCCGGCTGCTACATTCCTCACTATGACTCCAAGGCTACATTAGAAAATCATGGTGGTGCACCTAGCTTTCTAAAAAAAGAAAGATTCATGGTTGGCTTGTATCCACTTTTAAAGGCTAAAGTAGAGCTAAAATTCCCATCCACCTTCGAAGAAGCACGTGAGGTAGCCATCATCAAGTTTAGAAAACTACACTTCCAAGCACATAGAGCAAGGGGTTTGAATGAAGTGAGTGAGAGGGAGTCTTCACAAACCATGGAAGCACCAATTAGGGCCCCTCTTGCACAATCTTCACAAATAGGAGATAACTCTCAACAAGAGGTTTTACAAAGGCTAACTCAACAGCTTGAGAACGTCACTCTGAATCTAGTACAGGGCCTACCTCAACAACGACAACCAAGAGAAGGGAATCGCAATCAACGAAGACAAGCTCAAGAGTTGCGATGTTGGAACTGCAATGAAATGGGCCATGGCATGTACAATTGTCCACATCCAAGGTGACTTCCGGGAGACATATATCCCCCCAGACCGCCTCCACTCACTGTGCAGCAAGAACTAGCTCAAGGCCCACAAATCCTTCGTCGACCACCACCACCAGCAAATATACCTCCCGTCCCACATGAGGAGGAAGAAAGAGGAGTCAACATCATCAAGCTAGAAGAGGTAATAGATGAGAATACTCTAAACTTTGATGTTATGCCGGCAGAAAAACGTACAAGAGCACATGATAAGGATGAAGACGTGAGAAGTGAAGGAACAAATTCAGCCAGAAGGGACAAGAAGAAGAACTCAAAGATGGAAGAAGCTGAAAGTAGCAGGAAGAAAAGATCAAGGCGAAGGGAAATTGGTATCAACGACTTCCCATTGGAAAAGGAGCTAGAGCCCTACAACATCCTGGAGGATTTACAAACCCAAAAGCCAAACATTTCATGGCCTCAACTTCTACACCTATCAGCCAAAGTGAGAAGGCAATGGCCAAAGTTGGTAAGTACAAGAATTCCAAAAAAGAAAGCAAATCTTTCCATTAAGGTTGTGGCCTCAAAGCTACAAAAAGATGTGGAACCCATTGTGGATGCTTACATAAGGGGTAAAAATGTGTCTAATGTATATGTTGATGGTGGAGCTCAAATGTGTGTGATCACGGAAAAATCAATGAACAAGTTAGGGCTTGAAATTACAAAGTCCTCTAATTGTCAAGCTAGGCTAGCCAACAACTCAAGTGTGAAGTGTTAGGGGATCATTGAAAATGTAAAAGTCTCTGTATGTAACATAGATGCACGAGTGGATATGTATGTCATGCCAGCTAAGGGGGAGGGCTATCCCATCATCCTAGGGAGGCCTTGGCTCATTGCTGTGAATGCAGATCAAAAATGGGGAAGTGGTCATTTGATTCTTAAGAAGGGTCAACCGGTGGTGTATGATTGGTGAGAAGGAAAGCAACTAAATATCAACTATGAAACCACGGCAGATGAAGAGAGCGAGGAGGAGAGTCCTTACTCAAGTGATGAGGAAGCATCAACCAGTGCATCAACCAGTGAAGAGGAGTCTTATTTGGAGGTAATGGTAATTGTATTCAATGCCAACACCCAAGATGTTTCTGTAGAAGAAAAGCCAATAGACAATCACACACAAGGGGATGAAAGATGCCACCACCTTGAAGAAGGATTTGAGAAGATGCTTGCAAAAGATCTTACTTGTGAGGAGAAGAGGTCCTACATCAATATGTTAAGGAGGTATCCCAATTTGTTTATCACTGACTACTCACAAATAAGAGGTGTAGATGTAATAGAGCATCGAATTGAATTGAAACCAGGGACCCAACCCGTGGCTCAAAAGTTAAGGCGACTAGGATCTGTGCAACAAAAGGCTCTCCTACAAGAAGTGAATCGACTCTTGAAGGCTGGCTTCATCTATCCAGTATCCAACTCTGAATGGGTATCACCTATTGTAGTCACTCCCAAGAAGAATGGTAAGTGGAGGGTCTGCGTGGATTACAAACCCCTCAATGCTGCGACAAAGAGGGACCACTTCCCTCTCCCTTTCCAAGATGAAATTTTGAATGAAGTAGCAGGTCACGAATGCTACACTGTGTGTGATGGGTATTCAGGATATTTTCAAATTAGAATAGCAGAAGAGGACCAACCAAAAACCACCTTCATCACACATTGGGGATGTTTTGCATTCAGAGTAATGCCTTTTGGGCTCGCAAAGCTCCTAGCACCTTCATGAGATTCACAATATTTGTATTTCAGCCATTCTTGGAAAATCTATAAGAGTCTTTATGGATGATTTCTCTATTTATAGTTGTAGATCACCTCACTGCCAAAAGGTTGAAGAGGGGCTTAAGAGGCTCCATCAATTTGGGGGACAACTCAACCCAGAGAAGTGTCATATCAGTGAATCTCAGGTGGTTTTGCTAGGCCATGTGGTTTCTTCACAAGGAATTCAAGTGGATCCCTCTAAAGTAGAGGCCCTTTTGTCATTATCTCCACCAACAACAACTAAGGATCTAATGACCTTCAACCACAAAGTGAGGTACATGTCTCGCTTCATCCATATCCTAGCAGAAGCCATCGCCCCTTTGCATAGGTTGGCAAGCCAATCTACATTTGAATGGGGGAGGGAACATGCAAAATGTTTTGAGGAAGTGAAGGGCATTCTTAGCTCTCTCCCAATCCTAATGCCACCAGATCCAAAGGAGACCTACTATGTCACTCCAAGTGTAGGTTTCGAAGCAATTGGTGTTGTTTTGATGCAAAAAGATCCTAAAACATCATACATGAGGCCAATCTATTTTGCAAACAAGGTGATGACTCCGGACGAGAAGGGATACACTGAAATGGAGAAAGTGGTCTTTGCAATCTTGTTTGCGGTAAGTAAGTTTCGATCGTATCTTCTCCCTGTGCCATTTGTTTTTCTCACCTTAGAGCACAATCTACCATATGTAGTACAACACATGAGCCTCTCATCTAGAATAGCAAAGTGGGTGCTTGAACTCCAAGAATTTGAATACACTTTCCTTGTAGAAGATAGCACAAGAGCAGGACTTGCAGACATTCTCACCTACAAAGTGAGAGAAAGGGAAGGATCACGACTACAAAGAGAGGAAAGCTCAAAACAGTTCAAAGTGAAGGAGATTGATAATGCCCATACTTTATGGTTTGACGGAGCTTATCAACGCCAACAAGACAAAGCAGCAGGGGGGATCATCATTTTGAACCCACAAAAGGAGGTAATGGTTAGAAAAGGTATCACTCTACCCAATGTTCACTCTAACAATGAGGCTGAGTATGCTGCTCTAACCCTTGGGTTAGAAGAATGCAAAGAATTAGGCATACAAAGACTTATTATAAAAGGTGATTCTTTGCTAGTGGTCAGGCAAATCCAAGGGACTTGGAGGTGCAAGAATCGTACATTGTTTGAGTGGCTTAGTAGTGTAAGAGCTTTGATGAAGGGTTTTAAAGCAACACAGATACAACACATTGTGAGAACTCATAACAAGGAAGCAGACTTACTCGCAAATGAAAAGCTTCAAATGGCGGTAGGAGGTGTGAAACTATATGAACCCAAATATCAAGGTCAAGAGGAGCTAAAAGACATTATCTTCTTTCTACAAGCAGGTGAGTGTCCCAAACACTTAGACTAGTTAAGAAGGCCACACCTTACCAGTTGATCGGGGATGATTTATATCACAAAGGGAAAGATTTGGTCTTGAGGAGAGTACCAAGTGTGCAAGAGATAGAGAAAATTCTTCTTTCATTTCATGATGATGTCTGTGGTGGTCACTTTTCTCAAGATATTACAAGTAGGAAGATTTTACAAGCAGGGTTTATTTGGCCGAGCTTACACCGTGATGTCCAATATTGGTGTAAGGCATGTAAGCCATGCCAAATTGCTGGGGATAGACGACTAACATATGAGCCTCGAGTCCCAATAATATCTTATGGCCCTTTTGAAAAGTGGGGTGTGGATGCAATAGGTCCCCTACCTTGTACTTCTACAGGGAAGGTTTTCATCATCATGGGTGTTGAGTACATGACACGATGGGTGGAAGCAACAAGCACAACCCGAATCACAGCTGAAGAGGTATCAAAGTTTATTTTTGACCATATTTGTAGTAGGTTTGGAACACCCCTAGAAATCTTATCAGATCGAGGCCCGGGTTTTAGGGCTGACCTTCTGAATGATCTCTTGAGGAGGTTAAAAGTGAAACACCTACATTCCACACCCTACTATCCTCAATGCAATGGATTGGTGGAAAAAGTGAATGGAATGATATGTAAGATCATTTCTAAGCAGGTTGTGGACCGGCCTAATGATTGGGATCGCCATTTGACGGCTGCTCTTTGGGCGTGTAGGACATCTTTCAAGGTATCTACCCAATTCACCCCTTTTCATCTAGTTTATGGACAGGAGGCACTTCTCCCCATTGAGGTAGAGCTCTCAAGCTTGCGCGTTCTTGCAAGAGTGGCAAAAAAACCAAAAGAGGTTCTACATGAAAGGATCTTAGATCTCCAACAACTTGAGCTAGATAGAGAAGAGTCCATTGTGTTAGGAAATAAGACGTAGCTAAATAGATAATTGAGTAGATTACTTAATGGAGAGAGACAGATTTATATACACGAGATTATAGAGTAGAGAGAGAGAGAGAGAGAGTACACACGATATACGTGGTTCACCCAATGTGGGCTACGTCCACGGGAAAGCAGCCACTCAATGGCTTTAGTACTTCAAAACAAGAAGTAGTTTACAAAGGGATTATACCCTTAATGGAGCTCCCGCCTTGCTTCACTCTCACCACCTCACACTCACCTTGTTGCATCAACTTCACACACTATCAAATGTGTGTAGAAATGGCCTCCTTTTATAGGCCAAAAGGGCTGCCCTCTCTTATGAGAGACGGCCATGTGTAGCCGCCCTTGTGCGAATAAGTCCAAATTGGACCCTCCAATCCGCCCATGTGTGTCCGCCCTTGAGAAGACAAGTCCACTTTTGAGTTCGGCCACCGGCCATTGAATTCGGCCACCGGCCATTGACTTCCGACCACCGGCCATCGGCCATTGACTACCGGCCACCGACCAACCGACCGGTTGTTTTCCGACCACTTTCCGGCCATAATATTCCGGCGAAAAAAGTCTCGGGGGCCTCCGCCCCCGAGGCCTTTCAAGTTGCCCCTAATTCTTGTCCGTGAAAATTTTGGTTTCTGGTGAGTGATTTTCCTTCACGCACGATGGCTTCTCCTCATAATGGGGGCCTTACAAATGTGCGCTTTTACCACAAAAAATTACAAGGGTAAATCAGGCTCCATACTTAACACATTGATCACTACATCACCAAAGCGACAAGCCAAAGGGACAAAATCAACAAGAAGCTCAAGGGGAAAGGATTGAAGGAAGGTATGTTGGTTCTTCGCTATGATAACCGACTTGATACTCGACTTGACAAAAAGTTTTTGCAAAGATGGGAGGGACCTTTCATGATAAAAACAATGTTTGGGAATGGTAGTTACAGATTAGCATATTTATCAGGAAAACTCCACAAGACCAGAGTCAATGGATGGAGATTAAAGCCCTACTTTCAACGTATCAATCCGTTGATAGGAAGTCATCTACCTACATCGTCTAAGCTCCAACTTGGCATGGCTCCCTTCGGCTTGGCAAATGCTCCACCTATTTTTAAAGATTTGATGTGCAAAGAAGAACCAGCCTTGGAATCTGAACATACCCAAGGCAACCCTCCCATCTCCGATTTATGGGATTGAGGTAATGAAAACCAGGTATAATGGAGTAAAAGAGTGCATGACACTCCTCCTATTGAAAAAAAAAAGTGAAAAAGGAAAAATGACCAAAAAAAAGAGAAAAAAAAAAGAAGCAACACCGTCCTCCTAAAGATATGAATATCTTTAGGCTTGGGGGAGGGCTAATATGAGTGGCATAAAATGGTAACCATCTTTTTGCAACATTTTTCAGCCTACTCAACGTCCTCTTCCTCATATGTGTATATATTTTTCTACGCTATAAAGTTATCTAGAGTAAATTCCCCCTCTTCGTTTAACCTTTGTGGCGACACATACATTGTACTCTTCCCAAAAATGTCACCTTAGTCATATATTTATATTACCACCCTTTTCTTTTTTGCTTTGTAAATAGAAGTAAGCATACAATAACCAACTATATACCCCCAAACTTTCTTACCTCTTGTGAATTAATAGTAGAAAAATAATATATCCATCTTCCACCCCATATAGATAAATTACCATGGAAATCAACTCTCCACTTGTCTTTACCAAGGATTATGGTCCATCTCTACAAGTCTTCTATGCCCCCTACATAGGTGGCCCAATATCTCTTAAGAATATACATATAGTTTTTCTCCTTTCAAAAAGACTCAAATTGTATATTCTTTTCACAAGAAAATAATATTGGGACCTCCTCTATTTGTTTAAGCATCATACCCTTTTGAAAAAGCATGATTCCCCTTGGATGCATACAAGCAAAGGGCCCATACAAGAAGACTTGGAAGCAAAAGGTTCCCTAGCCTAGTGTGGACCTTCCAAACCAAATTCCTTGGTGCATGGGTGTGAAGAATAGTCCAAATTCATATCAAACATGTTGAGAAGGTCAAATTTGCCTTTTGAAGCAGGTCATTCCGAGCTACAGGTAAAAAGTTATGGTCAAAATGGTGTAAATCTCTCAGATTCGCAGCAAAAGGGAACTGTAAATCAAGTAAATCAAGAGGGTGAGATCTTATTTTTCCCCTACTCATCTTCTAGAAGAGCAATGAGTATTCAAGGTCACTTGCATGTGATGGGACCAACCTAAAGATGCTTTCTAAATGCCAAGACAGACAAGTTGAGATACCCCTCAGGAGCCACCCGTAGGGCCTCATGATGGGGCCCACCTACATTATGCACCCCTATGGAGCCTTCACGGTCTAAAATGATATTTTTGGTGAATAAATAGTCCCTTTTATGTCCAATATTCAATTAGTGGTCAAAGGACCCTTAATTAGGGCTAATCACTCACCCTAATTAAGTGTAGCATAATCCCACTCCTACACAACTATAAATAGCCCTCCTTGGAGAGACTCAAGAACACACACCTATATTTTCAACTTCATGTTGTTTCTTGATCAATAGTAGAGAAAACCCCAACTCTCCCTCTTTCACATCCTCCCTCCTCCCTCCTAACCCTCCTCTTTGGAGGAAGTGCAACTCTATCCTCCACTCTTTCTATTCTACAATCTCTTACTCCATCAACCCAATAAATCATTTGTATAGGGAAAGACCATTGACAAGCTTTGCTTTGCAATATGGTATCTGAACACCACCTTGTCAGCAACTACAGAGCACTTGATTATATCTCCCTAATGGTTGACCACCTTAGTTTCCCATCCAGCTGCAAGAAACCCGTTGATCGCACTTCCCCTATTGCAAGTCCACATTGTTGGTGTCCTGTGAACACTCTGAAGTCGAAATATAAACACAAACACATGAAGAGACATAAACCATGTTACCGTGGCTTTATGGGAACCATAGGTGCACTTCATTTCTGCTTGCACATCCACCTCAATTTTCCTTTCGGTTGCTGCAATCAAGGCACTGTCTGGATTAGGCCATTCCAAACTCTCCAAGGTTGGCGAGTGAACCAGAGATAGAGTACCATATCCATTTTGCCTAGGTGTGACATAAGTATGATCATAAAAAAAAATGTCACGTGAGGCAAGCACAGAGGACTGACAACCAACATAGAGCAATTTGCCAAGCTCAGAGTGGATGTCCTCAAAAGTTCAAGTGAAGGACTCTATTGGCTCCCACTCTACAAAATCGGATGGAAAAACATCTGTAAACATGAACAAAAGGAATGGAAATCTTACAGTCATCAAAAGCAACACACAAGGCAGAAATACTAAATAGATAACCAAAAAACTTTCAAGAGGAGTAAAAATTACAATTTGCAAGAAACCTCGATGGAGCCACTGCTGTCTCTAGCTTCAGTTGTTGTGAAGCAACATACACATGTTGCACCTTTGCAAGCCTCTTGCCGTCTTGTGTTTGCTTGAACTCCATGATTCTTACCTTCCAATGGTGTGCTCAAGAAGCCATGTGTCTCCTTGAGACCTTGTGTGCACCTCTTGAGCTGGGCTGCATTGTCACCCACATCATTCATTTTAACTCAATCGTCACCCAATATCCATTGTCGTCTTGTACATTGCTGCATGAAATGGAGTCAATGACACTCCTAGGTTGTCGAGTACCTGACGATGCCATGGGAAATAGTGGCACAACCTGCACACAAACACTTATGATTAGACATTGCACATTCATGTTCTCAGTTGTATAAAGAGCAAGAATCTTGATGGTACACAAAGGTGAAGGATTCCACTTACTTCTATACTGTTCCACCTGCTTGTTGTCTTAATGTGGAAGAAAAGTTGCAAAGCTTGAGAGGGAAGTAGATCCTCTCTAGAGAGCTTAATGCAAGAAACTTGTTGAGGAAAGAAAGAGGGATGATGTAGTAGAAGATATGTTGTAGACTTCAGCTTTAACTAGAGGTGTTTAGTGAAGCCCATGGAGTAATGGAGAACTTCAGCCTGAGGAGAATGCAGCCCTCAAGAATGGAGTAAGCTTGAGGAGGGAAAGGAGGTTCAAACTTCTGCTACAGAGCTTTTGGGAGGGAAAACTGAAAGGAAGGAAAGAGAAACAAGGTGAAGTGAAGAGAAGTGAGAGATGGTACAGTAGAGAGAGAGGGAGGGTCAGATCAATACTTTTATTGGAGGAGACCCCTTTTAGGAGAGAGGGGGGAAGAAACTTGCAGCTAGTAGAGAGAGAAAGGATTGGTTTTTACTCAACTATTTAGAGAAAAGATCATTTTTTTTAATTTATAAGAGATTTTCGCTTTGTATTTTATAAAAGAGTACAAGTTTGATCACTTACTTTTCGGCCCTGCCATACTCACCATTTCAGTCCACATGGCATCCACCCATTTTCCCCTTCCATAATCTCCTTTTTAATCCCATGGCAAATAAAGAGGCCCCCTTAGACTCCATTCCCTTCCTAATGAAAATACCTTTTCAGCCTCCATCCATTGACTCTAGTCTTGTGAATTCTCCCATCTGCTTCCATCAGCTTATAGCTACCATTGTCATAGTGCCTTTTGACAATGAATGGTTCTTCCCATCTGGGTTGAAATTTCTTTTCTTTCCTGGTGTCGAATCTATTGTCGTCTTGCAGCACTAACATAACCTTTTCCAGGCCCTTTCTTTAAGCCCTTGATTGAAGGTGAGCCGGTGTTGTTCTGCCTACGCTGCATAGTTATTGATTGCTTCTTCCCTATCTAGTTGGAGCCTCTCCAGATCCAGGATGTGGTTTCGGAGATTTACAATTGGGTCTTGTATCTGGCTAGCCAAGACTCGTAAGCTGGCTATCTATACCTCAATGGGTAGAATTGCCTCCTTCCCATAAACTAGATGGAAAGGGGTTAAACCTAGTGATGTTCGGAACGTCGTTCGGTAGGCCCATAGAGGTGCTATGAGATGTTTATCCCTGTCTCCTCTTTGATTGTTCACCTAAGTTTGTGATGATTTTGCAAATCATTCCGTTTACCTTTTCTACTAGGTCATTACACTGTGGATATTATGGCGTGGAATGTCGGCGTGTGATGCCTAACTTTTTCATCAGTTCTCCTACCAGATCGCCTCTGAAACCTGGTCCCTTGTCTGATATTATCTCTCGAGGAGTGCCAAAATGACAACATATGTGCTAAAAAATGAACTTTGCTACTCTTGCGCTGTAATGCGGGTGGTGGCTGTTGCTTCTGCCCATCGGGTCATATAGTCTACACCCACTATGATGTATAGTTTACCTCATTGGGCCCTTGGTAAAGGATCGATTGCATCTATTCCCCATTTTTCAAATGGACCATATGAGATGATAGGAGTTTGTGGCTCATAGGTTAATGTGCGATTACTAGCCACTTGACAAGCCTTGCATGTTTTACACGAATGGTGTACATCCCTGTTTAGAGTAGGCCAAGAGTATCCTGCCTATAGAATCTTCCTACTGGTGATATCTAGAGCAAAATGACCGCCGCAGATGCCATCATGGCAACTTGAAATTACCTTTGTGATCTCACTAGAGGTTGGCACTCACCTGAGAATCTGATCCTTGCCCTTACAATACAAGTGGTCGTTTACAAGGCGGTATCTGGTAGCCTTCCTTACCAGCCACTGTTTCTGGCCTTTGGTGTACCCTTTCGGACATTCTCCTGTATCTAAAAAGTTAATGATATCAAGCATAGCATCACTACCTTGAAAGAGGGGTAGTTTTAGTCTGATTGCTCCTACGGGAACGTCCTGTATTCTTTCTTTGGCTAGAGCATCTGCCTCCTGATTTTCTGCTATGGGGACATGAAATAGTTTCACTGCTTCAAACTTCCTTAGAAGATCCTTAACTTGGCGTAGTTGACCAAGTAAAACCTGATTTTTACAAACCCAAGTGCCGTTTATCTGCCTTATCAAAAGCAAAGCATCGCCAAACACATTTAGGCACTGAATTCCTTGTGAAATACATTGTTCCAACCCAAGAATTAGAGCTGCATACTCTACTTCGTTGTTGGAGTGGGAGTGTATAACTGCCCAATGGAGAATACTCTTTCTTATTGCTCATTGAAAATGACTATGCCAGATGCTGCAGACTGGTCCACTGTTCTTTTGTATGCTCCATCAAAGAATAGAGAGTGATCTCTTTCTAGCTTAGGACTTTCTAACATTGGTGTTTCTTCTTTCGCTTCCGGGTTGACCTTCAGCTTCTTTCATAGTGGCGATGAGTGAGTATTCCCGCTAAACTAGCCCTGGTGGAGTTTTCTACTTGCATGGTGTAGTCAAACTCTTGTAATCTTACTATCCATTTAGATATTCTTGATGAGACATCCATGTGTTGCATTACATATGGGAAAACCTCCTCCATTGTCAAGATTACAAAGGGTCTAGGCAGAAGATAGGAGCAGAACTTTGTGGTAGCAAACATTAGTGCAAGAACCATGTGTTCTACTTCGGTAAATCCCTTTTCTGACGGGGTCATGACACGACTAGAGAAGTAAATAGGACGCATGAAAGAAGTTTGGGGGTCCTTTTGCATTAGTATGGCTCCCAGTGTATCACTTCCTACACTAGGGTTCACATAAAATGGCTCGTCCCACTTAGGGGGTGAAATGGTGGGAAGCTTAGCTAGGATTTTCTTCACCTCGGTAAATTGCTGCTCATTTTCTTCACTCCATGAGAATACATCCCTCTGGGTGATTTGTTGTAGAGGGAGGACCACTTGAGATAGCAAGTGAATGAACCTGCTTAAGTATCTTACCTTCTGAAGAAAAGAAACCAACTGCTTAACGGTGGTGGGTGATGACAAAGATACCAGAGCTTGAATCTTGCTAGGGTCAGCCTCAATCCCTTTTGCTGAAATTACATGGCCAAGGAGAGTGACCTTGCTTTCCCCAATGTGACACTTATCCACCTTGAGCTGGCCATCCAAGGTTTGCAGCCTGGTTAAGCCATCATAGACTTTGCTTAAATGGAGGGCTCCTGAACTATAGATGCAAAAATCATCTATGAAAACTTGTATTGACGTTCCAAAGTAGGGTTGGAAAACAAAGGTCACATAGCGCTGAAATGTGTCCGGAGCATTAGTGAGGTCAAAAGGCATCACTCTGTAAGAAAAGCATCCCCAAGGTGTGATGAAGGTTGTCTTCTTCTGGTCTTCTTCCACAATGCTAATTTGGAAGTATCCTGAGTAGCCATCAAACACTGTGTATCGCTCGTGACCCGCCACTTTATTGAGAATTTCATCCTGGAATGGGAGGGGAAAGTGATCCCTCTTCGTGGCTGCATTGAGAGGTTTATAGTCCACACAGACTCTCCACTTACCATTCTTCTTTGGTGTGACTACTACTGGGGAGACCCACTCCGAGTCTTCGATAGGGTAGATGAAACCTACCTATAGCAAACTTCTCACTTCTTTAAGTAGTGCTTCTTGTTGGATTACTCCAAGTCTTCTGAGATTTTGCACCTCGGGTTTACTGCCTTCCTTGAGTTTTATGTGGTGTTGTACTACTATGATTCCTATGATCTTATCATAGCCATCAATGAACAGTGTAGTGAAATTCCTTCCTTTCTTCATCGGTTAACTCATTTGAGAGAATCCTTTGTAATTTACCTGCATCCTCTAAGGATTGCGTACCTGATGGTTCCTCTTGGTTTGTCAGGGGTGTTTCAGATTGTGTCAATCTTTTTGAGTCTTTAAGAATGACCCCCATCACTTCAATGCTACTATCACTCCTATCAGTGGTGGTTGTCTCTTCTCGTGAGGTAGACGAATAGTCACTGGTGGACTCATCTTCTGAAGCCTCCAAGATCATGTTGCGTTGCTTCCCAGTCCTCATATCGTAGAATATAGACTTCCCTTTAGAGTCCTTCATCTGAATCATTGCGGTGCTCCAGTCTTGCTTAGCTTCCATAGCCATGAGCCAGGCTCTCCCAATAATGATAGGGTAGCCCTCCCCTTTGTGTGGCATGACAAAGATGTCTACCTCCACTTCTGTATTGAATGATTTTACTTTGACCGCATTCACAATGCCTACGCATTTCACTCTTACATTGTTTGTCATTTTGGCTCAGTAGAGTGCCGGCCTACTCACCTCTAGACCTAGATGGTGCATCATTCTTTCACTCATGATGCATATTTACGCGCCACCATCTATGTAGACGTTTGAGATTTGTTGTTCCTTGATGTGGGCATCCATAGTTGGTAGGATGTCGTCGAGATCCCTTCCAGAGATAGCCCCAGCTATCCTTGGTCTTGATTTCCTGGTAGTCACCATTTTTGTCCATTGCCTCCTCATTCTTGGTGCAAGGTGGAGTAACTGGGGCCAAAGTTATCTTCGGGCCCTGCATCAACACATCCTGAACTAAGTCATAGGGTTTATCATACGCACCTAGTGAGAAATCCGTGATGTCTATCTTCTGTCCCGGTTTAGCTGCTTGCTTGCTAGACTCGGACTTCCATTCATTTTCTCTTCTCTTTGAGAGGCTTCCTCGTGCCTGGAACGCTTCACTCCCATAGCATCCACTTCTTCTACTTTTGCTTTCCCTTTGTGCTTCTCTCAAACTGATTCTTCTACCTTTGCCTTCCCTTTAGCCTCCAAGCTAATAACACTCACCGCTTGGTTTACAACAGGTGGTGGGGGTAGTGGTGGAATGAGAGGTTGTGGTGGTGGTTGTTGTTGTACAGTTGTTGTTGTACAGGTGGTTGAAGGATCTGGACCGGTGGGATCGGCCCTAGTTGCCTGGGTGGTGGTGGTCTTGCCCTTGGCGGAGAGATCTGATTCTGTCTCCCCCCTCTATTGAAATTCTGCCTTCTTGGATGTGGGCAGTAGTACATACCATGGCCGTCTTCCTCGCAATTGTAGCAGTGGTACTCTTGGTTTTGACTTCGTTGTCCTCTTCCTTTTCCTGGATTTCTAACAAGTGCATGCCCCTGCTTCACCAGATGCACGGATAAACTCTCTAGTTGGGTAGTGATGCGACTCAGCAAGTCTTGTTGCTCCTTTGATGGCTCTTGTGGTTGGGCTCTATGACTGGCTGTTGCAGTCATTGGGGTTGGTCGGACCGAACTTGTTTCCTCTGACTCATTTACTCTTGCTTACATGTGTAGCTTCTTGTCTTTAAGGTGGGCTACTTCTACTGCCAACTCATATGTTGCAGGAAACCTTCGCTTCACCTTCTCTCTAAGCGACGACCACCGCAGGCCACCAATGAAACGGTCCTTCTTCAGGAAATTTGGCGCTCCTTCGTCTTCCTCCAGTGAGGCAACCCATCTCTCTCATAAGTCCACAAACTTGGACTCGTAGGTGGCATACTCTAGCAGACTTCCCTGCTTCAATTCCGTCAGTAGCTGCCATAGCTTCTCCGAGGTTGTGCCTCCACCAAACCTCTTTACAAAGGCATCCCGTAACACATCCCATGCAGTCTTGGTAGCCAGGGGCAATGCATTGTACCAGGACTTGGAATCTACTTTTATTAGTAGAGGAAAACTTCGAAGTCGTGAAGCCGGTCGTCATCCTTGTTGGAAACCACACAAGCGATGTCAAAATCATCCAGAAATTCGGTGGTGAGATCTTCTCCCTTCTTTCCACTGAACGTGGGGAAAGAAACACTTGCCATGGTAGTGACTCAGGAAATTACAAACTTTTTTTTTCTTTTTTATTTTCTTTTATATTATACTAACAACAGTAGCAGTTCATAGCGGCTTTTTACAGAGTTGGATGGATAGATTAAAACAAGATAAAAATAGAAACATTAAAGGAATGGTGGTAATCCAATATGGGAAGAATGATAGGGTTTAGGGAATTAAGGATTTCTCCTAGCACCACCTCACCGAATAGGTACACGATCTTCTGTTGGTAGAAGATTTTCCTATCTACATAGATATTCACATGCATATGCTGCAGGAATCTGAACGGGAATGCTATCGGCCCGTTTTCCATCATGCACAGAGGGTAGAGTATTTACTTATACTCTTATCATGCGAGTGTTGATGAGTCGGCACATCCACAAGAGGTCGTCGCCTTTCATGGGCTCTACCTTTCCTTTATCGCTCAGCACGTACGGGGTGATGGCAACGCGTCTGACCACTCCCAGCCTTTTGGCTAGCAGCAACTGCAGATAATTACCGTAGTCAGCGTGTTGCATGAATTCCACTCCATTCAGCTGCAACTCGTCTCCAGCCCACTGGGTTTCACCTGTGGTGGAGAGCTTCTTCAGGATAAGTTGTACAGGGAGAGGAGGAAGACCCGTCTTCCAAAACCGCGAGAGTAGTAGCCGAACCACTCTTCCTTAGGACATGGGAACCTTGTTACCACTTCTTCTTCACGATTGTCGAAGTGGAATGGTAGTACTCACATGCGTCGTGCGAATCGGTAAGCGACCTTCCGCCACTTACCTTCGGATGACTTCCTCTTTGGCAAGCTGGTACGACCCGGCTCTCTAAGCTTGAAGCACTTGCTTGGCCAGATGCTTTTCCCTTTGGGGTCATGTGTTTCCAAACTGGCTTAACCTTTCCTTACCTTTGGCTCGAGCAGCCCCTTTAGGCCACTTTGAAGTAAAGGTTATAACTTTGATTGCAGTTTCCTTAGGGAAGAGAGGCCTTACCGTTTTCTTTCCTCCTTTGATGTGGATGACTTCTTGGCGGTGAATGTCAATGTAGACGACTTCAGCCCCTTCGCTGCCTTCGTTGCTGGCACTCATTGACAGTGTGTTTTGGTTGACAACAGTGATAGCACTTCATAGACCTCCCACCTGATGCTCTCAATTGGTGATTAGAACAAGCCACATGAGATGGGGAGCTTACCTCTTGAATACTGACGACACTACAGCCTGGCAATAGTACTTCAATGAAGGCGGCTAGTGCCTCCTTAGTCTCCTCCTCTTCCGTCCTCCAGTTCGAAAATTCCTTCAACCATTCGTCCATGATTGATGGCGTACCTTACTTTCAACATTGTAAATTGAAGGTTTCTTAGAATCCCTCCTCAGTGGGGGCACCAAATGACGGGAGCAAAGCAATGACACGAACCCCGGCGGCCTCTAAAACGTCGGGAGCCAATGGCACGCCTCGCGCCGGTCACGATAAAGCGAACAGGTGGGCACCACCTAGCTTTGAGCGGCTAGGACGCAGACAACGGTGATGTGAACACCGCAAACTTACACACACACACACACACACACACACACAGAGCATTGACAAATGATGATAACCCTCGGGGGTGTGAGGGAGAATTATTTCTTGCAGTACTTACAATGACCTTCCTTCCGATGAGGTGACACACCGTGGTGATGGAGATATAGGGAGAAGAGATAGTGAATCTACTTGGTGCGTTCTCTAAAGATGACTCGATTGTATGAAACTTTCTACCAAGAATGTGTATGTGTGTGTGCATCAACCATGGGAGTCGAGAGGTGGATGTAGCTCCCTTCACATGGTAAAATTCCCAAAACAAACCATCATACAAGTCCCCTCCTTGTGATGCCAATAGTGTCAATTCCTCCCACTAAAACTCTACCAAGTGCTGACCTCTCATGAACTACCCCCCCCCCCCGATAGTGACCTCTCAGTGCCCTTTTATAGGTGTTGGCTGCTTTAGATTAGGATAATCTGGCTTGATTAGGGTAAGCTAATCGGGGAGACAAAGCAAGGCGGTGGGCCTGGTGTGGTTGACCCTTGTTTTGTCTTGGGAGTTATTAAAAATGGAAACCTCTAGGTGGGCCTTTGTGATCATCACCTAGAGAGAGGAAAATTACAAATTGGGAATTTTACAAGGCTTGGGTGAAAACTGAAAAATGATGATGATAATGACCTACGGTTTACTGAAAATAGTGTCGTGGTTGCGTGATGCCGGTGAATGGCAGCTTGCCAGTACGTCAGTGTAGCGTGTACGTCTCTTCGGAGTCAGTCGGGGCATGCCTTCCGTGCATCTCTTCTTTTTGTTGTCGGTGTCGCGTGATTCGGGTCGTCCTCCTTTGTTGATGTTGTCGTAGTCGTAGAATTCTTTGTTTTTTTTTGTATTTTCTTTGTGTGTGCATTATGCGTGTGTGTGTATGTATAGGTGTGCGAGTATATGTGTGTACATATGTGTAGTTATATGTATATGTGTGTGTGCGTATGCGTGCCCGGAACGGCGGGGGGTGTGTGGTTATTGTGTGTGTGTATATATATATTTTTTGTTATTATTATTATTTCTTCTTTTTTTTCGTTTTTTTCGGCAATGATGTGGGCGACATAGAGGCGGAGGGGGGGGTGAATGGGGTGAGAGAGAGGGATGATGTGTGTGTGTGGGTGTGTGTGTGTGTATGAGTGTGATGTGTGTGCGCCTTCACTGGCTGCGGAGGGGAGAGCGCGACAGAGAGCGGGGGTGGGGGGGGCGCCTCCGACATGTGTGTGCAGAGCGCGAGGGAGAGAGGAGGTGAGTGTGGAGAGGGGGGGGGGGTATGAGGGATGGGGGGGGGGGGGGGGGGGGGGGTTGGAGTGTCGTGTGTGTGGTGTTCTCAGTGCCCACGAGGGCCGGGGAGAGAGAGCGGGGCGGCGGGCGGGGGGAGGGGGTGAGTAGATAGTCAACGAGAGAGAGAGAGAGAGAGAGAGAGAGAGAGAGAGAGAGAGAGAGAGAGAGAGAGAGAGAGAGAGAGAGAGAGAGAGAGAGAGAGAGGGGGGGGGGGGGGGATATGTTAAGAGGGAGGGTGTGAGGTCCCCCCTAGGGCAGGTTCCCACCATGGGAGTAAGAGAGAGGGAGAGAAAGAGTGAGGTGGTGAGGGGATAAGGGTGGGAGGGTAGAGAATAGAGAGAGTGTGAGTGGATAGAGGGAGAGAAGGTGTGGCTTCCCTTAAGCCTTGCGGGGCCACTTCTAAGAGAGAGAGAGAGAGCTAGATTTTAGTGATGATAGGGGAGAGGGGGTGTTAGGCCTGTGGTCCGCCATGAAGAAAACAGGGGGGGGGGGGGGGGGGTGGGGGGGGGGATTGGGGATAGGCGGCCCGCTGGAGGGTGTGGACGAGCAAAGGTAGAGAGAGAGAATATTTGGAAGAGAGAGAGGGAGAATATACAGGCTGTTCGGAGGGTGTGACAGGCATAGGTGTCTCATGCGCCCACCGGGCTAGGTGATGCAGCGCGGCAGAGTAGGAGAGAGAGAGAGAGAGAATATTGGTGGAGCCAAGCAGTAGGAGAGAGAGTGAGTCCGTCTTCTGGCAATAATGGAGGGTGTGTGGCCAAAAATGGCGGCGCCCCGCTAG
The DNA here is from genome assembly GCF_014529385.1 of Adiantum capillus-veneris. NCBI lineage: Eukaryota > Viridiplantae > Streptophyta > Polypodiopsida > Polypodiales > Pteridaceae > Adiantum > Adiantum capillus-veneris. The sequence goes on from NC_140944.1 coordinate 152,376,315, forward strand.
TGGTTAACCTTAGAGGGAGGGGAGTATGGTGAATGGTAAGATCTTTCTTTTCTTTTCTTTTCTTTTCTTGGTAATAAGCCTACCCTTCCTTAGGGTGTGGTTCTCGCGGTCACGGTTTCAAAAACCGACCGTCATTGTCAATGAGAATCTAGACAAGAACAAATTTCATGCTTGGAAGTTCAGAATGACCAATTTCCTTATGTGGGAAAAGGTTATTGGGAGTACATTGATGGAGAACATGAGATAGTACAACCATTGCCAGAGAAGGTGTGAGTGCTCTACAAATTAATACATTTAAAGATTGGAACCATGGAGCTTGGAAGGTCATGTACTCGCTTTCTACCAGTGTACACGACACTATGATTGGGCATATATAGGATTCTCAATCTCCTAAGGAGGCTTGGAACACTTTGCTATCATTGGATGTGATCGACAGAAAGGCAAGGAAGCTACAATTAAAGACTGAGCTAAATTCTATGCAGAAGAAACACTTGTCCATCAATGAATTTTTGTTGAAGATAAAGAACATATGTGAGTCACTTGTATCAATTGGTGTTACAATCAATATGACAATGGTAAAGTAGAAGATTGTCTACGAGTTTTGGGTCATGAGTACAAACAATTTAAAATTAGCATACATTTTTGAGACTCACATTCCCTCGTTTATAGATTTGGTGTCTTGATTTTGGAAGAGAAGTAACTTGAGGAAGACTCCTCTACGCAAGGTGGAAACAATTTTGAACAGGTCCATTTCAAAAACACAGGAAGAGGAAGAGGATGTGGTATAGGTCATGGATGAGGCCGAGGAAGAGGCAACCATCAAGGACAACAACAAAAAAATAACTAGGGTCAAAACACAAGTGGTAGTCAAGGAAACTTTTGAGGCAGGGGGAGTCCAAGAGTTCGTGGAATGTGCAACACAATAATGTAGGTCAACACAAAAGGATATTATGTTGGGGTTGTGGAAGACTTTGAACGTGATTGTCTAGATAGGAGACTCCAATCCAATTATGCAACCACTAATAGGAATGCAAATGAGCCCAAGAGGCTATTTGTGGTGCATCATATGCTTAATAATATGTTTGCAAATGTGGAAAAATCCAATGATAATGTTTGGTATGTGGATTTTGGTGCATTGAATCACATGACCAGCCATGGTGAATGGTTTAAGGAAATGCATACTTTACAAAGTCTTGGTTATATAGAAACTGGGGATGATACTGCACATCCTATTATGCATATAAGAAATGTGCCATTGTCTATGACATATGGTAAAGTGAAGTACCTAGTTGATGTACTACATCTACCCAGCAACACAAAGAACCTACTTTGTGTTGGGAAAATGACCGAGCAAGGTTTACAAGTTAGATTTAACTCCGATGGTCTCTTTGTTAAAGAGCATAAGAAGGATGGAAGGCTGGTTGCATGAGGAAGGAAAGTGAATAGAATGTTTACTTTGGATTTAAATGTGACCGAAGTGAATGCTAACATGTTTGCATGAGGTGCATGTGTTGTTCCAGATATAGAGATTTGGCACAAACGTATTGGTCATGTAAATTTGCAGAGGCTGAAAATGATGCATATTAAAGACATGGTTACAAGTTTACCTATGTTTTGAGTTGTTGCAATCATAAAAAGTATGTAAAGATTGTCAATTTAGAAAGTAGAAAAAAGCATCCTTTCCTCATGATAAGCATGTAAGAATAAATGCATTGGATTTAGTGCATACAGACTAACAAAGATTGCATCTATGGCTGGATGCAAATACTATGTGAGTTTCATTGATGACCGAGGAAGCTTGAGGTTAGATGGAGGGGGAGAATATTCTCCAATGAATTCAATGGTTTTTTGAAAAAGCATGAAATTTAGAGGTAGTTTTCATGCACGTTTACTCCGCAGCAAAATGGTGTTGCTGAGTGGAAGAACATGCACATTGCAAAAGTCGCTAGAGCATTGATGAATGAGAAGAACATGCCTCATTGTTATTGAGAGGAGGCTCTTGCTACAGGTGTCTACATTGTAAACAGAACCCCAATACTGCTATAGTACATGATATGACACCTGAAGAAAAGTTCATTGGTGAAAAATCAGGTGTGTCAAATTTTAAAGTGCTTGGATGTATTGCTTATGTGCATGTGCAGTATGAGTTAAAAACTAAGCTTGATCAAAAAACAAAAAAATGTGTGTTTGTGGGCTATTCCCTTAAGTAGAAAGGGTACAGGTGTTACAATCATGTCACGAGTAAAGTGAGGGTGAGCAAGGATGTCATTTTTTAATGAAATGGTAAGCTAGTATGTTGATGTAAAAGATGATTTGGGGGCTGATGTAAGAGAGAATGTGGTTGCAAAAATACAGGTGTGTGGTCACTAATTTTGAGTGGACCACAAGGGTCCTCTAGTGCAAGTCATGGTGAGAATCCAAAGAGTGGCAGGTTACGTGAAAGAGTGAGTCCTATGAACTCTTCAAATGTATGAAGGAAAGGAAAGGAAAAATTAGATGATGCCCCTAAGTTGCCAAATTTGAGTTCTAGTTATATGATGGTGGTGATAACAGTGGTTCTAAGAAAATTTTGGATGAGGAGTTTAGCATACCCTGTGTGCAGACTCCGGGTGCAAGAAGAATGCAAGCAGGGAATAGAGCACTTGGAAGTGATCATGGACCATGCAAGTTAGAAAAAGCAAGAAATCTTGTGTAGAGATTGACTTATGATGGTTATGTGGCTCGTCATTGTGCATTTATGGCAAAGATTATAGAGGAAGTAAAACCCACATGTTTTCAGGATGATGTCTTGAAGGATGAAAAATGGTGGCAAGTTATGGATGAAGAGATGGTTGCACTTGATGCAAATGGAACATGGGAATTGGTGCCATTACCAAAGAAACAGAAGGCAATTGGATGTCAGTGGGTTAAAAAAAATAAAGCATAATGCTAATGGCAGTGTGAGCAGGTACAAGACTATAATTGTGGCCAAAGGTTATGCACATACTTATGGGATTGATTACAAGAAGATGTTCAGCCTAGTAGTTAAGATGGCTACCGTTCGTGTGTTTATTGTAGTGGCTGCTGCATTAAAATGAGTGTTGATGGAAAATGGATGTAAAGAATGCATTTTTGAATATCGACTTGGAGGAAATTGTGTATATGGAGCAACCACAAGGTTATGTTAATATGAGGCTACATGACCTTGTTAAAGAAAGCATTGTATGGGATGAAGCAAGCACCTAAAGCTTGGTATGAGAGGATTGTGGCATCCTCATTTTATTGGGCTTTGAGATGGTTGATGTAGGCCATTCATTGTATCTGCAAAAGAATGAGGCAAGAATTGTGGTAGTATGCATCTATGTGGATGATTTGATTGTTGGAGGTGATAATGTGGCTGAAGTAGAGGGTGTGTAGGCTCTACTTATGTAGGATTTTGGCATGAAAGAATTGGGGGACTTGCGGTATTTCTTGGGCATTGAAAGGATTCATATAGAAGAAGGTGTATGGCTATCACAAAGGCAATATTCTTTGGTATGCTGAAAAAGTATGGTATGGTTGATTGTAAGCCAATCATAATGCTCTTAGATCAGAATTTGAAGTTGGGGAATGATGCAGGTCAAGTTCTTGATAATGCTACCATGTACAACAAAATTGTTGGCAGCTTGATCTACTTGACTATCTCACTTCTAAACTTGAGCAACACAATTGCATTGGTGAGTGGAGTCTCCTAGAAAACCACACTTGGATGTAGTGAGGTGCACTTTGTGCTATGGGAGTGCTACTTTGGATTATGCACTCTTTATAGGGCTGATGTGGAGTTGCAGCTCTATGGCTACACAGATGCGGATTGGGATGGTAGTAAATAAGATTGCAGATCTATCAGCAGATTCATTTTCTCACTTGGGAGTGTTGCTATCACATGGAGCAGTAAGAAGAAACATACAGTTTCTCTTTCGAGTACAGTGGCAAAGTACAAAGGTGTTGCAATGGCGACATGTGAGGTAGCATGGTTGAGATTGCTACTTCACGACTTTGGAGTATAGGTATAGTGGCCCATTGTCATCTATTGTGACAACCTTAGTTAGCAAAAAACCCAGTGTTTCATGCCAAGATGGTTGAGATTGCTACTTCACGACTTTGGAGTATAGGTATAGTGGCCCATTGTCATCTATTGTGACAACCTTAGTTAGCAAAAAACCCAGTGTTTCATGCCAAGATGAAGCACATTGAGGTGAACTACCACTTCATCAAAGAGAGGGTCTTAGTAGGAAACATCAACTTGGAGTATGTGGCAACGGATAAGCAGGTTGCAGATATCTTCATGAAGGCCCTTGGAGCAAAAACGCTACAGAGTTTCAAGTGATACTTTGCATACAGGAGATGGCGTTGAGCTTGAGAGGGAGTGTTGAGATGTCAAGCTCAACATGTACAACTCTTGGATGACTACCACCAACAATCATCATCACTTGCATGCCTTGGTGGATACACATATCTTTGCCAATGATACTACAACTGTACTACACCAAGTTGGTCTACCTACTAGAACTATGGCACACTTATCTACTCCCGTCATGCACTAGCGGTTCACACAAGACCGTTGTACTAGTTCCCCTTTTATGTTGTATCTTTCCTTATGTTTTGTAGACCTCTTATCTTGAGTTGGTGGAGAAGAAAAAGTACATTCTTTTACCTTCATCTTTGTGCATGTGTGTGCTTGCAAGAGCTCAAGCTCTCTCCTTATCTATCTATTGACAAATACATGGAACCTCAATACTACACATAAATCCTTAGGACTTCATAAAAGTATCAAACTTATGATACCATTGCTTTGGCGCTTGATTGAATCTTCTTTAGCTTGCATGGATAACAAACACTCTATTATAGATGTGATGAACCCACCGCATCAAGGAACTGATTGATCGTAAAAAACTATGTGTTTTTACTTACACAGAGGAGAGAAGTATTTAGGTGGTCATAATGGACAAGTATGGCCGAAAATACTCTCCTATGGATTGTAAGGAGTTAAAAAAATATACATATTTTGGGGGACCACTCCACCAATACTATGTAAATCCAGAAGAAGTGAAAACCATGACTACTCACACGCGACCAAAAACTGGGCATGTAAGTCCAGTGAAAACCAGAGTGGAAGATTCTTTTGGACATGAACAATTTCTGAACGCAGGGCCTATGGGATCAACGGGGTCTAGGGATTCTATGAACACACATAGGGGCAGGCGGCACCTGATTAACTTACACAACTAGAATCCCTCTGACTATTACACGAGATTGCCTTAACGAGTGTATAGCAGATAGGATACCAATTATATTGCTAAGGGGAGACTATGAACCTAGAGAGACCACACCAGGAGGACCAGGGGTGGTGAGGATGGTTGCAGAGTCCAGACACATGCGGCCATCTCAAGTGGAAAAATGTGTACCCAAAAAGTATAGTGGATCGGGAGATCTGTATGCCCATGTTTCGATCTTCAAACAAGTGTTGAGGGCGAAACAGGTAACTGATTTCCATACTCAATATGACGGTTTTGGGTTGACTTTATAAGGAACTGCTTTGACCTGGTTTCAATACAGGGTAAATACAGTGTTCATCCCAAGGATTGAATTTCTCATGGGAGCTAGAGAAGGCCTCCCTTTTGAGCTAAAACGTTGACAATTTCCCTTGAGATGTGCTTTTGGGATGACGATCAACAAGGCACAAGGCCAAACATTGGGAGTGCTTGGATTGTATCTCCCAACACCTGTTTTCACCCATGGTCAATTGTATGTGGAAATATCTCACATGAGATCGTCTTCTGCCATCAAGGTTGTGGTTAGTGATGGTCACCAAACAAGTGTGAGGAAAGGGGGAGACCAAAGGACATACACTTCTAACATTGTCTACAAGGAAGTGTTGCAATTGACTCATTATGAAATGAAATTCAAGTTTAAAGACTTATTCAGCCTTGCAAGATTTGAATTATGCAGTAGCTTTGTAGATATAATATATAAGTTCACCCATCTCATTTATAAGCTTTGTAAACCTACATTTTTGGTCTACCAATTTGCTCATGAATTTCAGAGAGGTGTCTTCTTTGGGTATTACATTTTGAGGCCTTATATAGTGATATGATAGGGGATCTCCATAATTGTTCTATGTACTTTATCTCTCTCTCTCTCTCTCTCTCTCTCTCTCTCTCTCTCTCTCTCCCAAAATACATAGCACCAATCTTTGACCTTCATTTACTTTTTTTTATGAATGAAGATGGATCCTAATGCCTCCTTGGCCTGTACGCTACAAAGGGGACCTCGGCACATCCAAGGTAAAAGATGCTACTCTCTCTCTCTCTCTCTCTCTCTCTCTCTCTCTCTCTCTCTCTCTCTCTCAAGAATTTGAAACTCACAATCACCAATTATATTCTAGATCCACTACTATGGAAGGTCCCTATCAGTGCCATGGAGGTTATTCATCTGCTCGAGGTTTTTGATGTAGTAAGGTAACAATGTTGATGTTGTAAAGTAATCAGATTTTATTATGTCTCTATTTTTTTTATACTAATAGAGTCTTCATTAGATATAGATTAAAAAATTATCCACAGTTCTTGCTGGTGGGATTTTTTGAGGCCTCGTATGATCCAAGTTTGCTCTGCTACGTCCAAGTTGCTATCCAAAGAGGATTCAGAGCACGTATCACCATTGCAGAGCTCGGAAGAACCCTCCCAATGAATGCTATGTTTTCTCAAAGTCTAACCCATGGTAGTTGGTCCCTACGCATTTTTGTTATGGGGTCTATTCCCCCAATGATTGGTCAATGTGTCTTACATCGTGGATCATGGGTGGTTAGATACCGTGTAGAGCATGTTGTAGGTTGCGCTTTAGGATGTAGAAAGCTTGAATCTCTATGTACTATACATAGATATTATTTTGGACATTTTGACTGTGTATTTAGAGACCAGTAACAATATCTTGCCATGCAGACTTTTTAAGGATGCTATAAATAATTTGGTATAGCAACAGATTGGAATATGTCAGTGCATACTTAGTGTTTTAATCACATTGTGATAACATTAAGTTTTGCACTTGAAACATAATGTTGCAATTATATAGCTCTGCAATTTAAACGCAAGAAGTGGTCTTTGTAATGCTATATTTTTGGACATAAGTCATTGCATAAAGGGTTGAACAGAATCTTTTCAAATGTTCATTTCCAAATTACATGAAAGTTCTTTTACATGGGTCATACCACCACCGTGGGTGCACTAGAGAAAGAGAGAAGGGGAGAGAGAGAGAGAGAGAGAGAGAGAGAGAGAGAGAGAGAGACTACACTTTATACTCAATATTATATTGATCTCACACGTGTATCATCTTGACAAATGCATTCTGAAATTGCCAAGATTTGTAGGCTTTTTCACCATCAACTTTATAAGAAAGAGGGATTAAAAGTTATTGAGATGGGACTACACTAAACCAATGGCAAGGGGAGAGAGAGAGAGAGAGAGAGAGAGAGAGAGAGAGAACTTTTTTTCATTTTCTTTTATGACAATTTTCAAGAGTGAGGGGTTTAAGAGCAAGAGGGGCAGCACCGTTTTACTAGTATGTTTAATAAACCATCCATTAGGATGCTTACAAACCGTGTTCAACGGACCATGTCATGTGCACATGCACTATGAGAGGCTCACTTTTGGAGCTACAAGGAAAGTCAACTAAAAGGTGACGACTCAAAGACTTGAGTTGTGACATTGAACTTGTAGGCAGCGCATAGAATTTTGCAAATTAGGTACATTTTAGAGGTTATATCCTTACACTTTCATCCTTTGTGCATGTAATTGTCAAATTCAAATTATTTTGCGTAAAGATGATTACTAAAAGCCATGAAAACATGACACAACTCAAAGAATCACTTTTGGACAAAAAATTTAAAGTAAGATAATATCATGATCATTATTGAAGCCTCGATTTTCACATGAAATTGGATTTTGGCTTTGTACATGGGTTCAAGGCATTATAAATAGATAGAATTTGGCTTTTGAGCTCATGCCAGATTAAACTCATTTTTTTAATAGAAGACTTTTGAGAATGACAAATTATGAAAGGGAGTGCTCTGGTAGTCCAAACTCTTTCAAACTTGATGTGTGGGCTTGTGATGACGTGCTAAAGCTATAGGTGAAGTTGGATCCATTCTGGTACATAAGACAAGAAGAGCAATTATTATTTCCTAACACGTTTTGCAACTTTTTTACAAGTTTGACTTTACATATTTTTGGACCATGATGTAATGAATCTTTGAATGTCGTTTTGGTAAATTTTGGAAATTTCAAGTATCCTTTAGGTTGAATTTTGACATTTTGAAGCCTTGGTGCATTTTTTGATAGAGAAACCAAGTGGAAATGGATTTTTGCACCTTTTCTTAGCATATGGGGTCAATTCCACATGTACAAGAAAAGGTGTGGTAGGGTTTTGAGAAAAGGCAGTTTTTTTGGACAAATAGATACTAATCACGATTATTATTTAAGCTTGAAAATATTCATAAAAACTGACTTTCAAGTTACAAACATGTTCACTAGGTATTGTACATAACCTTTAGTCCTTTTTAGCTTGGATTGGTGACTTGAGATGGATCTCCCCATGTTGCTCTTTGATTTTGGTAGTTTTGTCCTTGACTCTTGATGGTGGTGAGATTTTCCACTTAGAGTGCATGGGATATTTGGTATAGATTTGCTATGTCAAATTTGGATCACTTTGGAGTCAATTTGTGGTTGTAGGTATATGCGTTGAACACCTCCAAACCGTTTTGTAATACCATAGGCATCACTTGATGTTTCCTCAAGATCCAAACAAAGTACATTGTCTAATCTATGTACAAGCTCCCCTGAAGTGAGAGTCCATTCTCGATACTTTGTAAAAATTGAGATTATTATCTATAGACCCCTTGAACAATGGTCAATTGGTCATAAGAGCTTATGGGAGTGTTCTATGACCTAGGGTTTTTTTGAGCTACCCACTTGACAAAGCCGTAAATAAGTTCATTAGTAGGTTAAGAGCTTACCCCTCATGTCTTGTACAAAACTATGCACTCTAGAGTCCACTAGCAACTCGTAAATGTGTGTAGAAAAGAGTCTTGAGGGCTCTCTCCAAAGGTGACAAGTGAAATGGATACTATTTTTGGCCTATCGAGTATCTACGTATTTGAAATCTATAGCTCAATTTCTCTTATACCTCTCAATTAATCCCAATACATCACAAATCATATTTTTCTTTTAAAAATTCCTTCATTTGGACTCCATTTACCGAGTTTCTAGAAATTTTGGTAGACTAGACATCGAGGGCCTAATTTGAGCTTTTTGTCCACCTCATCCAAATTGAACAAGATTTGACATAATACTCCATGATTCATATCTTTTTTATCACCATCATACCTTTCGTTTCACAATTTGAGTATGTTTGCTATTTATTTATAATTTTTGAACTTTTTATTAAAAATTAGAAGGAAATTACAAATTCAAACTTAAAATTAAAAATCAAAGCCAATTATTAACAAAACACACTTAATTATCATACTTGCCATATTGTGGATTTCTTCATTTTGGTTGCTTCGTTGGTCAAGCACGCACAAAATAAGAAAAAAGTATAAACTTTTTGACTTTTTTATGATATGCATACTATGTTCACATACCTGGCGGGTTTATTATATTACATGTTTCACAATCTCTATTTTTAGAGAAGCATCTTAAGCTAACTTTATCAAAAAAATCGCACGTTAACATATAAATATTTGACTGGCAATTCAAACATTACCCTTTTGATAATAATTGTTACGTAGTTTGGTGCACATTTAGAATGCCTCTCCCCTCTTAATTGGGTTCCTTCAAGAAGGATATTGGGTGGTCCAAGTAGTGTCGTGCATGGGTTGAAAAATCTTATTAATGCATAGCCTGAATTGGCCTTACCATGCTTATGATGTCAATGCATTTCAAAAGACAATGTGGTTCAAGACTCACGATCTTGAGTAGTGTTCTCAAGGGCCTTTGATGGCGAGGATTTTTTCTTTTCATATTTATTAAATAGAAGATTTCAACTTGTTGTCATGCATTTTTTGGATGAGCACAAAGTCATTAGATCATGCCAAAAAGCTTGCTAACTAGCCTCATGTATATATGTGTACGTAGTGCGTCGAGTCTTGGGAGTGACCATGTAAAATTTAGGTACAAAGGTTTGGTTTTGTCGGGCTTGTGTACTAGTGTTTTGGGTTTTTCGAGTCCCTAAAACATGGTTTGTAATAAGTTATTTCAGCCATGATTTATAGTTTGTGAATCAGACTTGTACATCATGAGCAATGTGTGTCCGAAGTGGGTGGTCTCGACTTAAAAAGGGGTTGCAGATGCATACTACAAAGGAAACTAGGACAACTTGATGATTGAAAATTAGAAATGCTAAGATTTAAAATTTCTAAAGATAGTCGAAGTAATGGGCTCTGAGCCGTGCTTTACGGCATCGCAGTTGGTGGTCGGAGCGGGGCACTATGCTCCTGGGAAGTTGGTCCTGAGAAGGGGTCAAGCTGGAAAGTATTTGTGGGGGGAGGAAGGAGTTGGAGAAGTGCAAGAGGAATATGCCATGTGGCACTGGGGTTATCCCACATGGGAAGGGGGAAGGAGGAAATGGGGGGTATAAGGGAAGGATGGGGTGCCCATTAGGGGTGTATCAAACGAGAGAGGAGCTCTCTCAAGCCTTGGCTATGGGGGACTTGTGGGATTCAAGAGGGGAGAAGATGGCACCATTTTGGATTTCCACTGCCTGCCCAAGTGCCTGCCCATTCTTTTGGTCCCTTGGACACTAGCTCCCACCCCTTCCCTTGGCCCAAAAGTCACCGGTTGCCCATTTCTTACCTAAATGAAGCAAAAAATGGACCGATTAAGAGGAGCCTACAAGGAGAGTCTTGTCGGTTGAGAAGAGAGAAAAGATCTCTTGGAATAAAAGATAAAAATAGGCCCCATTTTATAGCTGCAATTCTCTGCAACACCTGCAAACTTTCCAGAGAGCTCATTTTTTAGCATGAGAGAGTACACCCCCAACTTCGAGTGGCCATATCTCTCTCATCTTTTATCTGTTTGTAGCCTATGGATGCTCTACGGACATCTACTTGAGACGAAATATGTCTTTATGTCCTTGGTTTGTATTAACTCCAAGTGTGCTTCATGCTAGAAGGGTTCTTCGTAAATGTTTACAGGTGCTTATCACGGGTGGTTTCGGTGGTACAATAGTTCTTCCTTCCGATGGTGTGACTCGTGCAAGGCTATAGAGAAATTTGTTTTCCTTGTTGTTTGCATGCTAGCATCATTTTGGTGCCCCCATGGAGGAGCAAGTGCTCATGTACTCCAATTCTTGTGAAATATGTATATTCTGCAGGCAAAGAATGTAAAGGGGATGTGGGTCCTTATGGACAACCGCCTATGTATGTGCAAATTGTGGACAACACTTGAGGCGGTCATGTAATTGGATTGTAGCCTCTTTGGAGGGTTGTGAGGTTTTGTGAAGCCAAGCACTAGGGTCCGGGTTACCCAGTGTGAGGTGGATTAGGTACTGGAGCGATCCATTGACATCCCTTGAACTTAGGACGTCACATGTAAGTGTTTTTGTGGCAATCGAGCATGGCGGATGAGTTTCCACAGTTTCATGGATTGCCTAATGAGAATGCACGGCGCACGAGTTTCCACAATTTCATGGATTGCCTAATGAGAATGCACGGTTTATTGAGAAATTGGAAGCTAATTACTTATTGCAAAATATACTACATCAAGCTATATTATTGCAGTTGTTGCAATATAGTTTATAGGATGAGGCAAAAGTTTGGTTACAAAATTATGAAGAGGTAGTACAGACACAAACTCCACGGGCGGTTTTGGACTACAATCATGTGAAGTAGGATTTTCTAGCACAATACATGAGCATTGAAGTACCTGATGAAGTTTGGAATGAAAATTTTGGGGTACACTCAAAAGGCTAATCAAAGTGTTGATGGTTTTGTCATGCAGTTTACCCATTTATGGGATACATGGCCCCAAGATTTAGGAAATGGAATCCCTTTCGGCATGTTAAAGAAGGATCATTTTGTGGAAAACTTAAAGGAAAGTCTGAAGTTCAAAGTTGAGCTGAAAAGTCCCGCTACTTTCGAGGAAGCAGTCATCATCGCCAGGGAGAAAGAATGGAAATCTCAAAGACTCAATGAGTATGGGAAAGTGGTCCATGTGCAAGGTAATGGTGGCCAAAATGAGTAAAATCAAGTAGAGGTTGAATCCCAACCTGCTCAAAGGGTTGCAAACACTGAAGAGTTACAACAAAATATGCAAGACATGATGACCATGATGCAGGAATTGCCGCTCAGTGTTCTTGGAGATGGTCGTGGTCGTGGTAGAGGAATGGCCCAGCCATATGAAGCTCAGCCTAATGCTAATGTGGGTCATGGACAAGGTGTCTTTGAGCCACAAAGGAGGTTCATCCCTACCTATTATAATCGTGGTGAACTTGTTCATATCATCACTCATTGTCCAAGGCCAACAAGGATGGGAGGTGATATGTTTCCACTTCCTCAGAAGATTCCTAACAGGGATAATGATTATGTAGTGGATATACGAGGAGATCAAGGTATTGAAAAGGAAAATCAGGTCTCAACCTCTAGTAGTCATGTGGGTATTGTGGGGGTTGAAAAGAAAGAAGCAAATATGATGCCCGGAGGCAAAAGAGAGAGGGAAGGCTATGCTGCTCCAGGTCCCAGTAAGAAGAAGGGGAAAGAGAAAGAGGGTGAAGATGCACAAGTTAAGAGGAAGAGAAGACCTTGTAGACGGTTTGAAGTAGTAGATCTACCTTTGGGAGAAGGCCAAACAGTTTACAGTTTAAAGAAATACCTAAATTGGAGGAAAGTAGATTGTACTTTTGGACAATTGATGAATATGGTGCCCAAACTTAAGATACAGTGGAAGTCATTATTTAGTGAATCCATAGAGAGAGATGAAGCATGGACAAGTCAAAGCGTTGGCTGTGGGAGAGTTACCCAACATTTTTTCTGTGGTGAACGCTTGGCATAGTGGGCATGGGAGAGGCCTACATTGATGGAGGTGCTCAAATTTGTGTGATCACATAGTCATGTGTTAAGATATTGGGTCTCATTACATGCAGAAGCTCTAGGTTTAGGATTCAACTAGAAAACCATGCCAAAGAGAAGTGTTTAGGGTTGATTAAGAAAATCACTTTCTTAAAGCCAGGGGAGTCCTCTCCACCCTGTCACCCTCTTACAGTATGTGGGATTTATGGCTAAATTGATGACAACACCCAGAGACAAGCTATCAAGAACTTTAAAAAAAAAAACACCAAGACACTTACACATCATTGTTGTCCATTACTTTACGTTGGAAGAGAGACAAAGTATCCAAGCTTACTCCAAATCCATCCTCCTTGATTCAGCAAATGTTGGGCTTACACTAGTAGGAGAAATGATAGATTTCCTACTCTCAATTGAATGATCACTCTCTCTTACAATGGCATAGAGTTCTCTTGCTAATCACCCCTAATACAACACATGCGTATGCATAAGACAATGATCTTCCACTCAAAAGCTCCTTCTAGAGAGGTTGAGCTTGGATTCTCAAGCTATAGCATAGTGCTCTTGCTTATGGCTCCTCCCTTTGTGCTAGCTACACCCTCCTTTTATAGCAATTTTGAAGGCTAGGGTTACTCCTCTAAGCATGGTTGGGTTAGATTTTCAGCACTTATCTAATTTCTTTTGCTTGTAATTATCAAGAAGTTGGTGTGGATAGATGAAGAAGAGAGAGAGGAGAGAAGTGGAGGTGATAGGACTTTTCATAGTAGGTTAGTGTTAGTAAATTAGTAGAGTTAGTATTTTTATTGATTTACAAATGGAATTGGATATTTACAATGGGAGTATCCATGTAGGATACAAATAAGGAAGAAAAAACTCTTAATAGATAGGAAAACATGGATTTCTTACAATGTTGATGCTCCAAGTGTCTTGAGTAGAGTCAATTTTGACACTTGTTGACGGTCCACTAGCTTTGACGGTACGTTTTTTCTCCACTCTTGACCTTCCTTGAGAGCCAAGGTAAGTGAACATGAGTAATCAATCACCATAATGCTATCTTTCAAGAGAAGAGGCTGAATTTTGTGGTTTTTTTTATAGATATGGGTAATATGGATGAGGAAAAATGAGACTAGGTGGTCAATTTTGGAATGGAAGTCTATGTAGGAGACATGAGTTCACCATGGTTTCTCTTATTCTTCAAGGTTGAGAAGAAGGTGAGTAGGGTGCAGAGAGGTAGGGATGATGAGTGGAGAAGTGTGTGTGAAAGAGGAAAATGATAAAGTGGAAGAGGGAGTGTGGTTGCATAGCATGGGCAAACTGGGGTCCACCAATAAAATCATAGCTCACAGTTCGTAGCTCAAAAAAATATGAAAAAATTTGAGGTGAAAGTTTAGCCCACGAGCTACAACTTTTGTTTGTATCACCTTTTCAAATTCGGGGAGCATGTGATCTTTAAAAATTCAGAAAAACCAACTATTTTTTTCCACTGCACAAAGTCCTTGTGAGGTCCTTCTTTGGATGATTCTTTTGAATACCTCCAAGAGTGAGCCCCCCATAGTGCATGCATCCATGCCACATACCCTTGACCTTATTTGGTAGGTCTATAATTGAAGATATTGTTGAGATCATGATATAAGTGAATAGTAAAACTAAGAAAATCAAATATTGAGGGGTCTAAAAAAATATGTACATGTCAAATATAAATAATATAGGTGGAAAAAATATGAAGGGGTCAAAATAAATCTCTCTCATTATAAGTCTATCATAAAAAGATGAATATTTTTGGTGGTCTAATTTATGAGAGTAATAGAGAAAAGATGTAGGAAGAAAAAAATCACAATAGTGAAAAAATATACACATAAATAGAACTAGTTTTTTTTTATTTTTGTTGGGATGGAGTTACACCAAAAATAAGAGAAGCTTGCATGAAATTATTTTTATATGGGATAAAGAGTATGCAAAATGGTAAGAAAAAATATGGTAATAGTGAGTCAATGTACATAGCATAAATAACACACCATAGGTAGAAATATTTAAATAAATACCAAGATAATTATGAAAAATCCTTTTATTTAGGCCTTATATACAATGAAATATTTACACACAAATGGGCCATAATATACTTATAATTTTAATTTTATTTTTTATTTTTTTTGGCTCAACTAGCCCAGTGACTAGCTAATTGAGGGTTTTTAAGAAGATATGGGAAAAGTCCCCTAACTCACACACACCTATATACAGTGAAAGGGTGAAGGTTACCACAGTGTTTGAGTGATTTGATAGGGTGAGGTAACTTGCTATGGAAATTACAGAGAGCCGAAAAACGGCTATCATTAGCCCTCCCCCAGGATGATGGTATATTCATGTACCATCATAGAGCATCTTTTCCAAAGAGAGTGCTTCAGAGTCGTTGACGAGATCTTCATTGTTTGGCCCCTCAAAATTTTGGCTGGAGTTACACTCATGCTTCATGTAACAATACTTACATGAGACAGCTGCCCTTTAACAGATCTTTGGTAGATCCTTTGGTAGAAGGCGACTCAAATAAGTCTTCAAGCGATACCCGTTTACCTTCCTGGAGTGCTCTTTCCCATTCAAGTCCATAAGTTGATAGTAACTTGAATTGAAAGCCTTCTTGACTATGTATGGCCCCTGCCATCTACTTTCAAACTTGGCATCAAAACGATTATCATGACCTTGGTTGAGAGATGTTGGTGTTGTGCAAGATTGGGGCAAGGGCACAATTTGTGTGTATGGCAAGAAGGGTGAAAAGAGCGTGTTTGATAAGACTGCCAAGCAACCTTTGGCACTAGAAGATATGAGTGAAAATGATGAATCCAAAGTTACCAGTGAAGACAGCTCTGAAGATTCAAAAAGTAGCACTACTTCTAGTTCAAGTGATGAGGGTGAAGTGTCATTCTTTCTATTGGACAAGGAGAAGTGAGAAATTGGTGAAGCATTTCAAGTGTTAGGGGATATAAATGCTTTAAGCCGTTTAAACAACTTGAGGAGTTGATGCAACTTGAACAAGAATTGCTGGTGATAGCCTTGCTCTCCTCATTGAGAAGATTAACGAGCTCTTCATATCGAGAGGGGGTGGCAGCCAACCTCGATAACCCAGAGCCCAACTGGCCCGATAGAGTGTAAGGCAAGCTGGCCAAGGTAGTACTCGGTAATAAGGGTGGCAGCCCGTAACGTGTCTACGGGGGGGCTTTCTCTGCCTGCAGATAGAGCCCCCCCACCTGTTCCTTTATACCTTCCCTTACCTTAATGCTAGATACAACCCACTGAACCATCTGGTCCTCCGTCCATACCTCCTTTCTTCTATAGGCCTCTTTAAGCTCTGGATACTGGCCCAAGAATTCGAGGGTCTTCTCCACTTCCGGGGAGGTTAGATTAGGTAGAGGCTCTCCCTCCCTGGCTTCCACGGCCTGTCCTTCCTCCAGGACTGGTCCTAGGTTGGAGGGTAGGGTACCTTCCGCTTTGGTCTCCTCTTCCTCTCCGTCCATGTGTTCCCCGCTGGATAAAGTATCAGCACTATCGACACTATCGACATTGCCCACGCCTTCAACGTGGTCAACTGTCTTGCAACCTCCCCGTTCCCATCCTTCCTTGTCCTCCTTAAACCCCGGCCAAGGATCAGTCTTCATCAGGTACCGCATTGAACCTGTTATTTTGTTCTTCCTTATGGGTTCCCCATGACCCAGCCTTAGCCCTTGCACTACTCTCCCTATAGATCTCCTCCTAATAACAACGTCGCGATATCCTTGCGACCTTATAACGTCGTCTAGCGCATCCCCAAATTGGTTAAATGGGATAGGTTCTATCCCATTTGCATCCACGTAGAGGATATAATCTTCGTAGAGAGACCCGGGAATAGGCACCTTCTTTGCTCCTAGTGGTATTTCGGCCCTTGGGTCATATCTGACCTTTTTTGTCACCCACTCGATAAGCCCTGAGCAGTCCGCCCTGCCTCCTATTAACTCGTTAAGGGTTTCCACACTATGACCTATCCGGGTCTTGTCGGGCGGCATTCCCAAGGCCCAATTAACTAGCCCGCTGGCGTCCCCCTTGAGCCTTTCAATAAGAAAGGGATTGCGGCGCGTAACCGTTCTAGGCGTCTATATAAAGAGGAAGCGTCTCCTCCCCCCGCTAGATCGGTCCACGTCAGGCCACCTCCAGTTGGCCGTAAAAAGGGAGTGGGCGCCGGCCTTAACCGACATAGAGGGCCTCCCTTTAGCCTCCACAGTTACCCTCTCGTTGGAGAGCAACTTTTTTAATATGCTGGCAGCCGCATTACTCGGTTGTCGAGTAACATCTGGGAAGAGCAGCAAGTTCTTACCTTCAACCAGTGTCAGCTCAAATCTATTTGCTATCCGGCTCATGTCCAGGCTCTCACACCTCTCCCCTAGTATGTGCTCCAATAGCGTTTTTAGGGTCGACTTTCCCGTGGCCTCGGGCCCCCAAAGAAAGAGACTAAACTGCTCGCGGGTATCCAATGTAAAGACTAGCCTCAGGAAGGCTCTCAACAAGTTTAACTTTAGGATGTCTCCATCCATCATGGTAAGGAGGAAGCTTTTCTGGATGGGTCATTGGTGTACACATATCTAGCTCAATACCTGTATAGCTCGTGCAGACCCACAAGGGACTGGGCGGGTGTAACAGTGGCCCTGACTCGTGAGGAATAAGTACTCCGTTGAGAAAGGGGAGCCCTGAATCAACCTTCCTGGCCCGCCTAAGGAGCCGGCGCTCCTCTACTGATTTAAGAAGATGTTGGGAGCTCATTCTCTTCCTTTGGGGTCATGTGAACGCAGCCCCCATTCCCTCATCTCCTCCTCTATCTTATTTAGTATCTCATAATCCCATCCGGGCGGACTATCCCACCTTTGATTTTTATACTCATACCACTGCTCTTCCGGAAGCAGGTAGGCCGAGGTATCCTTAAACCGATCGGCCAGTAATGCCCCTATGTGGGCGTCCAGTTCGACATCCAACTCAGCCGTATCTCCTCCATATTCGCCTGCTTGCTCATCCGCTCGTTTTTCAAGGATTCTCAAGAGGTCAAGCTCCTTTTCCTTCTCAAAGGGGGGATCGCAAAGATAGCAAGCTTGAAAGATGAGGGTCTCCTTTTGCATAGCCCAGTTACCCATTACGTGCCCATAAAGAGTGTTCCATCAGGTCCCCTTGAAGAAGGGGTTGATTCAAAACATGTTGAGTACTGATTTGACACAATGACAAAGAAGGGAGTACTTAACAATGTTGGACATGTTTCCAAATCTTTTCATCACTTCATATGAAGAAATTAGGGGTTTTGTTGGAGATCCTGTGAAGATTGAACTAGTTGAAGGGGCCAAACCAATAAGACAAAATTAAGAAGGATGGCTAAGGAGCAAATGAATGCTTTAAAAGAAGAAGTGGATAAACATTTGGATGCAGGGTTCATTGTGCCAGTTGATAATGCTGAATGGATGAGCCCTGTAGTGGTCAATCCAAAGAAAGATGGGCATTGGAAAGTTTACGTTGATTATAAGCCATTAAATGTAGTGAACACTACTTTTATCACTCCATGGGGTTGTTCTTGCTTTTGCTGATTTTCTTTTGGGTTGAAAAATGGACTAGGAGCTTTTGAAATAAAAGTGGATTGGGTCCTTACCCCGTTCCTTGGGAAGTTTGTCAAAGGTTTCATAGATTATTTTTATGTATATAGTTCAAGGAAAGAGCATGTTCAGAAGCTTGAAATGACTTTTGTGAGGTATGATGAATGTGGGGGTCAGCTAAACCCTAAGAAATGTCATTTGACACAACCAAGAGTGAAGCTTCTTGCACATGTAATTTCAAAAAATGGTATTGAAGAAGATACAGAGAAAGTAGAAGCCTTGTTATTGGTATCATCCCCAAAGGATACAAGACAATTGGCCACTTTCATACAAAAGGTTAAATATCTCTCTCAATTTATACCTTTGGCATCACAATTATTGTATCCATTGTAGCAAGCGTTAAGAATGATCCATTGGAGTGGACACATGACTGTGAAGATTGTTTTGACAGAGTCAAAGAGGTTTTGAGTACACTACCTATTATGCAAGCTCCGACTGGGAAAATGAATTTTTATGTTAATCCATCAGTGGGAGATGATGCCATTGAGCTATGTTGTTTCAAAGGGGGAAGGAATCTCAATATATGAAGCATGTTCATTATGGTAGCAGAGTGAAGACTCCTCATGAAAGTTATTACTAAGAAATTGAATTGGTGATGATCAGTATGGTTTATGCATGCAGACGATTCAAGCATTACTTGTTGCAAGAGTGTTATAATAACTAATATCTAATTATCCTAAATGATATTCTCATGTTAAACTGATCATTTAATATGGGGAGGTACCAGGGAGAAAAAGCTAGAATATTGATTAGGCTGGCATACCGGTCGTAGTAGCGATCCAAAGGAGGGAAAATAGGAATCCAAAAGAGGGGCCATCTGCAAAAGAGAAATGTGTATCAATGGGCTTCAAAGACCCTAAGTTTCAGCCCATTAAGACTTCCAAAATTCTAAGGTTCCAAACTCAAAGGTAATGTCCAATGTTCAAACTCTAGGTAAACGTGGATGCTAGTGGCAAGACTAAAAAGTCTTCCCACATCCCTATCCTTTAAGGGGCAAGCCCTTTTAGTAGGGATGAGAGAGAAACACACACACACACACACACACACACACTCTTGCACGCTTCCTTTACACAAAGGGCATAGGGGACACATGTTAGCTCCCTAGGCCAGTTGCCCCCAAGGTGCATTCAAATCCTATTGGATGGCCATAGATGTGGAACAATGAGAATTAGGCTAGAGTAGATTTAGTTTAATTCATTTAAAAACACTTGATAAAAGAACCAATAGAAATTAAGATCTCTAGGACAGTCTCCCAAGGGGTCCAATGAGCATAAGGGGAAAGGGGGACACATGTCACAAGGCTATCACTTATGCTTCTCAATTTTCATTGGCTAAGCTTTGCAGGGTCCAATAGGATGCTAGCATGTGCAATTAGCAAGAGGGGTTGACTAAGAGAGAGAGAGAGAGGGGGCTGATTTTTCAAGGCATTATCACTTACACACTCACACAATCTCATCTGTGAAGTAAAGAAGACTATCTCCTTCTCCAAGCTTTAATGGAAATCTTATCATCTTCTCCAAGCTTTTGAGAAGGGAGGCCTACACCAACAACTTTTGGATTTGTGAAGCAAATCCAACCAAGAGCGAAGCTTCAATGCATGCTCGTCTCTTCTACCATGCTAATTACTAAGCTATGCTAAGCTATTATGAGTGATTATGTGAGGAGACATACTTCTTTCTTGTAAGAATACTGCTTCTTCCTCTCGATCTACTCTCATACTCCGCTAGCTCTCACCATCTTCATAGGTGTGTGAGGCCTAGGGTTTGAGACCGTGAGGCAAAGTATTGTATTGTAAATGTCTCCCTTGATGAGGGAGACACACAAGTTACTAGACCATTAATTGTTACATTGGTATCAGAGCACAAGGTTTCCCTTTTCTTGCTCAAGAGGAGAGGTCCTCAAGCTAACTATAGATGGTTGGTATTATTAATTGCAATTGAGTAAGTAGAATAGGGATTTTTTAGCCTTGCAATGCGCTTGCTTTGTGCAGATAACGGGGCATCACCGTCGAGAGCTATGGTCTTAATAATGGATTCCTACGGGGCTTGCATACGGCTTAACCACTATTGAACTATTAGAAGCTTGATAGGAGCCGATACTATTTTAGTGTTGAAAGACCCTCTCTTCTATTCCTTGCAATTAATGATATTCAAGCCACGGGTACAGGAGCTTGAGTGCTGTAAAGGGAGTGAAATTAATGTTGATAGCTTTGATTTTGCTAATGAACAAAATACTAATGATGCCCCTATGCTTGTTAATTACCTTGTTTCTAGGCTTCAACAAGCCATGGGCAATCCATCCCTACAAAGTGAAGTACAACGGCATCTACGTGCTGATGGGATTCTCCAAACTCCCCACCAAGAAGAGAGAGTACCTAGGAAGCCTCCTTGTGAGACTTCCAAAAGAGACCTCTCTGCGATAAGGGAAGAAGAAGAGGATCTGTACGAAGGGCTCAAAAATCTACTACTTGACGACGCATCTTCTTCCCAAAGGAGAACTCAAGTTTCAATGGTAGAGCCCCCACCGAAAGAACGAGAAAGAAGTGAATCTCCTGCCACCTCGGTGGAGATGGCTCCACGAAGACGGCGGGCAAAACGCTCTCCATCACCCCCTAAAACAAAGAAGACCATCACACACTTCTCCACACTATAATTCAAAGAGAGACTAGGGAAAACAAGAGAGAAAAAGGCGAGAAAGAGGTCACTCTCTTCTCCATCTTCTTCATCCTCTTCATCTTATGAAGAAAGTGATGGTGTGGGCAAGGAGGAACAAGGGAAGAAAAATGCAAGAAAGAGATCACCCTCTTCTCCATCCTCCTCAAATTCTTCCTCCTCTGAAGAAAGTGATGGCGCAACTTTCAAACCACCAAAAAGAAGATGCCATAGGAAATCCTATGCCATGTGGAAGAGGTCATCCAAGCTCAAAAATTTCAAAGAGGGAGGAAAGAACATCTCTTTCCTTACCTACGATGGCACGTTTGGTGCTACGGACAAAGTCTTGGCCTTCATTCAACAATTCGATGTAGCGTTTGGAGATGAGGGCTTCACGGAGTCCTCTAAGCTACACCATGTAGCTCTACATTTTCAAAAGTCCGCTAGGCAATGGTGGTCTAGCCTATGGGAAAACAATGAATCTCCACAAACATGGAAAGCTTTAATATCCATCATGAAGCAGTTTTTGGCTACCGATGCCAAAGACAAAGTATCACCGAATGGCAAAGCTTGAAGCTCTCTCCCTACAAATCTATCCACAAATATGTAGACAAGTTTTGGACTTACATCTCAAAGCCGTTGTCTTCAAAAAGATGGATTTTGGAGAGCAAAAACAACAATTTTGTGTGGGTCTAACTGAAGATATGAAGGAGTATGTCAACTCCCAAAGGCCATGCACCATATCTGCAGTCATACACCATACCATGGTGGATTCACGAATCAATTTCCAACAAGGGGCAAGTGAAATCTTAAGCCCACAGAGAACAAGGACCATAATAACGAGCCTAAGGGGAAGGACATTGTCCAAAAGTCTCCTAAGGGCAACACCAACAACAACAAAGTTAAGGGAAAGGGATTTTATAAAGGCATAAATAAAGTCCCCCCTGAAGATCTAAAGTGTTATCGTAAAGATAACCGTTGTTTCAAGTGTGGGGAGCAAGGGCATGTCTATCATGCTTGTCCCCACAAGAATACACGAAATGAGCCTCCTAGAGCTACCTTGGTTGAAATCCAAGAAGAGGATGCTCACCACCACAAAGGATTCCTTTATGCCATGCTTGGGGAAAGGTAGGAGAACATGATGATTTTATTCTCTTTGACCCTAGTTCTACTTAAAATTTCATATCCACAGAGTTGGCCACCAAGCTAGGCATCCAAGCCTATGAGAAGGGAGTTTATAAAGGAAAAAATAAACTCTCCCGTGAAGATCTAAAGTGTTATTGTAAAGATAACCGCTATTTCAAGTGTGGGGAGTAAGAGCATGCCTATCGTGCTTGCCCCCACAAGAATACATGAAATGAGCCTCCTAGAGCTACCTTGGTCGAAATCCAAGAAGAGGATGCTCACCACAAAGGATTTCCTCTATGCCATGCTTGGGGAAAGGTAGGAGAACATGATTTTTTTATTCTCTTTGGCCCTAATTCTACTTACAATTTCATATCCACAGAGTTGGACACCAAGCTAGGCATCCAAGCCTATGAGATGGGAGATGTCCTACCCAGTGATGGTGCTTTCAAGGGGCAGGAAGCTTCAGTCACTCCCTTAATTGGTAAATTGAGGCTCCATGTCCAAAGATATGTGTACAAGGATGAATTCTTTATCTCTCCTCTCAAGCATGAGGATGTAATCCTAGGGGCACCATGGTTTGATCGCATGGTTGCCAATGTTAAGTTCCCTCAAAGGAAAATCTACTTTAGGTTCAGGAAAAAAGATATGTTCGTAGATGCTAAGGAGTTGGGTAACACCATACCCATTGTACATACAAAAGATTTCAATAAGTTAGTAAAGAGCTCTATTTCTGTGTACTTGATTTTTGTTAGAGATTCTCAAAATGAACCTAATGCTTTAGCAAAAGAAAATATAAACAATCACAAGTAATTATAGTTATCCAATTTTCTTAAGGGGTTTCAAGATGTTTTTATTGACGACATCCCTTGTGAACTACCTCCTAAACGAGGCAATGATGACCATTCAATTGAACTTCTTCCAGGAAGTTCACTGCCTAATAAACCTCCTTATAGAGTTTCTCAAGCTCAACAAGAGGAGATTATGCGCAGGTGCATGAGTTAGTTGACAAGGGCATGGTTAAGGGCATGGTTAGGCCTAGCTCATCTCCATTTTGTTCTCCCGTGTTATTAGTGCAAAATAAAGACGGCACATATCGTATGTGTGTTGACTATAGAGCACTAAATAGGATCACTATCAAGAATAGGTTTCCCATTCCACGGGTACAAGACCTATTTGATAAGCTGCAAGGGTCGACCTACTTCAGTAGGATTGACCTATAAAAGTGGCTACCATCAAATAACGGTAGTTGATCAAGACATTGTAAAGACCACATAGTCAAGGACGACTATGATTTCAAGAGAGAGGTAATGTCATAATAACTAATATCTAATTCTCCTAAATGATTTTCTCATGTTAAACTGATCATTTTATATGGGGAAGTACCAAGGGATAAAAAGCTAGAATATTGGTTAGGCTAGCAGACCGGTCACAGTAGCGATCCAAAGGAGGGAAAACAGGGATCCAAAGGGGGGGCCATCTGCAAAAGATCAATGTGCATCAATTGGATTTAAAGACCCTAAGTTTCATCCCATTAAGACTTCCAAAATGCTAAGGTTCCAAATTTAAAGGTAATGTCCAATGGTCAAACTCTAGGTAAATTGGATGCTAGTGGAAAGACTAAAAATTCTTCCCACATCCCTATCCTTGAGGGGGCGAGCCCTTTTAGTAGGGGATGAGAGAGAAACACACACTCTTGCAAGCTTCCTTTACACAAAGGGCATAGGGGACACATGTCAGCTCCCTAGGCCAGCTGCCCCCAAGGTGCATTCAAATCCTATTGGATGGCCAAAGAGGTGGACCAATGAGAATTAGGCTAGAGTAAATCTAGTTTAATTCATTTAGAACACTTGATAAAAGAACCAATAGAAATTAAGCTCTCTAGGATAGTCTCCCAAGGGGTCCAATGAGCATTCAGCAGCCCAATGGCTTGCCTGATTCCTATTGCCCAGAAGACTAAGGGGTCCGATGAAAGATTAATTGAATTATTTAAATACCTAAATCTCTCACAAAAGGGGAAAGGGGGACACATGTCACAAGGCTATCACTTATGCTTCTAAATTGTCATTGGCTAAGCTTTGCAGGGTCCAATAGGATGCCAGCATGTGCAATTAGCAAGAGGGGTCGACCAAGAGAGAGGGGGGGCTGATTTTTCAAGGCAATATCACTTACACACTCACACAATCTAATGTGTGAAGTAAAGAAGACTATCTCCTTCTCCAAGCTTCAATGGAAAGCTTATCATCTTCTCCAAGCTTTTGAGAAGGGAGGCCTACACCAACAACTCTTGGCTTTGTGATGCAAATCCAACCAAGAGCCAAGCTTCAATGCATGTCTGTCTCCTCTACCATGCTAATTACTAAGCTATGCTAAGCTCTTATGAGTGATTATGTGAGGAGACATACTTCTTTCTTGTAAGAATACTCCTAGGTTTCCTCTCAATCTACTCTCATACCCCGCTAGCTCTCACCATCTTCGAGTTCATTGCACCAGTAAAATATTGAAGGAACAAAAATTATTGTAATGTAAAATGTCTCCCTTGATGGGGGAAACCTATAATACAAAGCCTTTTGGAGGGGGGACCGGCTCCATGCAACTCCGGTCCTCAATTGTTGTCAATAGCTTAATTTCTCTCTCTTTTTGAAGTATTGTTCATGCCTATCTAACTAGGTGTTATGCTTTTGTTGCTCTCCCCATCCAAGAACTCTTGTGATGCTCATTAGGAAGCTATTCTAATGAAATTCTCACTATGTCCGCTACACACAAGTTACTAGACCATTAAATGTTACAAGTCGTTAGCTTTTCTCACCAGTTATTCATTGTTTCCTCAACTGTTTAATAACTCAAATATATCAAAGATATTGATGAAATGGGTTATTTAACTTCAAGAGTTTTAGTTCACTTTTTTAGTGAAAGAGAGTACTTGGGCTACCTTGGCAGATTTACTCACTTATAAAGAGACTCCTTTTTTGGTTAAGAGGTGGTGCAAAGAAAGAAGGTGCAACCTCTTACCATATCCAATGCTTCATTGTTATGTTTTGATGACTTATCAAAGAATTCATGATGCTGCTTCTGGAGGAATTGTCATCTATGATGCACAAGGAAAACTTGAACGAAAACAAGGACTGAAACTTGATGCAAAAAGTAACAATGAAGCACAGTACATGGCTCTTGAAGGTGGCTTGCACATCTATTAATTGGGAATTAGACACCTACAAATCAAAGGAGATGCCTTGTTGGGTGTGAAGCAAGTATTGGGAGTATGGAAGAAGAAAAATCCTAAACTAAAAAATTTATGCTTCAAGGTGAAATTGTTACTCAAAAAGTTTAGAGCATGGAGTTTGTAGCATAATAAAAGGTCTCAAAATGAAGAAGCCAATGTGCTATTTGGAATTGAATTCTGATTATTAAACGAGTAGAAAAGTGGATTACAAATTGTAGCAGCAAGAAGCTCTCATAGTGGACGTCCAATACTTCCTCAAGCTAATGATAATGTGTTAGTAGTCAAAACTAAGGGTTTTGACTTAAGAGCTAAGGGGACTTTCACATGGCCATTCGACCACTTACAAGGGGTGTAGACTCAGAGAGGCTAAGAGGGCATGACAAAATAATTTTACAATTGGGAATCCTTATTAGCAGAATTACACCGCTTCTTTTGAAAAAAATGAGCGAGTACAACAAGGTTTGGTGTACATTTTCCTTTTACGTGTTAGTCCACTATGTCCACCAAACATTCCCCCCTTCCTATTCATTGCACGTCCTTGTGCAATCTGTCTTTGACTGTCTACAAGTAATTGATCAGTCTCTTTTCTAGCATCCGAGTGAGGTGCCTAAAGTTTTGTGCCCTTGCCTCGATCTCCACTTTTGTTGCCAGCTCTCTAGAAGGATTATTTCTGAGAGTGCTCTGATAGGCTATATGTTGAGCTGGCAGATCTATGGTCATGGGATTCAATATGGAGGAGTCTACCTCAAAGAATCCGGTCATGAATACCTCCTCAAAGGTTTTCATGTAGTGGGAGGGCAGGAACATGACTCGAGCATATAATCCCATGATGAAATTTTTGCTTGGGATTTTTGTCTCCATATTCCAATAGAGCCCTCCTGTGCCTTCCACAAAAACCTTCTAGGGATGCTCCACTGCCTCTATATCATTGAATGCCATTATGCAGGTGATTAGCATCTTGGCAATTTTCACGAGCATCTGGCATGCGAGATCTGGTATCTCCTTCATCATGTTGATGACCCCTCTGAGAGTCTGAACCATATACTTCTCTGATGAGGGGTTGTTATTGCTTGGCTTTGTTATGACGGGGTAGTTTAACACTATCGGTATTTTGCTTTGCCAAGAATAAAATCTGTCCCAGGATTGCCATCTGTTGATGGGACAATAAGTTGGGTTGATCCTCAGATGTTGCGGAGCATTCCTATAGTATGTTTCATATGTTGGTCGCTGCTCAAACCATTTCTTTTTCCAGAGGGATTGATTGTCAATGATAGCCTGAATTTCTAGCACGGTGACAAGAACATCTCTGTAATCCCCTCTGTTGTTTGGCGTAGGTAGCATTTTTTGTTTCCATAATCTGGCCTCCTACCGCATCAGTGGGGCAAGGCGATCATCTCATGCCCAAGGTTTTTCACTACTTCATCTGGAGTGATCATGAGCAGGGTAGCTAACTCCAACACTTTCAGCTCATATTGCAGGTACTCTTTGTGTGAGGGGTCCTTGACTTTTGATATCCAGTGCTGAATTTATTCTTTTTCCGAATCCGAGATGGATGTCGTGGCTGGATCTTTAGATTCGTGCATTTCTTTTCTTGTGCTTGTACTTGGTACATCTGTTTCGTGAGCTATAAAGGTGAAATGCTCAATTCCTCCTATCTGCTCAAATTCCATTGGGGTTGTTTGTTTGGGCTTTGTTTGTGTTACCCTTAGAGCCTTCAAATCTTTGTGTTCCTCTGCCAACTGCTTTTTCAAATCTTCAATCTCTTCGTCTTTGGCTTTCTGCAGTGCTCTATGCCCTACTATCATGATTTGTCTATCGTATTTTTCTTGAGCAAGGGCCTCCTTTAGATATTGGACCTCTTTGTTCAATGAGGTTGCTCTAGCTGTCAATCTTGAGGAGCTCGATTTCTCTTGCAAGGCTAAAAGCTGGGTCAGAGTCTTGCTGACCTCCGTGTAAGACTCTTGCAGCTTTTCACTCTTCTCTCTCTCTCTGGTTAGCTCCTCCTCTAGTCATTGCTGCAATACTCGACTTGCAGAGTAGTATTGGCCTCATTAAATTGCTAGACCTACTTCTAGTAATAGACCGCGTTATCTTGTTCCCTTTAAAACTCTGATTGGAGTTGCAGCTTGACCTTTTGCAACTCCTCTATTTTGTTTTGTAGTTGCAGTGTGTTTTCAGCTGCTCTAGTTACCTCTTTCTTGGTGTCTTCTAGCTCTAGCTTGTGCAAGTTGTAGAGAGCACTTTGTCATTGGAATTGGAGATTGATATGGTCTAAATGTATATCAATATGAAATGACCTGATCATTTCAGCTCCCTCCTCTATCACCGCTTGCAAACGAGGCGATCTTGGCTTTCTCTAACTTGTTTGGACCTGATCCGAGGTTCCAGCCTCATCCATCATTCCTTCCTTTGTTTTCTGTACTTCAAGAGCAGTTGGAGCTGTAGTAGTTTTGAGCGGTGCTGTCTCTTTTTCTTGATCTGTCTTGTCTTCTAGCAGCATTTTATGTGCCACTTGTTCTAGAAGATTTACAGATTCTTCTCTTTTTTTGTTCCAACCTCTGAAGGTAGCTCTTTGTCTTTTGGTGATTTGAATTCATATTCTTGTTGGTCATGTGTGCCTTGCTCACCCTTCTCTTGTTGGCTTTCATCTTCTCCCTTGGCCTTGGTAGATTTTTTAGCAGATGATTCAAGATCATCGACGCGTGGTCACTTTGCATCCTCTCTTTCTCTTTGCTCCATCTTTCGTTTGAGTTCATTCTGAATCCATTGCCGCATGTCGCTGGCAATATTCAAAATTTTCTCTGCTTTCTATCTTTTGCATTGTTTGATCCATTCAAGAGCTGTTGTTTGCCTGCGTAGTAAAGGGACGTCTTCCTACTCTTCTTTTTCATCGTCCGCTTCTGTTCCCTTACTTCTTTTCTCCTCGTGCTTCTGCTGGCGGATTCTTTCTCTTTGCACCTGCGCTTCTTCCAGTTTTCTTCTGGCTTGGGTAATTGGCATGGCCTCTGCCGCTCGGGTTGTTGTCTTTTTCAATCTTGTATATCTCATGGAAAACTCACTCCCATGCTCCTCATATAAAGACTAGTATCTAGAAGGGGTATCTCTTTCTTTAGATCCAGCTTCCTCGTTGTTGGTGCATCCGACTCCGTCTTCTCACTGTCAGTGTCCGTTCTTGTTGCGCTCTGCCTTATTTGTTTGACCTCTGGTTTTGGCCTTGTGGATGGTCCTGCTATCGATTTTACTACTCTTTTGGATTTGTGGATCAAATCTATTTTTGCTTCAGCGGGTTGTAGATCAGCAATCATTCCCAATGCTTGGTAGGCGATTCAATTCAATATTGGTCCAACATTCATATAGGTCTCTCTCTTGTGGCTACCCTTAAGATTTGCTTCTACTAGGTTGTCGAGGAGGTAGTTGCCAAAGTCACAGACCACTCTTTGTTCTGCTAACCCCATTGCCATTACCAAATATTGCAACTCTTTGAAGTGTTGCGATATGAGGCGGAACGGCAATTCTATTTCTGAGAAGATCAAAACTTGATATGTCAGTTTGTGTCCTCCATGCTTCAAAAAGGCTTTGTCATTATCTATTGCGTTCATATTTTGCAATAGGTTGTGTGCTCCCTATTGTAGATGGAGAGCTTCATATTATTATTTCTGAAGTCATTTTAACTTTGACTCTCTCTCTATCTTTGTCTGTTAGGGTGGCTTCCCCATTGTACTCAATCAAGCTTATGAGTTCATTAGCCCTTCTGAAATCCGTTCCCCATGGCGGTAGTCGTAGAAAGTTGTCCAACTATAGGCACTTGGCCCTTGCTTGCACTTTGGACTTCTGGTGTAGTGTCCACAATTCCCTTGGAAAGATGGTGGTCTTTACTATCTCTCTATTTGCTGCTTGCACTCTTCCGATGAATGTATTGGCCAGTATTGCTTTGAGCACCTGTTCCATGATATGGGCCTTCTCATTCGAGGATATATATGTGATCTCATATGGTGGTTCTCCCCACTCTCTTTGTGCTTTCCTTCTAGGCATCCTAAGGTCAATTTCAAATTGGAAACAGGATTTAGCAATTGATCAAAACTGTCAAAAAGTTGAAGAAAACGCAAACTTTGACCATAAAATGAAAAATGAGCATAACTTTGTCAAAACTACACCAAATTTGACCAAATTTCACCAGTGTATCTAGGATTACTATAGGCACAAAGGCATAAGGTAACAGATGAATTCTGGCAAAAAGGTACATGGATTGTGATCCATGTTGGGAAGCATCTGGCAATTTCAACTAGTGGGGGTTGTTCCTAGCCACATGGGGACTACAGTACAAATTTCTTTGGTTTTAGGGTTTGAGGAACATGGATCGCGATCCATGTTTGGTAACATATTGAAGATCTGATGATACCAGCTGGTAGGGCTCATCAAGATCGTGCCTTCATCCAAAAAAATTGGAATTTTGATCATTGGTTTGGTACTTAGGTCAATTTTTGGAAATCATTCTCAGACTTAGAGAAATTTGGCATTTTGATGTGGATTTTGGAATCCATGAATTGAAACTTCATGGCTAGGCTTTGTTGAATATACTGGGCTAGATGGTGTGAAATTTTATTTGGTTGGGCAAAAAGGTACGTGGATTGCAATCCATGTTGGGAGGGATTTTGATACAGCCTTTTGCACACATGTTCCTATAGGTCTTCCTAGCACACTAGTGAAATATTTTCAAATTTGGACATGTTTCTCTTATGTTTACTCCGTTTTTCAGTTTATGGCCATGTTTTTCTCGTCTTGACCATATTTGTTTTTTGAAACCATTTTTGGGTACTTCCTTTGACTGACATCTTCTATTTCCTTGATTCTGGATGATTTGTGTATGAAAAAGCACAGTTTTTCCTAGCTTCCCACCAATTTTCATCAGTTTCTGAATCTGTCTGAAAGGGGAAATTGGTCCAGGCAATTTGTACAACTTTGCAGGTACTCTTTTGCTTTGTTTTCACCACAATTACACCGTTAATGTTACATCTCCTTGATGCTTGTCTTTCACTTCTTTCGGACTCCCTTATGTTTCAATTGGATTTGGAATAGAGCCCGAAGAAGTTCCAATTGTTGCTCTGGCTAGTGGGGTAGCTTCAAATTCTTCTCCTCACCCTACTCCATAAGTTTTTTGCTAGAAACAGGCCATTTCTCCTTTGATTACTGCCAAATGACCATTTGCAAACTGAAGGTAACAAACCATGAGGGTTTGATGATTTTAAAAGCCCTTTTTGTGACTATTCCTGCATGGTCAAACATACTTTTGCATCCCCCAGCTAGTGAACATCTCTTGCCCTAATTTTATCATCAAGGTACATGGATCGCAATCCATGTTTGGAAGCATTTTGAAATTCCAACTAGTGGAGGTTGTTCTTGGCCACATGGGGATGGTACTGTACATTTTTTTCTAATTTTAGGGTTTGGGGAACATGGATCGCGATCCATGTTCCACCACCTTTTGCAACTGTGTTTGCACCCATTATTCAGCCACTTACCAAGGGTCTGCTGATGATTTCGTTTTTTGGTTTTGGGTGAGTTTTTAAGTCCCCCATTGTCCTTGGCAATTTGCAGATTTTGCGACTTTGATTTGCTATGATCTGTTGTTTTGTACAAATATTCTTGTAGAGTTAATGATCATACCTGTCGAATCTGGTGTAGTAAGAGCTATTGAGGTGGTCGCAGCGGGAAAAAACAAAGCGGAAAACCCTATGCTTCTGTGGCTCTCTCTCTATCTCTCTGAATGAAAATGAGCTTATGTTGCCCCATTTGGCTATATTTGCCAATCTACCCGGACTGCCCCATTCATACTTACCTTTCATTTATCATATCTTGTTGTTCATAGCACCTGCACTTTGAACCGTTCTTCATTATGTTGACAAATGGACTTCAATCTGCAGTTTTGATCCTTTAAAAGTTGTCTCAAAATCCGTCGTGTGTCGAATCTTTGCATATTTGCCATGTTCGAAGCCCTTGCTTTGAAGTTTCAGCATTTTCTTTTAAAAGTCAATTCCGACTCTCCTGCTCAATGTAATAACTTTTGTTGATTATCTATCTGTTTTAGCTTTTTAGTAAAGGAAGTTACAATTATTATTAGTTGGCCAAATTTTGCCAATATTAGTGTAATCTCTTATACATACATGTTCTTAAACGGCATTTAAATGGTGTCAATATGGCTCATGGATATGCCTGCAAAGAGTTAAAAAGCTCTAAAAACTATTAAAGAAAAAGAAAAGAAATGATGCTAATATAGAAAAAATGATGAACAAAATGATGATCTTGCTGCATTTTCCACCCTTCCTAGAGTGAGTCGCCCGAGATGAACATGTATCAGAGTGCATGGGAACGAAGTATGTGTCTATGCATAGCCATACATTGTGGCTTTATGATGTGAATTGAGGATATGCATGTGGTAACAAAATGCTGTGCAAGATATGGATTCTGAACAATAAGTTCACTGGTTTGCAATGGTGAGGTTATGTTGAAGTTGTGTGGTGCAAACAGAAGTGATTGCAAAAGAACGCCCTTTGTTTGACAGTGGCCTCTAGAAGTTGTGACCCTACCCTGTCTTGTGATTGAGGGCTCTGTTTTGGTCGCCACTAAAATTTCTTGGATGTGGTCTTCATTGTCGAGGCATCCCGTGAGCGAGTCTATTTTGGTTTCCATACCCACTTGACTTCTTTTGGTTGTCAATGTTGAGATTGGATTGGCCTACGTTGCCTGACAAAAGCCTTGGGCTATTTGTTGAGGTTGGGTTTCTGTTGATGCATCTTGGGCAGGCTTGCATTGCCATGTCGTTTGAGTATCCATAATTTCTTCGGATTGGTTTGCATAATGGACTTTTTTACCCAGATTTTCTTGACCATAGTTTGAGAACATTACTGGATTGGAGTAGGTGGTGATTGGAGAGGTTCCCATATGTGGTATGATTGTACAAAGGATGTGGCAAAAGATCGGTCATCTTGCCTTAGCTGCAAAGTATTATCATCCCAGTTTAGTGTGGCTTGATAAGTGCGCATCCACGGTACTCCCAGAATAACTGCTTTGTTAAGATCCTTATCCTCGACCACATGAAATTGATGAGGATAAAATGTTCCATCAATAGTTATTGGTAAATTTACATGTCCCAGACTGTCCATTGTTCCTTTGTTTGCCACTTTGAACCCCATAGTATTTGGCGTTAGAAATTCCTTGTTAATTTCTTGAAAGTGGAGTAATTAACAACATTTTCTCCTACCCCAGTGCCCACTAATGCACGCTTGGTGGTGCCATCAGCATGTTGCAACATAATGTGCAAATCCATGCCACCGAACCATGTAGCCTCCATTTGTATGGATGCTATTGGACAAGGGTTGATACAATTGTCATGTTGGGCCTCTCTCTGAAGGTTTTTCTGTTTGTTCCGCTTTAATATTCTGATTTTGGCTTCTTGTTGTGCCTATTCGCGAATGTCATGGACTTGACTTCTGTGCTGAGCTGCCACATGTATTGTTTGGAGTTCTTCCGGTGTTAGCGGAAGAATATATTTCTTTAATTTGCAGCCACTCATCCAATTAGGCATCTCCTCTCCCGCCAATGTTGCAAGCTTGATGGCATCACTTTGTGATATATGATGTATTACAGAAGGCCCCATCCCTCGCTTTTTAAGTTTTTTGGAGTGTTGTTTGAGGGTATACACCAAAACATAATCCCCTTGTTGGAACTTCTTGCTAATCACATGTTGATTATGAAAAGATTTCATTTGTCTTTTTTGAGCATATATCCCGGCTACCGCTCGCAATCTAATTTCCTCCAATTTCTCTAGGGTGTCTAGTCTCTCTGACAGCTCGTGTCCCATCCATCCTAACTGTGTTGCGACTCGTAGTTTTTTAGTTAAGAATTCCATGGGTAGAATTGCATTAATCCCGAACACAAGGTTAAAAGGAGTGGTCCAGATGGAAGTTTTAAAAGCTACTCTGTAAGCCCATAATGCAGTGTGTAGCTTTTGATGTTGGTGCTCTCGGCTTGTGTCTGTTAGCTTGTGGGTGATAGGGTGTTGATTTGTGATGGATCACCATGAATTTTTCAAGTAAGCTTTCCATGATGTTGTTTAGAAAGTGTGTCTCCCTATCACTCACTATTTCAATGGGTAGACCATATTTGGTAAACATCTGTTTGAAAAGGAACTGAGTCGTAGTCCGTGCATTGTTTTCCTGTGTTGCCTTTGCTTTTGCCCATTTATTCATGTAATCTATTGCTACTATGATGTTTGTACGTGCGACCTATATGCAGGAGGTATTATGGGGTCAATAAAGTCGATGCCCCATTTGGCAAAAGCATGTACTCCCATCATTGGCCTTAATGGCATTTCATCTCTCCGAAGGGGTGGTTTTGTGCGTTGACATTCATCACATCATTTGATATAGGCCTCTGCATCCCTAAATAGGGTTGGCCACCATATGCCTAAGTGAAGTATTAGCTTTGCCATTTTTTTAGTAGAGAAATGTCCCCTTCGCTGGCTTGAGTGGGCTTGTTCTAGGATACACAAATATTCGATTTCTGTAGCACACACAACCTTCGTCGTGCGTTACCCCATCCCTCTGGAAAGGTCTTGTTTTTTAAGTACTCAGTTATGTGAGTACTCCATTTGGATGCTTTTACTACTCAAAACAGGGTGGCGTATTCCACTGGAGGTTTCTTTGTACAGATATCACATGATTTTACATAAGTATGGACGTTGTTTTTCATTTTTTGCCAGTAGACTCCTAGTCTCTTTAGTCTTTGTTAGGTTTGCGTTTCTCCACTGCAAAACCCCGTATGTTGTATATGAGCCTGTTTGAGGTAGTATGTGTATTTTTTTGGTTGTACACATAGTCTCAAAATCCCATCCTTACCGTGCTTGTACAGTCGTCCTGCTAAAAGCTAGAGATTTCTTGTTTGATGTATTATTGATGGTTGTCTTTCCACTTGTAACAATCCGATTGTGAGTAGAGGGATGACCTCTTCACTCCACCTCGGAACCATTTCAATGTTAAACAGGTACAAATCTGGAAGATCAACATCAATACCTTCTGGTTCTTTCCAATGGAATAGTCTCAAAAAATGATATGCTCGTGTGTGTGTGTGTGTGTGTGTGTGTGTGTGTGTGTGTGTGTGTGTGTGTGTGTGTGTGTGTGTGTGTGTGTGTGTGTGTGTGTGTAGTCCCCTTTTTTACGACTACTATGAAGTCAAACTCAAGCAATAGTATAAACCAGTGAACAATCCTTCTAGTGTTGCAAGGTTTGTTTACAAGATATTACAATGCTTGGTGATCTGCAAAGAAAACAAACATGTTTGCAAGAAGGTAGTGTCTAAATTTTTTGACAGCATATATCATTCCTAGACCTTCTCTTTCCATAATGGTATAATTTTTATTCGCATTGTTCAACTACCAACTAGAGTAGCAAATGGGAAAATCCATTTTCTTCTCTCCTGGTTGGGCTAATATGTAGCCTATGGCATAGGCTGATGCATCAACATGAACGTGAAAAGATCTTGCTCCAGTCACAGGCTTGCAAAATTGGAGCAAAAATTAATTGTTGCTTCAATTTTTGAAAAGCCTGCTCGCATTGTTCTATCCATTCAAATTTAGCAATGAGGATATACAATAGCTTAGCTATCACAGTATACATGTATATGAAGCACCTGTAGTACCCACAATGTCCCATGCCTGCACTTCTTTCATTTTCATTGGTCTCGGTAGTGTGGAAATTATTTGTATCTTTTTGTGATCAGTGGAAATCCCATTTTTGGACACAATGTGGCCCAAAATTTTACCTTGTCTTACCATGAAGACACATTTTTCAGGGTTTAAGCACATATGATAAGTTCTGCACTTTTCAAAGACTTTCCCTAGATGCGTTATGTGATCACTTCTCAGGTGAGAATGAACACAAAGATCATCCATGTATATCTCTAAAAATTGTCTGAGATATTCCTTGAATGCATGACTCATTAGTCTTTGAAAAGTGGTAGGTGCATTGGTCAGGTCGAAAGGCATTACCCTGTATGCAAATATGCCCCACTCTGTCGCAAAAGTTGTCTTATGCTGATCTTCTGCTTTGATGGTTAACTGGTTGTAGCCTGAGAACCCATCTAGAAAACTATAGGCCTTCTTCCTCGTAACTCTCTCAATAACATGATTTCTTATTGGTAGGGGATAGGTGTCTCGGATGGTGGTAGCATTTACCTATTTGAGGTTTACACGACACGCAATTTGCCATTCTTTTTGGGTACTACCACAATCGGAGACACCCAATCGGTGTGTTCAATCTTGTAGATAAACTCTGCATCCTTCAGTTTGTTTATCTCTTCGTTAATTTTCTTGGCAAAAGTATCATTGTATGTATAAGGACGTTTTTTGCATGGTCTGGCATCACTTTTAAGGGGTATCGTGTGTTGGTAGATCTCTGGATCTATCCCCTTTAGGTCTTTGTATGACCAAGCAAACACATCTTCTTCTAAGTGTATCTATGAGAAGCCGCTCTTCTTCTTTGGTGAGGTCCATGGCAATGTATGCCGGTTTAGGTTCCTCACCTGGTTCTGCTAAGTTTATGCATTTAGCTTTTTCAGGCCCATTATACAAAGTTCCAAGCTCTTTTGGGTCTCGTTTGGGTTTTTACACCACAATTTTTCTATCTTGAATAGTGTACTTCTTGTAGTGGGAAGGTACATCAAATTTATCATCATTTGATTCCTCATCAATTTCTAGTTCTGTTCTCCAAACTTCCTTCAAAGCTCATTTCAATCCATTATTCTTGTTTTTGCGCTCGGTTTTGGACAACTTCGTTGCTTTTTTGGAAATGCTTTCCGTTAATGATTTTTGTTTGTTCTTCCTTTTCATTTTTGTTTTGTTTGAGTCAGGTTTCATGTTCCTCTTTGATATCCCATCTTTAAGACAATCGGTTGCTTCAACCAACCTTAAGTACTACGTTTTGTCTTGTTTCATTTGTTCGTGTGTTTATTCCGATATCTACGCCGTCTTCGAGGGTTTTGGTTCGGAGAATCATAGTAGATCACTTGTCAATCCTTTTGTTTGATGTTCTGATCTGAGCTGCTAGAAAGCTCATCATCTGCGTTGTCCTCTAACAGCATATTCGTGGAGTCTTGGAATGCTTCTTCATTCATTTGGTCAAGGTCCCTTACTGAGATCTCATCCACTATGCATCAAAAATATGCAACCCCTTCCCTGTCAGGGACTTCCAATTCTGATTTTGGATTTAGGTTGACACTCATCATCTGGAATGGAATGATATCAAATCCTTCCTCATCACTGAATTTGGTTAGGGTCACCTCATTCACGTATCATCAAGAGTGGCCAGTATCTGCTACCATCCAAAAAGTTTGAACATCTCTTTTGGAAACGGCTCTAGTACATATGCCTCATCTTGTGTTGACCTATCATCAATGCAATCCTCTTTTCTTAAACTACCACCTTCATAAGCTTCACCTATCCAATTGTGAGCTTGGTTTTGTAGCCAAGCCGATATTTCTCCTTCTTGGTTAGTTGTGGAGTTTATTTCCTCTCCTTGGGTTCATTCCACATAGCTATGGTCCGTGACACTGATCTTTGTAGTGACATCCTTGTTTCTTAGGTAGATGTACTCGTAACCCCAATCTTGTACCATTTTTGAGCTGATGCATAAATGGTCTGCCCAATATGATATCAAAATTGCTACTCTCATCAAAATTCATAATGGCGAATGTGTGTTTAAATGAAATTCTGTAATAGGCTACTAAGATTTGCTCCAAAATATCAATAGGTCTCTCTAGATACCCATCTGCTAATTGAAATTTCATTCTAGTTCTCTGAACAGCAGGTTTTTCCCATTTTTTCCACATTTCTTTGGTGGCTATGGCTATTCCGGCTCCAGTATCCAATATTGTTATCGACTTTACGTCTTTGTACTCCACAGGAAGGGTAGTATTTCCTTCTTCTCCTTCACAATAATCTCCTACCTTGTTCACTGGCACTGGCTCATGTTTAGCTTGTTTCGAGATTTGGGTATTCAATGTTTTTTGAGAAGCATTTGGTGGTGGAATTACCATCCCTATTTTCTCCAAATTTTTTCCCACCTCTATCCAAAGATGAGGTCTCATATGTAGTAACTCTGATAGAATTAGCGTACAACGGATAGGGGATTACATCAGCTCATGAAGAGTTTTGGTATCCATCATCTTAGGGTTAGGCTTCATTGAGATGGTACTTTCTTTATCTCTGATCTGGTTTCATGGCTCTCGTTACCGCGTTTATCGGAATGGTTGGATCTGTTTCTGATCCACTTGAGCTTGACACGATTTTGATTTTGTTCATGGTTGCTTTCCCTTTGTTATCAGGGTTTTTTTGCCAATGCGGAATTAGATGGTCATTCGTACACCCCTCACAGAACCCAAAAAGTTTGATTTGTTCTCCTTTGTGTCGACAATCCTTGCCCAATGATCACCGCCACATTCATAGCATGGTCCTATAGGTGGTGGAGAAGCTTGTGGAGCCCCCATTGGTTGTCCTGTTCTAGGAAGATATCCCCTAGGTTTGTAGTTCTGGTTTGCCATGAACATAAGCATATTTTCATCAACCAAGTAATGGGTTTTTGTTGGTTGTGCTATGTATCAGGGATTTGGAATCTCTTCAGGAACCGTCCATGGAATTTGTCCCTCCAAAGCATATGCATTCTCGTCAAATCCATGCTCATAGATATCGTCTAGATCTTCTCGGTATGAAACTACCTAGACCATACTCTGATCAGAAGGTGCTTCTATAGGTTGAGAAATCCTTACCATGGCCCTGTTTTCCTAAGGTAAAGGAGGTTCATGCCCCAAAACATGTTGAGGTTTTTCCTACCCTTGGATTTGATTATTTGTCCCTACTTGGTATCTTGGAGAGGGTGGAAATTGCCCTCCATGTGGCCCGTACTGTCTCTCTCTAACATAGTTTCTATTATAGAAACATTCGTGGGTTTCAGTTTGTGCATTTTTGTTTGGTAGCACACCACTTCAGTACACGCGGTACATTTACTCCTGACCTCTGTTGAAGGCTGTGCCACTGAGTTGGATGATCTCCTCCACAAGTGTCACATTTTTAGGTGGGAGGTTGTCGTGTGTTTGGGTTTGTCCCATTTCCTTGGTTCATCCTTCTGATCACTTCCTCAATCATTTGATCAACATCCAACTCAGTTGGGTTTTGCCCGCCCAGTTTCATTGTGGACTCACTAATGGTTGAAGAGGTGCTACTCATCCCTTGGTCTGTGTCTTCTATCACCTCTCCATATGCCTTGCAATTGTCTACCAAATACAATCCCTCTTTCATGACTTGCTCAAAAGTAACACATGCTTTAAGTGCAAGTCTTTTTTGAGAGTGTCATTTTGCAACCCTTCTATGAAAAGGACTGACAGTCTCTCATCCTCAGGTAGTTATCATATATAAATAAGAATAAGGTGTCAGTGGGCAGGCACCCATAGCCTGGGCGGAGGGCCTTGTATGTACAAGAAAACAAGTGAGATACTCTCTCAACTTACACCCACTAGCTCGCTCAGTCGATCTGCATGTAACTGTATCGGCTCTGGTGGTAGACAATCATGCGTACCTATGCTAGAGCCTACATGTAGATCCCACAGATTACTTTTCATGGTCTGCAAAACTCCACTATGCATCATGCAAGTGTGAGCCATTGTACAACTGACAATCTCTACAAATGTTCCCACTACAACTGCTAGGTCGGTGGGCCTTGACACTAACAAGTCGTACATGAGATACCCAAACACTGATGAAACTTGCACAATCCTGGTTATCCTAACCACCTCAGTGCTAGTGTATACTCTACATCATCAGGACTAGCTATCACAAATGGATGTGTCGACTCTAACTCCTGGAGGACCACCTCCCACTCATCCATAGGGACCCGCTGCGAGTGTCCTGATATCACCTCATCAGCCTCTAGCATGAGCATATCAAAAAACTCCATAAAAGTCATCTCGGCATGTGCCTCTAGGGAGCAAACCCACTCTACCTTTGTCTGCACACACTTGGACAATGCATGTTGTCTCTCATTAGAGAAATCCCGCTTCACCTGTGCCACTGTAGAGTCCACTAACATGTCCTGCACAACTAAATGCTCTGTCTCTTGTGCATATTGGAGCTCACTCATGAAGGAGACGGTCTAGTCTCTCCCTCCTTGCATGTCATGGTAGTAATGGAGACTATATTGTCTCGCACCAGAGAAAACTGCAGTGGGTGTAGAATGTATGACCTAGCACCTCGCGCAGTGACTAGACGACCCAACTTCATCTGGAGAGACTGCTCTTGAAGCATTATCTGACATCCATTGTCTCTTAGGTGTCTCACTAAGATCAAGCTATGTGCAATCCCAAGAACATAACGGACATGTGTAAGCGATAAGATGCACTACCGGGTAGTAACAGATATATATCTCCCGCACCCTCTATGTCATATGCTGAACATCAGCCAGATGAACACGACCATAACTCCCACTAGCAAAATTTGATGAGCTGGTCACGGCATGGTGTGACATGAAATGCCACAGACTCATCTAGCAACCATTGGGAGCAAGTGCCATCTCTAGCATACATGTATCGTGGGTGGAGACTAGAGTTAAGTGTGACATCACCATCATTGGCATATGTAGCCATCTCTCTAGTCTGTGTCATAACTATCTATGCATCACATATATGTCTCCACTGTTGTCTCAAGCATCTAAAACAACAGCGCCTAATGTGCCCTATGACCACAATACCAACATCGCATATGTTGGGAATATCGAGACCTCTTTCTCTCATGAGTCGTCAGTGTAGACTCAAATGTGTCACACATCATGTCAATGCGTACACGTCAAAAATGGTAAATCACTCGACCACTACGCTAATCAAACATAAACCAACCAGTAGCTCAATAGTGAAAACCTGTAACCTGCATGCTATAGTCTCACGCTCAAAATATGCGTCGATGTGAGGAAATGAGAAAAAATCAAAGGAAACCTGTAACCACTTTGAGCATACCATAAATGCACTCCTAGGAGAGTGGGTACAAGAACACTAAACCCGTGTCCAAGCGTCAAAGTGAAAGTAAACACTCGATCATTGTCAAAGTGGGAATAAATTGACCACTATACAATCATGAAACCTTGATCAAACTGAATCAAACCCGATTCTCACATATGCATAAAACCAACTCCACAATCTGCAAACTTTGCAAGCACACAATCTGGGACAAATGGCTCAACTGAGAGTAAAGGGCATAACCATATAGGCAAGTAGAGAGAAAACTGGCTCAAAATGCATCCCACAAAAAAAAATTCTGCAAAAAACCTATGACTATCTATATGTAGCCACACAAGCCATATGCAATCTTCACTCCTACGAGAGTGGTTATAAGAACACTAAATTGTGTCCAAATTGACAAAACCTGTCAAAGTGAGAGTAAACACTCGATGAAAGTGGGATTCAAACTCGACCACTAAACCATCAAAAAGTAGGTTGCAAATACGTGCAAAACAGGGCGAGAATTTGGGGACAAACGGACAGATTTTCCCCTGTATTTTGAGAAAAATCTCACCAAAAATTTGTACCAAAACAAACACTCAGTGTCTCACTAAACAGATCCACAAATGGCATATATGCACTGCCAAACCCTAGTAAACTGGCTCACTCTTGAACGAGTGGCTCTATGGACCTGTATCTGTAAAAATGCTAAAAACCTGTGAACCTGCTACCTCCGAGCTATGGCTAGCTCAAATTGTACCCACAAATGCATACATATAATGAAACTCCACAAACCCGTGCTAGAAACTACTCTCTGAACTGCCCCACACAATCATACATAGTTTGCATTGCAAGAAAGTGCAAATTGTGCATAACTCCCTGTAACCCAGCACACTACCTCGTTGATTGGAAAGAACGTTGACTGAAAACCAAGCGCAAAGCACAACCAACTGTTTGACGTCACAATCACCGTTTGAGAGTTGCGCTTGCGGGTAAAACTGCTTTGTATTGGACCATCACAACCGCTATGCATCTGTATGTTCCGTCAAAGCTAGAAACTGGAGAATCGTCAAAGCCGTAATGACCGAGTTGAACACTACAAGAGGTACTTCACATTAGCAACGCTCGCAGTGCGACGCTCAAAAGTGAAAACCCACGGCGTTGCTATGGTCATCGCTCTGGGCGTCTGCGTTGCATTTATACGCCCGTATAACAAAAATTATACGTATAAAACGTCAATATATGCCGTATTTTTGAATAATACCCGAATACCCGTATAAAACAGTTTTCGATCGAGATATTTGTCGATCGAAAATAATTTTGATCGAAAAATATCTCGATCGAAAAAGTCTATATATATACAATCGTCATCGTATTCGATCAAAAAGCATTTTGGACTTTTTGGGAGTTTGCAGAGCTTGGAGCTTTTGAGAGATTAGCAGATAGCGATAGCCTCTTCGGTTTACAGCGGTTTTCAGGTATATTTTTTAAATTTTCAGTAAATACTAACTTTTTTTGTGTTGTGCCAGACTTGTGTGGTGCAGTAGTTTCGACTCTCACCACAAAGTTGACTTGCAGCTCGTAGGCCACTTCGTGGTGTGTATCCATATGGCTCACTCCAGAGGTGTGTAGAATATAGTCTCCTTTCCCGTGGTGTGTAGTTATATGACTCACTCCAGGGAAGGCTTAGGGTAAATTTAGATTCTCACTCATATGGTGTAGTAGTATATCTCTCACCATAGAGATGAGTTAGGATTAGAGGTTGACTCATGGAGTGTAGTAGGCATGATGCTACACCTCTCACTTCAGAGTGGCCTATAAAATTTACAATCTTAAAGTAAACCATTGTTTATTATTCTACATAGAAGCACAAAGATTAATGTTCGTCATTTTAAGAGTGCAGAGATGCATACTTTATGCCCTCTTCATCTTAATGTGACTTTTGTTATTTTTGTGCTTCTATTTCTGTAGTAGCATCATTGTTCATCAGCAGATGAGTTGGTGTTACTCTGAACATAGATATATACAACAATTGATTTACATTTGAGATTGTTGAGCTGTTTGTTGATGGTTGTGTTGTGCGTTCCACACACTCCATTAGAAATAGCTTATAAAATTTACAATTTTAGATTAAGTTTTTCTGTCATATGTATTACATAGAAACACAAGCGTTACCACTCGTTATATTAAGAGTGAAGAGATGCATATTTTCATGCCCTCTTCATCTTAATGTGACATACTGGTTACTCGTGTGTTT
The DNA here is from genome assembly GCF_014529385.1 of Adiantum capillus-veneris. Lineage (NCBI taxonomy): Eukaryota > Viridiplantae > Streptophyta > Polypodiopsida > Polypodiales > Pteridaceae > Adiantum > Adiantum capillus-veneris. The sequence continues at coordinate 152,419,330 of NC_140944.1, forward strand.
CATATTCCAAAAGAACATCATTTTCCATCATTAAATGACTTGGTGTTGTTTTGGATGTAAACACATACGATAGGTAACTTACATTTGCAATTGTTAATTTATCCGTTGATAGTTGTGTTGTGAGTTCCACACACTTTATCAGGGATTAGATTGATAAAAACTATCAATCTATTTTACAACAGCATCCAGGACTTGTGTTGAGAATATCTCACACTAGCTAAGCTGTTCACATGTACGATTTTCCAATCCTTTAGATGTAATTTCTTTCATCATCTCACACTTTTGCAAATAGCAGGGTCCAGTTCTTGTGCTGAGAGAATCTCACACTCCTGGCCTGTTTCTCTCTCTCTCTCTCTCTCTCTCTCTCTCTCTCTCTCTCTCTCTCTCTCTCTCTCTCTCTCTCTCTCTCTCTCTCTCTCTCTCTCTCTCTCTAATTTAATTTTCATGGTCGATTCGCACAATGTGGTTTGTAATCATAATATTTTCTCTTTAATTTGCAATAATTTAATGTTGTTTAATAAATTTGTATCATCATTTAATATATATAGGGTTAACACCCATTATATAATAACTATGTTACTATGGTGTACAATCTTTTCGTAAGATTCTTAATTTATAATTTTGTCATACAGATATGGCAGACACGAAGCTAGCGAAACATCAACAAAAGTTCGTATCCGAAGTGATTGTGAGACATTTTCATTACATGTCAGAGGCAGAGATTAGGCGTTGTTTAAACCCTGTCGCTCCATTGCATTTTTATCAGCTTATAGAGACTCTGACTAAGTTTGTGTTTGAGCAGCTCCAGACAGAGTTTGCACCAGCTATTTTTGACATAGCCCTCCTGACATCAGGTGGTTTAGTAAACATGGTCAAACAAACCATTGGATAGATCATGAGAACCTTTCAAGAACGGAAAAATCCTGCAATTACTTCCTTGCCAAACATAGCTGAGCGCATACATCTTATGCAACAGCTTTATACGGAGTTCAAGAGCAAGGAAAAGTTAGAAAGAGCACCAAAGCGTGCAAGAGTGGAAGCCAGCTCTTTCGAAGCTGCTGTTGAACCAGAAATCCTTCTTAGAATAGAGCCTGTAGCGTCATCCGTTGTTGCATTAGACCTCTCTTAGCTACAACCTATTTTACACCTTTTAGCCGACACAGTTGTCTTCAATATCCAAGCTCCACAGCTGGGAGAGGGAAGATGGGCACATGTGAAGCGTGTGGGTGTCACACATCCCGCTTTCAAAGATCAAGTGTATGCTGCAAAAGTGTTCAAAGTACACTTACATGGGCCCACCATGGAGAAACAGGTCAAAGACAAAGCAACAATTTTGGATATTTCACATCGTGGTATTATATACCCTCTTGCCATGGTGCGCCACGTGGAGCGGCCTATGCTCATTTCACGATTTTGGAATGGCGGCCATGTGGAGCAATGGATCAAAGAATGCACTGCAGACGAAAGCCAACCTGTCATTCGCGATTACGTACTCACTGCAGGAACAATAGAGCTATTCCAGGAGAATATTTTGCAAATCATCAATGCTCTCCTCCAAACTCTGAAGTATATACATATGCATAAGTACCTCCACAATGATCTACGCTCTCGCAATATGATGCTGCATTTTGGCGAAAAAGGTGTTTACGCCGGCATTGTGGATTGGGGTTCATGCACCAAAACAAATACGACAGCCGGTTTTCCTCCTCTACGCGATATGCAGATAGAAACTAGAAAACAATATGAGAGAGATTATCCATGGGCAGCCCCCGAATGTATATCTAGTAATCCTCCCTCTTGGACCAAAGCTATGGATATTTATTCCATGTGTCATACATGTAAACGCATTTTGAAGTGCTTACCAGAGCCCCAAGAACAAAGCAAGAGACATTTTTTGAGTAATGTACTTGCTCATCTGGAAACCGGCAAGCTCGTTCACCCCAAAACCCGGCCTAATGCTTTTGATCTCTCCTTATGTTTAAATGGTGCCCATAGAGTGGGTTACAACATTGTAATGACATCTGGCTTACGACCAGTTGATGATTAATGAAAACGCAGTCTCATGATTTCATCATTGTTTTACTTTTGGTGTCAGATTTAATTGTATGTTTAATTGAGCAAAAATTCTATGTTTGTGATTCGATATACTCTCCAATGTCAAATTAATTGAATGGGTATTTAAAAGTAATGACATGTTCACGTGATATATGTAGATATGGAAGAAGAACTCAACCACGCTGAAGCTCAAGCAATTTTTAAAGAAGAACAAGTTAGATGTGGACAAGCAGATCTTACTATTGCCAACATTGAAGAAGATGAATATGAGCTGCAGGGAAACCATTAACCCTTAAAGAGTGCAACCATTAACCCTTAAAGAGTGCAACCATTGAAGAAGATGAATCTGAGTTGCAGGGCAACCGATTACCCTTAAAGAGTGCAAAAATCTTTTCCCTAATCACTTTGTACGCCATCAACTATTTCAAATAAGTGGCAATGCAAAAGATAGAGCTCCGTTAAAGCTCTCTGATTTGCAACATAAAGGACTGTCACGTGTATTGCTACAAAGGTTTATACAACAAGAGAGATGCCTACCAAACAACAACCAAGTAGCAATTTACTTTATCCAACAATGCTATGTTTGATATGTTTCGCTGAAGAGAGTGGATTGGTCAGATCGTCTAGGCACCGCTAGCGTTGGACGTGGACGCATTGCAAAAAAGGTGGCAGCACGCAATGCAAATAATCCAATGCCTCCTCGCAAGCGTCCTACTGTTTTACTTCCTGAAGAGTCAAAAACACTGACTGAATTAGCCAGCCAAGGACAAGACCTTGCCAGCCAAGGAGAAACACCGGACATGCTTCATGGCCTGATTCTTGAGCTTGAAATAGAGTTAAGTGATGCACCAGCAAAGCTTCAACGATATGAATCATTGTATGGACCTTTGCCAGATGATACTACCACTTCACATAAAGATGTCGCTGAACCATCCCATGAGCTAGGAATTATAGATTTTACCATAGACGAACTTATAGCAAATCTATCAAACTCATAAGTCACTCAGAAGCTTTTTGTAATCTCAAAATTATATCAAACTCTTTTCGATTGAGTAATTTCCCAAAACCTTGTTGTAATTTCAAACCTACATCGACTTTATGTAATTTTTATTTGACAAGATATTATCGGCAGTTTATTATTTTCAACTTAAGAGACCACATCTCTTAATTGTGTATATATTTGAGTGTGAGTGAATATGTGTGTCTGAGAGAGAGAGAGAGAAAGAGAGAGAGAGGCTTTGATGTGAACGACAACGAGATAACATTTTATTTCATCATATACAAAAACTTGTTGAGTAAGTATTACAATGGTACTCTCACAAATCATCTCCATCTGCAAAAACTGCAACCATATCATCTACTTCGTCCATATCTAAGCATTCTGAAACTATCTCCCATTCCATATCATCATCATCAACAACTTCTGCAGAATAGTTTCATGCGTTTGGAAGACTCCATATTGCTTTTGAGCGGCTCTAGTTGCAATGTTTTGAGGCTTATAAATAAGTCTCATATTGCAAAAAACATACACCAAATCAGCAGCCCGTTTAGTAGGTAGTCTGTTTCTCTTTTTAGTGTACACAAAGTCGAATGCTGACCAGTTTCGCTCACAACTTCCACTTGATGTAGCTACTGATAAAACTCTAACTGCAATGTGTTGCAACTCCACTTTCTCTCCACCATACTCCTTTCACCATAAAGGTGCACTTGTTTTTCCAATGGCATCTATATGCCTCGGATCCTGAAACATACCAGTTCTGTTGGCATAATCTACTCGCTGATGAAAAGCTACTTTCCATCTTCGTGCCCTAAGAGTTGGGAGCACACTGTTTTGAAGTCGGACATAACTTCTTTGTTGGCAGATTGCTAATGCATTTGAAACTTAGGATCCAATACAAAAGCCGCACCATGCAATGGCGTATGCAACTACACCCAACGTTTGTTAACAATTGTAATCATGGTAGCTTTATCCTTTGCACCAAAACTGACATTTTCTCTTAGCTTGCATATAGCCTCTAACATATACTAGTAGACCCGATCAAAAATAACAGAATCTGTCTCAACTTCTGTCAAAAGATCTACAAATGGCTTTGACACAGTTACTATTCTTTCTACATTACGCCAAAAGACTGGCGAGTTTACTATTTGCGCACATCGACCAGCTGCTTCCTGATAACTTGGTGTTGGCGGTCGTAGCATAGAGCTCAACCCACCGACATAATGTCAATACGGTGTATCGGAACCCGGCTAGTGCATGGAGGCGTGGATGCACCAAATGTGATAGCTTGAGGACTCTAGGAAGAGGGGAAAAGCATGGGAATAGAAGAGGGAAAGCTCGGGAAGCTAGATCTACACACACACACACTCAACCTACACTCTAACTCTCTACACATGAGGACATTGATGCTTCCCTTGCTCTCATCTCAAGCACACACACTATAATCACACATTAAGCACACACACACGGAAGCCTAATTAGATCAATGCATGCAATACACGTACACACACACTCTAATCTAGCACACATGTGAAGCTAGAATGCTCCAACAAGAGGGAAACTTGAGAGAGAAGAGGAGATTAAGACTTAATCAAGCAACAACAACACACATAAGCATGAAAGACAAGAGCAAGTAGAGAGACTTAGCTTCCATTAACCCCAAACGTCGGCTACATGTGTATGAGGAAGCTCCAAGCTCCATAGTCACTCTTCTTCTTCTCCACACTCACCTCACACTCTCTTGAGCTCTCTTTGCTCTCCAACAGTTGGATCTTCTAAGAATTCCCTTTCACATCTGGTGAATTGAGTTATATACAAAGAGCTTCTAAAAATGGGCAGCCGGCCAAAAGTGTAAATGCATGTAATAGGCATCTAGGCTCATCTACTCATAGACGTACAAAGTGGAACTCAAGTAGAGCCCGTAGATACAAAGAATATGTGTATACACATATGTGTACACACCAATGAAGCACAATGCATGTCGTTGGCGCTCGCCCGTCAACACTCTCCCCTTCCTAATTTCGCGCACGTCCTCGGGCACCCGTAAGAGTCGTCGGAGAGGTGATGAATGTGGCTGCACAAAAGATAATTTCATTAAGGTGCATGCTAGTCCAACATAAGAGTGAGAGTGCATAATAAAAGAGAAGCAATGAATAGCATCAACCACATTAGAGTTTTGCAAAGCAAGCATAGCAATTGTAAGGTACATTAGATGGTCAAGTGTACGCATTTCATTAAAGTCCAAGCTTATTGGAAGTACTGCATGAGTTAGCAAAAGGTGTCCGAGTTTTAATCTAAGGTCTCAACTATGCCAAGTCTAAGAAGTGAAATTAGCATGCTTAATAAGAAACAAACATCTAAATGGCACTAGAGCTAGGCTTGGGCGCTTTTCAAGTAGTAAACAAATATGAGAATCTTTGAATTTCAAGTGGAAGAGGCTTCATTTTCCTTTTGATTTTATGCAAACATAGGAATTTAAAGCACATGGCGACCATCCAAGAGTGAGATAAGCATCGACCTTGGTTCCTTGTATGACTACAAGGCCTTCTCCAAGAGTCTACTAGTTCACTCAAGGCATGGCTACCCCCTAACAATCCAAGGCATCGGTTTAGGGCCTTGACCAAGCGAGCCAAGGTGATTCCCCTCACCTGCCAAAGACCACTAAGGCGATAGGCCGTACACATAAACATAGACTTTATTTTTCATTTGGTAGCCCTTTGTTTTGGCATTTTTTGGTTGGATTTCTCTTCCAAAGTGTATGATGCAATCTCATAAAGTGTAACCAAATGAAACAAGCTTGCACATAGAACTAGTACACCTAAATGCTTGTCAATCATTGAGTGGAAATTAAAAACCTAGAGCTAGCAATGTCATGAACTAGGATTAACACAAGGTCACAAATGCATACCCATGATTACTAAAAATAAGGTCAAACTTAAATTAATGACTTGCACCAAAACACCTAGATGGAAACTTGCAAAAGCTAGCCTAGCTTGCAAAAACTCATGTGGTTGTGCACTTTATGCACATCAAGGAAAATGTAGTGATAAGAGGAGAAAGAGGCACTCATGGAAAAAGTACACCTGTAATGGGGTGGATCCTCGTATCCGGATGTGACGATAGACCCCAATATCAATGGAGATGGCCCACCAAATGCAAATCGCCGGGAGTAAATGTCAAACTAGTCCGCATGCTTCTTTTTCCTACACAAAAGTAAGACACGAAGCACAATACCTCGAGGGGCATATCAGCAGGAAAAGAAGCAATAGTGAAAACAAAATAAAAGTCCTAAACTAAGGTCTGAAAACCTAGATATCCAGAGGGAAAAACCCAGTGGGAAAAAGTGCCTCTAGTATATGCGCATGTGTCTAGTGCACCATGATCAATCAATACAAATCAAAGTCGCGTGCGACTAGAACGAATAAGAGAACCATCTCCAAATAAAAGGATAGCTCTCTGTCTAACGGTCAAACGCTAGCTAGCACCTAGATCTATACATGTGGTCTCCCCGCTAAAGGAAAAATATCATGTCTAGGGATGACATCAGCCTCTATGTCACTGGTCATAGGTCTCGGAAGCTCATGTATCACTAGTACACTCCTACATAGCTCTATGTCTCTATGATGGTCAATAGAAATCTGACTCGAGCTAGTGCTAGGGTCTACGTGTGATAAACTAGGGGGAAGGCTCTTCGATAGCCAGATCTGCAATGCTCACGCTCTCATAGGGATATCGGTATGAGCTCGTCTAGCATGTCTGTGTGTGCATCTATCTCTAGGACATGCTCGCTGCTATGGAGGGGCTAGCCTCTCTATGGGCCGTCTTGTCTCTCAACATCTAGCTCGTGGAGGTCTCGCGCTAGGGTATGATCTTGTATGCGCCGGGTATGCTACCATTTGTGGCCTAGGTACCCAAACATGTCTCTGTCCCTCGAAATAGTCATGTGCCTCAAGTGACCACCTCGATGTGAGCCAACCATGTGAAAGTCCGTCATCGGTCATATGGCTCTCTATAAACACAATCGTGTCGTCACAAGGAAAATATCTAGCGTGTATCTCGGTACTGGGAACATAGACCTGTCGAAGGGTCTGGGAAGCTCTACGTGGAAAACTACGTGCATGATCTATCATGGGTCGCCTCGGTGGCACTACTCGTCACTGAGGAACCACTGTCTAGAGAAGGCTCTACACATGGCTAGGATGCCTGTGTATGTGGTCTCCAAACATGTCTAGTAGGAGGTCTCGTATCCCTACATCGTGTGTCAGTAGAGGTCACTCTAGTCCGTGTACGTCCAGGTATCTGTGGTGTAACCTCTATCGGTGTGGTGTCTCGAACGTGATCTAGCAATATACGTCTCATGGCTGGTCTCCGTTCAATCGGGTGATACGATCGTGAATCAGCACTCGTAGATGGCACTAAGGCGGCATCTACCTGGGGTGGCTGCTCTCTCGGTGGCTCACAGACTGTGGCACCACTATGCATGCTAGAAGTGTAGGACATCGATGCTATCGGCTCTGCGGTCTCTCTCGTAGAAGGAGCGACTCTCGCATATGGCTCTGGCTTGATAGATATCTCTAAGGGCCGCTGTGAGGTCGGCAAATCTAAACAAGGATGCTCATAGGTAGCCAAGAACTGCATAATGGTCTCATCTGTGTCTAGGCCAGGGTCACTCAATGTGCGACTCTGTGAGGTCTCTTGCTTCACGCTGGAAGTCTCGTGGACGAGAGCGGAAGGTGGTGTAGGCTCCCTAACAATGCTCTGAGCAGTCTCTAGTCTCAGGGGCTCTACCTGTGGTGGCAAGCTAAGGGTTGAAGCTATCTCTCATGGAACACTCCTCAGAGGCTCTCATGTAGGCTCAAGCATAGGTGTATCCTGAGCAGCTCTCTCTCGTGCGGTCACTCGCTCGTCAAGATAGGCGTCATCCTCATCGGGCCTCTCCCAAGGTGGTAAAATACGTCGCAACAAAGGAGGCCTAAGTGGTGATATCGCAATTGGTGTGGCTCGAGGACTCGGAGCTCTCGGTAACCGTGGAGCTAGCATGGCCGTCGTGGGTAAACATAAGTCGTGATGCCTAAGTCGAAGGGAGTAGGGTAGACCTATAGTCAAAATGTACACTGCGTGGCCGGTATCCCTATAAACTCGCTCATGTGGATCTCCTATCAAATGTGCAAGAAAGTGTGCTGAAGGATCTCTGGATCCACCAATCGACAAGCGTCTGTACCTACAATCGAGATCGTCTAGATAGGTCATGGTTTGCTCAACTCTGTGAAGCTCCACTAGCCTAGGATGTGTCTGCGTGTCTAGGTGATCGTCTGGGTGTGCTCGCTCAATATCATCGAAGTCAAGGGTCTCAATCGAACGATACTGCTCTCCAAGCTCATCAATAAGGACTGCTCTATCGGCCTCTGTGTAGACTCTCACAATCTGCTTAGGTAAAGACAGTGGTCGATGTAGGTCTGCCATCCGCACATATAAGTTGTCATGTAAATCAACATAAAAGGCAACACCATGGTGGTACTGGCCTATGATACATAGAATTTGACCCTCTATCTGTATCGTGCTACCTGCGGTCTCTCTTACCTCAAGCGGTGCCTGAAGTGTAGTGGTCAGTGGTCTAGGGGCACTCATATCTACAATGTGTATTCTATCGTGCCTGAACTCTGGTGCTCTCAACGGTGGTGCTAGGGTCATCATCACCTCTCTCGTATGGTCTCTAATATATGTCATCAGAGGCGGGGATGGGTCTCTAGATGGTGCAAGGTGTCGAGGTGGAGACTCCCTAAAATATGTCGCTCGCGGGCTCTCGCTCGCGGGCTCACTATGAGTGGTACGTAAAGTACTAGCACTCGCCGAGGTGTGCATCGCTCTAGACTCGTGGTAGCTCGAAACGCCTGGCAGCAAATCAGGTCTAGGTGACGAGAACCCTAGCGGTGGTCTCCTGAGTGTCCTGGGTGGAGGCACTATGTCTAGAGGAGGTGAGGGACTCCTACTCGAAGCAGGGCGCTGGTTCGGTCAAGGATCATATGGCAACCCACAAGTCAAAAAGTAAAACTCAGTGTCTGCGGTGCTCTCGTAGTATCTGTCTCTAGGCTCGCCAACTAGTGTCACAACATCTTTGGATAGGCGTCGACTGGATGCACGACACTCCAACTAATATCGACGCTGAGCACTATCAGTATGGATCACTCGGTGACCTACCCGCTGTAATATAACCTGCTCAGGGTGGTTGAATGCCTCAAAGCAATCATCTACGTGTACTAGCTCTATCTCCTCTCGCCTAATTGAATAGTCGACCACGTAAGTGGCACAAAAATTATCTCTGAATGTGCCATCCAGCATGTCATCGGGACGCACTCGCACTATCTGGAATGTCTGTGTGGGGCCAAGGGAGGCACGACACTAGACAAAAAAGTATCCTTGTGTGTCTGTGTAAGTGGGTCGGGCTCGCCTACTAGCGTGAGCAATATATACTTGAAGCACTGGCTTGTCATGGCCATCATGTGTGCACAAAGTGCACTCTCGGCATGTACACGGTCTCTAGTCGGGCTCCTATGTCTAATCTCGGGCAATCGGGTCAATGGGGTGTGCGGTGCGGAATGTGCGAAGTAATGCGAGTGAACGTGTTGATGGGGCTTTTCACAAGCCAAGCTCCCATACCCCTCTTCTCTCGTCCCCACCCCATGAAAACCCCCTCTTAGGGAGGGAGTGATAAAAGACATTGGAAAAAGTAAGAAAAAAATAAATTATGATTATGTAAATATATGAGAAAGGTAAAATAGGCCACCTCATGCCTGCGGGGCAGCCCATCCCCACCTTGCCTCCTTTTTCTTCACTGCTGCCCCGCCGTGTGTCCCTTTTCCTCTCCTCCACTCAAAAGGTCAACCCCCTCTCTCTTCCCCTTGTCCTTTCTCCTTTCTCTCTCCCCTCAAGCTACCCCACCTCTCACAAATAATGCATTCTAACTCACCAATAATGCACCCTAACTCACATGCAACTTACCCTATCTTCCAAAATAGTATACCCCACCCCCCCTTTCTCTCTCCTATCATATCCCATGACCCAAATACCCCCCCCCTCTCTCTAAAGGGCGCCATGTCTCTTGTCTTGTAGCTAAATAACCTCCCCCACACTCACACACACTCAGTTTCACTAAAAAAAGGTGCCCACAGACCCATCCCCACCCGGTGGTTACCTGATTTTTCTTGTGTTCACACACATCTGCACACAGATTCACCTCTGAACACACTCCTCTCTCTCCCCTCTTGTAATTACTTTATTCTCCATGTCACCTCTCACTTTTTTTCATCAACCCATCTCTCTCTCTTAGTCTCTCTCTCATGAGACTGCTGTTCTGGCACATATACACACAGCCAGACAAGTGAGGCCCGCAGTCACATGGCCTATGTAGATAATGATTTCTTCATTTCTAAATTCTAGAATTTCTCCCCCCCCCTCCTCCCCTATATAAAGAGGGGTCACCATCACACAAAAACACACAACATCACCAAAGAACACACTATGCATTGTGTGTGCCTAGTGCACACACACACACCCACACCATCACCATCACCGCAATCACCATTCTTGTCTTGAGCATGACCTCTACACCCTTGGCTATGGAAGATGAAGGGCAACTAAATGAAGGATGATGGTCATAATCCTCGTGCGAGTCTTCGCCATCAACTCCCACCTATCCGCCATGTGCTCTACCACTCTCTCCCTTCTCATTCCCCTACCCTATGCTCCCCATTTCATCGCCTAATACTCTAAATAAAGCTTGAGGTTTTGTGAGTATGTTTTCTTGCAATGTTTTGCCCATGTGAGGTGTGCGGAATCGCCACCTAGTCTTGTGTTTTGGAGTGAGCTTGTGTATGTGTGAAGGGTGTGCGGATTCGCCATCGTTTTGTGATGCCTAAGTACTATGCCGCTATACCCCCTCCCTCACTCTCTCTCTCTCTCTCTCTCTCTCTCTCTCTCTCTCACTTGATCTCATTCCCTTTTCTTTTCATCATTACTCCCAAGCATCCATCTCTCTTGGATGAAAACTTTGTTATGGTGGTGTGTTGTTTGCGTCCTAGCCGCTGAAGCTAGGTGGTGCCCCCTGTTTGCTTTACCATGACAGGCTCGAGGCGCGCCATTCGGTCCCCGGTGTTTTAGAGGCCGTCGGGGTTCGGGGTTCGCTTTGCTCCCGTCATTTGGTGCCCCCACTGAGGATCTTTTCATGAAACCCTTCAGTTTACAAGACTGAAACCCTTAAACTATTGTGAATGGATGAATGGCTAGCTGGATTTGCTAATTGGACGACAGAAGAAGAAGAGCTCCAAGCACAACTAGACGAACTCCGCATCTCCATCGAAGCTCGAGTGCCAGGCGTAACGGTAATCGATTTGCAGTGGGAGAGTCAACCAACACGCCAAACCCAGTGGATATACATAGGCCAAGTGCCAAGAAGAAGAAAGAGAAGGTCGAAACCATGTCCGCAACCTACAACCAACCCACAACAACAAAATGGAAGGAGCTCTACACAATAGAGAGTCAACACTATTCTACTTTGAGAATCGGGTAACTCAAGTCACCGAGGTAATTATCACAATCAGTTTTCAAGTCGCATCTGATGCTGCAGCACAGATAACGGAAGCATTGGCTCACATTCTCACTAGAGAAACTAGGGATCTACTGAGTTTGTTTCAGGAAAGAACACCACCCTCTCCCACAAGCTTGGACAGTGACTAAGCACCTCTAAGCTTCACATGAATCAGTACAACCTACCTCAAGACAGATCACACATACCAACACGTGTACGCTCAATCAAGGTAATACTGGATTTGAAGGCTCACTACCAGCACGTCATTGACACCATGCCGGGTGGGGAGCGGTTTTTGGAGGTTCTGGCATCAGATCAACCATTTGTCTTACCTTTGGTACAAGGCAATGTACCGTTTGAAGTTTTAATCTTTGTCCTAGTATAAGAGGGTATACACGCCTCCTTGTAAAGAAGAAAAAAACTTTTGCAAGTTAAGCAGTGTGTCTTTCTAGCTCTCTCTCAGTAATCATGGCAAGTTTAGCATTTCCAACATTTAAAGGAAAGAAGGGGGAGGATTTGGTAACAGACTTCCTAGATGACTTTGAAGTAGCATGTGTAGTGAGCAACAAAGATACGGATGAATCCCGGGTTAGAATCTTTAAGCATCTCATGAAGCTAGAAGCTAGATCATGGTACAATGCACTTCCACAAGCAACCAAGGATGACTGGGAACCCTTAAAAACCGCTTTTAAGAGGCGCTTTGGGGGAGGTACCACTTCAGAAAAGTTGTGGGACAAGTTGAGAGACTTGAAGCAGGAGGGTCTTTTAGAATATGCCACCTACGAGTCCAAATTTGTGGATTTGTGGGAACGGTGGGTTGAGTCACTGGCTAGGGGGGAAGCTGCACCCGATTTCCTAAAAAAAGATCGGTTCACGCATGGCTTATGGCCGCTTCTCAAGGAGAAGGTGAAAGGTAGATTCCCGGCTACGTACGAGTTAGCCGTTGAGATTGCTCGCCTTAAAGACAAGAAGCTGCGAATGAAAGCCAAAGAAACCGAGTCAACAGAATCAGGAACATCGCGTCGACCAGCAACTACGACAACCACCATTCCACCACCACCACCGGCTCTTGGGGTAAGAGATGACCAACAAGATATGTTGGCCCATATTACAGACCAACTGCAGAATTTGTCTGTCCACTTAATACAACAAGGGAGGAGTCAAGAAAGAGATCAAGACCCTGGAAGAGAACGACGACAAAACAGGGAGTATCATTGCTACAACTGTGGAGAACACGGTCACGGTATGTACTACTGTCCCAAACCACGACAAAACTATAATAGAGGAGGTAGGAGGAACCAATTGTCACCCCCTAGAGAAAGAACACCCCCACCCCGAGCACCACCCCCACCAACACAAATTCTACGTCCACCCCAGACACCACTACAAGCATCCATCCCACCTCTTCCACCAGCCCCACCACCTGATCGCCCTGTAAACATCATAAGGCTAGAAGAGAAAGGAAAAGCCATAGTAGTGGATCCACCCAGAGCAGAGGGACAAGGGTAAGGAGAAGGTAACCTTTTTAGAACCACTTGAAGCCATGACTGTGAAAAGATCTAGGAGGGAGAAAGCTACACAATCAGATGATGAGGGAAGCATGAGAGGAGAAACTAGGAAGAGGCCATCCAGGCCACGACGGAAATTGGGCATCACCGATTTCCAGCTAGGGGAAAGTTCTAAGCCCTATGATCTAACATTGGATGTGGCAAATCAAGGACCGAAGATTACATGGCCACATCTGCTACATCTTGCACCAAAAGTAAGGCGACAATGGTCTAAAATGGTAAGTACAAGACGCTCCAAAACAAAGGTAGCCGGAGCAATTTCGGGATGCAACATGGATGACATCCTTCCAATTGTCGACGTAAACATAAAAGGAAAGAGGGTTGGAAACACCTACATTGATGGAGGTGCACAAATCTGTGTAATGAGTGAAGCTATGATGCTTCGATTAGGGCTCGAGGTTGACAGGCCTTCTCCATGCAAGGCAAAGATGGAAAACAACGCAAAAGTAAAGTGTGTGGGTGTGGTAAGTGCCGTGAAAATCAAAGCTTTCAACATTGAGGTAGAGGTAGATGTTTTTGTAATGCCTACTAAGGGGGAGGGCTATCCACTAATTTTGGGAAGGCCATGGTTGATGGCCATGAAGGCAAAACAGGACTGGGGTACTGGCCTTCTACTCATGACCGGTAAGAAAGGGGAGACAATCTACTATGACATGAGGATTGGCAAGCAGAAGCAAATGAATCTGGAAACATCGGCAGATGAAACCACTAGCGAATCTTCCAGTTCTGAGGAGGAGACCACATCCACCGACGAAAGTGACAGTTCCATTGATGTGATGGGTATCATTATGAAGGATCCACAAAGGGTAAGCACAACTGGTGATCCATCACCAAAAGGGAAACCCAATGAAGAGGAGAGAAAATCACCTGGCCTAGGAGGAAGTAGGTTCAAGGGTATGTTGTCTACGGAATTAATACTTGAGGAGAAAGATAGTTTTTTGCAAATGTTGATGGGATTTCCTAACCTGTTCATTGACAACTATGAAAGAATCACAGGAATTACAGTGGTGGAACATCATATTAAGCTGAAGGAAGGGGTAAAACCAGTTATGCAAAAGCTACGACGATTGGGGGTCATACAAGAAAAGGCACTCTTGGCCGAGGTAAGGAAACTGCTAGAGGCGGGATTCATCTATCCTGTAGAAAACTCAGAATGGGTGTCACCCGTAGTGGTGACGCCTAAAAAGAATGGTAAGTGGAGGGTCTGTGTTGACTACAAACCACTAAATGCAGCTACAAAGAGAGACCACTTTCCTCTCCCTTTCTTGGATGAAATTCTGAATGAAGTAGCGGGTTTTGAATGCTATACCGTCTGTGATGGTTATTCTGGATACTTTCAAATACGCATAGCCTTGGAAGATCAGCTAAAAACCACTTTTATCACGCCATGGGTTTGTTTTGCATACAAGGTTATGCCATTTGGTCTCACAAATGCACCTGCCACATTCCAAAGATATGTCACATATGTTTTTCAACCGTTCTTTGGAACATCCATAAGAGTGTTCATTGATGATTTTTGTATATATAGCTCCCGTATTTCACATTTAGAAAAGGTAACTGAAGGTTTGGCCAGGTTGCAGAGCCTAGGTGGGCAATTAAATGTGGATAAATGCCACATTGGGGAGAGTAAAGTCATTCTACTAGGCCATGAAATTTCAGCAAAAGGTATCAACGCCGACCCAAGTAAGGTGTCCGCACTCATAGCCCTACCTTCACCAACGACAGCACGTCAACTGGTCTCTTTTCTACAGAAGGTGAGGTACTTAAGTAGATTCATACATCTACTATCACAACTTGTTCTACCACTGCAACAACTCACTCAAAGATCAACTTTCACTTCGGACGAAGAAAGCGAACATCACTACAACAAGGTAAAGGAGGTCTTAGCCACTCTGCCAACTATCTCACCACCTAAGTGGGATGAAAAATTCTATGTCACCTCAAGTGTTGGTGATGACTCATTGGGGGCTGTGCTACTCCAAAAGGATACGACGACATCTTTCATGAGGCCAATCTACTTCTCTAGTCGAATGATGACAGCAGGAGAGAAAGGTTTCACCCATGTGGAACACTTAGTCCTAGCTCTTAGATTTGCAACTACAAAGTTTAGGTCATATTTGCTGCCTAATCAATTTGTGATTCTAACCACGGATGAAATATTTTCCTATGTTGTACAACACATGGATGTGTCTGCTAGAATTACTAAATGGCTAGTTCGTCTGCAAGAGTTTGACTACACGGTACAGGTAGAAAGAACGACAAGGGCAAGTTTGGGGGGACTCATGACCTACCAAGTCTTTGAAAGGAAGGAGAATCAATCTAAGGAAGGAGAAGTCCGATTACCTCCAGTACCACCGATGGTAGAAGGAGCATACTCTCTCTACTTTGATGGAGCCTACAAGCGAGCATCCGACAAAGCAGCTGCAGGCATAGTGGTCTTTGATGACAAAGGGACAAAGGTATTTTCGTTGGGCCAATTGTTAGATTCACATTCTAACAATGAAGCTGAGTATGCAGCACTAACCAAGGGTCTACAATGGTGCGTCTCGCAAGGTGTACAACGCCTTAATGTATTTGGGGATGCTCTACTTCTGGTAAAGCAAGTAAATGGAGCATGGACATGCAAGAATCCTAGTTTAAGGACTCACTTAAGTGGTGTAAAAACCTTGTTGGGTAAGTTTGAAGAAGTTCAAATACACCATATCCCAAGGGCTCAAAACCAAGAAGCAGATGCCCTAGCAAGTGAAAGACTACAGGAAGTGGTGGTTGGAACAATAAAACTAAAGCTCCCTCTATTTCAAGGAAGTGATGCCTTGCCTGACATCATGCATTTTTTGGAAACAGGGGAATGCCCATCAGATTTAACAAAGGGACAGAAGCAATGGCTGACACGGAAGGCCACAAGGTCACTTATGCCTGAACCACAGACACCTATTCTCTCATATGGCCCATTTGAAAAATGGGGTATCGATACCATTGGGCCATTACCTAGGGACAACTCAGGAAAATTCTACATTATCATGGGGGTCGACTACATGACTAGATGGGCAGAGGCTACAGCCACCACTAGAATCACAGCGGTAGAGGTAGCTAAATTTATCTACGAGCACATATGCTGTAGGTTTGGCACACCTTTAGAGATCATCTCAGATAGAGGGCCAGGTTTCAGAGCAGACTTGGTAGGAGAATTAATGCAGAAACTGGGCATTACAAGGAGGCACTCTTCACCATATTACCCTCAATGTAATGGCCTAGTTGAAAAGGTAAATGGAATGGTTTCTAAAATTATTACCAAGCAGGTAAACAATCATCCTGGAGACTGGGATAAGTATCTACTACCAGCTTTATGGGCCTACAGAACTTCATTTCGTACATCCTTGGGATTCACACCGTATCATCTAGTATTTGGTAAGGAAGCAATCTTGCCCATTAAAGTGCAACTACAAAGTCTCAGAGTAATGGCAAGCCAGCTTCAACAGCCCAACATGCATTTGAGAGATCACATCATCAACTTGGAAAGACTGCAGCTGGACAGAGAAGAAGCAATAAATTATTATGCAGCACAAGCAGAGCATAGACGGCTTAGCTTTAACGAGCATCTCCGGAAAAAAGAATTGAAGAAAGGAATGTTGGTGCTCCGCTACGACAATCGCTTCGACACGCGCAAGGATAAGAAACTCCTACTCCGATGGGAATGTCCTTTCATCGTCAGGAAAAAGTATGCCAATGGAAGCTACCAGCTTATGGAGGCTGATGGAAAACTTCATAAAACCAGGGTAAATGGTTGGCGACTTAAACCTTATTTTCTTCGGTTTGACCAGGCTCCACCTATTGACATTCCAGATGAGGACACACGATCAGCCGCCACCTCCGACGATAATGATCAAACAGATGAGCTAGAGACATGAATGCCTCTAACCAAAAGGGGAGGGCTAATGATGGGGGCTTTTCACAAGCCAAGCTCCCATACCCCTCTTCTCTCGTCCCCACCCCATGAAAACCCCCTCTTAGGGAGGGAGTGATAAAAGACATTGGAAAAAGTAAGAAAAAAATAAATTATGATTATGTAAATATATGAGAAAGGTAAAATAGGCCACCTCATGCCTGCGGGGCAGCCCATCCCCACCTTGCCTCCTTTTTCTTCACTGCTGCCCCGCCGTGTGTCCCTTTTCCTCTCCTCCACTCAAAAGGTCAACCCCCTCTCTCTTCCCCTTGTCCTTTCTCCTTTCTCTCTCCCCTCAAGCTACCCCACCTCTCACAAATAATGCATTCTAACTCACCAATAATGCACCCTAACTCACATGCAACTTACCCTATCTTCCAAAATAGTATACCCCACCCCCCCTTTCTCTCTCCTATCATATCCCATGACCCAAATATCCCCCCCCCTCTCTCTAAAGGGCGCCATGTCTCTTGTCTTGTAGCTAAATAACCTCCCCCACACTCACACACACTCAGTTTCACTAAAAAAAGGTGCCCATAGACCCATCCCAACCCGGTGGTTACCTGATTTTTCTTGTGTTCACACACATCTGCACACAGATTCACCTCTGAACACACTCCTCTCTCTCCCCTCTTGTAATTACTTTATTCTCCATGTCACCTCTCACTTTTTTTCATCAACCCATCTCTCTCTCTTAGTCTCTCTCTCATGAGACTGCTGTTCTGGCACATATACACACAACCAGACAAGTGAGGCCCGCAGTCACATGGCCTATGTAGATAATGATTTCTTCATTTCTAAATTCTAGAATTTCTCCCCCCCCCTCCTCCCCTATATAAAGAGGGGTCACCATCACACAAAAACACACAACATCACCAAAGAACACACTATGCATTGTGTGTGCCTAGTGCACACACACACACCCACACCATCACCATCACCGCAATCACCATTCTTGTCTTGAGCATGACCTATACACCCTTGGCTATGGAAGATGAAGGGCAACTAAATGAAGGATGATGGCCATAATCCTCGTGCGAGTCTTCGCCATCAACTCCCACCTATCCGCCATGTGCTCTACCACTCTCTCCCTTCTCATTCCCCTACCCTATGCTCCCCATTTCATCGCCTAATTCTCTAAATAAAGCTTGAGGTTTTGTGAGTATGTTTTCTTGCAATTTTTTGTCCATGTGAGGTGTGCGGAATCGCCACCTAATCTTGTGTTTTGGAGTGAGCTTGTGTATGTGTGAAGGGTGTGCGGATTCGCCATCCTTTTGTGATGCCTAAGTAGTAAGCCGCTATACCCCCTCACTCTCTCTCTCTCTCTCTCTCTCTCTCTCTCTCTCTCTCACTTGATCTCATTCCCTTTAATTTTCATCATTACTCCCAAGCATCCATCTCTCTTGGATGAAAACTTTGTTATGGTGGTGTGTTGTTTGCGTCCTAGCCGCTGAAGTTAGGTGGTGCCCCCTGTTTGCTTTACCATGACAGGCTCAAGGTGCGTCATTCGGTCCTCGGTGTTTTAGAGGTCGTCGGGGTTCGGGGTTCGCTTTGCTCCCGTCAGTGTGTGTACAAAGCGAATGTACAATGTGGCGCGCGTGAATGCACGTGTGTAAGTGAATATGTGGACGAATGGGTGTGAAGTCTCCCTCTCTCTCTCGTCGATGCGCGAAAAAAGCTCCTATCTCTCTCTCGTTGCGTGGGCGCACACCCTATATCCCTCTCACTGCGTGACGTGAGAACTTGCTCTTCTCTCCTCTCTCTGGATCCTATGTGCGGAAATGCTCTCTTCTCTCCCTCTCCTTTCTTGTTTTTTTTTTTTTTCCTGTGGGAAAGCCTCTAGGCCACAAACCCTTCACTTTTGCAACTTAAGAAAAAAAGCATCTATCTCTCTTTTGAATTGAAAGTGAACTTGGAGGGATTGTCTTTTTACTCTTATTGAAAAAAGAGGGGGCACTATGCACAAATTAAAAGGATTCTTTTACATGGCATTGAAGTAAGGGGTGCTACACAAATTGAGAGGGGGGACAAAGTGAAAGAGAGGACAACCGACAAAGGAGGGGGGGGGGGGGGGGGGGGGGGGTAGTACAATATTAAAAAAAGGGGGGGACAAAGTGAAAGAGAGGACAAGTGACAAGGGGAGGGGTACAATATTAAAAAAGAGGAGGGGGGACAAAGTGAAAGAGAGGACAACTAACAAGGGGGGGATACAATATTAAACAAGTGAAAGGATCACGATGGCTTTCTAAAACAACTAGTATGTGACCTGCGCGTTGTTGCGGCCAAGAAAAGCATGGTTATTGGCTCTCTCTCTCTCTCTCTCTCTCTCTCTCTCTCTCTCTCTCTCACACACACACACACACACACGCACGCACGCACGCGCACGCGTGCACGCACACACAATCTAGCTACAACTGCTCCCACCTAAGCCATTAACTCTTTACTCTCTTGCTACCAAACCAAAATCTTAGTGGCTCGAGCAAACGTATGCACACCTATTGCCTTGAGCACCCATCTTCTACTACAAAGCATTCCCCACAAATGGATAGTGCTTGTCCCCTATTCACCTCTACATGATCATTAGTAGCTATCTTGATCAAGGTTTTGGTCTTGGTCTCGATGACCACCTCTGTCATAATAATCAATGTCTAATTCTCCTAAATGATTTTCTCATGTTAAATTGATCATTTAATATGGGGAAGTGCCAGGGGAGAAAAAGCTAGAATATTGGTTAAGCTAGCAGACCGGCCACAGTAGGGATCAAAAGGAGGAAAACTAGGGATCCAAAGGGGGGGCCATCTGCAAAAGAGCCATGTGCAACAATGGGCTAAAAAGAGCAAAAGAGCCATGTGCAACAATGGGCTAAAAAGACCCTAAGGTTCAGCCCATTAAGACTTCCAAAATGCTAAGGTTCCAAAATTCAAAGGTTGTGTCCAAAGGTCAAACCTTAAGGGAATTGGATGCTTTGTGTGTGTACAAAAAAGTCTTTGCAATCCCTACTTGGGAGGGGGCGAGCCTTGCATGTAGGGGATGAGAGAGAAAGCCACACACACACACAAGCTCCCTTTACACAAAGGGAATGAGGGACACGTGTCAGCTCCCTAGGCCAGATGCCCACAAGGTGTACCCAATTCCTATTGGATGGCCTTGGAGGTGGACCAATGAGAATTAGGCTAGAGTAAATCTAGTTTAATTAATTTAAAAACACTTAATAAAAGAACCAATTTGAATTAAGTCCTCTAGAAGACTATTGGACAGTCTCCCAAGGGGTCCAATGAGCATTCAGCAGCCCAATGGCTTGCCTGATTCCTATTGGCCAGGAGGCAAAGGGGTCCAATGAGACTTTAGTTGAATTATTAAATTACCTAAAGCTCTCACAAAAGGGGAAAGGGGGACACATGTCTGAAGGCTATCACTTATGCTGCTTAATAGTCATTGGCTTGACCTGGGGAGGTCCAATGAGGGTAGAGCAAGAGAAAATAGCAAGAGGGCTCGCCCAAGAGAGAGAGAGGGGGGGGCTGATTTTTGCAAGGCATTATCACACACACACTCACACAATCTCAAGTGTGAAGAAAAGAAGACTATCTCTTCCCAAGCTTTAATGGAGAGCTCATCACCTACTCCAAGCTTGTGAGATAGAATCCTACATCAACACACTCTTGGCATGTGGATGCAAATCCAACCAAGAGCCAAGCTTCAATGCATGCTCATCTCCTCTACCAAGCTAATTACTAAGCTAAGCTATGCTAATATGAGTGATTATGTGAGGAGATGTACATCTTTCTCATAAGATACTTTTTCTTCCTCTCAATCTACTCTCATACCCTGCTAGCTCTCACC
Organism: Adiantum capillus-veneris; assembly: GCF_014529385.1. Taxonomy (NCBI): domain Eukaryota; kingdom Viridiplantae; phylum Streptophyta; class Polypodiopsida; order Polypodiales; family Pteridaceae; genus Adiantum; species Adiantum capillus-veneris. The sequence goes on from NC_140944.1 coordinate 152,440,317, forward strand.
ATCTTCGAAGGTGTGTGAGGTCTTGGGTCTGAGACCGGGGATAATTAATGTTGTGTTTGCTAAGTGTTTTTCTTAGTGCATGAAGCTTTAATCTTCATTGCACTAGCTAGTCTTGAAGGAACACAATGAATTGTATTGTACAATGTCTCTCTTGATGGGAGAAACCATAATACAAAGCCTTTTGGAGGGGGGACCGGCTCCATGCAAATCCGGTCCTCAACTGTTGTCAATAGAATAATTTCTCTCTCTTTTGAAAGTATTGTTCATGCTATCTAACTAGGTGTTATGCTTTTTGTTGCTCTCTCCACCCAAGCACTCTTGTAATTATCATTAGGAATCTATTCTAATGAAATGCCCACTATGTTCATGCTAATTTCCGCTACACACAAGTTTTTATGCCATTAAATGTTACATTGGTATCAGAGCACAAGGTTTCTCTTTTCTCACTCAAGAAGGGAGGTCCTCAAGCTAGCTATAAATGGTTGGTATTATTCATTGCATGTGAGTAAGTAGAATAGGTATTTTTCAGCCTTGCAGTGCACCTGCCTTCGTGCAGTTAACGGGGCATCACCGTTGAGAGGTATGGTCTTAATAGTGGAGTCCTACGGGGCTTGCCTACGGCTTAACCACGATTGAGCTATTAGAAGCTTGACACGAGCCGGTGCTGTTTTGGTGTTGAAAGACCCTCTCTTCTAATCCTTGCAATTAATGGTATTCAAGCCACGGATACAGTAGCTTGAGTGCTTTTTCTAAAGGGGTAAAGAGGAGTAGCAACTAGGGCTTGAAGTGCCAAAGTACACATAAAAAGTTTACACCTAAAAGTTGTTAGAATGGATGACAATAATAAAGAGAGTGAAATTAATGTTGATAACTTTGATTTTACTAATGAGCAAGCTACTAATGATGCTCCGATGATTGTTAACTATCTTGTTTCTAGGCTTCAATAAGCCATGGGCAATCCATCTCTCCAAAGTGAAGTGCAACGGCAGCTCCGTGCTCACGGGATTCTCCAAGCTCATCACCATGACGAGAGAACACCTAGGAAGCCTCCTTGTGAGACTCCCAAAAGAGGTCTCTCTCCGATTCGGGAAGAAGAAGAGAATCCATACGAAGGGCTCAAGAATTTACTCCTTGATGATGCATCTCCTTCCCAAAGGAGAACTCAAGAGCCTCCACCGAAGGAACGAGAAAGAAGTAAGCCTCCCTCCACCTCGGCGGAGATGGCTCCACGAAGATGGCGGGCTAAACGCTCTCCATCACCACCAAAGCGGAGAAGACCATCACACTCTTCTCCACACCATAATTCAAAGAGGGATGATAAAAAGAAAGAGAAGAAAAAGGCGAGAAAGAGGACACCCTCTTCTCCATCTTCTTCATCCTCTTCCTCTTATGAAAGTGATGGTGAAGACGACGAAGATCAAGACAAAAAAAAGTCAAGAAAGAGGTCACCCTCTTCTCCACCTTCTTCAAATTCTTCACCTTCTGAAGAAAGTGATGGTGCAAACCATCAAAAAGAAGAGGCCATAGGAAATCCTATGCCGCATGGAAGAGGTCATCCAAGTTGAAGAAGTACAAAGAGGGAGGGAAGAGCATCTCTTTCCTTACCTATGATGGCACCTTTGGTGCTATGGACAAAGTCTTGGCCTTTATCCAACAGTTTGATGCGGCGTTTGGAGATGAGGGCTTCACGGAGTCCTCTAAGCTACGCCATGTAGCTATGCACTTTCAAAAGTCCGCCAGACAATGGTGGTCTAGTCTTCGAGCCAACGATGAAGCTCCATGAACATGGAAAGCTTTAAGAGCTTCCATTATGAAGCAATTTTTGGCCACCGATGCCAAAGACAAAGTACTCACCGAATGGCATCCACAAATATGTAGACAAGTTTTGGGACCTACAACTCAAAGCCACTGTCTTCAAAAAGTTGGATTTTGGAGAGCAAAAGCAACAATTTTGTGCGGGCTTAACCGAAGAAATGGCGGAGTATGTCAACTCCCAAAGGCCACGTACCATATCGGCGGTAATACACCATACTATGGTGGCCTCTCGAATCAATTTTCAAACGGGGGCTAAAAGAAATAATAAGCCCACGAAAAACAAGGGTTCCAATGAGCCTAAGGGGAAGGACAATGTCCAAAAGTCCCCTAAGGGCAACTCCAACAAAGCTAAAGAGAAGGGAGTTTACAAAGGTAAGAACAAACTCTCTCCTGAAGAGCTTGAGCGTTATTGTAAGGATAACCAGTGTTTCAAGTGCGGCGAACAAGGACATGCGTACCGCGCTTGTCCCCAAAAGAACAACCGCCAAGATCCTCCTAGAGCTTCCTTGGTTGAAATCCAAGAGGAGGAGACTCACCAAACTCACCACAAAGGATCTCCTCTATGCCATGCTTGGGGAAAGGTAAGAGAACATGATGCTTTTATTCTCTTTGACCCTGGTTCTACTCACAATTTTATATCTATAGAGTTGGCCACCAAGCTAGGCATACAAGCTTACGAGATGGGAGATGTCCTACCCGCAGACAGTGCTTTCAAGGAGCAAGAAGCTTCAGTCACTCCCTTAATTGGGAAATTGAGGCTTCATGTTCAAAGCTATGTGGACAAAGAGGACTTCTTTATCTCTCCTCTCAAGCATGAGGATGTAATCCTAGGGACACCATGGTTTGATCGCCTGGCTGCCAATGTTAAATTCCCTGAAAGGAAAATCTCCTTTAAGTTTAGGGAAAAAGACATGTATATAGATGCTAAGGAAATGGGTAACACTATCCCCATTGTACATACACCAGCTTTCAACAAGTCAATAAAGAGCTCTATTTCCGTGTACATGATTTTTGTTAAAGATTCTCAAAATGAACCTAATGCTTTAGCAAAAGAAAATAAAAGCAACCAAAAGGAATTAGAGTTATCCAATTTTCTCAAGGGGTTTCAAGATGTTTTTATTGACGACATCCCTTGTGAGCTACCTCCTAAACGAGGTAATGATGACCATGCAATTGAACTTCTTCCAGGAAGTTCACCGCCTAACAAACCTCCTTATAGAGTTTCTCAAGCTCAACAAGAGGAGATTATGTGGCAAGTGCATGAGTTAGTTGAGAAGGGCATGGTTAGGCCTAGCTCATCTCCATTTTGCTCACCTGTGCTATTAGTGCAAAACAAAGACGGCACATATCGTATGTGTGTCGACTATAGATCACTAAATAGGATCACTATCAAGAATAGGTTTCCCGTTCCACGGGTAGAATACCTATTTGATAAGCTACAAGGATCGACCTACTTCAGTAGGATTGACCTAAAAAGTGGCTATCATCAAATAAGGATAGTTGATCAAGACATTGTGAAGACTGCATTTCGCACTACATTTGGTCTTTATGAATACATTGTCATGGCTTTTGGCTTGACCAATGCACCAGCCACATTCAACCGCTTGATGGAGAAGTTGTTCAGGCCTCATCGAACCTTCACTGGAGTGTTCTTTGATGATATTATCATCTACTCTAATTCATTAGACGAACACAAGCAACACCTCCATGTAATATTTCAAGTTGTAAGAGAGAATAAACTTTATGTTAATCGAAAGAAAAGTGAATTTTTCTTGCAAGAGATTCAGTATTTAGGTCACATTATCTCTCAAGATGGCATCCAAATGGATCCATCAAAGTTAGAGGTAATAAAAGTATGGCCTAAACCAAGGAATCTTCATGGACTAAGAAGCTTTATAGGTATGTGTGCATATTATAGACGCTTCATAGAAAATTTCTTACAAATTGCGGGACCATTACATGACCTAACAAAGAAAAGCATTAGGTATACATGGTCTGCTAAGGAGAACAATGCTTTCAAAAAGCTTAAAGAAAAACTTATCTCTCAACCTGTGCTTACACTACCGGATCTCTCAAAACCATTTGAGGTCCAATGTGATGCTTGTGGTGATTGCCTTGGAGCTGTTTTTCTCCAAGAAGGGCACGCCATAGGCTATGAGAGTCGAAGGCTCGACCCTGTTGAGCAAGCTCTAGGCATATATGAAAAGGAACTCCTTGCAGTTCTATATGCCTTAGACTCATGGAAGCACTATTTATTGGGGACTCCTTTCATTCTGCGAATGGATCACCAAAGTCTTAAGTACTTCATGACGCAGACCAAGCTCTCCCACAAACAAATGAGGAGGGCAAATTTCATTTTCATATTGCTCACATTGTTGGCAAGCATAATCAAGTAGCTGATGCACTCTCAAGACGGCCGAGACTGAATGCGGTTTCCATAGCAACTCACAATTATCTATCTTCAATGATAGATGAGTATGCTATTGATCCCAATTTTAGAGATGTGATTTCAGCCCTTGCATTAGGGAAGAAAGAAGAACCATTTAGTTTACAAGATGGTTATCTTGTCTATGGCAATAGACTATGTGTTACTAACTCACTACGTGAGAAAGTAATGTATGAATCACATGCTCCACCTTATGTGGGGCATAGAGGGATTCAGTCTACCTTAAAGGGAATTGAAACATATTTCTATTGGCCTACCATGAAAGTGAACATACAAGAGTATGTTTCTAAATGTGTGGTATGCCAAAAGACAAAATTTGATAGAGGGAAGCAACTTGGATTGCTTCAACCCTTGCCAATCCCTAATTCACCATGGGAGAGCATATCCATGGATTTTATCTTTGGATTGCCTAAGTCTATCCATGGGAATACGAAAATATGGACGATAGTAGACAGGTTCAGTAAACAAGCTCATTTTATACCTGTCAAAAAGACTATCAAAGCTCATCAAATGGCAAACCTCTTCATTTCACAAATTTTCAAGTACCATGGCTTTCCAATGTCCATGGTGTCGGATAGAGATCCTAGAATAACCAGTAATTTCTGGAAGGGTCTCTTTGAGAATTTAGGGACAAGGCTAAACTTCTCTTCGGCCTATCATCCACAAACGGATGGCCAAAGTGAAATAGCTAACCTAACCATTCTCGATCTACTAAAAGCCTATGTAACGGAAGTAGATCAAAGATCCCAATGGGAGAAGTACTTACCCTTAGTGGAGTATGCTTACAATAACATTGTACATACTTCCACGGGAAAGCAACTTTCGAGGTAATTGAGGGGAGATCAAAAAGTCCCTTTCTACTGAAGGTACATGGGAAGATCTTCGTTGCAGATGAGTATAGCCGAGACCTACAAGAATCTTTTCAAAATATTAAAGATTCTATCTCTATCTCACAGCAAAGGCAAAAGGCTACTGGTGACAAACACAGAAAAGCCCAAGCCTTTAAAGAAAATGATTGGGTCTTATTAAAGTTTCCCAAGGCTCGATTAAGGCACATGATGGGCAAGAATCCTATGGGACACCAAAAGTACTATGCTACGCTAGCAAAAAGGTACTATGGTCCCTTCCAGATTCTTAGGCCAATCAATGAGATGGCCTATCAACTCAAATTGCCCAATCATTGGCTCATACACAATGCTTTCCATGTGAGCCTATTAAAGCCTTACAAAGGAGAGCCACCTCAAGAACCAACTATTGAAGACCCACCGGAGATCGAGGACCAAGAGGAGGTGTTGTAGCCCGAGTCCATTCTCGGACATGAAGACAAGGTATTATGAGGTGGTAAGACTATCCGACGATATCTTATTAAGTTTAAGAATTATCCTTTTAAAGATGCTAGATGGATGCAAGGCATACAATTAAAGGATAACCTAAACCTTGTCAATGTTTACAATGCTTCCCAAGAGTAAGCAAATGTACAAAATGTTAAAAAATGAAAAAAAAAATTTGTCTTATAAGACTCTTTTTCTGTATTGTGCACAAAAATGAAGTAATATGCATGCTTAGATCAAGTTTGCGGAGACGACGTCTCCCAAACACCAAATAGAGCTTGTCACTCTACTATGGAAGACTGATAGGACTAATGTGCAGACATGCTTGCGGCAGCCTCAGGCTCTCAAGCGCCAAATGGCCTATTCATCCATTGTGGGATGATGTCGTAGGGTAACATAGGGATCCTCTACCCGCTAAGAAAAGGACTCATGAATTATCTTCTCTACACCATAGTCGAGGACGACTATGATTTCAAGAGAGAGGTAATGTCATAATAATCAATATCTAATTCTCCTAAATGATTTTCTCATGTTAAACTGATCATTTAATATGGGGAAGTGCCAGGGGAGAAAAAGCTAGAATATTGGTTAAGCTAGCAGACCGGCCACAGTAGGGATCCAAAGGAGGGAAAATAGGGATCCAAAGGGGGGGCCATCTGCAAAAGAGCCATGTGCAACAATGGGCTAAAAAGACCCTAAGGTTCAGCCTATTAAGACTTCCAAAATGCTAAGGTTCCAAAATTCAAAGGTTGTGTCCAAAGGTCAAACGTTAAGGGAATTGGATGCTTTGTGTGTGTACAAAAAAGTCTTTGCAATCCCTACTTGGGAGGGGGCGAGCCTTGCATGTAGGGGATGAGAGAGAAAGCCACACACACACACAAGCTCCCTTTACACAAAGGGAATGAGGGACACGTGTCAGCTCCCTAGGCCAGATGCCCACAAGGTGTACCCAATTCCTATTGGATGGCCTTGGAGGTGGACCAATGAGAATTAGGCTAGAGTAAATCTAGTTTAATTAATTTAAAAACACTTAATAAAAGAACCAATTTGAATTAAGTCCTCTAGAAGACTATTGGACAGTCTCCCAAGGGGTCCAATGAGCATTCAGCAGCCCAATGGCTTGCCTGATTCCTATTGGCCAGGAGGCAAAGGGGTCCAATGAGACTTTAGTTGAATTATTAAATTACCTAAAGCTCTCACAAAAGGGGAAAGGGGGACACATGTCTGAAGGCTATCACTTATGCTGCTTAATAGTCATTGGCTTGACCTGGGGAGGTCCAATGAGGGTAGAGCAAGAGAAAATAGCAAGAGGGCTCGCCCAAGAGAGAGAGAGGGGGGGCTGATTTTTGCAAGGCATTATCACACACACACTCACACAATCTCAAGTGTGAAGAAAAGAAGACTATCTCTTCCCAAGCTTTAATGGAGAGCTCATCACCTACTCCAAGCTTGTGAGATAGAATCCTACATCAACACACTCTTGGCATGTGGATGCAAATACAACCAAGAGCCAAGCTTCAATGCATGCTCATCTCCTCTACCAAGCTAATTACTAAGCTAAGCTATGCTAATATGAGTGATTATGTGAGGAGATGTACATCTTTCTCATAAGATACTTTTTCTTCCTCTCAATCTACTCTCATACCCTGCTAGCTCTCACCATCTTCGAAGGTGTGTGAGGTCTTGGGTCTGAGACCGGGGATAATTAATGTTGTGTTTGCTAAGTGTTTTTCTTAGTGCATGAAGCTTTCATCTTCATTGCACTAGCTAGTCTTGAAGGAACACAATGAATTGTATTGTACAATGTCTCTCTTGATGGGAGAAACCATAATACAAAGCCTTTTGGAGGGGGGACCGGCTCCATGCAAATCCGGTCCTCAACTGTTGTCAATAGCTTAATTTCTCTGTCTTTTGAAAGTATTGTTCATGCTATCTAACTAGGTGTTATGATTTTTGTTCCTCTCTCCACCCAAGCACTCTTGTAATTCTCATTAGGAATCTATTCTAATGAAATTCCCACTATGTTCATGCTAAATTCCGCTACACACAAGTTTTTATGCCATTAAATGTTACAACCTCACTCTTTCTCTTTCTCTATCTACTTGCTAGTAGCAAACCTCTCTCTCTCTCTCTCTCTCTCTCTCTCTCTCTCTCTCTCTCTCTCTCTCTCTCTCTCTCTCTCTTTCTCTGTGTGTGTGTGTGTGTGTGTGTGTGTGTGTGTGTGTGTGTGTGTGTGTCACCCACACACACACACATTGGCTGACAACTGGTTGTCAGGCATACAATTTTGACTATTGCGGGTCATTGAAAAAGAATGGAATCGCATAGAATCTGGACTACTTCATTCAATTGTCAAAGGCTCTTTAATGTGTCTGTGGTAAGAAGGACCACCCGATAGGGACTCAACAACTGAATTTCGGCGTTGATCCAACACGCCATGCAAATCAACCAAAAAACAACGTGTGGAGGTCCTCTCCTTCCTCTAATTTTTCAAACTTCATTATAATGAGTATAGATAATGGACTATTGAATAATAGAAAAAATCTATTGCATATCCCAATGCTCAAGAAAAACATAGGTTTAGTATAATCCCACCTAGAAATTTTCTCAACTATATCTAATGCACCTTGGAGGCCCTTGCTACGTGACATAAGGAAAGGGCTTGGGGAGGGGGGGAACCAAGGCAAATAAAGAAAGAGAGTGGATTGGGTGCCAGGAAAAGGCTCTCTCTCTCTCTCTCTCTCTCTCTAGGAAGGGCCACACACCCGTAAGATTTAATTTGAATGTTGGAACACCCACAACGATTGGACAAAAAAAACTTAGGTTTAGTGTAATCCCATCTAAAACATTTGAGATTTATCTCTAATTGTGAATGGATTTTATCAAGCAAGCTAAGATGAAGCGGCTTGCCGAGAAGAAGAACTTGATAGAAATATAGTGTACTTGCAAAAATGTTCGGGTATGTTTTGGTTCAGAGTGTGAAAATGTTGTATTGGTTGGATATCTCTCTGCAAAGGATATGCCAAGGTCTGCATATTCTTTTTGAGTTAATTTAAATCAAGCTCTTAAGAGCATTTTTTTAAAAAAAAACAAAGGTTAGAGAACATAAATTAAGGTTTAGAGGATCTACAAAGTGCAAAAAAGTTTAGTGCAAAAACCTTCAAATATAGTAAATTTGCCTCTAAAATGTTTTTTTTTTTTTAGAAAGGTGATAAATTTATAAAGAAACAAAGCATAAATTGTTACATAGCCCAACAGGAAGGGTGGGTTTTGAAAAAGGTATGGTATAGCCAAATGCTTGAAAAATTATCAATTAGTGTAATCTCACCTACAAAATTTGAAGTTTATCTCTAGATTATAGATTTGAAGGTAAGGAAACCAACAAAGTATAGAGAAATTGAGTGTAAAAGCCTTCAAATATAATCAAGTTGCCCCAAAAATTTCTCGTATACAAGTTTTCTAAGTTTTTAGGAGAAAGCACTATGCCTCAACTCAATTAAGTCCCCTTACAAAATTTTGAGATTTTCCTTTAAACGTTGTAGAAAACCTAGTTTAATGCAATCCCACTTACAAATTTTGAAATTCACCTTTGAATTCCAAGTCAACCCAAAGGCGAGAGCATCGATAAAGCTCAAAGAAATCTAGTGTTAAAAAACTCCCGTTATCCACCTTTGTCATTTGTTGAGGTCTGCTCCTACCTTAGACTTGCACATCTTCTGCCTCATATTTTTTGGATTGAACTTTCCAAATTGCATCAACTCTCAATTTTGTCAATTCTTAATTTCATAAATGTCGATGTCGATTTTTTATTTTTGATTCTCAATTGTGGATTTTTCTTATTGCCGCTTTGTCAATTGTTGATTGTAAAGCCAATGCTTATTCTCCCTCTCCTCTCTCTCTCTAGTGCCAGTGTGAGAGCCCTCTCACCCTCTCTCTCTCTTTCTTTCTCTCTCTCTCTCTCTAACCAAGGAGAGCTTAGTGTTCTCTCTCTCTCTCTCTCTCTCTCTCTCTCTCTCTCGTAGACACATACACACACACACACACACTTACACAGGCTGTAGTGAATGGTGTGCTCTCTCTCTCTCTCTCTATCTCTCTCTCTCTCACACATACACACACACACACACACAATGCGTGCAGGACATCTATAACAAATTGTTGGATTCATATCAATGAATTGTCAGGCTCAATGTACTTCATTAATTCAATGCAGATGTGGAAAGCCTTCATGTAATGAGCCAACACCTTGGGGAATCGCACATCAACTTTGTCTCTTATATTCACACACATCGAGAGAATGTCTCTCTCTCTCTCTCTCTCACTCACACACACACACACACACACACATACACATGAATACATGTATCTAGGTTTTGAACTTTGAGCATCGAGGTCAAAGATCATTTATGACATAGAAGATCCATGCGAACCTCCGAAGGGAGGTTCATTGAGCAACACATGGAGAAAAGCTCTTTATGGCCTTCAAAATGTAAAGAAAAGCCACTCTTCAAATGATTTTGAAAAATACAAGTAGTTAGTGATCAGCCTTGAAAAAATTGAGGGCGGGAGTGAAACCCAAAGACTATAGGCTTAAATTTAGATAGAGTACTAAGGTCTTTTTGACTTTCCAATGCCAAGACTCATAAGTCTTTTCATTTTCTACCATCCTAATACTCACCCATCACTTTTGCATTTTCAATTAAATGTTTTTTAAAGGTTGTCTTTGAAATGAAGCAAAATGTGACACATAGAGGGTGTCTCCTTCCTTGAAAATTTTAACATGCTTCATATATAGTACTAGTATGTGACCCGTGCATTGCTGCGGCCAAGAAAAGCATGGCAATTGGATCTCTCTCTCTCTCTCTCTCTCTCTCTCTCTCTCTCTCTCTCTCATACACACACACACACACACACAAAATAGAAACGTAGTCCTTGGAATCACTATAGAACGATAACAATGCATATGTACACCTTCTCTCTATCTTTCTATCTCTCTAGAACAGCATGGCAATTGGATCTCTCTCTCTCTCTCTCTCTCTCTCTCTCTCTCTCACACACACACACACACACACACATACACACACAATGGAATAGTAGTCCTAGGAATCACAAGTAGGTCTTTGATATCTCTTTTATCACCTTCGTTCCTCCATTCCACAATTCTTTTAAGTTGAAGACTTGCTCAATAGCTCTCTCTCTCTCTCTCTCTCTCTCTCTCTCTCTCTCTCTCTCTCTTCACATGGAGTGCTTTCGGCCGATCGGTTGTGATCAACTCATCCTTCACACGACTTCTAACAAATTTGAGTTGTCCATATCTCCCCACTCATCAATCAATGACAATGTACCACATTTCTACCAACTTGCTACTATTGCGCCATGCTATCAAAACCATGGCTTGCCAATATGCGGGTTTCTCATGACTCTCAGTTGGTTGGAGGTAGACAGGTTTTGATGCTTCGTAGTCATTTTAGTGGGCTACCAAGTTGCCAAGGAAAGGCTCTCTCTCTCTCTCTCTCTCTCTCTCTCTCTCTCTCTCACACACACACACACACACACACACACACTATAACAGTGATACGCATGCACACACAGAGCGTGTATACACATGCAAACTATCAGGTGCACAATTTTGGCTACTACAATCTGTATGTTGTTGAAAAAGGTTGGATTTTCATGTTCTACATTGTCTCTCTCTCTCTCTCTCTCTCTCTCTCTCACACACACACACACACACACACACACACAGATTGACAACAACTTGTCAGACTCACAAATTTGACTATTGTAAGTCGTTGGGAAAGGATGGAGTTGCAATCCGAACTACTTTATGCAATTTTTGAAGGCTGGGACTCAACATCTTAATATCGGCATTGATCCAACGAGCTATGCAAATCAACCAAAAATGCGACGTGTGGAGGCCCTCTTCTTCCTCTAATTTTTCGAGGTCCATTATAAAGAGTATAGATAATGGACTATTGAGTAATAGTAGAAAACTATTATGTACGCAAGTGCTCGAGAAAAACCTAGGTTTAGTGCAATCCCACCTACAAATTTCTCAACTATATCTTATGCACCTTGGAGGCCCCTTCCATGTCACATAAGGAACGGGCTTTGGGGGGGGGAGGTGGAGGCCAAGGCAAAGAAAGAGAGAGAATGGATTGGGTGCCAAGGAAGGGGGCATCTCTCGCTCTCTCTCTCTCTCTCTCTCTCTCTCTCTCTCTCTCTCGGACGGGCCACACACTTGTATAATTTAATTTGAAGATTAGGACACCCACAACATTGCAAAAAAAACATAGGTTTAGTGTAATTCCACCTACAAATTTAAATATTTACCTCTAATTTTTTAATTTTTTTATTTTCAACAGCACTCACTCAACGATACTGAATTAGAAACATAAAAAATACAACATCGCCATGCTCCAACTGAGCCATGGATGCAAAAAGAATGACACTTAACATCACAACCTTGACTTTTAAATTGAAAGACCACCTCCAAAGTTCAAAGAAACTACAAAGTTCCTGAAAATCTAAGTCAAAGTTTAGAGAATCTACAAAGTGCAAAGAAGTTTATTGCAAAAACCTTCAAATTTTATAGTAAATTTGCCTCTAATTTTTTTGGAAAAAATCATAGTATAGATAAATACTCTAAAAAACCTAGATCTAGTATAATCTCACCTACAAATTTAGAAATTTATCTCTATACTTACAAAGTATTAAAAAATTGAGTGTAAAAGCCTTCAAATATAATAAAGTTACCATCAAATTTCTCATACCTAAGTTTTTCATGTTTTTGGGAAAAAACATTGCGCCTCAACTCGATTCAATGTAACCCCTCTTACAAACTTTTATGATTTGCCTCAAAAAATTTAATTTGACTTTAAGCGGTTGAAAAAATCTAAGCTATGTGTAATCCCATCTACAAATTTTGAGATTTACTTATAAATTTTAAGTCAACCTAAAGGAAACCACAAAGCTCACAAAAATGTAGCGTAAAAACCTTCAAAAATATCGAAGAGTTGTTGGAGTTGCCTCCCATTGTCCGCCTTTGCCATCTGTTGAGGTCCGCTCTTGCCTTGGATATGCACGCTTTCTGCCTTGGATTCATTGGATCAAACTTTTTTTATTACGTCGATTCTCGATTCTGTAGATGTCAATTGTCAATTCTCGATTCTCGATTGCAAATTGCATCGATTGTTGATGTAAGACCAATGTTTATTCTCCCTTCCCTCTGACTCTAGTTCCGGTGTGAGAGCCCTCTCTCTCTCTCTCTCTCTCTCTCTCTCTCTCTCTCTCTCTCATACACACACACACACATAGAGTATGATTTGCATGGACCATTCTCTATTTCTCAGCACACTCATCCACACATAAAAGTATAGAATGGTTCTCTCTCTCTCTCTCTCTCTCTCTCTCTCTCTCTCTCTCACACACACACACACACACACACACACACACACACACACGCACGCACGCACATGCACACACACAATGTATCTAAGACATCCACAACAAATTATTAGACTCCCACGAATGAATGTCGAGCTCATTGCACTTCATTAATGCAATGCAAATGTGGAAGACCTCCGCAACGCTCCAATACCACAAGAAATGGCACGCCAACTCTATCTCTCATACACACACCTGCAATCAACGGGTCTCTCTCTCTCTCTCTCTCTCTCTCTCTCTCTCTCTCTCACACACACACACACACACACACACACACACACACTAACACGGATGTGCCGAGATCGAAGATCATTTACCACATGGAAGGTTCATTATGAAAACGTGTTGAGAGAGGTTAATTGGGCGACACATAGAGGGGATTTCTTCATGGCCTTAAAAATGCAAAGTAGAGCTACTCTTCAAATGTCTTTCAGAAAAGAAGTAGTCAGTGGTCACCGTTGACATTTGAGGACCAAAGTGAAACTCCATGGCCTTCCCAAGAACTGTAAATAATATAAATGTAGAAAGAGTACTACTTTTTTGACTTTACATTACCAAAGACTAAGTTCTAATCATTTGACTTTACATTGTCAGCAAGCAATCAATCAATCAATCAGAAAGTCTTTTCATTTTTTACCATCTAAGTACTTAACTCTTCACTTTTGCATTTCAAATGAAATGTTTCCAAAGGTTTTCTTTGAAATGAACCAGAGTGTGACATGTGGAGGCTTTCTCCTTCCTTCAAAATTTTAAGCTGCATTATAAAGAGTATAGAAGATAAGAAAATAGTAAAATCTTTAGGTTGAGTTTAACTAGAATTATATAAGGTGAAGCAATATTCAAAAATGTCTCTTTTATTAAGCGATCGAGTGTCTTCCTCGCAAAGAAGCAAACCAGATATATTAGTAAATTTTTTAAAATTTGTAGAATTTTTTAGCTAAGTTTTGACATCATTGCACCGATTTTTCTTCTCTTTATCATGGTTTTCTCATTAATATTATATATATATATATATATATATATATATATATATATATATATATATAACTAATAAATATATATATATGTGTATGTGTATGTATGCAGTATAGAACTTACTAGAATTATATTGAAATAAAAATATATATCTAGTACTTTAAAACCAAAATAACATTTAAGGTAAATCTCAATCATCACTTAAAACATTGAAAGTATCCTAACCCAATACATCTCTAAGCCTTCTTTTAGAAAGCAAAAAAAGATACTTTGTTGCCATGTATCACTAATCAACAAGCTTTTTAACCAATGGTCCATAATTGCACCAAAATGTAACCCTTTTACAATGGCCTTATGGAGTCCCAAAAAAACAATGTGAAAGTTCATTATGATCTACATATGGCTATGTGAGAGAAAACAAATAAAATTTAAATAACATTTAAGGTAAGTCTCAATCAAGCCATTTTTTTAATGTTCTTCTAGTCGGTACTCGCTACTCGCAAATGGCTTATATATTATGAAAGGGCCCCAATAATAAGGTAATTGGTGCACATTGCATATTAGTATTTTGAAACAAAATAAAACAAAAAGGAAGTAAAATAAAAAGACACATTAAAAATCAAAACAAAAGAATATTTTAATGCTTTCAAATAAGCATAGAAAATAATTAAACAATTTAGTGAGGTGATTGTTTTTTTGAAATCTTCAAATGAGAGAATCGTTTATCAATACCTCAGTGTTTCAGAAAGATGTGTCTGAACTTAGGCTTAAGTCGATCGAAAATAAGATTAGCAGGTTGCAAAGGATGGCAAAGGAGAAAAAACCCGATAAAATATACTAGAAAATAGTTCGAATATTTTGCAAATTTAAAGATTTCTACTAGTATTTTCATTTTGTATTTGTATAAGGAGAAAACTTGCCGCTTTGACAAAAAGAACTTTCTCGAATACTGCATCATAAGATTAAACTCCTATTAATATTTTGTTTAATGTTTTGATCTCTAAAGTCATTTTCAAGCATGCAGAGAAAGTAAATGCTGCCTAGCATTCTAAAACAATAGAATGCAACAAAAGTAAAGACAGGATATGAAATGAAAGGTAAGTCTTCATCATGCATTGAAAACTATGAAAGTAATCCCCCTAACCCAACCCAACACTAAGGGTTTCTTTTAGAAAGCCAAAAGGGGAGGGGGGGGGGGGGGGAGGGGACAAAGTGAAAGAGAGGGGAGGAATTAAGGAGGGGGGCAACGCCTTGGGAGAGGGGAGGTGTGGGTGTGTGTATGTGTGTATGTATATGTATGTTTGTATGTGTGTGCGTGTGTGTGTGTTTTTTTTTTTCCCAAAATATCCCAAAAAGTTAAAAAAAATTACCCAAGAGCGTAACAAATAACCGAAAAATGCAAAATTTAGCCCGAAAAATATGGGAAAGTCCCGGGCTCGTGAAGAATACGTCGACGGATTTGGCTACCCAATTTTGCCTAAATTTTCATCAATTTTTGGTCAATTAATTGATTTTTTTGGCATTCAAGAGGCAAAAAATTACCAAAAAATCACCGGAAATTTTTTGAAAATTAAGCAACCCCTTTAGCTCACTTAGACACACATTCTCACCAAGAATCACCCGCTAATTCATCATACATACCAAATGGTAGCAAAAGGCGAGATGTTTGGAGCGTTTTTGGCCCGAATCGACCCAAATCAAATCCGAATGAAGTGCAACTTTCCAAATCACTTTGATACCATATCGGAAACACAAATGTAGCACCAAAATGCATAAACAATCAAAACAACTCAATATGGCATCAAAAGCATACTTTCCAAATGACGATTTCAGAGAAAACGCTAAGTGCTTGACTACTTGAATGCACAAACCAAATCAGTGTTTTTGCAAACACAAATACACTTTCCCGGATGTTCAATTGCACAACTTGAATGCTCAATGCTTATACCAACAAACTGATGACCAAATCACACAAATCTGGCATTAAAAAAAATGGCATTCAAACGGATTTCAGAGAGCACACAAAGCACTAAATCCCAAACACCAAACCACCAATGCACACAAGGGATGTAGACCACTTACATGACCATAATCAATGCATCGAATCCAAGTCCAAATGACTATTACACACCGTGTGTGTACGCGAAGCTCTGGATCCGGTGTTTTCACCTACAAGCAACCAGATCCCAAATGCATGATTTGCAACCAAACATCAACGATTTCAACCCAAAATCATGCACACCTTGCCTCTAATTAGGCACAACCATACATGTGTAAGCTCAATTGTTAGTACATTAGTGAGAAATTAGTGTGTAGAAAGAGGAAAAAACCGCAAAATTAGTCTACATGCTACCAAAATCAAAACCTACCACCATTCCTACAACCATAAACCAAAACCTAATGAAGATTAGTGAACTCAAACCATCACACGGGTGATCCTCTAGCTTAGGCGCTCGATCCCCGGCCCCGACGCCAATGTTGGCGGTCGTAGCATAGAGCTCAACCCACCGACATAATGTCAATCCGGTGGATCGGAACCCGGCTAGTGCATGGAGGCGTGGATGCACCAAATGTGATAGCTTGAGGACTCTAGGAAGAGGGAAAAAGCATAGGAATAGAAGAGGGAAAGCTCGGGAAGCTAGATCTACACACACACACTCAACCTACACTCTAAGTCTCTACACATGAGGACATTGATGCTTCCCTTGCTCTCATCTCAAGCACACACACTCTAATCACACATTAAGCACACACACGGAAGCCTAATTAGATCAATGCATGCAATACACGTACACACACACTTTAATCTATCACACATGTGAAGCTAGAATGCTCCAACAAGAGGGAAACTTGAGAGAGAAGAGGAGATTAAGACTTAATCAAGCAACAACAACACACATAAGCATGAAAGACAAGAGCAAGTAGAGAGACTTAGCTTCCATTAACCCCAAACGTCGGCTACATGTGTATGAGGAAGCTCCAAGCTCCATAGCCACTTCTCTTCTTCTTCTCCACACTCACCTCACACTCTCTTGAGCTATCTTTGCTCTCCGAGAGTTGGCTCTTCTAAGAATGCCCTTTCACATCTTGTGAATTGAGTTATATGCAAAGAGCTTCTAAGAATGGACGGCCGGCCAAAAGTGTAAATGCATGTAATAGGCATCTAGGCTCATCTACTCATAGACGTACAAAGTGGAACTCAAGTAGAGCCCGTAGATACAAAGAATATGTGTATACACATATGTGTACACACCAATGAAGCACAATGCATGTCGTTGGCACTCGCCCGTCAACACTTGGATACTTGCTGAGCCATCCATCCCATCTTCTGTCTGCTAAGGTTTCCATCAATGCAGGCTTCAACTCTTGCAAAGCAGCAAGAACATAGTATGCCGTAGCAAACCTTGTTGTGCAAAATATTTGCAAAGCTTTATTTGGTGACTTGGTTCGAAAAAGAGCATACGAAAATTGATGCTCTCTAATGAATTTCACCACATGATTTGCATCCAATAAAGTTTGCTTCACACATGCCATCTTACCAATATCTTTTAAACGCAAATTTAAAGTGTGAGCTGCACATGGTACCCAAGAAATCTCCGGATACTTGACTTGAATAGCTCTTCCTGCTCCTTTGTAGTTGGCCGCATTATCTGTGACAATAGCAATCACATTCTTTGGTCCACCTGCCTTTGCAATTGCACGCTCATACACCCCTGCTAGGTAGGTGATAGTCTTCTCTTTCAATGAGCTGTCAATTGCTTCCACGAACATAGCCCCTCTAGGGTTAATAAGCATTACATTGATTAAAGGTTTTTTCTGACAGTTAGTCCATCCATCCAATGCTATGGTGCATCCATATGCTGGAACAAACTCTAGCACTGTGCGTTTGAGAATGGCTTCAGTACTCTCTTTGACTTTATCAAGATATTCAGTTCGCGTCTTGTTATAGTCAGGAAGCACAAATCCTTTTTTGGCTGTACTCATCAAAGCATCTTGAAATATTGGATTGCGCATAGCATTGAACGATATGCCACACGCAACAAATGCTTGTGTCCATTTTAAATGCAACTCAAGCAACCATTGTTTACCTAATGCTTCAGGCATTATCTGTCCATTGGATGACGCTCTACCGGATTTTCTTGTGCTAGGAACTCCTCCTGATGTAGAAGCATGTCCATGAAGAGGGTTCAATTGAGAACTTTGATCCTTTACTTGAGTGGTACACACCTCTTCTGTTGCCTCATTGCATACAGATGGTTCAATATTCGCATGAATATCTTTAGAAACATCACCTTTATGTTTAGCTGCAAGAATCAACTTCACTTTGCGAGAATACATGGCAAATTTTTCATGAATATCTTTTGGTGGTGCCCCGCACTTTTTAACATTGCCAGGGACTTTAAATAAATGCTCTTTAATTTTGGTTGCATTACCATTGAACTCGTGGCCACAAGATTTACATTTAAGTCGAGATGTATTTCTCCCAGTTTTCAACTCATGCACATAACTCCACTCTTGTCCTTTCACCATGATGCACAAAAGTAGTTTGCTAGTAATGTAGTTTTAGGACAGGAGTGGATGCATGGTTTAGGAAACACATTGTACACTAGTTATGAACACAACTCCTTATCCTTTATGGACAATGGTAAACATGTGCTTTTTCTTGATGAGAAAAATATACCATTTGCACCTCTTATATGTACAGTCGAGCTTTCTATTTTACAGAAAGAAGATTTAGTAGATGAAATCTTTTTGTGTTACTGCTTGTCTATTCATTGCACAAAATCTACAAGTCCCACCACATTCGATGGTGACCCTTATGTGCTTCTGTGGACCCATGTATGGATGGGGCCCTTGGCATCAATTGGCATGCTATATCCATAGCGTGACACTTATGGTTTGTGTCTCAATGCAGCATCCCTTTTAGATCGAGGCATTACCCATGCAAAAACCCAAATACTTTGTGTAGATGGTAGATCATATACACATGGAAATATAGCTAGCTTAATCAATTGTAGTCGGGGAAGGAATGCAAGAACCTCTCTCATTGTGCAATAGAAGCCGCTCTTGCTCCATCTCCACCTTCTCCTTCACCATCTCCTTGTGTGTGTGTGTGTGTGTGTGTACGTGTGAGAGAGAGTGTGAGAGTGTGTGTGTGATTGAGCGTTGCGGCGGCACGACGGCGGCGAGGCGGTTGAGTGCGGCGTAGCAGCGTCTCCCTCTTCTTCGCGGTGCAGGAATCCTTCATTCGCAACTACGCAGGAAGGTGAGTGACACACCATTCTTCCTTGTGAGCTTGTCTGTTGTATGACTGTGTGCTAGGAGCCTTTGTGGCTCGCACACGGCGCGTAGCAAGTCCCTAGCCGTGACAGATATCTCTTGAAGGTGAAGCTGATGCCTCATAACCGTTTGCCTCACATAGCATGGGAGGTAGGATGTAAGCCGCAAAAGAACCACAAAAGCAAGTTTCTCACCTCTAGCCTTGTTGAGGACATCAGGAAATGGTTCTCTAAATGGAATGCGTTAGCACATGTGGACATGCATGTAGAGGCAGGTACCGAGCATGAGCACGAAGTGAATTTTGAACTACAATTACTTGAGGCCCTCCACAGCAAATGGAAGAATGCAATGCACAGGTCCAAGTTTGAATACTATTGCAAGCACATAAACATGAGATACTGGGAAGAGTACAAGACCGGGGAAACCAAAATACATATCAGGACACCCATGTCTTACCGTGCAAGATGGGCCATCACCTTGATGCAACAAGATCACACATGCTCAAAAGTGAAACGGGAGGATGGCTGAATATTGATGCAAACATGAGGAGATGCACTCAATGCAACTTGAGCTCATTGGAAAATGAGGCACATGTAACCCTTGAATGTCCAGCATATGCACACATTCGGGTCGACTTTCCCCAACTTATTCAAGGATGTACTACATTTGAGGAGCTTCTCTCAAGAACACACCCCTCTCCAGTAGCACTAGGCATCTATCTTGCCAAAGTGCTAGAACATCACACCACACTCAGAAACAAAATCACCACAGAATCATTACACGTCCCCTCCTTCACATGGGAAGGGGGGAGTCTCATATATGAGATTTTGGGTCCCATGGGTCATTTTGCCCCCCCGAGGACGTAAATACATCATCATCATCTCTCTCTCTCTCTCTCTCTCTCTCTCTCTCTCTCTCTCTCTCTCTCTCTCTCTCTCTCTCTCTCTCTCTCTCTCTCTCTCTCTCTCTCTCTCTCTCTCTCTCTCTCTCTCTCGTGTTCGCGAAAAATGTGTCTCAGCTTAATATCGTGCCGTTTTCAATTTCCAAAATGTTGGTTCATGGCAAGGTGGAAAAGGAGAAATTCCACCCCATAATAGAGAAAAATAGTGTAAAATAGTATGCTTCTTATATAGTATAGGTGGACACTATAAGAGAGAAACTGCTCCTATTATTGCAGAATAACAAATGAAAAAGGAGAGAGAAAAAACTACATTGGGCGGTAATAGAAGCCGCAATGGTTTGTCAAAAATATGCACAGTAAAGTCGCGGGTATATAGCTGCACTTATTATCGCATTTATTGCCGGGTCTATTATCATGGATATTGCTGCTATACGCCTATTAAAAAATAAAGGTGTTCATTTGGGCCACACAAAAAATAAACAATAGAGTTTTGAATATACCTTACCTTAATAATTTAAAGTGCAAGATGAATAAATTTAAAAAATACAAATAATATAATAAATTTAGTTCATTTGTATATACATACGCTCATAGAGTTTTTCTTGTGCCACATTGGGACTGTAAGAGAGGACTACAAATAATTTTCTATCTGTCCAAGTCCTCCTCCTCCTCATCATTGTCCATAGGTTCATACGTTTGATTACCCTGACTCTACATTTACCAAAACCAAATTAAACAAATTAACAATTAATACAATATTATTTGTTTAGACTTACTGCCTATAGAGATCTGACTACTGATTCAAATTGCTCGGGAGAGATGTGATGGTTCTCCAACAACCATCACCAAGTATCAAATTCTGTGTGCCCCTCTCGATACTTGACCATCTCTCTAGTTGGGCGATTCAGATTGATATTTTCCTAAGTTAAAAATAACAAAAGAAATTCATAAACTTTTTTTTTTTGTGAAAAGTTTTGGCTCCACTTTAAAAAAACTTAAATATTTGTCCCTTCAAGCTACTTTGCCTCCCGAACCATAGTGTGTGGGAGTTTGTCTGGCCCAAGCTTCACGCTGTTGTCTATAGGATGAGCCCATTGCACCTTGCTTTCCCTTTTCCTGCATGGCCCACTCATACTCCGCATCTGCCATGTTGTGGCTGCGATAGCTCATGTTTCAATTTGCGACGTGGTTAGTCTTTCCGTGTCGTACCTTGATTGCATGTTTTTCAAAAGCATTTGGGAATCAAGCATGCAATGCTTTCTCGATGTATCGTGCATGATCAGGTTGCTAGTCTCTGAACTTTATAAAACAATTCTTATATGTCAAGTATGTAAGAATATGAAGGTGGCATCGAAACGCCATGCCCTGTGCTGTACCAAAATCCACTTCCCCGCCATACATTACTCTATAGTAGCACCCATGCATGACTGGCACGGGTGCATTAGTATCCCCGTCCTCTGCACCTGGGGTGGTACCAATGAAGCCACAGGATCCCCTGCCACTCCGCCTGTCTCAACGCTCGCTGCCCTGAGACAAAAGTTGGCGCGCGTTTCTAGAAGAAGTGCGTCATTGATGCTTGGGTGAAACACGAGTGGAGTGGAGTTGCATGGGGCCTTGCGATGGAAGGGGAGTGGGACCCTCCAATGAAAGGGACGTAGGTCGGTAAGAAGGGACCATAGAAGGAGGTGACTTGGGTGCGAGGCTCTGGACATAGGGACTCCCTCCCTAGCCCCCTCATGGTGTGGTCTACTAAGAAAGACTGTAGGTCACAAGCTGTTTTGCTGAGTGTAGTGACCAAATAATCCCTCCGTCAAGTGTAGTGGCTCGTCTCGTAAAGAGATCAGCAGCTGGAGGTCTGGATCACCAACGAAGAAACCTGGGTAGATGGACCAACACCTTCGTAGTTGTAGGAGGTCCATGCCTGCAAATAACAAAGAGAAACCTACACTCCTGCTCACAAAACAATAGCTACAGATAAGCTTAATTTCAATACTTAGACTTACTGCCTGAAGACTCGGGTTCACTAGAGGCGACATCCACCCTGGATAGGATCCCATCTGGGACGTGAACCAACCAAAAGAAGAATGTGATGGTTGCTCCCCACCAGATGGTCTCTCGTCTGACATCTACATTAAAGGTTGATAAGTATCAAGGCCTAGTGCTACATCTATTTTGCATACCTCTACATGTCTACATTTAGTCCTCTCTCTACACCTAAACATACATATACCTAAACCTAAACATACGTATTCATCTATCTCGAGCCTCATCTTGAGGTAAGATGCCTTTTGCCGGGGTTGTAGCAACACCCCCGAAGATGGATAACACCACCCACCTTCAAAATGAAATTGAAAGACTCTGCAAGGAGAACGATGAGCTGAAACAAATATTGGTGGTCATTGAGGCTAGGCTCACCGCAGTGGAGAACTCCAAGACAAAAGAGATGGAGTAGATGGAAGTCAAGCTCAACAAACAAAGGTAGAGGTGGAGACCTCTCTCACCAAGACGGTCAAGAATCAAGTGCAAGAGGTCGTCCTCCACAAGATCGACAATCGTGTGGCATCCATGCTACGCAACAACAGCAACAAGATGATATAGCTCTCAATGTTCACATTGGTGGGATTCCAAGGAACTAGCAAGGTGAGGGGGATCTCAAGTTCCACGAATCCTTTGCTCGCATCCAATCAACAACCCACATGATACAGTGGGATCTTACCACAATCAACTCCCTTACACATGAACAACGTACTAACCATGCCATCATCACTTTCAAGACCAAGGCAGACCAAATCGAACTCCTCAAGCAATTGAGGCTTCTTAAAGACACCAAAATTTGGTTTGCAGAAGACCTTACTCTCACCCAACTCAAGCAGAAGAAGGTAGAACTACAAAAGATGCGAGAGGCGCGCAGTGTAGGAAAAGGGATAGTTTACCGAGGAGGCAATGCCATTATCCAAGAGTTTCGAACTCCCAAACCGGCTCCCCCCTCATCTACCCCTCCGTAGGCTTTGTTCATTTTACCTTCTCTTTTTGTTCACCCCTCGCTAGACCCTCAGTCCTTAATTGAGATGTATCTGACAATGTACTGTTTTGTGTTCGGTCCCATAGGTCATATCTGACCTCCATGGATGATAATGCAATCTCTCTCTCACACTCTCTCTCTCTCTCTCTCTCTCTCTCTCTAGTGCATCCATTTTTTATCTAGTAGACAACAATTCAATCTTTTGATCATAACTTCATCATCTGAACTCAAATTTGGGTGATCTATAGCCTCAATCAAATAGTACAACGCCCTCTACGCATTGATGTAAAAGACAACAAAAATTAGACTTATGGAAGGCATTTTTGTAGAGCAGCACTTTTGAGGTGAACAAATTTAGGAAAGTTGAATCGCATCTCTTATTGTACATACAATGTCTTCAACCAAGGTCCACAATCATTGTAGAAAATGATCCAAAAATCTCCTAGTGTGGAGATAGCAACACAACCACTCAACCAATAACATTGGAAACCATGATCCACAACCATTGTAGAAAATGATCATGGCAGACTTGGTATCGTTGCAAGAGATTGTAAACAAACAAGGTGAAGACTTACGTGCACTTGCAATGGAGAATAGCATGCTAAGGGTTCCTGTGGTTGAGAATGAGAATTTCAAGAGGACACTTGAGATACAAACAACACATTTAATGAATCTTGAAGAGGAATTCAAGGAATGTAAACACTCTCTTGTGGACTTGAATGCTTTGAAGGAGCACATGAGTAAAGTAGAGCATGACCATGTATTGACAGAGGAGAAATTTGACACCATGAGCCGCGATGTATGCAACAGGAAAAATGTATGCACAAACAAGTATTGGGATTATGTAGGTGGTAGCAATGTAGTTTCTAATTCCTCCCTCGTGCATGTTATGGCTCAAACAAAGAATGTTGAGAATGTGGATATGGAGGAGTTGAAGAAAAGGGAGCGACGTTCCAAGAACATTGTTATTGGTGGAATTCCTATATGTTACCATATACATGTGGTAGTGATGTGTGTGAACACACTTAGGATCATCGGGGCATTTTTCCCTCTTTAGGAGGTTTCCCCCCCCGTGCGTTGTATATACACCCATCATTCTAGGGCTATCTATTTTTCCACTGCACACTAAGTAAAACTCTCTCTATTGTGTGCCTTGAGCTTCTTCGTCTTCTCCAAGCTATGTATATTTTCTTGCTACCCTAATTCCAACAATTGGTATTAGAGCAGGTTGCATCCTCCCGGTCTTAGTCACCAGTAGCTCCAACACACGCCTACTCACTTTCTCATATTTCTGATTCGGGCTCATTTCAGCCTCCGTTTCCACTACATGCAGTACTACACAGGCTATTTTGTCATTTTGTGCAAAAATTTTGTCAGTGTTGTTTTCAACATAATAGGTCCCTTACAGTCTTCTACGGTTTGTTCCATATAGCACGTGTTGTTTCCACTTTGTTTCTCCTCTTTTTGAGCAGTTTTCACATTAGGTGCAGGCATTCGCCATGGCCGATAACAACACAAATGTGTTCAAGATGTTTGTTGTGATGAGGAAAAATTTGATGGGGATAATTACCCTATGTGGGCTTACATGATGCAACATGTTCTTGTGTCAAAGGGTGTTTGGAATATTGTGCAAGGCATTGATGTACGTCCTGGTCCTGAGGATGTAGGCGATGTTGAGGATGTTGTAGGTCTTGCTGCAAGGATTGTTGCTATTAGAGTTGTTTTGCCTACGGCAAAACAAGCTCGTTGGAATGTAAAAGATACACAAGCTCATGCATTTATTGCATTGTCTATGAAGTGCACTATTACTCCTCACATTCGTTCAACAAAATCTACAAAACACGCTTGGGATATTCTAGCTGGTCTTTATGCAAGCCACAATGAGGCTAAAATTGCATTCTTGCCTAAAGACCTGGAATCAAAGTTTATGCATGAGTAAGATGACATGGACACTTTTCTTGCTGTTGTCAAAAATATCAATGAGCAACTTATTTTTGCAGGTGAAGTCATTCCAGACAGTTCCCTTGTGCAGACTATTCTTGATGCCTTGCCAGATTCTTACCAGACTTTTGCTAGTACTTGGAGACTTATGACCCAAGACTATTCTTGATGCCTTGCCAGATTCTTACCAGACTTTTGCTAGTACTTGGAGACTTATGACCCAAGGAAATCCTGAAGTTGTCAAGTTTGATGCATTATGCACATTCTTGTTGCAAGAGCCACTTTCCAAAAAAAACAAGACAAGATATCATGCAATTGAATAGGCTTTATTGCTGCTCAAAGAAAAGGTGGTAACAGTAATGCAGCCACTTCTCATTGTTCTTCTGCAAGTCAAAAATCACCTGCTCCTAATGCTTTTGATGGTAGCAATTTGTCTGGAAATTCTGGGGATAAGGGCAAAAAGAAGATGTGTTGCCATTATTGTAAGCAATTGATCACTTGATCAAGTAGTGTCCTAAGTTGAAGACCAAAGACTCAAGAGGCTAAGAAGAAAGAGGGTGGTTCCATTGCAAATGTTGTTTCCACTACAAATACAGCTATTGTCGAGTCTTTTGTGAAAGGATACTATGGTTGATGTTGATGGAGAATGGCCTTTTAGTGCAGAGTGTACATATAATCATGTTGTCCATGATGCATGCATGTCAGTTGCTGCAGATTCACATGTGTTGTATTTTGATAGTGGTGCTACAAAGCACATTAACTCACATCATGATTTGTTCACCTCTCTTGAGTCTGTCCCTCATGGAAGTTTCTTTTGTCTGTATCTGCACTTGCTAGACTTGGTCTTGTAGTCAAATTTGTGGATGACAGATGTATTGTACATGATATCTTTTGGTGATGAAATTGTTGCATCTAGCATTTTATGTCATGGGCTATATAATCTCACTTTGTATGACAAGTGTGGACAGAATTTTGCAAATGTAGTTGTGGATTCAAAGGCTATTTCAGATGCAAAACTTTGGCATGCATGTTTTGGTCATCCGAATTTTTCCAGTTTGCTTCGTTTGATGCGTTTGCAATAATTTGTTATGGTTGCTTCTTTGCCGCCTCTTGAAGCACCTGTCAAACATGTTTGTGAAGACTATATTTTGTGCTTAGTGATGTTTGTGGGCCCATGCAAACTCCGTCCTTGAGAAATTACCTTTACTTCGTGATTTTCATTGATGATTACTCCAGGCATGCATGGGTTTATCTGCTTAAAGCAAAGTATGAGGTTTTTATGTGCTTCAAACAATTTCTGGCTATGGTTGAAAATGTCTCAAAATGTACAATGGACACCCTCCGTTCCAATCGACGGGGGGAGTATATGTCTCATGAATTTAATGAATTTCTGGCTAGTCGTGGGATAAAACACCAATGTACATTGCCTTATATGCCTCAGCAAAATGGTGTTGCTAAGAGGAAAAACAGGTCACTTACAAAAATGGCACGATGTATGGTCAAAAGTCAAGCTTTTCCGCATTCGCTTTGGCTTGAGGCCATCATGTGTGCCACTTATCTACTAAACAAGTATCCTACAAAAGCTTTGCAGTCTATTAATCTGTATGAAGCATGGCATGATAGAAAGCCTTCTATTGAGCACATGTGTGTTTTTGGCTGTTTGGCATATGCTTTGGTGCCACAAACAAAACGTAGAAAATTGGATGATAAGGCTGTCAAATGTATTTTTGTTGGTTATAGTGCTGAAAGCAAAGGTTACAAGTTGTATCAACTGCAAACAAAGCGTATTCTGGTTTCATGCGATGTTGTGTTTGTGGAAGATTCTGTTCAGCCCTTGCTGTCATCTACTAAAGATAGTAATGTAAGCTCACATGACATTTATGACACTTTGTTGCCTCTTTTCCGTGGTGGAAGTTTGAATGTAAATTCCAATGAGGAAAATGTACAGCCTATGGGGGTTTCTGAAAATGTTACAAATCAGCTTATTACTGATGCAGATGTACATGTTGTACTTGATGAGGAAAGGGTTGAAAATGAGTAGGCTAGAGGTGTGCAAAAATGGTTGGTGCATACATTGTGTGACAGTAAATTGGATGCACCTTTGTTTAGTTGCACTCATTTAGTCTCTCGCCATGCATCTTATGCATCAGATTGTATGCTTTGGTTGTGTCTAGCTTACATGATGTTGAGGAACCTCTATCTTTTGATGAAGCACAGAATTCAAAAAATTGGATGGCTGCCATGCAATGAGAATATGATGCACTTATAGAAGATTTTATGTGATTTTACTCTTGGCAAAAAGGCCATTGTTACGAAGTGGGCTTACAAGTTGAAATGCAAGCCGGATGGTGAGATTGATTGCTATAAGGCTTGACTTGTTGCAAAGGGCTATGTACAACAAAAAGGCGTAGACTATGAAGAAACTGTTCCCACTTTTTTTTTTTGCTCCCACTTGTCGTATGACTACTGTGCATTTTCTACGTGCATTGGCATCTCATTTTGGTTGGGATATACATCAATCATACATTGTTACTACTTTCTTGAATGGTGACATATTTGAGGAAGTTTACGTAACGCACCCTCGTGGTTTTGTCAAGAAAGGACAAGAGGATAAAGTGTAAAAATGTAACAAAGCTTTGTATGGGTTGAAGCAATCTCCTTGTGCTTGGTATGAGAAGGTTGACACTCATTTGGTCAAACGAGGCTTTCGTAAACAGTCCAACAGAAAGCACATTGTATGTAAAGCGTGAGGGTGATGTACTTCTTATTGTGGTTCTTTATGTGGATGATTTGCTGATCACTGGACCAAATGAGAGACATATTGCTGAATTTAAGGCTGTTTTGAATGCTACCTTCAAGATGAAAGATTTGGGGTTGTTGCATCATTACTTGGGTATATAATTAAAGCAGTGTGATGCTGGTATTGCCTTGTGTCAAAAAAGTTACATAGATACATTGCTATGTATGTTTGGAATTGAGGATCACAAACCTACTGCCACTCCCATGGATGAAGGTTTGAAATTGAGTCTTCATGATGTTGGTGATCCTGCAGATGTCACTCTCTACCAAAATGTTGTTGGATGCCTCGTTTATGTATACGACATGAGGCCATATATTCAGTTTTCAGTCTCACAGGTCATTAGATTTATGCATAGCCTAAGGTCTAAGCATTTGTAGGCTGTCAAGAGGATTTTTTGCTACTTGAGTGGCACTTTACATCTTGGCTTGTCTTATCCCAAGGGGGGATCATTGCTGCTAGACTTACATACTTTTTTGGACTCAGATTGGGCTGGTTGTTTTGACACACGTGTCCACAAGTGGTTGTTCACGCTTGGCAGCTCATGCATATCATGGTTGAGCAAGAAGCAACCTACTATGGCCACTTCTAGTTGTGAGGGTGAGTACATGGAAGTCTTCACATCTACATTTAAGTGTGTGTGGCTCAGATGCCTTATGGTTGATTTGCGTGTGTTGGATAGGACACTGCCAACACTGATAGTCAGAGAGCATTGGCAGTTGTTTACAAGGAACCCAATTTTTCATGCTCGCACAAAGCACATTGGGGTGCATTTACACTATGTCAGGGAGAGGCTCTTAATAGGAGAGATCAGCTTGGCTTATGTGCCAACACAGAACAACCTTGCAGATCTTTTCACAAAGGCATTGTCTTGTGAGTAGTTCGACGCTTTTTGCAAAGCTTTGGACTTACTCCCCTTTGTGGACTAATCATGTCCTCATGGCATGGCACTTCCCTTTACTCTATGTGCCAGCTCTTGTTCACGGAATCACTCCAGGGGGAATTTGTTACCATATACATGTGGTAGTGATATGTGTGAACACACTTAGGATCGCTAGGGATTTTTTCCCCTCTTTAGGAGGTTTTTTCCCCCCGTTACCTTATATATGTGGTAGTGATATGTGTGAACACGCTTAGGACCGCCGGGGCATTTTTTTCCCTCTTTAGAAGGTTTTTTCCCCCATGCATTGTATATACGCCCATCATACTAAGGCTATCTATTTTTCCATTGCCCATTAAGTAAAACACTCTTTATTGTGCGTCTTGAGTTTCCTTCATCTTCTCCAAGCTGTGTGTGCTTTCCTGATATCCTTATTCCAACACCAAAGAGAAATTAGAGTTGCCTCCTTCTCTTGCCATTGTAATATCTTCAAAACCCACTTTGGCATGTCCCAAGGTATGGTCTATGGAGCACATAGAGTGGGTAAGCAAGGAGCTCCTCGCTCGGGAGAACGGCCAATTGTATGCCCCATGCCAGATGAGACAAAAAAAAAGATTATCCTTCATAATAGTTGGATTTATTTGAGGGATACAAAATGTTTTGTATGTAAAGATCGTACTATTAAGCAACAAAATATGCGTTGAAGGCATATGAGGAGAGGAATAAGAAAAACAAGAAGATCTCTCATGAAGAAAATGTGCCCAAGGAGGAGGCAAGTCCCTCGAGAAAATAGGAATGCACGACCTATGAGGCCGAGTTACAATTGAAAATATGATTTTGGAATTGCAATGGATACCCATGGAATGCGAGGGTTGTCACTGATGAACTAACAAGCAAAGCCGATGTTGTACTTCTTGTTGAAACTTGGGAGCATGATACACAAAGAATTAACGGCTTGGAGGATTACGATGTACGTTCATTGATGTAGTCAAAGAATCTCAAGCAACAAAGAGGACAATGAGGGGTAGCATGTATAATTAATAAAGGATTAGAAGATTTTGTATCAATTGCGAATGATGGCAAGTACAAACTTTATGTATGGCTGAAAATTATGACACCAAAAAGAGCACCCATTTTTGTAGCTGGTTGCTACATTTCTCATCATGATTCCCCCTTTGATGTTTGCATGGATAAAGATCAACCATTTTTTGATTTAGAAGAGGACATTGATTATTTCATTAGCGAAGGTGATTTTATTGTCTTTGGGGATATGAATGATCGCACAAAAACATTGCAACATAATACTCAACAATTTGATATGTCAAGGGAGTTGGAGGAAGCTCACTTGTACGATCGTACTTCAATGGATGAGAAAGAACGGATCACTATGGAAAGTTATTTTTACACATGTGTAATAGCACAAGTATGTTGATTGCCAATGGTATATCTTTGTGCAGTGGAACCAATGGATTTACATGTAGAAAACATAATGGGAATAGTGTGATTGACTATGTGCGACTCTCCGAAGCCATCATGTATTTCATACAGAGTTTTATTTTTGGCCAATGGACCTCAAAATCAGACCATTGGACCTTATGTATTCACCTTTCATGTGGAGAAGCAACTAAGCTTGATAATCTCAGCCAAAGGGAAGAGAATTTATCACTATGAATGGATTTCAAACGGACACCAATGTACATTGAATGGTTGAGAAAAAGTTATGTATGACAAAGCTTCAATATGAAGCACCATTGAAAACTAAATGGGAAGCTTTCAAGAAAGTAATTTGTTCTTGTGTTGAAGAATGCTTTGCCAAGAAGCATGTCCATGGTATCAACAAAGATAGACCACACAAAAGGTGGTTTAATAAAGAATGTTAAGATGCTCAAAAGTCCTTGATAAATCTTGACGCAACTATGGAAAAAGAAAACTATCAAAGTCATTTCCATACATACAAAGCATGGATTCAAAAGAAAAGAAGAAGATGAAAAGTAAATCAATAATTTTTTCAAGTTCAAGAAAAGGCACATCCGTATGGAAGATTTTAGAGAAACTTGAGGGGCAAGTAGGTTGAGAATTTTGGTAACTTCAAGAATCTTGTGGATATGTACACACATTGTTGTAATGTCTGTTGCCCGTAGAGGAGCAATAAGCATTACGGGAATGAATACCCTCACACTGCCTTACATTATATGAACACCAAAACACATGAAGGCAGAATAGAAGACAAGTCACAGAAACAGAACATCGTCTTTTTCATTGATATGCAACCGAACACAGAGTACAAGAAGGAAAGTATATTGATAACATGAACATTAGAGACATCCCCAAAGACTGGTATGCCCCCCCATATACAACCGCTGCTCCAGCGCAGATCATGAACGGTGAAAAACCCCGTTCTGTCCCATGATATCCTATGAATAACCGTCCCAAAGCTGCATGACTCCTAATCCGCAATGTCCATAGGCTTTCCTCTCGACCTCGCTTTCGGTTTGATGTTCTTGCAGTGGCCATCTCCTGTGCACTAGAGGCTACCACTACAGTGGATGTACCCGGCATATCCACTCTGCGAGCAGGTGTTTGAGACACCCTCACAACAGGCACTTCCTGACTCTGAGTTTGTGACAATGGCGTAGTAGTACCACATACTACAAATCTGTCATCTTCAAAGTGACACAGAGGGCGAAGGGTGAGAGGAAAAACGTCCCTCAAGGGAAACACTAAAGTAACCAGCTGCCCGACCTTGGTATTTGTTGGTGTGCTACGCCCCATCTCTGCCACCACTCTTTGGCATTCTGCTAGCAATCGTTCCCTGACAATCGCTGCCCAGGCCATCGGCCCAAAGTTGGCCGAATGCAATACATGTGTGCTTTGGCCGAAATCATATAAGTTTTGTCTTGCAGCCAAATTGCCTCAAGAAACCAGCGATATGCATCCCTTATTGTTGTATCTGTGAGCCCTGATAATTTATATTCACCTTTTACTTTCAAGCCAAACTCTAGTTCTGCCTCTGCAACAGCAGGAATAACATGCGATGCTCGCACAGCACCATCACTTGGCAAGCATCAGCATCTTTAAATCCTTTCAACTGTCAATTGAATATGCTGGTTGTTGATCTGCACCACATCACCAATGGCTTATTTACAAACTAAAGAATTGAAATGGCCCCTTCACAAACTAAAGAAGAGGCATAGAAAAATTTGAACGCCTTTCTCATTCTCCTCGATCTATGGAATGTTTTAACATGCCAAAGTCACTGATAGACTCATGCACACTCTTGTAGAACCCCCCCTCCTTTTTCCTTCTCTTCTATAACTAGTAACTACTAACCACTCACCTACGCAAACATGTAGTTTAGCTTCCAATCTTAATCAAAGCAATAGATTGGAGAGTGGACTGTTGTTGTAATCACATCACGAGGGGTGTAGTTGGAGGAGAAACAAGATTTGACAATCAATGGAATAGCTCTCCCACACACCCATGAAATCCATGATACTAAAGAGAGGGGGGCGGGGGGAGTCCAAGGCAAAATCTCAAGGTGAACAAAACCCGGATAGCACGAAAATTAGGGCAAAATTAAGCCCAAACAACGCAAAATAATAGGTCCCTCGTCACCCAATTTTGAACTCAAAACCTTACAACTTAAGTTTTGTGACACATGAACTAACCATCTCACCTATGCACACATGTTATATCTTAATTTATTTTTATAACCTTTTAGGTAAGCCAACAAACACTCTTCATGTTTAAATGGTTTAAGTTGTGGTAGGGTTTAGTTTTTGAGTTGACACTCACGATTGCGATCTCTCTGGCTTTCGTGCGTGGATTTCCCGACCCTTGATCCCTTTACTTCCCTCCTCTTTAATGATGTCTGTTACTTAGCCATGAAGCCCACAAAATGAGAGTTGGGTTAATATTTGTAAATATAAGAGAGGACATCCTTGGGAGGAGGTAATTTGTAGGATTAGATTGACAAGATGTGATGTGACAAGCCTCACAGACTCACACACACACAAAAACGACAAGGTAACAAGCTCATTTCTAACTACACTTTTTTGCGATACAATTAGGGGAGCAAGGAAGGGGTGACGGATAAGGATCAACCACCCCCCCCCCCCCCCCTCCTCCCCCCTCCTTGTGGGCATTACCTAAATGTACCCTTTTGAGGTACGATCAGTGGAGGGGGGAGGAGGGTAAGATAACTCTGCGTGGGCATCCCCTAAATACAAGTTTGAGATGGCGGTGATTTTTGTCAATTTGCTTGTCAAGTTGTCAAGCGGTGGGTGGCTCAGAGTCGATAATATCTGAAAAGGAGAAAAAATTTGTAAAGGATTTCTGAAGAGTAAACGTCCCAAGTGACTGATCTCATTCTAATTTATAGAGAGAGAGAGTGAGAGAGAGGTGATCAGCTCAGAGCCTCACGCCGTCGCCGTGAGTGAGTGTTCATAAAAGCCCTCTGGAGTCAGGAGCAGTAGTATTCAGAGAGAGAAAGGAAAGAGATAGTTGGCGGTTTTGCAGGGGGACCAAGTGTGTGTGTGTGTGTGTGTGAGTGAGAGAGAGGGAGAGAGAGAGAGGTATGGATATGGCGAAAGAGGTGGTGGGTGCAGTCGAAGAGGACCCGTATCGGAAGCACATGGTCGGAGAGGCGGAGAAGGATACTGAATGGCGGCATGGCGCACCCCCCTCTTACGATGTCGTGAATGCCCTTTTTCAGCAAATGCGCACGCAGGTAAACGCCATCTCTCTCTCTCTCTCTCTCTCTCTCTCTCTCTAATGTATCGTGAGTCACTTCCTCGAGTTATCGTGTGCCAAGGGCTGGAAGGTTTTGCGCATTGGATCCAGTTAGACGGATACTGGAAGCTCATCACTTCTCTTTCTTAATCACAGAGTATTAGGGTAGCTCTGGTGATTAATCAGTGGATTAGGGGGTAGCTCTGATGATGATTAAGGGCAGTAAGGCACTGTAGAATCCATTTTCCTTTCCCATGTGATTGCGTGTAGGGCACGGCATTTGCTTTCTCGTGGGGTTATGTCTTCCACTATTTTGGAAGTGGGTGACGCGTCCTGTTATTAATGTTGGCTACTGTGGTACTACTGCTTTTGGTCCTGTCTGAGAGAGAGAGAGAGAGAGAGAGAGAGAGAGAGAGAGAGAGAGAGAGAGAGAGAGAGAGAGAGAAGGTAAACACACATTGCAGAGTATATATATGAAGAGTACACGTTTCTGTCAGAGGCTTTTTCAACTAAGTTTCACAACAAGATTTAGAAATTTTCTCATGTATGAAAATGGAGTCTTTTTCAGTGTTTTTTCATACAATGAATAACATCATGAGCTTCTGCTCGGAAGGCACCGCACACCTAGCTAGGTACGATTGGGGGCAGGGGACCGCCCTGTGACTTACCTCCTCATCATGAGCTTCTGCTCGGGAGGCACTGCACTTGTCCAAAACTTCTTGTGTTTGATTTCTACCTATTTTGTTGGGCAGGAATGGCCAAAGGGTTCTTTGGAGCAAGTGGTTCAAGACCTTGTAAAGTCATGGGAGATGGAGTTGTCTCACAAAACTCGTGCACACCACTTCAAGACTATACATCCTGAAAATTTTCGGTTCTCTGTTAATGGTGACGCTCAAACCTTATCCTTGCATCATTTTGGGTTTAACTTTGTGAGGCTTTGTGCACTCAATAATTTTGTTAAATCTAACTCCTGATTTGATCTCTTTTGTTTTGGGTTTGTTGGTTCTCTTACATTCATAAATTGGACGATGTTTTTGAGTTCTAATCTTGTGCATTCGTTAGTTGTTTCTCGTTGAAACCTCTTGGTTTGCCTTTTCGATCAGATGCGGATGTGTATAATTTTTAGTTTGTAATGAGAAAGTTAGGGCCAAGCTTTGGAATTGATTGAACTCTTGGTTGGTCATGTAGCTTCCTTCATGTTTATGCTTGCATTTCAACAGAGGCTAATAGTATTTATAATGCATACACCACCATCATACATGGTATATTGCTACATTTGTTGGTGATCAAATTCCTCTTACATAATAATTTTGAGTCCATGAGGATCACATGCTTTCATTTAGTTAGTACTTAAATCTCCCACTAAGCATTTGTGACTTAAGAGAACACTAGTATAACATTCTCCAAGGTTGCAATTGTAATGATCTCCCCTCTGTAGAAAACCATTTTCTTAGCAATTTTGGTTTTAGGAGCGAAGGTGGGACAACCGGGTTTTATGCCACAATCTAGTGTATTCTTATGATTTATAACTAAAATGTATGAATTTTGACCTTGAAAAACGAATTGTAACCATGGTTTTAATTTTCATATAGAATTTCTACACTAAAAACCAAGATATGTGAGCAATGTTGTAAATTTCTCAAGCCAAGAAACTAAATTTAGTGCATTACACTTTATTTTTTCATGATAGGTTCTCAAAAAAGTGGGACGAGAGTTATGTCTCTTCATAGACCAGCTTTCATGTGCTTTTTTCAATAGTGTGTTTTTTGAGTGTGTAGGAGATGATTTAGACCTTCCTACACGTGACTACACAATATCATAGCATGCAATTTTGTATCTTTATGATTAAAAAGAATTCTGAAGCCTTAGTAGAAAACATTCTAAGGTGTGAAATGTGTAGGGGGACAATGGATGAATGCAGAGGAGACATTGAAGGTCGGGAGCTACAACGTGTTATTGAGAACAAGCCTAAAAGGGGAACATGAAGCTTACAAGGCTATAGAAGAGACCTTTGAGACGTCTCATGATGTTTTTAAATCGACATTTCCTGGTGGGTTTGCATGGGAGGTCTTAGAGGTGTACTCGGGTCCTCCGACTGTGGCATTCAAGTGGAGGCATTGGGGTATGATGGAGGGGCCCTTCAAAGGACATGCTCCAACAAACGATGTTGTTGAGTCTATTGGCACTTGTATCGCAAAGGTGAGATCATTTTGCAAAGATGTCAATATTGTACGTGTGTTAATTAACATTGATTGTTAATTAACCTTATTGTATTGTAAGAAATGCCTTCGATCTTATGTAGTCTGTTATTATTTTTGTTGTGATGCATTAGGTGGATGAGAGCTTGAGAATTACGGATTTGGAGGTTTATTATGATCCGACTCAATTCTTGGGACAACTAATGAAAGGGGCCAAATCTCCTCAGTATGTTTACAAGCCGGGGACAATAGGCTGCCCTTTCAATAAGACTGATCATTCTGTGTGAGGAGTGTTTTGTAAAGTTCACAATACTAATATTAAGGTGGTTTATTATTTTTTGAAAATTTTAGAGCGTTTGGTTTGTTTGAAACAAGGGTATTATTACTTATTGCTTTTTGTTGCCTAATATATGGTTAGAGGTTATAGGAAATATAATATTGTGCTTAAGCTTGCTTCTTTTTGTTGCCTAATGTAAGGTTAGAGGTTATAGGAAATTTTGTGACTTGGCATGCTTTCCTATCAACTAACCAAAGGGTAATTAGTAAGATAAGATCGAACATATAGAAGTTAAACTCCGATTAATGAACAAGGCTACAATT
The DNA here is from genome assembly GCF_014529385.1 of Adiantum capillus-veneris. Taxonomy (NCBI): domain Eukaryota; kingdom Viridiplantae; phylum Streptophyta; class Polypodiopsida; order Polypodiales; family Pteridaceae; genus Adiantum; species Adiantum capillus-veneris. Next base: position 152,476,680 of record NC_140944.1, read on the forward strand.
TTAGTGCAAATTTCACATTTTTAAGTGTTTACCGCACACGCCAATATTTTGCTAACAGTTTGTCGCAAGAATGCACATATAGTTTCCACAAGTAGAAATGGAAGAGTTACGACAAGGATTTGTACATGTTGTGCAAATACAAAGATGAAGTTAGTTGTTATGGATTAGAAATGCATCAAGGAAGAGCTTTTCATGGAAAACACTGTGGTAAACCTAAGTGTTGGGAAATCAGTCATTCACAAAACATGGGAACAAGTCTCCTCATACTAGTGATGAATGAGTTGGTGCATATATATACTCACCACATGGTAGGCTTGGATGATTTATTACCTACATTTTTTAATGGCAGAGTTAATAGACAGGAGGAAGACTACTAGTGCTACTACAATTGGACTATTGACATGGTCTAGTTAGACCATGTCAATGGTCTAACTAGAGTGACGGCCATCATCTTGTTGGTTCACTCACTAGTGGTTCCATATTGTTTGTTTTAAGTTCTCATTATGTTATATTCCCCACTTATGTTTTGTAGAGAAGTTAAGAAGAAGAAATAATCTCTTTCAACCTCCATCTCTATTGAGTGCTCTATGGTTGTGTGTGTGTTGGCAAGCCGACCACCTCTCCTTTATATCTTTACATGATTCCAACTTGGTTGACGTTGAGGAGCTATACATGAGAAGCAAATAAAACGAATGAAGTGGGTGGGGGTAAGGATTTCTCCATTCTCCTTGTGTGTTGGTAATGTACCCACCCTTAGGTTTCTTGGGACGTGTCATTAACAAACTCCAATTTTGGCCATTTTTGTTGGAGGTCCAATTCGGGCACATTGGAATACAAAAATTTGAGAATTTGGAAGTCTTCCATTTTGGTATTGCAGGAAGCTTGGTCGATGACGTGATTTTCACGGCTAGTTTGTAGTAGTGTGAACCACGATATTAGGTGTATGTATGCATATTGTGGTCACATATTGTGACAAATATATGTTATTTGGTAGATTAGAGGTTTTGTGAAGATTTTTGTTTATCTGTAAACTTCTTGACAATGATGGAACGAGATCTATTGCTAGTGAGAACTTGGAAAAGAAAATTTCCACGCTTTGAAACTTTGAAGGACCAATTCTTTATTGGTATAAGGTGAACAAGAGCACACTTTAGTAGTGCCAGAGAAGAATCCTAGTCCTCAACATGTGAAATACTTAAAAGAGTGAAACCAAGGAACTTGGAACATCATCCATTGTTTTTTTTTTAAATTGTGAAGAATTTCATAATTAGGAATATTTAAGATTGCAATTTTTCCTAGGAGGCGTGGAAAAATTTGACCTCATGGCAAGGAAGTTACAGTTGAAGACAAAGCTCAACACTGTGAACAACATGGGCAAGCTCGTGAATGATCATGCTTTGAAGTTGAAGGGCATATGTAAATCTGTCATATCTAATGGTGTCATGATCAATGATGATGTGACAAGGTGAAGCATTCTTAGGCGGTTTAGGGCCAGTGTGCAAGTAGTTCAAGACTTTAGGTAGAATCACCCCAAATTAAATAAATTAAGAGAGGGGCCTATTGTCAAGCCTAACCATATCGATGGTAGCAAAGTGAGAACCAAAGATGTTTATGAGGCGTAGCTGACCTAACTAGTACATGGAATCTACAAGAGGTTGGAATCCTCTTGGAAAAACCAATCTACCTTGCCAATCTGAGTTGCTAATCTTAAGTGCATGGCATGCACTAGAAGCTAGGCTATTTTATTGCAATCGTCAAGGGATAATTTGAGGTTGCTATACGACTTCATATTCACTCAAAGTTACTACATGAGCTGTATGTTCTATGCGCATGAAATCTCTCACCTGCCTCAACAATTAGATGAAGAAAGCAACAAAATTTTGGTTGGAGCATCGAGTTCTATTTGAATAAACATTGATCGATTGGGCCTAGGTATAGTCTTATCCCCACACTCTTTTGATTCTGCAGCCTACAGGAGCTTATAGCGAAAGACAACCACGGAATTGTGCATCTCCATGGAGAGTCGAAGCAGTTATCAGTGCAGTTGCATGAGAAATGTAGCCTTAGGCCTACCATGTACATGTGTGATTGTCCCCACAGAGAAGATGACCATGCAGGATGTGGTCATGGCGTATGCTTGAGTGATTGAACTTGAAGTCTATAATACTGTGGCGAAAGGGAAGGAAAAACAGCAGGTCCTGGAAGTCCATCCTTTGGCTTCTTCTTCTTCTCAGGTCCATTTCTTTTGCTTGATGAGTTAAGATTGAAAATGGTGCTCCGTATTGTGAAATCATTACATGTTGCAATGTGTTGTATTGTGCATAGGGCATGGGTCTGCTTGCGGTTTTGATGGGTGATTCTGGTATCAATATAAATTGTTATGATGAAAAGTACTGATGTACACACTGGAAACTATTTGGTATTGTTCATTGAGGATTGGATGGGTCACGGCATGATACTTAAAATTCTAAAAAGCATGTTAGATAAGCATGAATAAAGAAATGATTTTCAAGAAAACCTGGTCATTATGCAAGTCCTACCATTTTGTACTGAATTGGGTTTCTTGGGGTTCCATGATAAGCTGACCCGGTTTTTAAGTGTTGGATGCTGGTATATAGAGATGATCATTCTTTTTAGACTGGCATGGTTATGCTTTCAAAGCTTTAAACACATTTATGGACCTTGCCTGAGGCGATATAGGGTCTTGACCTTGGGTTGATTGATTGGGTATTTTTCTTCTATTAAATTTCCTTTGTTGGTATGCTAAGGAAGCTATTCTTTTCCTACTATTGACATTGTTTTGCACTAAACTCATTTGCTACTAATGTCTCGACCTAATAGTAACCTTCCTTGATTATAGCAGAGTAACCATGTATGTGTTGATATAGAGATGAGTTTTATTTTGGATTGAGAATGAGGTAAGCTTCCTTCTGAAGCTAAAGGATAGAGCTCAACACTATGCATTCTTGGATGATGCGGTATACATGTGATATTTTTGGAGCATTCTTGGCTGATGTGGTATACTTGCTGGATATGTTTTGTACCGGCTTTTTGATGGATTCTTAGGGTTTTTACATAAGCTTGACTTCATGTATACAAATCCTGGTCTTTTCATATATATGGCATAGACAATGTATGTATCTTTGTTTGCTTTGTACTAGACATGCATGTTTCACTAGACTCCTTAGTCTAGATCTAAAAGCTTACTTTACCTGGTTTATTGGACCGAAACTGGTTATGGTACTGATATGGGGCTACGTTTTGGATTGGATTGATAGCCAGATTGTATTATTGACTCTTTGCTGGATGGTTATGTCTCTTAGTTGGATGCTTGTAAAGAATGAGGATGCAAGAGAGCTACACAAGACAAGCACAAAGCACACAGAGATGGAAAGCTTCTTCTTCTTCTTCACAGAAAAGAGAGTACAAAATGACTAAGTGCTAAAGCTGAAAAGTAGCACATATGTACATGCAGTCACTAAGTGTGAACTCGCCAGAAGCGTACTAGGCTAGCACTATAAGTGTAGTCCAGCTGTAGAATCACTGGCAGAGATCCTCCGTGTCGGTCACCTAACGCGCCAGTGAGTAAATGGCGTAAGCAGCCAAGACTCGCAGTGGATGCCAGCTCAAGGTGTAGAGCTCGACATCTCAACACTCCCCCTCGAGCTCTGCATGTCGCAGAGTCCAAGCATAGTCCGGAAACGTCGAAGCTTCTCAGCTCCGAGGGCCTTGGTAAAGATATCCGCTATCTGCTCCTCTGTGCTGACGTAGACCAAGTCGATGTCGCTCGCCAACACTCGCTCTCGTACGTAGTGGTAATGAACCTCTATGTGTTTGGTCCTGGCATGGAACACTGGGTTCCTAGACAACTGCATGCTGCTGAGGTTGTCACAATGAATGATAATCTGCTGGTCCACCTGCACTCCCAAGTCCTCAAGTAATGTGCGTAGCCAAGCTACCTCGCACGCCGCAACTGTTGCACCTCTGTACTCGGTCTCTGTGCTCGATAAAGCAACCGTAGGCTGATTTTTGCTGCTCCAAGTAACAGCAGCACTCCCAAAAGAGAACATGAATCCACTCGTAGATCTCCTATCAACAATGCTACCTGCCCAATCTGCATCTGTATACCCATACAATGCTAATGGTGCATCTGCTGCATAGAAAAATGCGTAGTCAAGAGTCCCTTGCACATACCTAAGTGTGCGTCGTACTCCATCCAAATGTGGCTTCCTCGGAAGCTGCATGAACTTACTCTCCAAGCCTACTGTGTAGCTCAAGTCTGGCCTCGTGATAGTCAAGTAGATTAGACTACCCACAATCTTCCTGTACATCTTGACATCCTCAACAACATCACCCTTCTCTGCACTCAGCTTTGCATTCATATCCAAGGGAATAGAAATTGGCTTACAATCAGCCATACCATACTTTGACAACATGTCCAAAGCATACTGTCTCTGTGATAGCCATACACCCTCTGGAGTCCTGATCACCTCAATGCCAAGAAAGTAGCGCAACTCACCCAAATCTTTCATTTCAAACTCCTGTTTGAGAAGACCCTTCACATGGTCAATCTCCATAGCATTGTCACCCACAATAATAAGGTCATCTACATATATGGTAATGACCACAATCCCCACATCACTCTCACGTACATAGAGTGAATGATCTGCATGAGCTCTCCTAAACCCAATACTGACAAGATACTTGGCAATCCTGTCATACCATGCTCTAGAGCCCTGCTTCAAACCATACAAAGCTTTGAGAAGCCTGCATACATAATCTGGGTAACCTGGATCGACATAACCAGGTGGCTGATCCATATACATTTCCTCTTGCAACTCACCATTCAAGAAGGCATTCTTTACATCCATTTGATGCATAATCCATCCTCTAGATGCAGCCACTGCTATGACAGCTCTCACAGTCGTCATCTTTGCCACTGGAGCAAAGGTCTCCTCATAGTCTATGCCATATGTCTGTGCATAACCCTTTGCGACCAGCCTTGCCTTGTGACGCTCAATGTTACCATCAGCCTTATGCTTGGTTTTATACACCCATTTACAGCCAATAGCTTTCTTGCCACTTGGTAATGGCACCAACTCCCATGTGTCGTTTGCTTCCAATGCAGCCATCTCTTCATTCATTGCATCATCCCAATGCACATTTCCAACTGCATCTTCAAAACATGTGGGCTCCACATCCTGTATCACCTTAGCCATGTAGGCTTGGTGATGCGCTAGATAGCCATCATAAGTCAATTTCTGAACTGGATTTCTGACTCTGTTAGATCTGCGCGGTGCTGGGTCACTCCTTTGCCCTTTAGCATCTTCTTGTACTTTCCTTACACCAGGTGTCCTGACAGCCGGAATTCCAAATTCCTCATCAAGACTTTGTTCAGAACCATCTGAATCCATGTCTACACGTGAAAAACTTGATGATGCATCAGCCATAAGGGGAGGTTCATCAACCTTTTCCTTTCCTTTTCGTGATACATTCCCTGTACCTGTTGGTGGAGTAACCTGTGTACGTAGTCTAAAGTTCCATGGTTTCTCAACAGAGCCACGAGAAGAGGACTCTTGTGGTCCACTCAAAACCTGTGACTGTGGCCTCACATTTTGTACAACCACATCATCTTTTACATCAGCCCCAATAGTGCCATGTGCATTACTGTACCAGCTGCTCATCTCATCAAAGACTACATCTCTGCTCACTCGTAATTCTCGTGTAGTAGGATTGTAGCACCTGTACCCGTTTTGTTCAAGGGAATATCCCACAAGAATACATTTCTCTGCTTTAGGATCCAATTTCCTACGCAACTCATATGGTACATGCACGTAAGCTATGCAGCCAAACACTTTCAAGTGTGCCAAATCAGGCTTTGTACCTGTAAACTTTTCCTCAGGTGTTACATCATGCACCGCAGCTATAGGTGTCCTGTTCATAATGTACACAACTGTATTTACAGCTTCAGCCCAGAAATGATGAGGCATGTTCTTCTCATTCATCAATGCACGTGCAACCTCTGCAATGTGCCTGTTTTTCCTTTCTGCGACCCCATTCTGTTGTGGAGTATATCTGCATGTAAACTGCCTGCGTATACCATGCATTCGCAGAAAATCTGAAAAATCATTGGAGAAGTACTCTCCCCCTCCATCTGACCTCAATGTCTTGATTTGCATATTTGTCTCCTGCTTAATCATGAATTTGAAGTCCTGAAAGTGACCAAACACTTCACTTTTGTTACGCATAAAGTAGACCCATACTTTCCTTGTATGGTCATCGATGAAAGAGACATAATACCTACAACCATGTATACTTGCAGTATCGGTTGGAACCCAAACATCTGTGTGCACCACCTCAAGTGGCCTTTTACATACATTGCGCTCATGTGGAAATGAGCCCTTTGACTGTTTTTCAAACTGGCATGCTGCACACACTTTATGCATACCATCCACCTTGAATTTGGGCAAACCTTTTACAATCTGTTTTGATTGCATGCTGCGCAATCTCTGCTCATTGACATGGCCAATGCGTTTGTGCCAAATGTCAACATCAGCCACAACACCTGTGCCCTGTGCAAATAATGCAGCTTTTACCTCAGGCATGTCTACATTCAGCGTAAACATTCTGCCCACACATTTGCCCTCTGTGATCAGCTTACAGCCATTCTGGAAATCTTCTACATAACAGCCATTTGGATTGAAGCGAACCTGCAAACCTTGCTCAACCATTTGTCCAACAGAAACAAGATTCTTTGTAATGTTTGGGACATGAAGTACATCTGCTAAGTACTTTGATTTCCCACTCTTCGTATTTAGAGGTATGTCCCCTACATGAGCAATGGGGTGAGCTGTGTCATCTCCTGTCTGCACATAGCCTGACACATCTGGTTTGCGCATATCTCTAAACCACTCTCCACGAGACGTCATGTGATTAGAGGCACCTGAATCCACATACCAAACATCATCTTGGGTGGAATTCTCTGCAGTCATTGTATTCATTACATGCTGTATAACAAACATGCGCTCGTTTTTGCTGTCATCTGCATCTCTGCTAGTAGATGCATAGTTGCCCTGTTCTCTCTTTTCACTTGCTTTTCCCTTTGGACAGTCACGTGACATGTGACCTCTTTCACCACAAGTCCAACATTCTCTGCTATGTGGAGTATGTTGCTGCTTGCTTGATCCTGCACCACGACCTCTTTGACTCCCCTTGCCTTGAGACTTGTTTCCCCTGCCACCTGTATTGTTTTGATTTGATTGACCTTCCAGAAATTGGCCCCTGCAACCCCTTGGGCCTCGCCCACGACCTCTACCTCTACCTCTGTTGGAGTTAGAATAGAAGGCCTGTTCAGAATTATTTCTGCCATGAGAAGAAGATGTGTCAAGGTTCTTCTCCTCCAGAATAAGCATAGAAATCAAATCTTGGAACACGGGGATGTCGTCTCTTGTATTCATGGAAGACCTGAAATGTACATACTCATCTCCTAGACCATCCAAGCATGCACGGACAATGTCATCGTCTTCCACTGAGACTTTAATAGATCCAAGAGCCTCAATGATACTCTTGATCTTCAAGGCATAATCATTGATTGAGACGTTGTTCCTCTTAACCTGATTTAGCTCCGACTTTAGTTGAAGCTTCCTAGGCTTGGTGTTCACCTCGAACACTCTGCCTAAGTTTCTCCATGCAATGGCGGGGGTTTCAGCATCCTGTAGATAGCCCATCATGCCATCTGTGATGCTCATAGAAAGCCAATACATCCCTTTGCTCTGGTCTTGTTGCCAGTCCCTCAAAGCTTTCCTTTGTTCTGCTGTAGCATTTGCCTCGGGAATCTCTGGTTCCTTTTCATTGTCTCCTTCTACATAGTCCCAATAACCTTTTCCTTTTAGGAAATTTGTTATTCTGAACTTCCATGCAGGGTAGTTATTTTTCTCAAGCTTCTCAGTAACAATCTGACTGAAACCGTCAGACATCTTGAAGCTCTAAGACAAAATAGCTGCAATCTGCAAAAACTTGCAAATCTGTTGAACCTGCTATCGTGGTACCTGTAACGCTTCCTACACTCAACGAGTGTCCACAATCAAGCGTACATACAACCACTGTACTTGTACAGTAAATCTCTGTGTACTGCACTTTGGAGACCTGTTCAGAAATTTGTGCGAACGAAGGATTGCGAACGAAGGGATTGTGATGCTCTTGCTCTCTTAGCCTCTCTTGCCTGCACCAGGCGCTGATACCATGTAAAGAATGAGGATGCAAGAGAGCTACACAAGACAAGCACAAAGCACACAGAGATGGAAAGCTTCTTCTTCTTCTTCACAGAAAAGAGAGTACAAAATGACTAAGTGCTAAAGCTGAAAAGTAGCACATATGTACATGCGGTCACTAAGTGTGAACTTGCTAGAAGCGTACTAGGCTAGCACTATAAGTGTAGTCCAGCTGTAGAGTCACTGGCAGAGATCCTCCGTGTCGGTCACCTAACGCGCTAGTGAGTAAATGCCGTAAGCGGCCAAGACCCGTAGTGGATGCCAGCTCAAGGTGTAGAGCTCGACATCTCAACAATGCTTACTACCAATATCCTTTGTGGACCTTGCCTGAGCCAGAATAGGGTCTTGACCTAAGCATAGGATCTCAACCTTGGGTTGATTGGTGGGAAATTTCCTTCTAGTGAATCTCCTTTGCTGGTATGCTAATGAAATGTTTCTTTTCCTACTACTGACATTGCTTTGCACTAAACTCATTGGCTACCAATATCTCGACCTAATACTATTCTTACCTTACTTAAAGCACAGTAACCATGTACATGTTGATATAGGGGTGATTTTAGTTTGAGGAAAACGTGCTTCCTTAAACTAACTAATATAACTCAGCATAATGCATTCTTGGCTGATGCGGTATACATGCTGGATATATCTGGTACTGGCTTTTTGCTAGATTTGTATGGTTTTACATAAGCTCGACTTCAGGTATAAAACTCTTGGTCTTTTCATATACATGACATAGACACTGTATGTATCCTTGTTTGCTTCGTACTAGACAGGAAAGTTTTACTAGACTCCTTAGTCTAGATCTAAAGCTAACTTTACCTGGTTTACTAGACCAAAATTGGTGATGATACGTATATGGGGCTACTTTTTGGGTTGATTTAATAACCAGGTAGGGATTTTTCTGGTTCAACAGTAATAGACTAGCATAGGGCTTCGTGGCTGATGATGTATACATGCTGCATAGACTAGATTATTGACTCTTTGCTGGATGGTTATGGTCTCTTAGTTGGACTCTTACTACCAATTTCTTGTTTCCGAGTACTAAAACTCCTGGTGCTTTTAGGTTTTTGGATTTTCTTGACATAACATTATGTCTGGGAACATAGACAGAAGCTAGACCAACTAAGGGCTTATAGGATTTCATAAACTAGTTTTTCTTTTAACTTTTTGACTCAGCATGTTACAATAGCATGTGCAAATTACTTCAGGTATAATCATTGTAGTTGGACTCGATTTTTTGAAAAAGGTTGATGAAATCCAGCCATTCGAGGACGGAGGTTGCTCAAGATTATGGCAAAACCTGTCAGGGTTTCGTATACAAAAATTTGTAAGAGAGTTTAATGCTAATAATGCAAAACATGATTTGTCTATTGTTATCAGGTTATACCAAGGTATAGGACGACTGGTCGGATGAGTACTACAGTTTATGTCATCAAGAGAGCACAGATCTCAAAAAAGCTTAAGGCAGCTAGGGCATAATATGTAGCCTCATTTGTGGCAAAGAACATGGCATGGTCGAGGTAGAGAGCATATCTTAATTGAACCTGCAAGAATAAGGAGATAAATTATAAAGATGCTTAAATGAAAATTATTGGCAATTTGTAGGCTGTTGAAGCTTTTTATGAAGTTGTAACTGACTACCAAAGTCTATTTAAGTTCATTTTTTAATGATAAGTTTATTTGCAAAGAAAAGTTGTACCTTCGTGACATGGAAAACAACTAGGATGCCCATACATCACCTGCATACAGAGACGATGCTAACAGAATGTTATATTGTTTTCTATGGGTGCATGTGAGGGATACTCTCTTTGGTTCAGCTTTTTGGTTGCTTTATTGTTTGAAGGATTAGCTACTGGTTCGCAGTTTGTAAAGGAATCTCTACCCTTTGGATGGTGACTTGTACCAACATGATGATATTCATTTATACAAAATCATGCTATCTAAAGTTTGTTTTGTATAATAAACCTTGTATTTATATGGGTACCTTGGTCTTTGAACAAATGTAAGTTCGTCTGTGGGACGTACATGTAGATAACTAAAACACACACATACTCATACAAAAAAAAGAAAAAAATCAAACCCCTTCTTGCCCTCACTCTCACTCACACATGCACCCACCCCTTGCCTCTCGCTCCTCCCCTTGCCTCACACATTCTCTCTCTCTCTCTCTCTCTCTCTCTCTCTCTCTCTCTCCCCCCCCCCCCCCCCCCCCCCCCCCAATTACTTAGCTCTCACACACATGCACCTACACATTCCAAATTAGGAAACACAATGCTTTTAGAAAAATAGCCTTTAGTGTAATTGGAACTTAATCAAAATTTTGGTTAGATTCCAAGGTTACCTTGAAGAAAACTAAAAAAAATCTATAAAGTAGGGTAATGCTAGAAAATATTTTAGATTTTGACCTACATATGGGCAGGTGCAATGTATAGGAATGTCTATTTTTCTAAATGGCTAGGCTTTCTCTGTTGAGAGTGTAGCTGGTTGCATACCTTGTAAAGGGAAGAAAACAGATAAAATATTCAAGAAAATACCTCAAAACTATTGCAAATTTGGAAAATCTATACACTGTATAAAGGGGGAAGGGATTCAGGTTGCCACATTGCAGCCTATCCTTCATCCAATGAATCCCTCCCCCTTTTCTTCTCACTTTTTAGAGAGAGAGAGAGAGAGAGAGAGAGAGAGAGAGAGAGAGAGAGAGAGAGAGAGAGAGAGAGAGAGAGAGAGAGAGAGAGAGAGAGAGAGAGAGAGGTGACTCCACCAAAGGCGATGCCTATGAGCTATTTCTACTAGTATTTTTGTTTTCCATCTTTACAAGTTTAGCCAACTCAAGGCTAAGTTTAGGCAAATGTACCATGAGGCAATGAGAGAGAGAGAGAGAGAGAGAGAGAGAGAGAGAGAGAGAGAGAGAGAGAGAGAGAGAGAGAGAGAGAGAGAGAGATTTTATTATCGTCCTCGGAGGTCAAATATGACCTATGGGACCAAAGTTACATGTGATGTAGTATGTGTATGGCTGATGAGTGACTCTCGATGCTCCAAAATTGTAGTGATGAGAGTCGCAATGGAGAGCCCACACTTTGGCTGGGAGAGGAAAGTGTGTAGGTCTAAGTTATGGCTGAAAATGTGAGAGAAGCAAGTTCGGATGTGATCAAAAGCTGAGCACTCTAGTAGTGTGTGGTACTCAGACTCTCGAACTTGCAGTGAGCATAATGTGCACAATCGATTTGACTCTTCTCCATTGCCCCAACGCCCTATCTCGCATCGAAGGAAATGGGAGGTAAGCCGAATTGTTGCGATAGTGTGTATCGCGGACAAGGGAATAGGCTCAAGCATGTAAGTGTGAGTACGGTTTCCTCTCTCAGCGAAGAACATGGTTTTATAGTTGGGGGCAATATAGGTGGTGTAATGTATGAAGCGTGACCCATTGGATTTCTCCCAAGCCGTAATACATTGGCGTTGTAGAAAAGCTTCATTCACTTGAGAGTCAATTGAAGCATCATGTAGCAAGTGTAATGCATCCCATCTCCCAAACCACTTCTTTATGTCTTGCATCCATCCCGTGCTCAAGATCTTGCTTTTATGCGTCTTTTGAACTTTTTTGCTTGCTTCCCATGCAATTGTAGGAAGTCGATGTGAGGGGTTTTGACGCATCTTTATCATGTACTCCACAACCCTTTCCATGCCCATAACCTCAATTGGAAGAGATCCCGACTCAAGAAGTAGGAGCATATATGGTGTTTGTGTCTTAACTTGGAGAAAGTTTGTAAGAAAACGCTTTTGGACATTCTCAAACTCTTTCCAAGTAGACTTTGAGATGCTCCTGCCCCACACTTCAACTCCATAAAGAAGAACCCGTGTCACAAATGCATCAAAAAGTTACTTCTTGAGAACCCAACACTTGATGTTTCCCGCATTACACATGTTCTCAAATGCATAATATGCTCTCTTTCCCGCTTCCAAACGACGCATAGCACATTCATGCCACTTGTGATTGGATGGAACCTCAAGGCCAAGGTACTTAAAGCTCTCAACAACTTCAAGTGTCTCGTTGTTGTACACAATGCATGGCTTCTCCTTATGGTTGGTTTTCACAAGCATAACCTTTGTTTTGGATTCATTTACAATCAGCCCACTATGCAAGCAAAAGTTCTCAAGGACAACCATAAGCTTTTGTGCATCTTCTAAAGTGTGTGCTAGAAGCACTACATCATCCGCATACAACAAAAGCATGATTACCGCATTGCAAATAGTGACCTCTTCAATGCCTTCTTCTTGCATAAAGTCAAGTACCATTGGTTCCAATTGATCAATGCATAGACCAAAGAGAGTTGGTGACAATGGACATCCTTGTTTAACCCCAATAGTGCTTATAAAAATTTCTGAAATTTCTCTTCCCATGCGCAATTGACAAATCACCTTCTCATAGATTCGAGAAACCGCAAGCATAAACTCACTTGGCACTTGGAGTTCTTCCATCCTTCTCCACAAATTGTTACGTGGAATCATATCAAAGGCTTTCTTAAAGTCCACAAAACAACAATACAATCGCTTACCTTTCAACCGAATTTCCTCCATGAGAACACGAAGAGTGACAAGATGATCAATGGTGCTATGGCATCGACGAAAACCCGCTTGTCCCTTTGCACGCTTGTTATTCTCTTCAGCCCAATCACTCAATTTCATCTCCATTATGCACCCAAACAACTTTGCCATAAGAGACCCAATCATTATAGTCCGGTAGTTGCTTACATTCTTTACATCCCCTCCTTTATGCAAAGGCTTAACCCAATTAGTACTCCAATCATAAGGCATACTATGTTGAAGTGCAAGGTTGAACATATCACATATCCACTCATGGGTAAAATCTCCCATCCATTTGATCATCTCCGGCTTGATACCTTGAAGATCTCCCGCTTTGCGAGTGGCCAACTTTTCAAGCCCACCGCATACATCCTCAATAGTAAAAAAAGACGGCATATATGGGAGTGAACTATAAAATGGAATTTTTTCAGTATTTTCTTGCTCATATAATTGCCTACAATGTGTGTACATATCCACTAGACTCAAGTTACCAAAATTCTCAACCCGCTTGCCTCTCAAGTTTCTCCACAATCTTCCACATGCATGTGCCTTTTCTTGGACTTGAAATTCTTGTTGCTTTACTTCCCATCTTCTTCTCTTCTTTTGAATCAATGCCTTGTATGTATGCAAATGACTTTGATAGTTGTCTTTGTCCATAGTTGCATCAAGCTTTATCAAGGTCTTTCGAGCATCTTGACATTCTTTATCAAACCACCTTTACAAGTTTAGCCAACTCAAAGCTAAGTTTAGGCAAATGTACCATGAGGCAATGAGAGAGAGAGAGAGAGAGAGAATCAATCAAAAGGAAATGGAAGGGATTTTCTACGATAAGACTTCACTTTTCGTTCCCATTTACGAGTATGGTAAAACCCCCAGTTTAACAACCTTTAAAAGAGTGCCAGACACTTTTTTCAAGTGTGCAATGTTTTGGCTTCTCTGTAGTGCAGAAAGTAGATGGGGTTAAGGCCGATGTGCAACAAAACTTTGGGAAGCTGTGCACCTTTGAAAGCATGTGAAATTTTTCTTTGTAAAGAAAATGGGTTCCAACAGCAAACCTGGTAGGGTCAATACTAAGGTCAAAAGCACCACATGAGATTGAACAGACGCCTTAACCAATGAAAAGGAGAGTTGTAGTCTGGTAACCATCCCACCATTCCCACTTGCTTGTTCTGGATTTGATGCAAATACTTGTTTTTAGTTATCTCTCATCCGTCTCTCTTCATGGGGTCACTCCATTACTAGCCCCCGTACCCTAGGAGCAAAAAATGAAATTTCGCTCAAGGTGGATGAGCTCGCCCGCTTGGTCTTCCTTTGTTTCCCCTATTTTCTAATTGGAATGAAAAGTGAAGGCTTAGGGAAAGAATTTACTCTAATTTTGATTGATTCATTCTCTCTCTCTCTCTCTCTCTCTCACACACACACACACACACACACACACACACACACACACACACACACACACACACACACACACACACACACACACACACACACACACACACACACACACACACACACACACACACACACATGATGATCAACATAAACCTTTTTTTCAGCAGATTAGTGTGTTTTGGGCGAGGGGGGAGAGAGGCTGTGCGTCTGTGTGTGTGTGTGCATGAGAGAGAGAGAGAGAGAGAGAGAGAGAGAGAGAGAGAGAGAGAGAGAGAGAGAGAGAGAGAAATTTTATTATCGTCCTCGGAAGTCAAATATGACATTTGGGACCAAAGATACATGTAATGTACTATATATAGGACTGATAAATGATTCTCGATGCTCCAAGATTGTGGTTAATATGAGGGTTGCAATGGACAACCCACACTGTGGTTTGGACAAGAAAGTGTGAGGTCTAAGTCATGGTGAATGAAAATGTGAGGGAGGAAGCAAGTTTGGGTGTGAGCAGAAGCTGAGCACTCTAGTAGTGTGTGTTACTCAGACTCTAGAACTTGCAGTGATCGTAATGTGCAAAGCTGATTTGCCTCTTCTCCATTTCCCCAATGCACCGTCTCACATCGAAGGCTCAGTGGGAGCTAAGCCAAATGGCTATGATAGTTCATATAATCGACAAGGGGATATGCTCAAGCATATAAGGGTGAGTACAGTTTCCTCTTTCCACGAAGATGATGGTTTTGTAGTTGGGGGCAATATAGATGGTGTAATGTACAAAGCATGACCCCTCGCTCTTTTTTCCAAGCCATACAACATTGGCTTTGTAGAAAAGCTTCATTCACTTGGGAGTCTATTTAAGCATCATGTAGCAAGTGTAATGTATCCCATCTCTCAAAACACTTCCCTATGTCTTGCATCCATCCCATGCTCAAGATTTTGCTTTTATGTGTCTTTTCAACTTCTTTATCATGTACTCCACAACCCTTTCCATGCCCACAACCTCCATTGGAAGAGATCCCCACTTGAAAAGTATTAACATATATGGTGTTTGTGTCTTAATTTGAGAGAGAGAGAGAGAGAGAGAGAGAGAGAGAGAGAGAGATGGGAGAGGGGTGGAGAGAGTGTGTGGGTGGATCAGAGGTAGAAGATAGAGAAAGCAAGTGTGTGCATGTGTGTATGTGTGAGTGAGGGGGTGGGGGGTGAGCTTGACTAGTTGGGAGGTCTTTTTTTCTTTTTATATTTCTAACTTTTTCTCAAATTATATAATTTGTGTACGCATGAGTGAATGTGTGTGCGTGCGCGCGTGCAACATGTTTGTGTATGTTAGTGTGTGCATATGTGGTCAAACGCGCTCTATGGGAGACAATTTATTGGGGTACATGTGTCTGTGCCTTACCCAACCGCCCAAGCTATGGGCGCCCATCCATTGACACCTTATTCTTTGTCTATGCTTATTCTTGTGTACATATACAAAGAATAAGGGACAACTCATTAATTGAGCATGCGCGTGCGTGCGCGCGCACGCGCGCACACACACACACACACACACACACTTCAACTGGTATTAGAGCATTGGTGGCGGTTACAACGATCAGTGCGAGCGATGGCTTCCCGGCGAGACGCAAGTGATGAAACTTGGCTATGGCAACTTGAACTTAGTGACAGTGGATCCGGAGCTTGATCGGTGGCATATTTGGCAAGGCAGAGTCGTATTAGAGTGGTCTATGCTTCCAAAATGTATTAATTTTCCAAGGAGATTCTACAGAATCTACCAAATCTGTATTAATTTTCCAAGGAGATTCTACAGAATCTACAGAGCAAGTAGCCCACGTTCACATGCTTGCATTGTCTTTCCTTTGTCCGCTCGAGAGACAAGAGGCCCTCCAGCTTTCCCGCCTCCACCAAGTTGAGCGCTGAGACTTGCTACTCGCCAACCTTGTTTTGCAACTCGTCTCTGTAGACGCCAAGGCGAGCTCCCGCTTCCACTAAGTTCAACGCTCAGACTTGCTACTCGCCAACCCTCGCTTTGCAATTCGTCACTGTAGATGCCAAGGCTCACTCTTGGTTTAAAAGCTCACCAAATAACCAGATGTGGACGGCTTGCACAGACAACTCATGAGAAACCCACCATCGGGTCTGCACCCTCTCCCGCCTCCACCCTCTGGCCGTTCCCCCTTGAGCTTGTCTCAACCTCCATGTTTCATCGCTCTCCCTGTCTTGGAAGGAAGAGAGAGAGAGAGAGAGAGAGAGAGAGAGAGAGAGAGAGAGAGAGAGAGAGAGAGAGAGAGAGAGAGAGAGAGAGAGAGAGAGAGAGAGAGAGAGAGAGAGAGAGAGAGAGAGAGCGTCTCCTGCCGTCCCTGACCTAGACACACATTTGCATTGGCAGTTTGTGCTCCTGCGCTTTGGAGAACTATGTGCACTCATAAAGCGCTCTGAGCTCCTTTAGGCTCTCCTGAAGCCATTAGCTCCGCCATCGGTCTTGCAGTCAGGCAGAGAGCAGGAACAAAAAAATCTCTCTCTCTCTCTCTCTCTCTCTCTCTCTCTCTCTCTCTCTCTCTCTCTCTCTCTCTCTCTCTCTCTCTCTCTCTCTCTTCTATAAAAATCCTTGGTCGTGCTCCTTCTGCACGGCTGTGGGTGAACATCCTTTGTTGGTGCCTATGACTATGTAGAGGGAAACACCCAGAATCTCATACGGCTAGTACTCCAAGGCTGCAATTAATACCATCTCCATTGTCATGCACCTCACACTGCTCACGCACCAAGTCATCCCGATGCTCAATGCGCACGATAGAAAGACCAAGCTGTCCCATATAGAGCAATGAGCATCAAAAAAATCTTTGACCCGCCTCCAACAAAAAAAATCTCCCTTTTTGTCCATGGGGATCCTGACGCATGGTATCCTGCCATGCCTACCCTACCCCGTGTGCACGAGAGAGAGAGAGAGAGAGAGAGAGAGAGAGAGAGAGAGAGAGAGAGAGAGAGAGAGAGAGAGAGAGAGAGAGAGAGAGAGAGAGAGAGAGAGAGAGAGAGAGAGAGAGAGAGAGAGAGAGAAATGCCCCCCCCCCCCCAAAACAAAAAAAAAAACCCACGAATTTCCCCTTTTTCTACCTTCCATCCAAACTTTTACAAAAGCATCTTCTGTGATTCCTATAAAAAGTAATGAAGAAAAAGTTTGTGAGAGCTACTAGGGTGGATTGGCGAGATCTGCGTGCGCAGCCTCTCTCGCGGAGAGGGATTTTGAGAGAGAATCGAGGGCATCTAGAGGGATTTGCGTGCAAGCAGGGACTCGAGGAGATTTTGCAGGTTGTCAAATGCCAAGCAAGCAACAGGTGAGCTTACAGATCAAAGGCTTGTGAGTTGGACACTTTGCAGCAGCTATCGAGCAGCTTTGGTAGGAGTCGACCATGCATGAGCTGTAAGAGAAGCAATTAAGCCGGAAGCAAGAAACATTTGCAGGGAATAGAAACACAGGAACTTCGGAGAACCAAGCAAGCCAAGGGGTCTCTGAGAAATAGAGCTTGTGAGCCCTCGGCTAAGCAAGCAGATCACGGTAGTAAGCACCAGCCCAATTCTCGGGTAGCACATGAGGACAAGAATGGAGTCAAAGGCTCATAGAGCAATAGGCAGCATATCCTGTCAATAGCGCTGGGGAGAGGCAAGTGAGCCTTAGAAGCTTGAAGCAATCAATAGCTCACAAAATTTGCAAGACTTAGCAAATCGAGCGAGGACTTGGAGAGTCAAATACAAATCATAGTTTTTTCCAACGGCAAACATACGGCAAACGCAAACGAGTATGAAAGTATGTTTGAAGTATGTTTTGTAACGATTTTTCCAAACATACGTGACTTATTTTTTTTAGCAAAAATACTCTACAGAACAATCAAAATACACTTCATAGACACCTAAAACTCTTATGTAATGTGATAAGCATAGTTAAAAACTTGATTGACTTATGCAAATGTAATATGGAAACAAACAACCAGATTAAACGATTTTATGAGGCAAATCAAGAGTACCCTCATGATTTTATGCACTAAGATGCAACAAATTAGAAAGCAAAGCTGCATAAGTAAAAAAAGCAAAGGTGATAAGCATCAAGAGAATCCTTCGGATCAAATGCATAATGCTAAGCTTGACTCTCCCCCTCCTCCTCATCCTCATCAGTATCATCCTCATCCTCATTGTGACTCTCTTCATTGTCATCGATGTCATCATCATCATCATCATCATCATCCTCATAGTTATCAAGTCTCTCATTCAAAGAAGCAAGACTGGCAAACCTTGTGGGAGCTGTATCCTCCTCACAAAACTCATCTAAATCTGCTTGTAGATCTTGCAAAGCAATCAAACGATCATCATCTTTCTCCTTCTCAAGCATCTCCAATGTAGCCTCTATTTTTTCATATCCTCTTTCCTTGATCTTACACAAAAGACGCAAGTTTGTGTGCACATGTACAAGTTTCTCCATGTGGGATGGTAGTAACCTATTTCTTCTCTTTGTGTGGATAAGAGAAAAGGTACTCCAATTTCGTTCACATGGAGAAGCACAAGTACCTTGTCATCGATGTCATCATCATCATCATCATCATCATAGTTATCAAGTCTCTCATTCAAAGAAGCAAGACTGGCAAACCTTGTGGGAGCTGTATCCTCCTCACAAAACTCATCTAAATCTGCTTGTAGATCTTGCAAAGCAATCAAACGATCATCATCTTTCTCCTTCTCAAGCATCTCCAATGTAGCCTCTATTTTTTCATATCCTCTTTCCTTGATCTTACACAAAAGACGCAAGTTTGTGTGCACATGTACAAGTTTCTCCATGTGGGATGGTAGTAACCTATTTCTTCTCTTTGTGTGGATAAGAGAAAAGGTACTCCAATTTTGTTCACATGGAGAAGCACAAGTACCTTGAGAAAGCAAACGAAGAGCCAAACGTTGTAGATTTGGTGCACATGCTCCAAATGTCTCCCACCATTTAACTCCCTCTTGCATCCTCTTCTCATCCTTAACAATGGGACGACTAAATATACCTACCTCAGTTTTGTACTTATTGTACTCATCAATAATCTTTCCTTGCAAGTCTAAATCACCTTTTGAGTAGGCTTGAAGGATAGTCATCCAGTTTTCAAACACTTCTTCATCAGTATCTTGATCTCTCCCTTTCCAAACAGGATGCAACATATAAGCCACAACATGTAAGGGAGAATGCAACATAAACCAACGTTCAATGCATAGATCTTTTACATCTTTCAAGTACTCAGTTTTCACATTTGGAATACATTCTATCTTCTCAACCATACGATCTGTAAATTCATAAATTAGACCCATTGTAGCTCCCTCTCGATCAGCCAACCGCAAGACTTTTAAAATAGGGGCACAAATAGTCACAATCGCTCGTGCTTCTTGCCAAAAGCTTGGCCCATACACAATTTCAGCCACAACATCAGCCTTACGAGTGCGTGAAGCCTTAAGAGCCAAAAACTTGTCACAATTAAATAACTTACGCAACCCTCGATAACACCTTTCATCCAATAAGTTGACAAGCATGATGAACATTTAGGAAAACCTTGTAGGAGCAGGCCTGACCAAGTCCTTTTTGCTATATCCACGAAATATTGCAAGCACGCGTGGCTTTCGTGTCACAAAAGCTACAATCTTTATTGCTTTTGCTAGCACAGGAGCAACCCAAGACAGCTTTCCAATATCCTCAAAGAGGAGATCCAAGCAATGGCATGTACACCTTGTGAAAAAGATACTTGGCCACTCATTTGTGACTAGCTCACCAGCAACTATGCAATTTGATGCATTATCCATGCATACTTGAACAACATTTGCAGGTCCAACTTCACAAATAACTTGTCTTAATAACCCAAAAATGTATTCTCCAGACTTCTCCTCACCTGAAGTATCCACAGATTTCAAGAAAACTGTACCATAGATTGAGCATGCCATGAAATTGATAATAGGTCTTTTTCTAATATCAGACCATCCGTCGCTCACAATGGTGCAACCATACTTCTTCCACTTTTCTTTCACATCTAACAAATCCCCATTGATGCATCTCACTTCCTCAACTAGCTCTTTTGTTCGTAGTAGATGATATGATGGGGGAACATAGCTAGGACCTGCTTGCCCTATTGCCTTGACCATGTTCAAGAAAAAGGGACTTCTTACTTTCCAATGAGGTACATCCTCAGCATAAAAAAACCGACGTAAAGCAACTGTAGCCGCTTTTCGTGCTTGCATCTGCCAAGCTTTTGCTAGCGTATTTTTGTCAGCGGATAATTTTGCCTTCTTCATAGAAGGACCCGCATTTATGTCTACATCCATATGTGACAACATAGGTGACTGAGAAGATACTTTCTCTACATCTTGACCATCAAGAACATGCTCAATATTTGCATCCACATGATCATTTACATCAGTCCCTTGACTAGACATCTTGCCTTTTGCCACATGTAGTTTCTTACATATCTCTTTTATAGCATCAGGTGGATCCAAACATGCTGCCACACCCTCACCTTTGATACCTAGAATATGGGCTCTAATGCGGTTTGGTCCTCCATCATACACATGAGGACAATACTTGCATTTGCATACAAACATGCCTCTACCAATACAATTTAGTTTTTGGACAAAATCCCATTCAGGTCCACTTTTACGACCCATTTGCAAAACTGATAGCCAAAGACAAAGTACAAATATGTTAGCTTGATAACCTCAATGAAAACCCTACATCGTAATAAAACTTAAGCAACAATCCTCCAAGGTAATCAAATCTAGTGCGTAAAAACAACACAAACTATCATGAAGACGTTTCAAACAAGATTCAAAAGCTTACTTATTGAAACTCGAGGATATAGATAGTAAGATGTGCCGCGGTGGTTGAAAACTCCCAAAGCAAAACCGTATGTCCTCCCCAAAATGCCTCACTGTTAAAGACCAAAATGCCAAGTTCTATAGCAATCATGAACGCAAGTCTCAACTATTTAGTAAACAAAATAGACTTAATTCAATAGACATAAAATCGACTTTAATTGACTTAATTCAATAGACTTATTAAGCCTTTAATTGATCATAAACACAACCCTCTGATGGCGCAATCAACTCAACAATTATTGGTGCTAATACTTGCCCATAATGGCCAATAACAAAGGCTTGAATGGTGTTTATGGGGCAGCCAATGATGGTGCTAAAAGGTAGCCCAATAGGGCTCTGTAAAGACAACCAACTATGGGCCCTAGGAGCCTCAACATGCACACAAACCTCAGCCCAATAATCAATTATGAAAGAGCTTGAAAAAACACAGCCCAATGAGCCCATCACTGCACAAAATTCAGCCCTCAACATGCACACAAATTTCAGCCCAATAATCAATTATGAAAGACAGTGAACTCTAGACAATGGATTCACAGAATCACTACCTGGCTCATAAAATACCTATCCATAATGGATTCACAGAATCACTACCTGGCCCAATAAGACCTATCCATAATGGCGCATAACAAAGCCTTGAATGGTGTTTATGGGGCAGCCAATGATGGTGCTAAAAGGCAGCCCAATAGGGCTCTCTAAAGAGAACCAACTATGGGCCCTGGGGGCCTCAACATGCACGCAAACCTCAGCCCAATAATCGAATATGAAAGAGCTTGAAAAAAAACAGCCCAATGAGCCCATCACTGCACAAATTTCAGCCCTCAACATGCACACAAATTTCACTATTATGAAAGACAATGGACACTAGACAATGGATTCACAGAATCACTACCTGGTTAGGTAGCAAATTGGCAGCTTGAGCCTTGAATTCAGCGGCCAGTCTTCATCCAGATTCCACGGTCCACCATGGCTTGAGCCTTGCACTAGTTGAAACTTGAAGCTTCACACTACTTTGAAGCAGCCCATGGTTGCCCTTTACTTGCTCTCTTAGCTACCTTTTGCTGGTCTTCTACCTCTTTCAAATAACGCCCTCTTGCAGGCCCTTGTTGTCCTCTCGAGTCTCAGCTGCGATCTTGGCTGCCCTCTTCAACAAGACCCTCCAACAAACGGTTGATCGTGGTCCCAAGGGCCTTATCATGCAATGAATGTTGCCACCCAAGCACAATCTCCCTCCCAGGAACAACAACCACCTGAGAAGATGTTCGAAAAGGAGGATCTTAACAGATGACAAGATCAATCACCTCACATAATGAAATCATCAATAGACATTCTTACCTTCCTGTCAGGAAAGGCAGCACTAAGAACTGTCAGCGCTTCCTTATCTCGAGAATCATCTCCAAAAAACGAGGCTACTAAGCCATTGTTAACCAGGAAAAAGTTCACATAAGATGCAGCAAGACGGGTACCTACTACCGGCTACTCTTGTTATCCCATCACAAACCTGCTAGGAATCTTCACTGGTTCACACAGAGTACGAAAAAGAGGTGCGCAGGGGTTTCAGACTTCGAATGATAAGGTTCGGGGCCTTCGGGCGTCAGTTTGGGGCACTTAAAAAAAAAGGTGGCGTTTGAAATGCCTTTGCAAACACGTTTGTATGTATGGGTTTGCAGGGGAATGTTTGCCTATGCAAACGCGTTTGGTAAAAACACAGATACAAATCTCGAGAGCTTGAGAGCAAGGCAAAGAGGGGGAGATTGAAGGCCGTGAGCTGGGGAATTAAAGAAGCTTGAGGCGCAATCAAGCTTGGTTGCAAGCCTTGCAGAGCATCATTATTTTCAGATTCGGGCAGTAGCTGAAAAATCGAGCCTTAGAGCCGGGTTGCGCCCGTGCCAGTGGGAGACAGATGCACAGGGTCGCACCCTATTTCGTTTCAGCGCAGAGAACACGAGCGCACATGCCTTACTCTGATTGGCTCGTGTAACCCTGCGATGAAGAAGGAAGGAGCTCTCCCGTAACCTTAGCTTAAGCCCCCCCCCCTTTTCAAAGTGATAGCAGGGTTATTGGCAGCGTTGCAAACATTTTCGGAATTTCTGACAATGGTAAACGTCCTGAGTCCCACTCCCCCACTCCCCTTGGGTGCAGAGGACGAGCAAAAGGGGTGTGTGGTGTGTGTACACACACACACACACACACACACACACACAGACACTCTCAAAATCGAACAATCGTAGTCGAGAGTTTTCTCAGAATCAACAGAGCAGATTCAAAAGTTAAATTGTTTTTTTAAAATATCTCTTCAAGAGTGTATTCACACACTCAAAACAGAGAGAGAGAAGACTGACTCTTGAAGCATCCTCTCGTCGGCATCGGTAGCATGGAAAGAAAGAACATAGAGTACACTTGTTCTTAAAATCTTGTGTGTAAGGGAGCACACACACACACACATACACACACACACACACACCCAATCTTGCTCCGACATAGTGAGAGCAAGCGAGAGCGATTTGGCTCCGCTCTAGCACAGTTTCACTAGCGACTCCCTCCCACGCCCATTCTGGAGCGGATTTACTCCGACGGTATCCCTCGACATTTCGACTTCCACTACAAGAGGTTGCGTGTACTTGTGACGCTGTTAACGATGAAAATACATTGGGTTTTTATACTCCCGGCGTCGCAAAGACCGTCGTTAAGAGCGTCGATACGAGAACGTCGCTATGAGCGTTGCTATAACGGTCTCTATAAGTGTCGCTATAGGCGTCGCTATATAGCGACGATCATAGCGACGTTGTTACAGGCCACCTATAACGACGTTTATAGCGACATTGCAGAGCCTTATATAGCGATGGTCATAGCGACGCCCGAGATAATTTTTTTTGGTGGCAGGGCATTCACCCATCAAGCATATTGAACGTTTCAATAATTGATTCACCTTTGAAAGAAAGTGCAAGCTTAAATATAGACCCAAAGTAGTTATCCACAAGACAATATGACCATTAACTCCATCATCCATAGTATTGTTTGCTCACATCCATAGTATTGTTTGCAAAATAAAGTACAAAATTGACAAAAGTAAATTTATGAATGTAAATCAATGACAATTGTAGACATCATAGGCAAAATCACTTGATTGTTAAACTTTGCAAATGTAATAGTTACAACACAATTGTCATTATTGAAAAAATATACATGGTTTTCAAAAAGACGTATAAATGTCATCTCATGATACATATGCTATGACAAAAGATAATGCTATTTAGCTACGGCTAGATTGATGTCGTCTAATCAGACGTCTCATAACCTCCAAGCGGCGTATCTGTCGGATTCTGCAAAAAAAAACAATAAGACAACTTTCTGTAAGTATAAACATATAATTTAACAATACAACAAATAGAAAAGAGTAAACCCTAATACTAACCATGCCGTCGAGAGAACTCAGAATGTCCATCAGGGCGTTTAAGCCCTTCCTGCCCACGTACTCGCGCTCGTACGGTGTGGGGTCACGTCCTGTCATCGACCACTATCAAAACATACAAAGAATCCATTATGTTAGAATTTAAAAACCCCTAAACCATAAACTATCAAACCTAAAGAGCAATGCGAAAACACTTACAAAATCGGCCTCAAATGATGCCCACCCGCCGCTCCCTAAGTGGTGCGAGCTCCCTGCCTCTACGCACGCTCTGGCTGCCTCCTTTTGTTGCTTCCACTTGTTGGGATTCTCGCGCGCTGCTTTCTTCGCATTCTTCCAATCTTCTTTGGCCAGCCAATCTGGTCTGTTCCACCCATGCTTAATTGCTTTTGGCACTTCTGAACGCTTGTGCTTGCAGTATTTGCGCATTCGAACCTTCATCATGTCTTCATTGAAGCGGTCATCCCGTGTTGGAACGGAAAAATCTTCATGAAACATGCTGATGACTCTGTCTTTTAAATCACTTGGTACTTTACTCCAGGTGTTTAGTATGTAGTGTCTAAACACGTGAGAGCAAAGATCGCGCATGCGCAAGATCACCTTCTTGCCTTCATCATCCAAGATGATGCTGCCGCTAAAGTCGACGGAGTAAGGCAAGCCCTCTCGCCGGTGACGCGTGAACCTGGGTGTCCTGGCAGGGGTCTCTAGCGGCGTGTCGACGGGGGTACGAACGTCAGGTGTCTCCACTGGAGTCTGGGCCCCGAAGTGAGGAGTGTCGACTAGAGTGACTCCTGGAGGAGTAGCTAGTGGTGTGTAGCCACTAGGAACAGCCGTCAGCCGCGCAAAACCTGGTGTAGATGGCGATGTCGTGGCTGGTGTCGGGGTGGGCAAAGAAGGGGAGGGTAAAGAGCCTCGTCGAACATGAGGCGGTGTTGAGGCATCGGCGATAGCATCCCCACAACAACCGCCGTCGCCACCACTAGAGCGTCGGTGCCTAGACGAATGTGAAGATCGTCTCGTCGACATCGAAGCTTCGGAGCGCGTTGAATGCTCCGAAACAGAGGGAGACGCAGCCAGAGTAGGAACGCACGATGTTGCGCCAGAGCGAAGACGCTCCACGTACCATTGTCTCTGCTGGGGTGACAAAGAAGAAAGAAACTCCTCATCATCCATACCTGCAATAAACACACGAACATTTAAACTTAATATTGAATGAATGGAGGAGAAAACATGGACAAGTAGAGAGAGAGAGAGAGAAAGAGAGAGAGGGGTCTCATAAAGGGGGAGGGATTCCTGTGTAGAGAGATTTCGTTGAATTTTTGTGAATTTGTAAAAGCACTGCGCTCCGGGTGCGATGGAGACTGAAGCTGCATCGCGAAGGTCTGCTCATAGAAGTTGCTTGCCTCACCACTAAATCTAATTGATCGGGTGAAAGAGACACTGAGAAGCAGTAGTAGTGCTTCTTAGTGTCTCTTTCACCAGATCAACTAGATCTAGCGGTGGGACGAGCAACATCTATATTGAGCAGAACAATTTCGCGCTTGCAGCTTCAGTCTCCATCCCACTCGGAGCGTAGTGCTCGTCGTCCCTACTTGTGAGAACATACCTAGAGCATACGTACCTGGAGTGGACGCAAAGACCATTAAATACAATGATGCAATGACCATCAAATACAATGACGCATATATACAGAAATGGACAAAAAGCCACGTGAATACAATATACATTATAAAACGGAGCTAGATTGTTCAAATACAATATTTATGGCTTTAAGAGGTCTCTCTCTCATCCTCGCAAAGCTCAACATAACTTCCTATATCTATATAGAGCTCTCCGTTTAAACAGAAGTCCTCCCTTCCTTTTTGTAGATCCTCTGCATGCACCCCATAGAGAGTAGCAGCTTGATGCTCATCTGGCACCACCTCAACGGCTTCTGATTGAGCATCTTCTCCGATCTCCTCCATTGATGCCGCTGTGATTGGTACATGGTAGCCTTCATACGTCCGTGCACTACGAGGGGCTACCTCTATGACGTACCACCAGTTTGATGCAGACTTTGTAAGATGAAATATCACTTGCCAGCGCCACATAACTTACATGAGAGCTTCCAAGCACATAACTTCTAAAATTGGATGTTAACTATTTACATACTTACTTGTTCACAATGCTCGGGTAGTACGAAAGTGCCTCTTAGGCCAATCCATTTCTTAGTTGAACCCACCTCAAGAAAACCAGACTCTCCTCTACGCACAGTAGCATTGCGACCCTCCATGATTATCTTGAACCATTGCACGTCAAGCAAGTCGACAAAAAATCCTCTATAATCGATCCTCAAAATCTCTTGTAGCGTGCCGAAGTAAGTGAGTTCCGCCACCACAGGATCTACATCACAGGACCGTCGTCGACTATACTGTTCAAATTTTGCCATTATTCCCTAATCTTAAGTAAAACGCTTTTTGTCGATCCGTTCCACCCTAAAATGTCTTTACACCATGCTGCTGTGTATGAATTATACTACAACCAACAAAGATTACGAGTGGCTATTCAAACATCTAAAAAGTCACTAGTCATACATTGCAAAGTTACCTTGGTCGCGTAACCCTGAGAGTACTCCCACTCCTCCTCAGTCACTTCTTCACCGCATTGTTGTGCGCTTTTCCATTGGTTGTGCAACCATCTTAAGCTCATGAATGTTGGTAGGCTCTCCAGACCCGTTGGATAGTGCATCGGTGGCCGTCTTCCCCGTCTCCACTCGATTCGTACCCTTTGTCGCTCTTGCTTTGCATCTTCATATTGTGAAATCCACTTTTGCATCACTAGATTGTGAAGCATACAAAATCGGTTGATTTTAGCCTCTAGATCTTCCATCATATTCTTCTCAACACCGAGAATGCACATGACAATCCCAGATATGTGCTCATCATTTATGGTTCGCCATAGCGTGTCCCGGGCTTTATCAAATTCGTCTAACCACTCTCTAATGTACACTAGGGACTCTGATACCAGCCAACCTTCTGCCATGCTACCCTCTGGATGTTCCTTCTGACGCACATATCCCTTGAGCGTTTTCATGAAATGTTCTAAATAGAACATCCATCTGGAATGTACTGTGCCAGCTATTTCCATCTCATCAACTATGTGAACAAGAAGATTCACTTGAATGGTTAGCATGGTAGTAGGAAAGTGTTTCTCAAACATACATACAACCTCCGCAGCGTTTAGTTTGGTGAATGGTATGGAGTCTACGTTGATCTCCTTCTGTGAGATCCATTGCACCAACTTCGCAAGTTTGTAGATTGTGTTACGGATGTCAAGAGACAAACATCCCTCAATGACCACCGGTAAAATACATTGTAAAACATGTGCAACAATGATATTAAAGTCCACACACGAATTTGTTACACAATTCCCACTATGAACATACCTGACACATTTTATGCCAGTCGTGTGACTTCAAATTGGTAAGCTTTCCTTGTTTAGTAAAACACGTTTGGAGCGAGTACATTACGCCAGTGGGGGTCCGCAAAGATCGAATGGTCTCTTTTATTTTGCGTCCTTGGAATCTTGTGAAAATCCATGGCGCTTTAGGAAGTTTTATCGATCCATCGGATGCTGTCTGCAACCAATATTGCTCCATACGATCCACATTTCTAAGGTCAACCTTGGCTCCCAAAGTATCTTTCTTGCCAGTCAGATGGTCCCATAGTAGATTATCCACATTCTTGAATATGTGCATTGGATCGAGCAAGTGATTGATCATGAGTCGGGTCCAATATGGTAACTCGTACCATAGAGAGAGTCTCTTTATCCCTGGGGGCAAACCGCCATCACACATCTCCTTCTGCTCTAACCATGATTGTGCAGACATCCTCGATGGCTCTCTTCCTAAAAAGCCATCGCGTAACACATGATTCTCTGGAAGATACGCTTGATGAACTTCGTAGATTTGCTTCTTCAATGAGGGCGCCCAGCGTGCATTCAGTCTAGGTCCACATGTGACACATGCTCTGTATCCGCTTGTTTGAAGCCCTACATGTATACACATGATAATTGATAAGCTTGAGAAAAACCAAGATTTACAGTGTTTGAGTTTAAGTGTAAATCACCTGAGCATTCTGTTAGTCCGAGATAGTCATGCATGGTCCACATTAGAATGCCTCTGATCAAAGCATTCTGTCCTCCTGCGTGTCAGCTCATATCCACCACTTCTATGCCAATCCACAATTGTTGTAGCTCTTCCAATAGTGGACGAAGATACACATTCATATTCTTCACTTTATACCGCCTCGGCAGAATCAAACTTAGCCATAGGTGCCCCTTCTTCGTAGTCAACCACGGGGGAATGTTGTAATTGACGATGACAATGGGCCATACACTGTAAGATGTTGATCTTTGACCAAATGGATTTATGCCATCTATAGCCAGGCCTAGGTGCAAATTTCAAGCTTCTCTAGCAAAATCCGACCATGTTAGGGCGGCCATGGACTTACATTCAAAGAAATGCTTGATGCAAGGAAGTAGAGAAAAATGTCGCAAAACCTTTTGTGGAATTTTTGTTCCGTGGAGATCTACTCGATATCTCTCGGAATCATATTTATGACACTTCTCCATGTCTATGTATTCCCCTCTGAAAAGAATGCAGTCGTTAGGACAAGTGTGGATCGAATTGTAATCCATCCCCAAGTTTCGCAAAATCTTTCTTGCTTCCTCTCTGGAATGTGGCATCACATTATCAGCTGACAGTATGTGCTCTTTGAGAAATCTACACAATGAAAAAAATATGGTACAATTGTGTAAAAATCTATCAGATCATTATACATCTAGAGTTTTTTATTAAAGTAAACACATTGTAATAGATCACCTGAAAAACGCTGTGACGCTAGTGTCACTCCATCCAAACTTTGTCTGCATGTTGAGAAGAACCAGGAGCGCCTTCAATCTAGATACACGTGCTCCATCATACAATGGAGTATCGGCTTCACTTTTCATATCATCATAGATAAGCCTTTCTGAATCCATGATCGTCTCGATCATTTCATCGATCTCGGGCTCAAACATTGCCTCGTTGGGAATGTGGTCTGCATGATCATCCCCCGAGTTGTCAGAGGCTACATCTTGTGGCCTCACATATGCTGCTTGACCAAAGCGCCTACGAACACGTCTATTGGGTTGCAAGATTGCTACTTGTTGGCCAGCGTCAGAGTCCGACGAGTTATAATTGGCAACAACTTGATCTATAATAGATGGATAAAACTTGCCAAATTTACGAACATGCTGCAAAGAAACGCGTCTTGTGCGTCACACATTGTGCTTGCATTGATTACAAGGACATAAGATCCTCGTTGAGAGATAGGTGTTTCGGTTGGACGGCCCCACATCCTCGTCACTACTCATAATGAGGGTAAAAACCTTATAACCTGGACAACAAATTTAATCTTCTATTGGAATTCTTCGTCTTTTCTCTCTCTCTCTCTCTCTCTCTCTCTTTGTTCACACTGTAAACTACCTCACATTCTCTAGTCATGTCCACTCCCCGCATACCTCGGTCTAGAGGTGCACGGAGATCAGAACCACCGGGTTATAATCTCGTCTTTATTGGTCAATGCCTATATTTGTGGGTACAAGAAATCTACACACCCATGTCTACATGATAGTGCATGTAGTGGACAAAGCTTTGCTTCTTCTCTAGCTGTAGCATTTCACATCATCTTAACATCTTTTCACAGTAGATCTTTTCACCGTTAGTCTAACTCTAATTTTTTTACCGTAATCTCGAAGGTAGACTCTAATATAAAACTCAATCCAAAATCTAATTTTAAATCTAACCTAATTGAACATGTGGTGATTCGCTCCATTGAAGGATAAAAGACATACCAATGGGGCTACTAGCTGCGTAGTTGTGAATGGGCCTCACATATACAAATACTTCAATGCAAGAGTTTAATAATCTCAACTCTCCACCCCGTTGATCCATGACCCAGGTGATGGGACAAAGTCCTCCTCGAAGCTGGCCCAGCCGCCACTCCCCAGGTGATGGGATAATCCCGTCTTGATGCGAGCTCTTGCTGCGTCCCTCTGCTGTCACCACCTGTCTGGATTGGTCGTCCTCTCCTCCCTGATACCACTCCACTCCTCTCTTTCAAGCCAGTCAGGTATGGCATCTGTGCATCTGACCTCTGATGCTTCATGTAGTTGCGCATGTGTCTCCTCATCCAAGCATCGTCAAATGTATTCTCCAGAGAGGAAACTGGAAACTCTTGATGTAGCATAGCAATAAGATAATCCTTGGAGGCTTTATCCTGAGCCCTCCAAGAGACCATGACAGACTATAGTGTGTCAAAAAACCTGTTTACACAACTGTCATATGCGGCCCATCACGTGCTTCCCCTCAGGGGTCATAATGATCTCATCGGACATACGATTGATGAGGTAGGCGTATCCCTTTGGTATGTCCCTCCCGTGAACTATAGCAACCCTGTTCGGTGAATGCTCATTGTCCAGGCCTGTAGGCGACCCCGATGCAGTGTTCAGGTCACTCCTCAGCATCTCTGACGCAGTGGCCGGGACACCACTCTCAAACGTGTAGGCAGTATAATCCTTCGGTGTAGTCTGAGCAGTCTCACAAGTAGGGACACTCCTCGGTGTGTCCTAGGGACTCTGCAACACATGAGCTCCAGAAACGACGTGCTCCTCGCCACAACAGCCACCACCACTAGACTGTCATGGAATTGCTGGTCCGCATGGTCCATCGAACATAAATCTAGATCTAATTTAATCTTAAACTCAAAATAAACCTAAATGTAATCTTATCTAATGTAAATCTAAATCTAATGCACGTAAATAAACCTAAACTAATCTAACGTAAATCTAACTCAAAATAAACCTAAATCTAATCTAACCTAACCTAAATAAACCTAAATCTAATCTAACGTAAACCTAAATCTAACCTAATCTTAAACGATAAAAAGAGGGAAATGGTATAACCTTTCTATCACCCAAGTGTGGTAGATTGGTTATGCCATTTCCCTCTTGAATAACAGGTGTTGAGTTCTCCTCGTCGGCTGAATCTTTAAGGTCTCTTGGGATAGTTTCCTATGACTTTAAAACTTTCTTCTTCTCGGGAAGAGGAAAATGGTATAACCTTTCGATCACCCAAGGTTATGCCATTTCCCTCTTGAATAACAGGTCTTGAGTTCAACTCCTTGTCGGCTAGATCTTTAAGGTCTCTAGGGATAGTTTCCTACCACATTAAAACTCTCTTCTTCTCGGGTGTGTGTGTGCGCCAATAAAAAGAGAAAAATGGTATAACCTTTCTATCACCCAAGTGTGGTAGATTGGTTATGCCATTTCCCTCTTGAATAACAGGTCTTGAGTTCAACTCCTTGTCGACTAGATCTTTAAGGTCTCTTGGGATAGTTTCCTACGACGTTAAAACTCTCTTCTACTTCTTCTTCTCTCTCTCTCTGTGTTTTATATCTTTCTCTTTCTCTCTCTCTCTCTCTCTCTCTCTCTCTCTCTCTCTCTCTTCCTCTCTCAATGTGTGGGTGTATGCATTCTTTGTTTATGCATGTGTGTGTGTGTGTGTGTTTTGTTTATGCATGTGCTCTCTCTCTCTCTCTCTCTCTCTCTCTCTCTCTCAAAAACAGAATGTGTGTGAGAGAGAGAGAGAGAGAGAGAGGGAGGGAGAGAGAGAGAAAGAGAGGAAGGGAACATGAGAGAGAGGAGAGGGAAGGAGCATACTTGGCTCTCCTTCCTCTCCTCGTGTATGTGTGTGTGTGTGTGGAGAAGAAAGAGAGAGAGAGAGGGAGAGCGCGGGTTACCTTTGCTTGCTTGAGCATCGAAAACTTAGATATGAGATTTGAGTTTTCAGATGCTCTCAGTTATTTTTTTACCCCTGTCGGTGTTGCTATAGGCGTCGCTATGAGCATCGCTAAGTTACAAGTAAACTTGCGACGCTCATAGTGATGCCCATCTAAGTTGCATTATTCGTATTCGGGAGACGTATGATACGCGAATAATGGGCGTATTATTTGTTTATTTAAATTATACGACCGTATTATACGGTGCCACATCAGCATACACGGCCAAACGTATAACTTCTTGGTTTTTCGATCGGAAAACTGTTCGAACGAAATTATCT
This sequence comes from Adiantum capillus-veneris, assembly GCF_014529385.1. NCBI lineage: Eukaryota > Viridiplantae > Streptophyta > Polypodiopsida > Polypodiales > Pteridaceae > Adiantum > Adiantum capillus-veneris. The sequence goes on from NC_140944.1 coordinate 152,509,345, forward strand.
TCGATCTAAAATAATAATGATCGAATATGTTAGTCTATATAGCAACACGCGACAGCCTTCACACCATCATTCACAGTCAGTGTTTTCCATGTGAGTATTCTCACCAAACAATCAAAAGAGTAATATGTCAAAAAATAAAACAATTTGAATTAGATAAAAATTAAAATTCAATGGAATTTAAGTTTTGTGATTCAAATTTATGAATTTGTTTTAAAAAAATTAGTAAATAGTTGAAAGTTTGTATTTTGTGAAGAGTTTAATCTCTCACCTGATACAAAATATAATTATAAGAATCACTTGTCAATGTGTTCAATTAATTGACACTTGAAAGTGACTAATTAAAAAAATTAGGATATTATCGTTGTGTGTAGAGTATACTCTCACATGAGATAATTAGTTTAAAAATATAATTACATAAAAATCAATTTTATGTAATTAAAAGTTCGATTTTGATGTGTAGAGATTTTCTCTCACTTCAAAATGAATATAATGAAACAAAATTATATTTTTACGTTTTGTGTAGAGCTGTTCACACTGCTATGCTCTCACTAGAGTAAAAATTTAGGAAAAACATGTCCAAAAACATTGATATTCTCTTATCTTTATTTGGACTGCAAAATCTACCATACTGTGTGAGAGCATACACATACTCGCATTGTAGATAGATAATCGCTTAAAAATCTATGGTAAAGTGTAAGAACTTTTTGTTCGCACTTTACATAGATACGATAATTATCAAGTATTGTAAGTGATTATCGTTTTGACATTTAAAAATGTCACTTATAGCACTTGTAGGTATAACAATTTATAATGATAATCATTTTAATACTTGATTTAATTGTAATTATTGATTATCGTAATGTGTTAAAGCTACAAGCTTGCACTTTAGATAAATCGATGCAATTTATATGTAATCCAATGGTATTGTATTAGGTTTAGTGGCTTTTATATGAGCTCACCCCATTCACACTTGGGCGCCCATACTTAGCCAACTAACTCCTTGAATATTCCAGTTAGAGTGCGCCTGTCATCGGCGATCACCCTTACCCTGTTCCTATTGGTCCGACAAGCTCAATACCTGACTCTAAATAATACAACGTTTATAGATCATAGGGTGTCCGTGTGCCGTGAGGGTTAACATGCCCCCCTTCCTGATGTAGATTCCGTCCTCGGAAGCTATCCAGTTGAAGCTCGTTCGTCGAGATGGAAGAGCAGTCGACATGGATGTGCGTAGCCTTCTTCAATCACTGCAAAATCAAACAACATTGCCACAGTAATTGCATTCTCATATACAATTAAAAATCATATGCAATAGACAGACAAATTGATTGGTAACAGAATTTTAGACAATTTGTCAGCAATAAACATTAAATTGCAATATAATCAAATGCATAAACAGATGTAAAGGTAAAAAATTAAACAAGTCCGGGGTCGCTAATTTAACGGTCAAAAGGCACTAGAGCTCGACTATTAATACCATGGGTAACTTCTCAATTTTTTCTGGTCAATTAAGTTGTTTAATCGCGAGAGCCAAGTATTTGATGTTCGAGGGCTGACTAGAGGCTATACCTAGAAGACCTTGTAGTTAAGCTACGATAAAAGGAATTTCTCATGAAATCATCGCCTGACTGATTAACTTTTCTTTGACCCCCCAAAGTCTTTTCACATTGATTCAATTTTGATGTGTGTGGTTATTTTGTATGCCTTGGGTTTTTTGCTTTTCAAGGAAAAGCGCCCACACTGGGAACCTCTAGGGCTCTAGTACCATAGTCGATACATGTGAGTGAAGTACCAATTTAAGCAGGGATTTCTCTTCCAGCTTAAAATTTTACATTGTGGCACTTTGATTTTTTGTTTGTTCATTTTCAACATTTTAATTTTGTAACTTTGGGGGGTCATATAACACTGTTACCCTCCCCAGGCTCATCACATTAGTAAACTTCCTTTATAATACTTAAGCTAAAGGTCAATAGGGTTAAGCCCACTAGAAAGCCCTAGTACATTTCACACAATGCTGCCTAAATCGGATTAAGAACCTAAGTAACCATTGCTTATTGGGAAGGCATTCCCCATGGTATTAAGAGAAGATTTCTAATACCTAGCTTGGTCAAACTAGCTTAGTCGGACTGCTTGATTTTTAAACCTAGACAAGTGATTATGACAAAACATTACATTGAATTAAATGTTTGATACTAAGCAAATGCACTGAATATTATGCTACCAATCACAATCAAAGAAGACAAACATGGATGCAAAAAGATAAGGGCAATGCTAATGGACATAAAACACCTGTTTGTGTTGATGGTCGTGCTTGATTTGAAGTGTGAACGAGAGAAAGGTTCCATGAAGGTCCAAATCCTATCAATAGCAACACGCTCCTGTACACACTAGGAAACAAAAGGAATACCTCCAGAAGGCACATTAGTGGGAAAAGGTACCAACACTTATTGAACACAACAAAAAACATAAGTAACCCTAACCTAATTATTTGCACTCCCCCTAAAGAGTCAAGGGAATAGGATATTGTAGAGGTTGGGGGGAAACCCTAAGGCTAAACCCCTATCCTCGTCGTCGAGATAAACAAAGTCATCATCCATGAGACCATATGTGCCATCCATGTAGTCATGTAAATTTTTTCTTCATCATAGGTGCCCATGTTTACTAAGAAGGTCACTAGACGCCTATAGTCATCTTGGTCAAAAGGGTAGGCTTGTGCAATGGGAGAAACGCTCTCTACTAAGTATGGATCAGACGTGGTCAAGAGACGTATCAGCCATTCTAACTCCTCAAAATTCCTCTCACATGCTAGCGTACCTATCAAATCCCATTCACATGCAAGCACTGGAAAGACCATGTGAAACATTTGTGAAAAGTAACGAGGGTACCTCTCACCCAAGGCAGGAGTGGATGACTCTAGCGTACTAGCCATATCTGTACACGCAAATAGATGATGGTTAGAGTGCAAATATTACAAGGGTCGTATTTTTGTGCATAATTTGTTTTTATTATTTTGTGTTATGGCTCTTGCTCTTTTACTTTTTTATCTTGTTTTTGTGAGTATAAGGCTTTATTTATACATTCCCTAAGATTGGAGATTGAGAGGTCAGGGAGGAAGGTTGAGAGGGAAGCAAGTGAATGACGGATGTCAGCAAACACTCCCCCCTTCCTTGGGTAGATCATACTTTTTGGAATGATGTCGTCACCTTTTGAAACCAATTGTTCCAAGTTGTTATGGGTAAAGGCTTTAACCAATAGTTTTCGATCACCCTATGTGTTTCATCTAGTTGCAAGGGTGGTAAGGTACTCTCCCATAATTTTATTTGCAACATTGTTGGAGGTGGTGAATCTACAACGGGAGGTGCAAACTCTTTCTTGCTTGTATGGATATGTACAATGGTAGGTGGAGGTTGTGTCGAAGCTTCTATTTCTGTATAGGAACTAAATGAAGAGCAAGAAGCTTCATTTGCTTTTCCTGTTCCTGAGCTAGGTGGAACAAATCATTCTTTCTTTGGTACCCAAACTAGCTCTGGAGCAGGTGTGTCGCATTCCGTGATTTTTTCCTTTCCACGATTTTCAATTTGTTTTGGAGCCACAGGATTGGGTTTACATGGGCCAGGTGACAGGTAAGAGTACAATTTACGTTTGGGCACCCAGATTTGATCATTTCCTTTATAGTATCCTTGGGCTTTTAATAGTCGTTTAGGAATCCAGCGCCATGTTTTCTTACATTTCTTGGAGCGAGTGGAACGTTTCTTACGAGGCTTCCGTTTTTTAGCATCATCTATGGTTACTAAAGAAGCTTTAGGGACCCACTTGTATGCTTTCTTTGTTATATTAGGATGGTTCTTGTGTGTCTCAAGCTTTCTTTCAACTACATCAGTTGAAGATCTAGAGAGTTGGGCTATGGGGACGTATGGTTCAACCTCCTGGACATGCAATGTCTTGGGTTTTATTTCCTTAGGCAATATCTCAGGGACTATGGCTTGAGTGGTAGGGATAAGAGTTGGTTTTTGCGTTGTGACACCCCCAATCCCCCAATCAATAGTGCATTTGGTGGCTATCATCCACGTGAGTCCTAGGTTTTATATTACCCTCCATAGTTCTAGTAGGCATGACCAAAAAGTCTTGAGCTACAATTCCATTGTCATAACTGATAGAAGTGTGCCAGATTCCAAAAACCGTAGTTTTTTTCTTGTTGACACCCTTGACTTGGATAATACTCTCAGATAGAGGTGGCTTCCCTAACTGACACCACACCCCATAGGATAGCAGATTATATTTAGCACCCGTGTCCAATAAAGCGTTATATAGCACTTTTCCATAGGCACTATTTAACTCAATAGGGTATCATAGAGGTGTGTCAGAGTCCAACCAATCCTCTTCGATTTCCATGTGGAATGCATTTGTGACTCCAAGTTTAGCCTCTCGTTTTTGTCTTATACGTTGTTGTCGCTCCTTAGCCTCAGCTTGAGCTTGTATCTTCTGTAACTCGGTTTGTGCTTTGGCAGCCTTCTTTTGATGAATGGCCCGTAGTTCTTCTTGGCTTAAAGGATCATAATATCTTTTGAATTTACTCCCATTGAAGAATCCAATGGTTTCAACTCCATCAAGAGTTTCCACACGAAGGGTACCTTGTGGGGTAATTTCACATACTCTATATGGTCCTTTACCAGCATATTTCAACTTTTTCTTCTCTTTACGTACTCCATACATAAGGACTTTATCACCAACTTTGATGTCCTTGTACTTCACATGGCGATCAAACCACTTCTTTCTCCTATCCTTTTCCACAAGAGCATTTTGCACAGCCAACTGTCTCTCTTCGTCTTGTTTTTCTAAGATATACAAATGCTCGGTTAAGGGGTTACCATTCCATCCTTCTTGCGAAGCTACCCTAAGACTAGGAATGACAAACTCCCAAGGCATAACCGCTTCTTGGCCGTATACCATTTTGAATGGCGTACAATTAATAGCCACTTTATAAGCAGTACGATAAGCCCATTGAGCAGATGTCAACTTCAAATCCCAATCAGTGCAATGAGCTTCTACCGTCTTGGTTAAAATAGAGATTAGAGTCTTGTTGGTGCTCTCGGCTTGTCCATTAGCTTGCGGGTAATAAGGTGTAGACTTATGGTGGGATATCATAAAGGTCGTGGTAAGCTCTCTTATTACCTCATTTATAAAATGGGTACCATTATCACTAACAATTTCAAAAGGGAAACCAAATCTTGTGATAATGTTCTCAAAAAGAAACTTAGCTGTTGTCCTCGCGTCAGCTTTTTGTGAAGCCTTAGCTTCAGCCCACTTTGTTACATAGTCCGTAGCAACGAGAATATATCGAGATTGAGTGTTGCGAGCTGCGGGACTAATTGGACCTACAAAGTCTAAGCCCCATTTTTCAAATGGTTGGGTTACTTTAATAGGATGTAAGGGCATTCTGTCTTTGCGCTGTATGGTCTTGTAACGTTGGCACTCATCACACCCTTTTGTAAAAAGTGATGCATCCTTAAATAAAGTTGGCCACCAATAGCCTGATTGCAGCACCTTTCTAGCAGTCAGGTCTCCTGAAAAATGTCCTCCAGCTATGCCCATATGTGCTTCTTGCAAGATATACAAATATTCATCCTCGCGGGCACAACTCCTAAGAATATCGTCCTTGCCTAGTCTATACAGAGTTCCGGCAATCAAACAATAGGGTTCACATTCTTTTACTAGCCTTCGAGCGATATCCTTACGAAGTTCCTTGGGTGGAAAACCATTAACTAAAAAGTTAACAATGTTCTCACTCCATTCAGGCATAGTATCAACTATGAATAGGGAAGTATCGGGTAATTCATCATCAACTCCTGTAGGGGCTTCACCATTGGGTATGCGAGACAAATGATCAGCCATGACGTGCCTTTTACCGGGTCTCACTACAATCGTGAAATCAAACTCCAGAAGAATTAACAACCATCGTGTGATTCTTCCTGTGGAGCATGGCTTGTTTACCAGATACAGCAACGCTTGATGATCCACATAAAATACAAACTTGTTTGCCAGAAGGTAGTAGCGAAATTTCTTTACTGCATAAACCATTGCTAAACCTTCTCGCTCTGTAGTGGTGTAGTTCCTTTGAGCATCGTTCAATTGACGGCTTGCAAAGCTAATGGGATAGTCCAATTTATGTTCTCCTGGTTGAGTGAGAACACACCCAATAGCAAAGTTTGATGCATCAATATGCACATGGAAAATGACATCCCAGTTAGGTGTCCTTAAAATCGGAGCACTTGCTAGTGTTTTCTTCAATTGTTCATAGGCCTGGTCACACTCTTCAGTCCATTTAAATTCAATGAGAAGCTTGTACAAAGGACGTGCTATCTCAGCGAAAAATAAAATAAACCGTCGATAATAACCCACGTGTCCCATGAACCTTTGAACTCCCTTGGAATTGGTTGGTGGTGGTAACTCTAGAATCACTTTAATTTTGCTCTCATCGGTTGAGATACCATTCTTAGATACTATATGCCCTAAAATAACTCCATGCTTGACCCAAAATTGGCATTTGAACGGGTTCAATGAGATACGATATAACCTACACTTTTCAAACACCTTCCGCAAACATGATAGATGTTCTTTCCAAGAAGAGTAAACACAAAGGTCGTCTAAGAAAGCTTCACAAAACTCTCTCAAATATTCTTTAAAAGCAGTGTTTATTAATCGTTGGAATGTAGCAGGGGCATTTGTTAAGCCAAAAGCCATCACACGAAATGAAAACACGCCAAATTCTGTGATGAAGGCAGTTTTAGCTTGGTCCTCTAGCGCTATCGTGATTTGGTTGTAGCCTGAGTACCCATCTAGAAAGCTATAAGCTTCCTTGCCTGCAACTCTTTCGAGTACATGTTCGGAATATGGTAGGGGGTAATGGTCTCTCCTAGTAGCTGCATTAACTTTTTTGAGGTCCACGCACACCCTGAGTTTCCCATTCTTTTTTGGCACGATAACTATTGGAGACACCCATTTAGAGTGTTCAATAGGATATATGAACCCACATTTGATAAGCTTTTCTAGTTCTTCTTGAATGATCTTTGCGTACTTAGGATTCATCGGGTAGGGTCTTTGTTGTACGGGCTTCGCAGTGCTAATCATAGGGATTGTATGTTGGACCACAGAAGGTGGAACACCTTTCATATCATGGTATGTCCAAGTGAATATATCCTTGAATTCCTTGAGAAGCTCTTTGAGGACCACCTCTTCAACTTCTGTGAGGTCTTGGGCAATAAAAACAGGTTTTGATTCTTCACCGGGGTCGGCTAATTCTATTTCTTTAACTATTGCCGGACCATCATAGATTCCATTATTCCCATCGATAGGTATTCTTTGGGCTTTTGTGTACACAACCTTTGCTTCCCCTGTGGTGTAAGATTTGAAATGTTCTCGTGCAGGATGCAAGTCTATGGATTCTGGTTGTGCTTTGGTCTGTGCTTCCATTTCTGCTTTCTTGTGTTGTTGAGCTAACTCTTGGTTTTGACGCCTCCTTGCAGTGCGGCTCAACTTTGGCTTGTCTATGATCTCTAATTGGGCTATGTCATGGGGTCGTGGTCTACACCACATAACATTTTGGATATTTCACCCCAATCGTCTACCAATTTTTGATGAGCATCACATGCTCCTATATAACTGAGCCATTATGCTGAGGATCTCTTCTTTTTTATCCTAGCATGTACATTGGCTCGATATCAACGCCTCTTAAAGTTTTTCTTTTTCTTATTTGAAACCTGCTTTTGATTTGCATTTAGATCTGGATCACTAAAGGAGTCCTCGTTGGTGTCCTCTTCACTCTCGGAGGAGCTATCATCGGTTGATGTGCTCGGTCCTTCCGAATGTTTTGACTCTGAACTTGCTCCACTCTCTAATTCATGAGATTCAGAATCCGTTTCACTCTGGGAGTCAGTGTCTGAGTCGTGTTGGTCAAAGTCTTCTATTGAGCTATCGGTGTCACTGTCAGATTGGTCTACAATTGCCTTGCCCTTAGAAGATGCATCTATGGCACTTATCATGTTCAAAGGTAAATTTGTGGTACCTCTTCCCCCTCTGGTGTGACCCAAGTGGTTCCTCTATTTCCCCAGGTATCTATGGTTGCAGCTAGGTGTACCCAGTCTACGTTGTCTGATTCCGTCATACCCGGTAACACATCCATGTAAGGAGAATCTTGGCCAATGTCTGTATCCTTCTTACAAGTGTAACAATATTGTAGTGGGGCCGAGTGAACTGTGGTGTCAGAGCGATGATCAATAATGGTTTTACTCCCTAAGGGGTGTACCTTACCAGTCACCAAATCCACTCTAAGGACAGAGTCTTGGAATTGCAAATAGACATGATTTTTAGACCAATCATGAACCATTTGTGCTTCCCTCATGAATGGTCGTCCTAAAATCATTTCATATGACATAAGGTGTTTAGAGAAATCCATTACAATGAACGTATGTCGTACCTTGTGTCCTAGGACTTTGATCTTAAGATCCTTGAGCATCCCCATAGGTTTGGCTATGGTACCATTTGCCATCTTTACCACAATGTTAGTAACACTGAGGCGGGGTTTTCCCATGGATTCGCAACAATCTTTTGTAACGATGCTAACTCCTGCACCACCATCAAGAATTCCCTTTATAGTTAATCCCTTGGTAGTGATGGGTAGGGTCGCATTAGACTCGTCGCCTTCAAAATACTGCCCTAATTCGTTAATGGGTACCTCGATCACAGACTCGTGTCCATCTAAGTCAAGTGATTGCACATGATTTTCCTCATCAATCATAATCGAGTCAGGCCTATTTGGTTGCGCAAAATGCGGTAATCCCGTTTGTAGCTCTCCGTTAAGGAATGCTCGAAGTGCAAGGAATAACTCAGGATCTCCATACAGCTTTGCTATGATCCTGGTTCGGACCTCAGAAGACATGAAGTCCACTAGTTTGGCAACATTCATTGGCATTTTGCAGGGTGTAGGTCCTTGACTAGGAACTGGTGAGGATGGAATCTCATATTCCTCAATGGGATCAGGTATTCCTTCGTTAAACATCCTTTCCAACAAGAAAGGTGTATGCTCACTTTCTGATGTCCCGTCCTCACTCCCTTCTTGGATGATACTAGGTATGGCTAACGGTCTATTGTTCATGTGGGGTGGATGAACTTGCGTGGGAAACACTGTGTCATGAATTTTGACATGCATGGGTTCTGGTTCTAGTTTCCTTTGAGTCTCCTCCACTAAACCTCTTAGATGTTTCACATGCTCAATCTCGTCTACTGGGTTTGGGTACGTCCCAATCTTCTTTTTACGATTCTTCCCTTTTTGCCCCTGCGGTTTATCTTGGGGGTCTTGGATTGGATTTGGAAACACTTGTGGTGTTTTCAGAGGCTCTTTATGGTTTTCTCTTATTCGGTTTTCATTTGGTTCCATGTTACGGTTTTCTTTGTCGGTCTTTCCCTTTGTGGTATTGGTTCTAGTCTCCATTGTCTCGATTGAATCTGAATCATCCTCGAGGTCATTCATATACACGGGGTCATCTCCTGTTCCTATGTTTGTTTTGGAACTTGGCTTTGAATTTCCCGTATTTTGCGACCTCTTCCTTCGTGTCTTCTTTTTCTTTGCTTGGATAACTGATGCGGTATCTCTCTCTTCAAGGATATGGCCTGGCCCTTGAAGCATGGACCGTGTAATCGCATAAGCGGGTACGACGGGTGGTATTGGCGATGTCACACTAGCAATTTTGACCAAATTTAGGGGTGTGATTTTAGGCGCATTTGGGTTATAGGGGCATTGGGCAATCAAGTGATCTATGCCACAACGATTACATGTGAGTATTGGCATTGAAGACGTGCGCCCTTGATTCATTTGCATCTGTGCATCATTCTTTTGCAGCCTAATAGGGCACTCCGCTGCCCGATGTGGTCCACCACACTCGTAGCATTGAAGAGGTGGCCTCCTAGCCTGGGTTTTGATATTTTGACCTCTGGATGCGAGAGCAACAGCTTGATAAACCGGCTTGACTTGCCCCCAACAATCTTCCATGTAGTATATAGGACACTCTTCCAATATATCAAGTCTGTAGGCAATACTAGTGTCTATTTCCTCCTCACAGCCATCTGCATAAGCATTAGATGGCTCGCAACCCACTTGGTTCATAGGGGCGACTCTTGGATGCGGGGGCTGCGATCCTAGCACAAGAGGTGGTATCGGTGTAGCTTGTACAACATTGTGAGATCTAGGGACCATGTGTTGAGGTTGTTGCTCAACAGGTGGAGCAGGCATCAATACATGAGCTCGAGGTGCATCCGTCCAGGCTACAGGTGGTCTATTTGCCATCATACGTTTGATCATTAAACAATCCTTAGCTTGGTGACCATACCTACCACATGCGTTGCAAGTTCCATTAAATTTTACTCTAAACATAGGGCACTCACTAGTGCTATGTGGACCTAAGCAAATGGAACACCATTTTTGCTCCCTTCTTGGATACATGTGACTATTTTGAGGGGGTCGATTATCCTTAAGAGACTCTTGGATTGCCTTGGTGAGGTCTGTCAAGAATGTCTCAAATACCTTTGGCTCATTGGCAATGGGCTTTGCAGTCATGGGTTCATACTCAATGGCTTGTGAGCTAGTGGATCTCGTGTCAGTAGACACCCTCATGCCTGCTATCATCAAGTTGTCCTCTAATTGGATTGCATTGGCAGTGACATCTTCTCAGGTTGTGATACCTGTAATCACTAGTCCATTATAGATTCCTTCATTCCTCAACCCTCGAATGAATCGATCAAGCAGTTGGTTATTGTTGAAGTGCTCATTTACAGGGCAACGAGAGTTTAAGTGCTTTAGAAGACTAATGAAGTCCCTTACTGACTCTCCTTCCTTACGTTCGGCCTTCTGTAGCTGAGATGCTACACCCCAAAGCACACCTTCTCGTATGTACTCCTTTCGAAACAACCTTCGAAGGTAGGGTAGATTGTTTTCTCGTCCACCCTTAGGGTTCTATACCAATCTCTAGCCTTCCCACTTAATGTCAAGATTAAGGCATTGCACTTATGTAGTTCGTTGCGTTCCCCTAAGGAATCACATACTTGTTCAAACACTTCAATGTGTTTTCTAGCATCTTCGTCCCCATTGAATTTTTGCGTGAGTTTGGCAATTTGTACTGCCTTACTTCTAGGCTCTCTATCAGATGCATGACGCATATTTTCCGCGATAGATCGACCTATGGTTTGAGCAAACGCTGCCAAGTCACCTATGTGAGGAGGCAGGGCCGGTGGAGGTACTCTTGGAATCATATGTGGGAGAGGGACGGGTACCGGTCTTGGCATATGTGTGGATGATGCAGGATATGGAACATAACCGTGCATAGGTCCACTCGGATAAGGGCTAGGGAGCGGCACTCGAGGAGCATAAACAAGTGGTACAATTGGAGGTGTGGGGGCCATGTGTGCATAAGGGGCTAGAGGCACATACGATCGAGGCCCCATATTAGGTACTACAACACTAGGTAGTGGCACTGCGCTAACCGTAGATGTCATCGGTACATTCTTTGTCAGGCCTATCCCTGGAGTGAGCACTGTGTTTTCCTTAATAGAGGGTTGAGCCAAGTTAGGGAAGCTAAAGTTGTCGCTCGGAGGCTCAGATTGCATAGAGACCCCAGGTGAAATGACGTAAGATGGGTCCATGGGACTCATTAGAGGAGTCTCCATTTGTGATAGAGTAGGCTGTTGAGCCTTGCTCGTATCCAGAAATCTCATGGGGCCAGTTGAGAGTATATTTACCCCTCGGTTTTGCCTTTCTGATTGAATAATGCCATGGATAACATTACAGATCATTTTCTATTGATCTTCGATGCTCGTGGCACTAGAGGTGGATTGTACAATCTCTATCAATCCTACATGGTAGGCGTGGCCAGAGTGTAAATCCGTCAACACCTCAGTGTGGAGGTCGTATGTCCAATGATCATTAATGAACAATCCTTCTAGAGTCGACGTGTTAACGGTTTCTTGTGAGGTAGAAGCAATGTTGCTCCCCGTGGTTTTACTTGTCACCAACGGTACTCTAGAGGGAACTTCTGAAGGAGGCAGCTCAACAGGGCCTTCTTGGTAAGAAGTTGGTAGGATATCCACATGGACACTCTTTGGGGGTGTGGGGTCCACGTGCGATGTGAAAGGAGAGTCCACTTCCCCACCCCCTTCGTGTGCTTCATTTGCATCAGGTTCCGAGCGAGTAGCTCTACCTAATGTTTCCATGAAACGGCTAAACATACTAGTACTAGGCTGTGGAGCTTCGGGAGGTGCATGGCCTTCTCTCTCATTGTTTTGGGTAGGGTATGCTTCCATGATTTCTGAGTCGGAGGAGGAATCACTAGCGGCTATTTTAGGGTCTTGGGTGGTGCTACCTTGTGTCCCCGCTGAGGGTCTAGAGCCTATCGTGGATGGGTAATGGGTGTCCGTATGAACAGAGGCACCCTCAATATGCTCGTGTTTTAGCACCCGCCCAGAGCGTAACTGCATGTGCTTTTGATACCCTAAGGTGTCAAAAAGCTGCTCTAGGAGGCCTTGTGACTAGTTTTTTGCGTGTTTTTTGTTTGTTTTTTTGCTAGATTTTTTAGAGCGTGTTGTGGAATGGGCCGTGTGATAGCTCGAAACGAGCGTATCGCTAGGAGGGACGCGCTGTGCTTCACAGCCCACCGTTTGGTTCTATTTTGCTCCAAAAAAGCCCGAAACAGTCTTTTCCTAGCTGGGGAACTAGGCTCCAAATAGCAAGTCCTAGTGTGCAATGAAGGAGAGGAGAGTGTAGGACATATCCCACATTCCTCACTCCCTCCTTGTGAGTCTAGCCTATATATATAGGAGTGAGACTACCCTGTATCATAAGACAGAGACAGATCCTGGGCCTGGGATTGGGATTGGGATTGGGTCAACCGATCCCGATCTCACTTTTATACAACCCAACCCGTCCATTTTTATAACCTCCCCCTCACTCACGTTTTTATTTTTTGATTTTTTTAAAAATTTTAAATTTTATTATTATTATTTATTTATTTTTTGGATATTATTTGGTGCGCGTTGACCTCACCTAACTATTTACTGTCTCACCTACCTACTGACCTGCTAATCAGTGGTTCACCTCATTACTAACCTACTTAATCAACTAACTGTGCGCCTAACTGTGCACAAACCAAAAAATGCAGAAAATTGAAACTTTATAGAACTGTGTAGTGCAAACCAGAAAATGCAGAAAACGCAGAAACGCAAGAAATGCTAACTGTGTAAGCTGAAATCTGAGCTTAATAGAACTAGCAAAACAGAGCTTAACAGAACACAGAAAACTTGAATGCAGTCAACAACATTGTGTCTTTCTCTACTGTTTTTACATAACAACAATAATCAAACTTAAGCCGCGCCTTTCCTACATAAAAAACAGCTTCAATACAATTTACAGGTCGCCATTGGAGCTTCACGCGCAACAGCTCCCCGACAATGGCGCCAAAAATGTCACGGCTAGGGACTTGCTACGCGCCGTGTGCGAGCCACAAAGGCTCCTAGCACACAGTCATACAACAGACAAGCTCACAAGGAAGAATGGTGTGTCACTCACCTTCCTGCGTAGTTGCGAATGAAGGATTCCCGCGCCACGAAGAAGAGGGAGACGCTGCTATGCCGCGCTCAACCGCCTTGCCGCCGTCGTGCCGCCGCAACGCTCGATCACACACACACTCTCACACTCTCTCTCACACGTACACACACACACACACACACACACACACACACAAGGAGATGGTGAAGGAGAAGGTGGAGATGGAGCAAGAGCGGCTTCTATTGCACAATGAGAGAATGAGTAAAAATTAGGTTTAGTGGCTTTTATATGAGCTCACCCCATTCACACTTGGGTGCCCATACTTAGCCAACTAACTCCTTGAATATTCCAGTTAGAGTGTGCCAGTCATCGGCGATCACCCTTACCCTGTTCCTATTGGTCCGACAAGCTCGGTACCTGACTCTAAATAATACAACGTTTATAGATCATAGGGTGTCCGTGTGCCGTGAGGGTTAACAATATCTATGTATTATTTTCAAGGCAAGCATTTCCAATGGTCTTTGTCTAGTCTCCAATAGAATCACTGAGTATGGTGTTGTGGTTTTTATCCCCATATGTCTACATAAGAACTTTTTCTGAATTTTCTCAATGTCATTCCATGTGCTGGCCGGAATACTTGGTCCCCATACCTCTACCCCATACAATAGCGTTTGGATCACACACGCATTGAAATCCATGGACTTTATTTCCCACCTTCTAGTGACTCTTTGTTTGCACATGTTTTCAAACTCGTAATACCTTGCTTGTCCTGCTTCAATTCTTGTTTTTGCACATTGCCCCCATCTATGATTCGAGGGTATAATGATGCCCAAGTATTTAAAGCTGTCCACTGCTTGAATCTCTTGCCCATCATACATAAGGGCAGGCTGATCCTTTGATTTGTGTGTACAAATCGCCATACATTTTGTTTTTGTGACATTCACCGAAAGTCATGTGGCTTCGCAGAAAGTATGTACCGCATCCAAAAGTTTTTGCAAGAGAGACATGCTATGCGCAAGAACCGCATCATCAACATAAATGAGGAGCAAAATAATGAGACCTATGTTTGGTGCATCTCCATTATCTTGCGTCGTTTGGCAGATAAAGTCCTCAAGCTCATCTATGCATAGCCCAAATAATGTTGGGGACAGAGGGCATCCTTGTTTGACCCCTATTGTGCTAAAGAACTCTTTGGAGAAGCCTGTTTGCATTTTCAGTTTACATCGAACCGCATGGTATAGGCGTGCCACCGCAACCCTCAAGTGTATGGGAACCCCAATGGTGTCCATGCGGGACCATAACCCATGACGAGGTACCATATCAAACGCTTTCTTAAAGTCCACAAAACAGCAGTACATAGTTTCCCCTTTGAGTCGCGCCTCTTCCATCATAATCCGGATTGTAATCAAGTGATCTTTGGTACTATGTTTTCCTCTAAAACCTGCTTGACCGAGAGCCCTCTTTCCACTATTTTCAGCCCATGTGCTAATATCCTTTTCTATCAGGCTCCCAAAAAGTTTTGCCATGCAAGAGCCCACCATGATGGTGCGGTAATTCGTGAGTAGGTTATGGTCTCCTCCTTTAAACAAAGATTTGACCAAATTCTCTTGCCAATCTTCAGGCATGCCTTGGTGGATAGCTTGATTCATCATGCACTGTATCCATTTCTTGGCTTCATTGCCCAACCATTTCAGTATTTCGGAGTTGAAGTGCAAAATGTCAGAGGCTTTCCCAGTGGCTAGTTTTTTCAAACCTCTCAAAGCCGCTGCAAAAGTTATAGGTTCCTTAGTGTCAACCTGAATTTCAGCATTCATCATTATTTGAGCATCGGTGGCGAGAGAGAGAGAGAGAGAGAGAGAGAGAGAGAGAGAGAGAGAGAGAGAGAGAGAGAGAGAGAGAGAGAGAGAGAGAGAGAGAGAGAGAGAGAGAGAGAGATTGTTTGGCACCGTCAAGCAGGGTTTGTCATTTTCACTAAGAGGAAATTTTAGAAAATTAGGCTACTTTTTTAGGTTTTTACACTATTTTTCTCTATTATGGGGCGGAATTTCTCCTTTTCCCCTTGCCGTGAACCGGCATTTTGGAAATTGAAAACGGCACGATTTTGAGCTGAGACACATGTTTCCCGAACATTGGAGAGAGAGAGAGAGAGAGAGAGAGAGAGAGAGAGAGAGAGAGAGAGAGAGAGAGAGAGAGAGAGAGAGAGAGAGAGAGAGAGAGAGAGAGAGAGAGAGAGAGAGAGAGAGAGAGATAGACAGATAGATAGATAGATTTTATTATTTTCCTCGGAGGTCAAATATGACCTATGGGACCAAAGTTACATGTGATGTAGTATGTGTATGGCTGATGAGTGACTCTCGATGCTCCAAAATTGTAGTGATGAGAGTCGCAATGGAGAGCCCACACTTTGGCTGGGAGAGGAAAGTGTGTAGGTCTAAGTTATGGCTGAAAATGTGAGAGAAGCAAGTTCGGATGTGATCAAAAGCTGAGCACTCTAGTAGTGTGTGGTACTCAGACTCTCGAACTTGTAGTGAGCATAATGTGCACAATCGATTTGACTCTTCTCCATTGCCCCAACACCCTGTCTCGCATCGAAGGAAATGGGAGCTAAGCCGAATTGCTGCGATAGTGCGTATCGTGGACAAGGGAATAGGCTCAAGCATGTAAGTGTGAGTACGGTTCCTCTCTCAGCGAAGAACATGGTTTTGTAGTTGGGGGCAATATAGGTGGTGTAATGTATGAAGCGTGACCCACCGGATTTCTCCCAAGCCGTAATACATTGGCGTTGTAGAAAAGCTTCATTCACTTGAGAGTCAATTGAAGCATCATGTAGCAAGTGTAATGCATCCCATCTCCCAAACCACTTCTTTATGTCTTGCATCCATCCCGTGCTCAAGATCTTGCTTTTATGCGTCTTTTGAACTTTTTTGCTTGCTTTCCATGCAATTGTAGGAAGTCGATGTGAGGGGTTTTGACGCATCTTTATCATGTACTCCACAACCCTTTCCATGCCCATAACCTCAATTGGAAGAGATCCCGACTCAAGAAGTAGGAGCATATATGGTGTTTGTGTCTTAACTTGGAGAAAGTTTGTAAGAAAACGCTTTTGGACATTCTCAAACTCTTTCCAAGTAGACTTTGAGATGCTCCTGCCCCACACTTCAACTCCATAAAGAAGAACCGGTGTCACCAATGCATCAAAAAGATACTTCTTGAGAACCCAACACTTGATGTTTTCCGCATTACACATGTTCTCAAATGCATAATATGCTCTCTTTCCCGCTTCCAAACGACGCATAGCACATTCATGCCACTTGTGATTGGATGGAACCTCAAGGCCAAGGTACTTAAAGCTCTCAACAACTTCAAGTGTCTCGTTGTTGTACACAATGCATGGCTTCTCCTTATGGTTGGTTTTCACAAGCATAACCTTTGTTTTGGATTCATTTACAATCAGCCCACTATGCAAGCAAAAGTTCTCAAGGACAACCATAAGCTTTTGTGCATCTTCTAAAGTGTGTGCTAGAAGCACTACATCATCCGCATACAACAAAAGCATGATTACCGCATTGCAATAGTGACCTCTTCAATGCCTTCTTCTTGCATAAAGTCAAGTACCATTTGTTCCAATTGATCGATGCATAGACCAAAGAGAGTTGGTGACAATGGACATCCTTGTTTAACCCCAATAGTGCTTATAAAAATTTCTGAAATTTCTCTTCCCATGCGCAATTGACAAATCACCTTCTCATAGATTCGAGAAACCGCAAGCATAAACTCACTTGGCACTTGGAGTTCTTCCATCCTTCTCCACAAATTGTTACGTGGAATCATATCAAAGGCTTTCTTAAAGTCCACAAAACAACAATACAATCGCTTGCCTTTCAACCGACTTTCCTCCATGAGAACACGAAGAGTGACAAGATGATCAATGGTGCTATGGCATCGACGAAAACCCGCTTGTCCCTTTGCACGCTTGTTATTCTCTTCAGACCAATCACTCAATTTCATCTCCATTATGCACCCAAACAACTTTTCCATAAGAGACCCAATCATTATAGTCCGGTAGTTGCTTACATTCTTTACATCCCCTCCTTCATGCAAAGGCTTAACCCAATTAGTACTCCAATCATAAGGCATACCATGTTGAAGTGCAAGGTTGAACATATCACACATCCACTCATGGGTAAAATCTCCCGTCCATTTGATCATCTCCGGCTTGATACCTTGAAGATCTCCCGCTTTGCGAGTGGCCAACTTTTCAAGCCCACCGCATACATCCTCAATAGTAAAAAAAGACGGCATACATGGGAGTGAACCATAAAATGGCATTTTTTCAGTATTTGCTTGCTCATATAATTGCCTACAATGTGTGTACATATCCACTAGACTCAAGTTACCAAAATTCTCAACCCGCTTGCCTCTCAAGTTTCTCCAAAATCTTCCACATGCATGTGCCTTTTCTTGGACTTGAAATTCTTGTTGCTTTACTTCCCATCTTCTTCTCTTCTTTTGAATCAATGCCTTGTATGTATGAAAATGACTTTGATAGTTGTCTTTGTCCATAGTTGCATCAAGCTTTATCAAGGACTTTCGAGCATCTTGACATTCTTTATCAAACCACCTTTTGCGTGATCTATCTTTGTTGATACCATGGAGATGCTTTATGGCAAAGCATTCTTCCACACAAGAACAAATAGCTTTCTTGAAAGCTTCCCATTTAGTTTTCAATGGTGCATCACATTGAAGCTTTGTCATCCATAATTTTTGCTCAACCATTTCAATGTACATTGGTGCCCGTTTGAAATCCATACATAGTGATAACTTCTCTTTCCTTTGGCTAAGATTATCATGCTTAGTTGCTTCTCCACATGAAAGGTCAATACATAAGGTGCGATGGTCGGATTCCGGGGTCCATTGACCAAACATAAAACTCTTTATGCGATACATGATGGCTTCGGAGAGTAGCATATAGTCAATCACACTATCCCCATTATGTCTCCTACATGTAAATCCATTGGTTCCACTCCACAAAGATACACCATTGGCAATGAGCATACCCGTGCTATTACACATGTGTAAAAGTAACTTTCCATAGTGATCTGACTCTTTCTCATCCATTGAAGTACGATCATACAAGTAAACTTCCTCCAACTCCCTTGAAATGTATGGCATATCAAATTGTTGAGTATCATGTTGCAATGTTTTTGTGCGAGCATTCATATCCCCAAATACAATAACATCACCTTCACCTTTGAAATAAGCAATGTCCTCTTCCAAATCAGAAAATGGTTGATCTCTATCCATGCAAGCATAAAAGGGAGAATCATGATGAGGAATGTAGCAACCGGCTACAAAAATGGGTGCTCTTTTTGGTGTCATAATTTTCAGCCATACATAACGTTTGTACTTGTCATCTTTCACAATTGATACAAAATCTTCCAATCCTTTCTTAACCATACATGCTAACCCTCCTTGTACTCTTCATTGCTTGAGATTCTTTGACCACATCAATGAATGTACATTGTAATCCTCCAAGCCGTTAATCCTTTGTGTATCATGCTCCCAAGTTTCAACAAGAAGTACAACATCAGCTTTGCTTGTTAGTTCATCAATGCCAACCCTCGCATTCCATGGGTATCCATTACAATTCCAAAAGCATATTTTCAATTGTAACTCGGTCTCATAGGTCACGCATCCCTATTTGCTTGAGAGACTTGCCTCCTCCTTGGGCACATTTTCTTCATGAGAGATCTCCTTGTTTTTATTATTCTTTTCCTCATATGCCTTGCGACGCATATTTTGTTGCTTAATAGTGCGATCTTCACATACAAAACATTTTGTATCCCTCAAATAGATCCAACTATTATCAAGGATAATCTTTCGCTTGGTTTCATCCGGCATGGTACATACAATTGGCCGTTCTCCCGAGCGAGGAGCTCCTTGCTTCCCCACTCTATGTGCTCCATAGACCATAACTCCAGACATGCCAAAGTGGGTTTTGAAGAAATCTTCAATAACAATGACAAGAGAAGGAGGTGTCTCTAACTTCTCTTCGGGAATTCCATGAATAACAATGTTCTTGGAACGTCGCTCCCGTTCCTTCAACTCCTCCACATCCACATTCTCAACATTCTTTGTTTGAACCATAGCTTGCATGAGTGAGGAATTAGAAACCACATTGCTTCCACATACATCAGCCCAAGACTTGTTTGTGCATACATTTTTCATGTCGCATACATCCCGGATCATAGTTTCAAATTTCTCCTCTTTCAATACATGGTCATGCTCTACTTTGCTCATCCGCTCCTTCAAAGCATTCAAGTCCACCAGAGAGCGTTTACATTCCTTGACTTCCTCTTCAAGTTGCATCAAACGTGTTGTTTGCATCTCAAGTGTCCTCTTGAGATTCTCATTCTCAACCACAAGTACCCTTAGTGTGCCATTCTCCATTGCAAGTGCAAGAGAGAGAGAGAGAGAGAGAGAGAGAGAGAGAGAGAGAGAGCAGACTCAGTGTAACCTGCACCTGCGCTCTCGAAAAGAGAGAGACAGGTCACAAGGACTGCCTGCACTTGTTGGAAAATAAGACGTAGCTAAATAGATAATTGAGTAGATTTCTTAATGGAGAGAGACAAATTTACATACACGAGATTAGAGAGAGAGAGAGAGAGAGAGAGAGAGAGAGTACACACGATATACGTGGTTCACCCAATGTGGGCTATGTCCACAGGAAAGCAGCCACTCAATGGCTTTAGTACTTCAAAACAAGAAGTAGTTTACAAAGGGATTATACCCTTAATGGAGCTCCCGCCTTGCTTCACTCTCACCACCTCACACTTACCTTGTTGCATCAACTTCACACTATGAAATGTGTGTAGAAATGGCCTCCTTTTATAGGCCAAAAGGGCTGCCCTCTCTCATGAGTGGCAGCCATGTGTAGCCGCCCTTGTGTAGATAAGTCCAAATCGGACCCTTCAATCCGCCCATGTGTGGATGCCCTTGAGAAGACAAGTCCGCTTTTGAATTCGGCCATCGGCCAACCGACCAGTTGTTTTTCGACCACTTTTCAGCCGCCGTCCGGCCATAATATTCCGGCAAAAAGGAATATTCTGGCGAGGGAAAAAAAAGTCTTGGGGGCCTCCGTCCCCGAGGCCCCTAAAGTTGCCTCTAATTTTTGGCCGTTAAAATTTTGGTTTTTAGCGAGTGATTTTCTTTCACGCACGATGGCTTCTCCTCATAATGGGGTCCTTACAAATGTGCGCTTTTACCACAGAAAATTACAAGGTAAATCAGGCTCCATACTTAACAATCTCCCACTTGGAGACTGATCTCAAAACCAAACCTGTTGACTGCTTTCCATCCTGGCTTCTTATCCTTGAATGCCGATTGAGGATGAGCAAAAGCTCAACTTCTCCTTGTTGACCACCTTTGTAAACATGTCTGCAAGATTTTCACTTGTATGCACCTTTCCTAGCTTTAGCTGTCCCTCTTCCAAAAGAGTGCGTATGAAGTGATGTCTCACTCAATGTGCTTTGTCCTTGAATGAAAGGCTGAGTGCTTTGCAAGATGGATAGCGCTTTGACTATCACTGTACAAGACACAATTTTCTTGTTTGAATCCAAGCTCTTCTAAGAATCTGTGAAGCCACATAATTTCTTTGCTTGCCTTCGTCATTGCTACATACTCTGCTTCCGTGGTAGAAAGTGAAACCACTTTCTGCAGCTTTGAAGCCCAGCTTACTACTATGCCTCCAATCGTGAACACATAGCCAGTAGTGCTCCTTCCAGTATCTTTGTCACCTGCCATATCTGCATCAGCATACCCTTCTAGAAAAATATCAGTTCCCCCAAAATACAAAGCATTTGTTGTTGTCCCTTTTAGATACCTAAGTATCCACTTCACAGCTTGCCAATGCTCTTTACCTGGGTTGTCCATGAACCTACTCACAACTCTCACTGCATGTACAATGTCTAGCTTTGTCCAGACCATAGCATACATTAGAGAACCTACCGCTGCAGCATATGGAACTTTAGACATATAGGCTATCTCCTCTTGTGTCTTTGGACACATATCCTTTGTTAGTTTAAAGTGACCAGCCAAAGGTGTAGAAAGTGGTTTTGCATTTTGCATTGCAAACCTTTCGAGTATCTTCTTGATGTAATCTTCTTGAGATAGATTTATTGTCTTCTTCGTCCTGTCCCTTGATATTTTCATACCAAGTATCCTCTTTGCAGCACCTAAATCTTTCATTGAAAAATATTTCGACAGCTCCTCTTTTAGGTCTTTGATGTCCTGCATGTTAGCACTGGCAATCAACATGTCATCAACATAAAACATTAGGATGATGAATTTCCCATCTCCCAAATTCTTCGTGTAGACGTAGTGATCCGAGTTGCATCTTGTGAATCCATGATCCAACATCCATCGATCAAACTTCAAGTACCATTGTCTTGATGCTTGCTTTAAACCATACAAGCTCTTCTTTAATCTGCAAAACATTTTCTCCTTACCTTTTACTTCATACCCCTTTGGTTGAAGCATGTAGATTTCCTCCTCTAAGTCACCGTGAGGGAATGCCGTATTTACATCCATTTGCTCGAGATTTAGATCATGAGCAGCCACAAGGCTTAAGACAAGCCTAATTGAGTTCATTTTTACAAAAGGAGAAAATATTTCATTGAAGTCAATACCTTTCTTTTGAGAAAAACCTTTTACCACAAGCCTAGACTTGTACCTTTTCTTCCCACCTTCTTCTTCCTTCACCTTGTACACCCATTTGTTTTGAAGTGCCCGCTTACCTTTAGGCAACTCAACCAATTCCCATGTTTGGTTGTGATGTAGTGAGTCCATCTCCACTTGCATGCTCTTCATCCATTATTCTTTGGATTCATGTTGCATAGCTTCTTCGTATGATTCCGACTCTCCAGAATCTGAGATCAAGAGATGGTTGAAGGAAGGAACAAACCTTTCTGGAGGTCTAGTTTCTCTTGTAGATCTTCGGGGAATAAGTTGAGGCTCCTCATTTGGTTGACGTTGTTGCACATTGTCACCGTTTGTAGTCCTTGAGTCTTCATCATCCTCAAGCTCCATGTACTCATCACCTGTTTCTTTTGTTTGATTTCTTTCCAAGTAATCTTTGTACATATTTTTTTCGTTAAAAATTACATCCCTACTCCTTAAGATTTTACCATCTTCAGGATTCCATAGGCGATACCCAAAGTCACCTTCTCCATAGCCAATGAAGAAACACTTTTTGGACTTTACATCTAGCTTTGATCTTAGGCTTCTATCTATGTGCAGGAAAGCCTCACACCCAAACACTTTGAGAAATGCATAATTCACCGGTTTACTAGTCCATGCCTCTTCTGGAACTCCCCCATCCAATGCCGTTCAGGGCGACCGATTGATTAAGTACACAGACGTACTTACAGCTTCCGCCCAAAGCTCAAGCGGTAGGCCAGCATGTAGCCGCATGCTTCGTGTTCGCTCCATGATTGTCCTGTTCATCCTTTCCGAAATCCCATTTTGTTGAGGTGTCCTTGGGGTTGTCCTTTGCCTCCCAATGCCATTACTAGCACAAAAGATTTCAAAAGCTTGGCTGCAATATTCACCTCCATTGTCGGATCTGAGGCATTTAACCTTGGTACCTGTTTCATTCTCCACAAAGGCTTTCCACCTTTGAAATATGGAAAATACATCGGACTTATTCTTCATGACATAAACCCATGTTTTTCTAGTCGCATCGTCTATGAATGTTACATAGTACAATGAGCCACCAAGTGATGATGTACTTGCAGGATCCCAAACATCAGAATGAATCAACTCAAGTTTTTTATTTTTTCTTTCATTTCCTAATTTTTGAAATTTCACCCTCTTTTGTTTACCATAAACACAATCTTCACAGAACTGTAAGTCCACTTCTTTCAAACCTGGTAGAAGCTTCTTTGTTTGAAGGATTTGCATTCCTTTGGCACTCATATGCCCAAGCCGGTAGTGCCACACCGCACTGTCAATTTTTGTAGTTGTTGCACAAGCTGAAGGTTGCGTGCTAACAGTACACAAGTAAAGTGTACCGACCTTTTCTCCTTTGGAAACCACCAAAGATCCCTTAGAGATCTTCCACCGTTTGTTTCCGAATGCAATGTTGTGACCTTCATCGTCTAATTGTCCTATAGAGATCAAATTTTTGCGAAGAGAAGGAACATGCCTAACATCTTTAAGCTTCCATTCATTTCAGTTAGTAGTTTTGACAGAAACTGTACCTTTGCCGACAATCTCACAAGCTTCATCATCTCCCAAGTATACATACCCAAAATTACCTTTGGTGTAGTCTTGGAAATGTTGCTTGTGTGGTGTCGCATGGAATGAAGCCCCGGAATCTACTATCCAGGAATTAGACACATTTTCTAATGAGAGAATTAGAGCATCTTGCTCTACTTTACCTGCCACATTGGCCTCCGATGTTGGCTTGTTGTCTTGAGACTCTGTCTCCTTCTTCTTCTTGGACCAACAATCCTTCTTGACGTGGCTCTTCTTGCCGCAGTTCCAACATTCAAGAACTGACTTTGTGCGTGACTTGCTTTGCCTTGAGCGATCACGACCCTTTTGGTTTTTGAACCTCTCCTTAGGCCTTCCTCTTGTTTCTACTGATAGTGCAGCACTTGATGATTCCCTGTGCTTCTCTTTTGTATTTCCTCGCTTAGGAGAACACCCACAACATCATCAAACTTAAGAGTACTTGTGCCAGAAATAGAATTACTTACAGCCATCACAAAGCTGTCCCAGCTATCCGGTAGAGATGATAGTATAAGGAGAGCTCGCACTTCGTCATCGAAATTGATTTTCACCGATTGAAGTTGACTTATGTTTGTGTTAAAGTCATTTAGGTGTTCTGCAAAACTGAACCATTCTCTGCCATCTTTAGATTGAACAAGCACTTCATAAGAAATATCTTATTGGATGTCGATGGTTTCTCATAGAAGTCGTCAAGTGACTTCATCAAGTCCTTCGCGGTCTTCATCTCTAAAACATTGAAGGCCACCGTTGACGCTAAGCTTAACCGGATTGTTCCCAAGGCCTTTCGATCAAGGACAATCCATGCTTCATCTGCCATCGTTGCGGGCTTCTTTGCAAGACCGCCTAGTGGAAAATAGAGGTCCTTCTGATAGTCTTCAATCTGCATCTTCCAATGTTGGTAGTTTTTGCCATTGAACTTCTCAATCTTGAGCTTCCCTTCCTCTGCCATAACTCCCACTCAATTCAAGGAATCGATAATTTAGCTACGAGTAAACCTTGCTCTGATACCAGTTGCTGGGAAATAAGACGTAGCTAAATAGATAATTGAGTAGATTGCTTAATGGAGAGAGAAAAATTTACATACATGAGATTATAGAGTAGAGAGAGGGAGAGTACACACGATATACGTGGTTCACCCAATGTGGGCTACATCCACGGGAAAGCAGCCACTCAATGGATTTAGTACTTCAAAACAAGAAGTAGTTTACAAAGGGATTATACCCTTAATAGAGCTCTTGCCTTGCTTCACTCTCACCACCTCACACTTACCTTGTTGCATCAACTTCACACTATGAAATGTGTGTAGAAATGGCCTCCTTTTATAGGCCAAAAGGGCTGCCCTCTCTCATGAGAGGCAACCATTTGTAGCCGCCCTTGTGTAGATAAGTCCAAATCGGACCCTTCAATCCGCCCATGTGTGGCTGCCCTTGAGAAGACAAGTCCGCTTTTGAATTCGGCCACCGGCCACCGGCCATTGACTTCCGACCACTGGCCACCACCGGCCATTGACTACCGGCCACCGGCCAACCGACCGGTAGTTTTCCGACCACTTTCCGGCCGTCGCCGTCCGGCCATAATATTCCGGCAAAAGGAATATTCCCCTAAAGTTGCCTCTGATTTTTGGTCGTGAAAATTTTGGTTTTCAACGAGTGATTTTCCTTCATGCACGATGGCTTCTCCTCATAATGGGGGCCTTACAAATGTGCGCTTTTACCACAGAAAATTACAAGGTAAATCAGGCTCCATACTTAACAGGACGAGCGCGCTCGGAAAGAGAGAGACAAAGAGAGAGAGAGAGGCGACCGGCTGTTGACAGCTGAGCTCCCGGGCAATGCTCTCTGAGCACGAGGGGAGAGAAAGAGAGAGAGAGAGAGAGAGAGAGAGAGAGAGAGAGAGAGAGAGAGAGAGAGAGAGAGAGAGAGAGAGAGAGAGAGAGAGAGAGAGAGAGAGAGAGAGAGAGAGAGCCCCAACCGAGCTCGCTCGATATGTCCTACTAGTATTCTCTCCCCCCTCGCCTTCGCTACATGTTGTTTGCTCGCAATGTTGGCACAAACACAGCTATAGAGAGAGTACCACTAAATCCGATGACCTGCTCACCTCGCCTTCGTCTTCATTACCTTGCCACGGAGGGAGAGAGAGAGAGAGAGAGAGAGAGAGAGAGAGAGAGAGAGAGAGAGAGAGAGAGAGAGAGAGAGAGAGAGAGAGAGAGAGAGAGTTCTATTATCGTCGTGGGAGGTCAAATATGACCTATGGGACCAAATGAACATGTCACGTGGTGTGAGTGGAGGTCATAAGTGACTCTCGATGCTCAAAAATGGCTGAAATGAGTGTCGCAATAGAGAGCCCACATCGTGGTTGGGAGAGGAAGGTATGTAGGGAGAGCTCATGGCTCAATATATGGGGAAAAGAGGACCTAATGTGGCCAAAAGCTGAGCACTCAAGTAGTGTGTGTTACTCAATCTCTCGCACTTAACGAGGGCATAAGGTGGAAAGTCGATGACACTCCTCGCCAGTGCCCCAACGTCCTGTCTCGCAGTGTAGAGAATGGGAGCTAAGACGAATGGAGGCAATGGTGCGGATCGCACTCAACGGGATGGGCTCAAGGATATAGGGATGGGTTCGGTTACCTCGTTTGGAGAAGAAGAGAGATTTGTAGTTTGGGGCAACGTGTGTGGTGTAATGGCTGAATCGAGAACCTCCGGATTTCTCCCAAGCCGTGATACATTGGCGTTGTAAGAAGGCCTCATTCACTTGGGAGTCGATCGACGCATCCTTGACAAAGTGACATGCATCCCATCTTCCAAACCATTTCTTGATGTCAAGCATCCACCCCGAACTTAGTATTTTGCTCTTGCATGTCTTTTGAACCTTTTGACTTGCTTCATATGCGATTCTAGGAAGTCGATGCAAAGGGCTATGTTGTGTCTTACGCATGTACTCCACAACCCTTTGCATGCCCAAGACCTCAACGGGAAGCGATCCGGACTCAATAAGTAAGAGCATGTAGGGTGTTTGTGTCTTGACTTGGAGAAAGTTTTGGACATTCTCAAACTCTTTCCAAGTAGACTTCCCGATGATTCCACCCCACACCTCCACTCCATAAAGAAGCACTAGTGTCACCAATGTGTCAAAGAGGTACTTTTTGAGAGCCCAACACTTGATCTCTCCAGCATTGCACATGTTCTCAAATGCATCATAAGCCCTCTTTGAGAGAGAGAGAGAGAGAGAGAGAGAGAGAGAGAGAGAGGAGTAGTGCTCGAAAAAAACCTAGGTTTAGTGTAGTCCCAGCTACAAATTTTGAAATTTACCTCTAAATTTTTTATTTGAAGGTAAGAAAACCTTCAAATTTTTTCAATTTACCTCTGTGGTTTCACATGTGTAGGTTTGCCAAGTTTCTGGAAAAAAAAAATTTCGAGCACTGGTGAGGAGGTCTGGCCGGGGAGGGGGGGGTTGTCATTGTTGGAGATGGCCTTCTGCCTTTATGTTGCACAACAACCAAGTGCACAAAATTGCGGATGCAAGTGCAGCTTGCCGAGAGAGAGAGAGAGAGAGAGAGAGAGAGAGAGAGAGAGAGAGAGAGAGAGAGAGAGAGAGAGAGAGAGAGAGCAGGAGGGTAGAGAGAGAAAGAATTGAATTGAATTGAAATGTTATGTTAACCTCTTCTAAATGCCATATTGACTTGAAAAGAGAGAGAGAGAGAGAGAGAGAGAGAGAGAGAGAGAGAGAGAGAGCACCACAAAGCAAGCTTGCTTAGACATGGCTGGTGGCAGTGCGTATACTCTCTCTCTCTCTCTCTCTCTCTCTCTCTCTCTCTCTCTCTCTCTCTCTCTGTGGGGAGATTAATTATAGGTGTAGCTTTTTGGGAGCTGTAAATCCCTACATAGTAGCAAAATCCAATTTGGGAGGCTTTGAGGAGTAAGTTGAGGGCGAATGCGACTTGCCGACAAGGGGGTAAAGAGGGTCCATGCCGCCGCCGAAGGTGGCGCCGTTTTACTAGTACTATATAAGAAGCAACTTAAATTTTTCAACGAAGGAGAGACTCTCCATGTGTCACTCACTCCTTCACTTGATAGAAAACCTTATAAAACCTCTATTCTAAAATGCAAAAGTCAAGGGTAAAAAGATTTAAAATGCAAAAGTGAATAGTAACATTGAAAGAAATAAAAAAAGTTTTGGGAATGGAAAATCAAAGACTTTCTACTTTACACCAAAGTAATTGTACCAGTTTAAGTACACATAACAAAGTGAGTTTTGAAAATGTAAACTCAAAAGAATTTCTACTTGACATAAAGTAAATGTTTAAGCTTAAGTGTACATAACAAAAGAAAATGACAATTGTTGTGGATATTTTATTGTTTAATGAAAATTTAATTTTTTAAAATAAAATTGGCTTTGTCTTTTCAAAGGGTTTTTTTAGACCAATATTGATATCTTTTAGAAATTTGTGAAAGTGTATTTTCAGATTTTTTTTTTTGGCCAAACTCACAATAGTGAGTAGATGTATTTAAATCTCAAAGAAATTACAAAATGGCCTCAAGCTCAAGCCAAGCCTTGAGGTATTGAAGATTACACATTTGTTCTAGATGGGAGGCAGTTGCTTGCCCGGTAGACCAAGGAGGGCTCGGCATTCTTAACCCTGTATCCCATGTTGAGCCCCCTCAATGTTGTGGCCTGCGGGTGAACAGGGATATCCTTCCAATCCAGGTTGGCAAAGACACGCAGGCGCAAATCCTGCAACCAAGTGTCCACCCTGCAAAGAGCTAGCTGCTGTACTAGTGTAAACGGAATGCATTGCAACAAGGAAGCTGTCATGGTAGCGAAGATACACAGAAGAACAAAGAAATGATGAAGTGGAACCTTGCAAGCACGATGCAAAGAACGGGAGGAGAATATAAGGTATCGACGACATGCACTAAACCACTCACAAAGAGTCCTCAAAATAGGACGTGCCACGGTGTTGCAATCATCATTGCCCTTTTCCCGCTTTTCAAGATCGCATGCAAAAGAATTCCCAATCATGATTAAGGTGGCTTCCGGCTCTTGTACCTAAGCAAAGGGGCACTGAATCGAGGTAGGTGAAAAGTAATGGCGTAGTCAAAATCCATTCACCGGCACAGAAATCACCTCTTTCTGCAAGTCAGCCAAATAAAAAGAAGTGGACTCGCATGCTTTAAAAATCCAGAATGGTCCCGACCACCGTAATTTTAGCTTCCCGGGCATCTTCCCAAGGTGAGAATTAAATACAAGGACCAACTTCCCCCATAGAAATTGCCGTGCTTTAGGGCAATCTAGCCATTTTTTTCGCCTAGACTGCAAATCTTGCAACACCGCAAAACTGCGCAACCGCTCTTCATCTAATTCCTGCAAAACATCCAAACGATAAATAATAGAATCTTCCGGAGAAGCTTATCTGCAATCAACATCCGCAAACTCGAAACCACATGCTCCACTGGGGTAATTGCCTCCATACCAAATGCCAACTTGAAAGGAGTCAATCTTGTTGCCACTTTATATGCTATCCGATAAGCCCATAATGCGGAAGGAAGTTTCACATCCCAATCCGTTCTATGCATATTCACTAACTTTGTCAGAATACGAACCAATTGCTTATTAGTTGATTCCACCTGCCCATTCGCCTGAGGGTAATATGGAGAAGATTTCCTATGCAATACAAAGTAAAATCATAGCATTCTCTCCATCACCTTATTCAAGAAATGGCTACCCTGATCACTAACTAGCTCAATAGGACAGCCATATCTGGAAAAAACATCCTTATATAAGCACCTAACAATAGAAACCGCAGTATTATCTTTCAAAGGCCATGCTTCCACCCATTTAGTCGCATAATCCATGGCCGTCAAAATATACTTATTACCAGTGTGAGCTGCTACTGGTTCAAAAGGTCCAATAAAATCCAATCCCCATTTTTGAAAAGGCTCCAAAGGCAATACTGGCTGAAAAGGCATTCTGGACATTTTGGTAGGTTGTCCCAACCGCTGACACACATCACACTGTTGTACAAAGCTTCTCGCATCTTGAAACAATGTAGGCCACCATAATCCTGATTGTAGAACTTTCCTGGCTGTAATCAATGCTGCAAAGTGCCCCCCTGCAGTGCCGGTATGGACTTCCTCCAGAATAGATCCTTGTTCTTGTGGTAGAACACATCTCAGCAAGACCTCCGCAACCGTGCAATAATACAACTTCCCCATGACAATCTCAAAATTCCTGCTTCTAATAGCCATTCGTTTCCTTTGATGACTGGACAAGAATGAAGGCATTTCTCCACTGTCAAGAAAATGAAACATCTTCTCATACCAAGTCCATGGAATGATGGGGATCATCCTCGGTTGTTGCGTAACTATAAGATCATCCATAATAGCTCCTATTAAAAAGAGAGACGCATCCGAAAATTCATCAGCCACCCCCGTCGATGGCTCACCGGAATCTAGCATGGAAAGGTAATCAACCACCGCATGCTGTGCTCCTGGATGATGTATGACCTTAAAATCAAATTCTTGTAACAAGAGCACCCATCCAGCCAATCTTCCTGTCAAATTCTATTGGCACATCAGATATAGAAGAGCCGAATGATCCACATGAAAGAAAAACCGCCGGCCCAACAGATAATGACGAAAATTTTTCACTAAATAAATCATCCCTAACATTCTCTTTCTTCCACTATATAATTCATTTTTGTGAATGATAATCTTCTGCTAGCGTAATAGACAGGTCAAAACCACCCTTGAATTTGTTCCTCCATCAGCACACTGCCAATGGCCCGGTCAAAAGCATCCACAAATACATGAAAATCTTGGCCCCAATTCAGAGGGATCATAATTGGAGCTTTGGACAGCTGAATTTTTAATCTCCGAAAAGCCATATCACATTCCTGCGTTCATTCAAAAACTTTTAGCATGCGCTACCTAATTAATAGGGATTACCAAATGCGCGACGTCAAACCTTAAATGCCTCCCATGCCAACGAGCTTGGCCCACAAATACTTGACACTATTTTGAATTCACCGACGGAGGTGCTTCCATAATTGCGGCTATTTTATTTGGATCCACGAAAATACCATCCTCAGAGATTATATGACCCAATAACCTCCCAGTTCGAACTGCAAATGCACATTTTAGAGGATTTAGACTGAAATTCACCTCTCGACATTTCATAAAACATCACCACAATTGCTTCCAATGCTCTAATTGCGCTCCAAAAACACTGAGATCATCCGAAAAAACTCGCATAAAATCCGTCAAATAGGGACCAAAAATTTGAAACATATCCCTTTGAAAAGTTGAGGGCGCATTCCTTAATCCGAACCACATTACTTTGCATGCAAAAGCGCCACATGTTGTAATAAAAGTTGTTTTAGGCTGATCACACAACGCCATTTGAATTTGATTATAACCACTCAACCCATCCAGAAAAGTATACATCTCATGTCCTACCACATCATCCAAAATAGAATTCAAAAATGGAAGAGGAAAAGGATCCAGAATAGTAGCTGCATTCAACTTTCGATAATCCACACAGATGCAAATTTGCTTGTTTTTCTTTGGTACCACCACAATGGGAGAAATCCACTTGGGATTATCAATAGGGGTAATAAAACCCACCTGCAGGAGACGATCAATTTCCACCTTAACTTGCTTTGCTACATCCGGATTCATCATGTATGAATGCTGCTTCACTGGCACCACATCTGGTTTTAGATTAATTTTGCTGATAAAACTTTGGATTCAATCCTTTCATATCTGCATACTCCCATGTGAAACATCCTTAAATTCTGTCAACAAATTAATCAAGTCTCCTTGAAAACTTGCATCAAGCTGTTTATTAATATAAATGGGATGAGACTCAGCTTGCTCCCCTAGAAAGACCTTCTCTAATTCATCTTCTTTGACCCTTGTAACTTTTCCCATCTGTGCTTCAAACGCACGTTCTTGCTTAATAATTTTCTCCAATGATTCGGGACTAGGCAAAAATTTTTGTCGCTCCCTGTCTTTGGTGAAATTCTTGAAACCCCTACAAATTTTCCCTTCGAAATCATAGAAATGTCTGCGAGATATAAAGAAACTAAATCCGGGTTAGCCTTCAGAAATTTCTCCTCTTCATCCATTTCTAATCCTTCCACCATATTTACTATCTTTGCTATCACAGACCATGCTGCCTAAACTGGTTGCCTGCATGTTCCCAACATCACCCAAACTTTCCTGCGACCCTTTTAACTGTAAGCATATTTGCCTCCCAATTATGATTTACCCTGGCTTGACGTAATCATGGTCTCCCCAAAATAATATGATAATCCTGACTGTGATCCTCAATGTTCAAAACTACTAAGGAAACAACAAAAGACAAGCCAGCTACATCCAGGACAATGCCCCGGAGTAATCCTATTGGTTGTACTCTTCTCTGATCTGCCATGCGAACTACAAAGGGTGTAAGTTCCCAATCACTAAGTCCAAAACGCTCACAAGCTGCTTGAGTAATAATATTTACTCCTGCACCTCCATCTAATAGTACTTTGTCGATGTATGTACCATGATATCTGACTGAAAGCTCCGGGATGCGAGTATCTGTGATCCTATTTGTCGGCACAACCAGACTGACTCGTCCCCCTCACCCTCAGCTACCGCAATGTCAACTTCCATCATTTCTTTGGACTTCTAACTTAGCAAGGCATTATGAAATTCGGAACCAATTTCAGTAATGAACCCAAAGGTACTTGTATTCGCGAATCGATAACCTCTTTCCAAACTGAATCCCAATTATCCACTTCCCTAGTATCAACCTTGTTCTAACTTTCCCCTCTTTTGTTTCGAGACCAGAGGTCGATGGTCCTGATGATTGCAATGGTGGTACTAACTCTGGCATCCACGTCATAGTCTTTTTTCATACATCTTCTTGAGTTGCCCAATCCGGAAGCTTAACCTCAGCTGTTGGAACCACCCTTTTTTCAGAATGCGTAACTAGTGAAACCACCAGGTCTCACTTCTCCAGACCTTCAATTTGAACCATAGCCACACTCGGCTGCTTTCCAGTAGCACATTCATATTTATTTCAATCATATTCCATAGCCTCTGAACACTCAAACCGCCAGTGCCCATCTCCCAAACAGAAAAGGCAGGTCTTGGGTCGATTAGGATCTGGCCACCTCTTTCGCGCGATCGCGACCCCCTCCTTGACACCGTCCCCTTGCTTGTCCTTGAAAGGACACCTCTGATGTATGAGCGCGAGCCATCACCACCACAGGCTCTTGTCCCTGCCTTGACTATGGTGGGTGCCATGTAGAAGAATCCCGACTCCTACGACCCCGACCATTGAAATAACATTCCACTATATTATGAGTGTTGACCAT
This sequence comes from Adiantum capillus-veneris, assembly GCF_014529385.1. Lineage (NCBI taxonomy): Eukaryota > Viridiplantae > Streptophyta > Polypodiopsida > Polypodiales > Pteridaceae > Adiantum > Adiantum capillus-veneris. The sequence continues at coordinate 152,542,590 of NC_140944.1, forward strand.
GCAAATCACACACCATTTCTGATTCATTGCACGCTCTTAAGTGGCATGTCCCGAATTTTGGCACTGAGTACACCACAGTTCCTTTAGATTTTTAACCATCGCAGAAGATTCTGATGATCCGGATGGAACACCTTTCCCTTGACAATGGGATTTTCTCCGAGGTGCCTCCTTCGATTCTTTCCCCGTATCGTTGCTGCCTGAGTCTGAGGAATCTGAGTCTGCAGTCTCCGACTCCGAACTATCACTACCACTTCCCTGAGACTTACGATCAGATTTCTTTCACTCTTTGTTCTTTGATTTCTTTGGAGATTCCGTATCCTCTAAATCTTCTCCTGCTACAACAGCCCTTGCAATTACATTATCCAGTGGAGTAGTTACCTTATCCATTGTTGCCATAGCAGTTCTAAGATCCTTATTGAGTCCGCGCAAAAACTAATCATTCAACACCTCGGCTGCTGGCCGTTGTGCCTGAGGTACCCGCTGCAAAAGCATCCGAAATTTTGCAGCATAATCCTCTAATGGCACGATTTTTGACGCAGTGTCCGAAGCTTTTCCAAATGTTGAGGGACCGCCTTTTCCGTTATGAACCGTCACAAGAATGCTTTGGACCCTTTGTAATACATCTGAAAGTGATCATCAGGGTATTCTGACAACCATTTGGCAGCTTTCCCTGAAAGTGTAGATTCAAACACTGATTGTTGATGAAGAGGAATCACCGCTCTAGGATGATTCAATCCATACACTTTATTAAATTGTCGCAAATGTGCATCAGGGTATTCCTTTGAAAGACCTCGAAATGGCTATACTTAATCTGAGGCTGTGCCATCATCCCTTGCCCAACTGTACCCCCTCTTGGAAAAAGATGTCGAACACTAGGAGGTGGGGACAATGGCGGTGAAACCCCAGGACTACTTACCAGAGATGGTGGTGGTGCAACATGAGTGGGTGAGGGTGAACGCACGGCAGGAGGACATGGCTGACTACGTGGAGTACGCCGCGCACGCCGAATACGCTTACCATGCAGCAGACTTGGTGATGGAGACACATGTTCCTCAGCTTGCGGTGTAGAAAAAACAAATTCATCCGAACCACCTCTCCTCCGACGTCTCCCCACAATTGGAACCACAGGGTCAGGAGGACCCTGCAACCTAGTGCGCATGCATGCTCACAGTAGGTCGCCCATCGCGCATCGTGGTCGCCAGATATAACGTCTATTGCCCGCAGAGGAGCAATAAGCATTACGGGAATGAATACCCTCACACTGCCTTACATTATATGAACATTAAAACACATGAAGGCAGAATAGAAGACAAGTCACAGAAACAGAATATTGTCTTGTTCTTTATTGATATGCAACCGAACACAGAGTACAAGAGGGAAAATATATCGATAACATGAACATTAGAGAATCCCCAAAGACTGGTATGCCCCCCCATATACAATCTCTACTCTAGTGCAGATCGGGAACCGTGCAAAACCCCGTCCTGTCCCATGATATCCTTTGAAGAATTGTGAGAGCTTTAAGTACCTTGGCCTTGAGGTTCTAGCCAATCACAAGTGGAAGTGGGAAAGAGAGCATACTATGCAGTTGAGAACATTTGTAATGCGGGAAACATCAAGTGTTGGGGTCTCAAGAAGTACCTTTTTGACACATTGATGGCATCGGTTCTTCTTTATGGAGTTGAAGTGTGGGGTGGGAGCATTTCAAAGTCTACTTGGAAAGAGTTTGAGAATGTTCAAAAGAGTTTTCTTACAAGTTTTCTGCAAGTTAAGACACAAACACCATATATGCTCCTACTTCTTGAGTCGGGATCTCTTCCAATTGAGGTTATGGACATGGAAAGGGTTGTGGAGTACATGATAAAGATATGTCAAAACCCTTTACATCGACTTCCTACAATTTCATGGGAAGCAAGCAAAAAAGTTTGAAAGATGCATAAAAGAAAGATCTGAGCACGGGATGGATGCAAGACATAAAGAAGTGGTTTGGGAGATGAGATGCATTACACTTATGTAAGGACATGGGTCCTATGGGCAAGGCCACCGGCACGGCCGGACAATGTGTACGCTAGGGGGAGGCTATAAAGATAGCATAGTTGGGTGGAGACTAGCACACGCATTACTCTCGTCCTTTCACTGGTATTCAAGCTATTCTTGGGAAAGGGGAAAAGCGGGTTGCATTTGCATGTGACGTGCATCTTCTCTCCCATGACTTGCAGGCAGGACAGCGAACGCGCATGATTAAGGTGGGCGACTAAGGCAAAATGGACCGGCAACTCTACAACACTGAGGCTCTATTGGCGCCATTGGCTGTGCGCATAGAAAGGATCTCTAAACCCTTGTATGAAGGAGGATTGAACCCACCCCATGAGGGTAAGAAGCTAGCACTCTACCATCCAAGCTATTGAGCCTTGTTGTGTATAACAAGGAAAGATAGCAAACTTGAGTTGACAAGGAAAGCGAGAAGGAAAGGAAAGCTACAAACTTCAAGGAAGTAGTTTCACCCTTTCTTTTCATTTCTTAGAGAAAGGCAAGTTTTCCTCCAAAAATTCTTTTTTGTTCAAGGAGGAAGCTTCACAAGTGAACAAAAGCCTTCACAAAAACGATGAGTGTTTGTGAAGAATCAACGAAGGTGTTCTTACGACAAACGAGACGTGAAGCGCTACAATTTTCGCAAGGTGAGGTTTACATGCAACACAAAAGTCCTCGAGCATAAAAAACACAAAGACTTCAAGCTTTTCAAGGTACAAGTTGACGTTTTTTTTTGTCTCTCTACATTAGTGTGTTTACCATAGCCAGCGAGGATATTCCACCTACATACACTTTTGATTTTGAGCACTTACATCAAAATCTGGAGAACATGGGTACTATTGATATTAATATGCCCGAGGATGATGATCTAGGAGATCATGGCCTTGTAGATATGGCTGCTTTCAAGACTTTGGAAAATCACCAAAGCGTACATGAACACAATCTCTCTGCACTAAATACGAATGTTACCAATCTTATTGAGCTACTTGTGAAATTTATGGATTCACAGACGGCTCAAGGAGCCCCAGGTGGCATGGTTCAAGGAACCCAAGCTCGCACGACTCAAGGAGTGCAAGAGACAAGTGATTTAGAAGATGTAGAAGGTAAAAATGTATTGCTTAATAATATCACCATTCCTGAGTTTCATGGTGAAGAGCATGATCGCAACAAGGATACTGTCAATACGTTCTTACAAAAATGGAGTGATATTTATCGATTGAGACACACCTTGGATATAAAGACAGTTATGGAAACAGGTTTATCTCTTAAACACAAGGCCGATAAGTGGTGGATGACATTTCCAATAGATGCTCGTCCTCCATCTTGAACTATGTTTCAAGCTTCTTCCTCCAAAGAGTTTTTGGAATCTAATGAAGAGGATAAGAATTGGTTAGCATGGGATGCATGCCACATGTCTGGCCTCTCTCTCACTCAGTACCTTTCCAAGTACTGGAAAATCATATTAAAACTAGAAGGTCTATATGAATTCCAAAAGATACGTGGTTTCAATAGGGGTCTTGACAAAGACTATCGTCTTCATGTCAAGACCCAACATCCAAAAACTTTGGAAGAAGCCATCGGTCATGCCCAAAGATATGATGACGACCACGAGAGGAAGGGAAATGTTTCCTACTCTAAGAATACTTTTGCTAAGAGCAATGTGGCTAAGAGCCAATGGCGAGGTAGATCTCTTACACATTCCAAGAGGCATAAGAGACAATCTACCTCTCCACATCCACAAGAGGCTAAGAAGACTAATCAATCACGAGAGACTCCACGTGGGTCTCTCAGAATTGCCGATTTTGAGCGTGCAAAGAAGCACGATTTGTGTTTCAGATGTCTTTCGGACAAGAAGTATTGTCCTCTTTTGCAAGGCAAAGAAAAGGCCATGCACACTGTGCAACACCTCACATTAGATTCATCTCATAAATATTGTGATGTAGAGGTTCTTCATATGGAAGAAAAGCACAAGTGTTGTGGGCCTGCTTCAATGTGGCAGCCCACCTTTGGCCCCCATGAATTGATTTGCATGCATGGCACTATTAATGGCAACGTGTTTGTATTTTAGTGGATGATGGTGCAACTCATGACTTCATGAACTATAAGCTAGTCAAGAAATTGAAGCTTACACAGACTCCTTGCTCCCACAAGTATGTGGTAGAATAGATCTCTGGAAATGATAAAGAAGTATGGGACTTCCAAGTTATGAACATGGATCGTGCTGATGTAGTTTTAGGATGGGAGTGGCTGCATGGTTTAGGAAACACATTGCACACTAATTATGAACGCAACTCCTTATCCTTTGTGGCCAATGGTAAACATGTCCTTTTGCTTGGTGAGAAAAATATACCTTCTGCACCTCTTATATGTATAGTAGAGCTTTCTATGTTATAGAAAGCAGATTTAATACATAAAGTCTTTTTGTGTTACTGCTTGTCTCCAAGTCTTGTGAATTCTAGTTATGGTATACAAAGTGCAATGAACTTTTATGATAAGAAAAGTATTTACAATTATAAAGAGCAAAGTGTTCTCAATTTTGATTCTATTGAGCAACGTGCAGCTGTTGTAAAACAAACATTACAGGAATTACAAGATTCTCCATCCCAGCATAGCTCTAGTTTACTTTCTCCTTTTGCACGGCAAAAGCTAACTCACTTACTCACGAAGTATAGTGATGTATTCTCAAGTGATTTAATGCCGGGTTTACCCCCTACACGTGATGTGCAGCATGGCATAGATGTCCTGCCGGGCACTGAACTGGTGAGTAAACCACCTTATCGTATCGGTGCTAGTGAGGCCAACGAGGTTGAGAGTCAGACGGTTTACTACCTCGCCCGTGGTTTCATTAGACCTAGCACTTCACCTTGGGAATCACCAATCCTATTGGTAAAAAAGAAAGATGGTACTATACGCATGTGCGTGGATTATCGTGGATTAAACGCCATAACCATCAAGAACAAGTATCCTCTGCCTCAAGTGGATGAGTTGTTTGATCAACTCCATGAGGCAAAATACTATACAAAGATAGATCTTTGTTCAAGTTACCACTAGGTGCGTATTCTTTTGAAAGATATCTCTAAAACTGCCTTTAGAACACGGTTCGGGCATTTTGAATTTTTTGTTATGCCTTTTGGTTTAACCAATGCTCGAGCTACATTTATGACACTCATGGATAGTGTCTTACATCCCTATCTTGGAAAATTTGTTGTGTTTTTCCTTGATGACATTCTCATTTATAGTAAGACTAAAGATGAACACGTAGAACACTTACGATTAGTGTTTGAACAACTACAAGCTCACGCTCTGTATGCTAAGCAAAGAAAATGTGATTTCTTTAAAACAGAGATACATTACCTCGGTCATGTGATCTCTTATTTTGGCATCAAAATAGACACTCACAAGGTCGCTGCCATTCTTTGATGGCCACATCCCAACACGGTTGAGGAGCTTCAAATCTTCTTAGGCATGGCTGGATTTTATCGACAATATATCCGTGATTATGCCAAAATGGATGTTCCCATAACGAATCAACTTAAAGAAAAAGGTAAGACCTTTTCTTGGGAAGAAACCCAACAACGAAGTTTTGAACAACTCAAGGTAGCTGTAGCCACAGCTCCCATCCTAGCAATCATTGACCCACAAGCCGTTTGTGGTAGAGACTGATGCTAGTGATAAAGGAATTGGTGCAGTACTTCTCCAGGAGAGAAGACCTATAACCTTTGAAAGTAAAAAGTTGGATAAAGCTCAACCAAAATTATTGTGTCTATGAGAGAGAGCTCTATGCCATAATTCACGCTTTACGAAAGTGGAGACACTATTTATATGGTGCCGAGTTTGAAGTAGTTTTTGACCATGACAGTATTAAATGGTTTACTACTCAAATGGACTTGAAAGGTCATAAAGCTAGATGGGCAAAGATCCTTCAAGATTATAATTGTAAGCTACGATATTGCAAGGGGCGATATAATGTAGTAGCGGATTCACTAAGTCGGACGCCTCATATTAATTCACTTGCTTCCACGGAAATAAAGAGTGAATTTTTGGAGTCATTACGTGGAAAATGTGCACAAGATCAATCATATGCTAAAGTGTGGAGTGCAATTTTAAAAAGGGATCCCTCACACTCACATGTCTATGCGTAGCCAGATCAACATGTCTCTACACGTGCAGATAAAAACTCCAACACACAGAGCTCCAATCCTACTCAGGAAGAGCTTAAGTGATGGAAGATTTATTCCATAGGTGATGGCTACTTTCTCCACAGGGGTAGAGTATGTGTGCCAAAAAACTCAAACACTAGGTGCCAAATATTATTTGAGTGGCACGATAGTCCAAGTGCTGGTCATCCATGTATTTGTAAGATGTATGCCTTGGCTCAACGGAAATTTTATTGGCCAGGCCTACATCATGATGTTCAAGAGTACATACTAAATGCCAATAGTGTCAAGTTCATAAGGCAGAGCGCCTCATGGTAGGTGGCCTTTTACATCCTTTAGAGATTCTACAAGGTAAGTGGGAGAGTATCTCTATGGATTTTGTAGTAGGACTACCTACTACAAACCGTGGCCATGATGCCATATGGGTAATTGTAGACCATCAAGATGGGTCGATTCATTCCCACTAAGACTACGGTTAAGATGCCAAAATTATCACGACTATTTGTAGAGCATATACATAGACTCTACGGTCTTCCAACTAGTAACATTAGTGATAGAAATCGAAAGTTCAATAATCACTTCTGGAGATCTGTGTTTCAAAAGTTGGAAACTACACTTAATCTTAGTATGGATGATCATCCAAAAACAAATGGTCAAACTAAAAGAGTTAATCAAGTGCTAGAGGATATGCTACGAGCGTACATTAGTAAGAAGAAAACCAATTGGGAAGACTACTTACCTATATTGGAATTTTCTTATAATACTTCAAAGCATGTGACTATAGGGATTAGTCCATTTATGCTTTTATATGGTTTTCAATCTAGATCACCCGTTACAGTGGGGTTGGCTAAGGAGAAGATACAACAAGCGAAGGATTTTCTCCAAGACCATTTTGATATGCTTCGAGTTGCTCGACAGATTGTGAAGCAAGCTCAAGATTGATATAAGAAGTACGCAGATGAGCATTGTCGTCTTGCTACTTTCAAAGAAGGAGACAAGGCTTTTGTCAAAGTTCCGAAGCATTAAAAAATTTTGAAGACGGGAAAAGTTGTTAAACTTTCACCACGCTAATGTGGACCGTTTATCATTCTCAAACATATATGTCAAGTGGCCTATAAGTTAGCTCTTCCTGAGCACTCACGAGTTCATCGGTTAACCATTTACAAAAACAACTAGGACAAAATGATAATGTCATTGACACAAATGTGTTAGTTGACCTTATCAAACCGCCAAGAATCCCTCATGAACCCAAAGAGATTTTGGATTCTCATGAGCTTCGCACCAGAAATCATGTCAGACGACAGGTGTTGGTAAAATGGCTAGATAGACCTAAACAAGGTTCTACATGGGAGAATGTCTCGGCACTTAAGAAACGTTTTCCTACATTCGTTTTCGAGGACGAAAACGATTCTCAAAGGGGGGGGGTAATGTAAGGACATGGGTCCTACGAGCAAGGCCACCGGCACGGCCGGACAATGTGTACGTTAGGGGGAGGCTATAAGATAGCACGGATGGGTGGAGAGTAGCGCACATATTACTCTCATCCTTTCAACTTACTACATGATGCTTAATTGTAAGTGGTTTGCAAATTTTTCTAGATGGCATGAGAATGGCCTCTACATGGTGGACTCTAGTGTGCATCATACAAGTAGGTATGAGAATATCTAATTTTGCCATGCAATTGTGAGCAGGTGAGTGACTACCTTCTTTACCCTTATTTGCTTGTAGCATTAATTATACCAATGTTACTCACTTTGAACTTCTCTTCTATAGGTCATCTATATCTCAACAATCCACCAATTAAAACTTTGGTTCGTAGTTCCTGTAACACATCGAAGGGGGAGAACAATTATTTCCATAAATGAAGAGGAGACCATCTTGTTAAGTATGGAGCCTGATTTACCCTTGTAATTTTCTGTGGTAAAAGCGCACATTTGTAAGGCCCCCATTATGAGGAGAAGCCATCGTGCGTGAAGGAAAATCACTCACCGGAAACCAAAATTTTCACGGACAAGAATCAAGGGCAACTTTAAAGGCCTCGGGGGCGAGGCCCCCGAGACTTTTTTTTTCGCCGGAATATTATGGCAAGACGGCGGCCGGAAAGTGGTCAGAAAACAACCGGTCGGTTGGACCGGTGGCCGGTAGTCAATGGCCGATGGCCTGTGGCCGGTGGCCGGTGGCCGAATTCAAAAGCGGACTTGTCTTCTCAAAGGCGGCCACACATGGGCGGATTGGAGGGTCCGATTTGGACTTTTTTGCACAAGGGCGGCTACACATGGCTGTCTCTCATAAGAGAGGGCAGCCCTTTTGGCCTATAAAAGGAGGCCATTTCTACACACATTTCATAGTGTGAAGTTGATGCAACAAGGTGAGTGTGAGGTGGTGAGAGTGAAGCAAGGCGGGAGCTCCATTAAGGGTATAATCCCTTTGTAAACTACTTCTTGTTTTGAAGTACTAAAGCCATTGAGTGGCTGCTTTCCCGTGGACGTAGCCCACATTGGGTGAACCACGTATATCATGTGTACTCTCTCTCTCTCTCTACTCTATAATCTCGTGTATATAAATCTGTCTCTCTCCATTAAGTAATCTACTCAATTATCTATTTAGCTACGTCTTATTTCCTAACACATCTTTGACCCTCTCCCACCTATACTTTGGATGAAGGGGAGAGAGATCAATGATTCAAGTCCCATGGCCATAGGTCATAGAGAGAATGATTGCAATGATGATGATGATGAGATGGAGGATGACGATGTAAAAGATGATGAAGCCAACACATCCACAAACGACAATTCTACTTCTCTCTTTATTGATTTAGGAGCCATGGGTTTAGAATTGGATGATGCTTCTTGTAGAGATCTTTTGGAAGATGATTCATAAACACTTTGTATACTTTAAGTTATGATTCTTTTTTGTTGTGTCATCCATTCATCTCTCTCTCCCCCCTCTTTCTCTCTCTAGTTTTGTGAAGCATGCTAAATTATGTTAATCAAGTGGGAGTGATTACTTTAATTGATAACAAAATACCTATAATTTTTTGGAACAATTATTTATCAAATGTAATAAATGCTTTGCAGTTTTCTAAGAAGCGTTGTTATTATGAAGCGTTATGAGTGCAGATGGAGCTAGCATTTTGTGTTGTGCTTCGAAGAAGAACTTCTGTATTGTGCTCCTTGCTCAACACCTTTTCATGGCAAGAGAGCTCTTTGGCACCACTACATAGAGCCTTTTAAAATATCCATTTCCAAAGAGTGCATGGATGTAGTCGCTCCGGTGAAATGTGTGTATGGTAGTAGAAGCGTTAATAAAGGCAATAATAAAAGCAAAAATATCCACGGTAAGCAAGGGAATGAGAAATATTCTTACAAAAGTGTAGGCCACGTGCACATTGTTAAGAAATAGAGCTTGAAGAAACTAACATATGTGCTACCATTTGGTAAAATGTGGGCACACTTCACTCTATCATGCCCATGCCTTAACAGAAGATGTCCTCCATGTTTAGCTTCTCATCTCTGATAGTGATTGATTTACATGGAGACGCATGCATAACATTAGGATGGAGTAGGCTCTTCGTAGTTTCACCTAATTTCCATGACCACCAATAATTGTAATAAGTGCTCTATGTAGTGGGGTGGCTTTTGTACATTTAGGTGTTGTGAGATTATTCTTAGGGGTAGCTCCATATATGAATATATTAGATCTTTTTAAGTCAACTTGTGCCCTTGTTTCTTGATGAAGGCTTTCTTATTGTCTATGGACTTGGTCTTAAAGAGAAGGTTGTGGCTACCCGCTGGTAGATGGAGTGCCTGACAAATAAAGTTGCTTCTTATATTTACTCAAATGATGGCTCCATTTTTATCTCTTAAAGTTGCTTCACCATTGTATTGGATATTTCTCATCAACTCATAGGCTCTCTAGAAGTTTTTTCCCCATAGCGACAGTCAAAAGAATTATCTAATTGTAGGCACCATGCCTTGTCTAGTACCTCTGGTTTCTCATGTAGGGTCCAGAGCTCTTTGGGAAAGATTGTGGATTTCACCTTGGTGCCGTACGCTACTTGGAACTTTCCAATGAATATATTGGCAGGAAATTAAAGAAAATTATTGAGAATTATTACTATAGTTGGCTAAAAATTAGCCAAAATTATTCCGCACACTCATATATACACACTCTCACTATAGGTATCATGATTGTTTATTATGCGTAAGAGATAAAACCCAAATAAAAAGCAAAAATTAAGCAAAAGAACATACTTTATATACTATACACATGAGTTCTCATAATCTTGCAACTCATGACGTTGCAATAGTCTGCTACTCCCCCCTTCCCATTATGAGTCATCCCAGGTGAATGTTTGTGCAAAATGCATGGGAGAGACCACCGTGTCTATGCAAGGCCGTGTAATGTGGCCCTATTATGCCAAAGGAAGAGATGCATGGGGTAAAAATTTTCTATGCAAGATGTGGGTACTAAAGGATTGCTCAATGGTTTTTGTTGTTAAGGCTCCATCTTTACTATGTGCTCCAAACTAAAGAATTTGAAGATGTCGTGCTCTTTCTGCTATACAGACGAGAGCGTGGAGAACCCTGCAAAATACCAAGAATCGTGCACTACAGACCATAAACGATAAATATTGCATACCTGGAAGATCCACAAGCATGAAATAGAAGTTGTACGCGAACATAGAGAGATAGCGAGCAAGAGAGAAGAAGAGAACATAAGCAGGCGCACCTCCTAGGGCGGAGTGCTACGCCTGGCACGGTGAGAGGGGAGGGAAGAGACAAGAGAAGAAGACACAAGCACTGGGTGCAATCTCCCTCCGTGCAAGAGTGAACATTTCCCTTGTGCGCTCCTTGCCGCACTGTCGAAGCAAGGGACTTGCCAATACACCGTATGCGAGCCACAAACGGCTCCAAGCACACAACAAGCCTAAACTAGCAAGCTCAAGAGAACAAAGGGTGTGTCACTCATCGCTCTACGCTCGCCTTCGTGGTGGATTCCTCGCCGCGATGAAGAAGAAGCTGCAATCGTGCCGCGCTCAACCGCTTCGCCGCCGTCGTGCCTTCGTAATGCTCGATCGCACACACACTCTCCCTCTCTCTCTCTCTCTCTCACACACACACACACACACACACACACAAGGAGGTGAAGAAGAAGAAGATGGAGATGGAGCAAGAGCACTCTTCAATTGCACAAATGAGAGAATGAGTAAAAATTAGGTTTAGTTGGCTTTTATAGGAGCTCACCCCATTCACACTTGGGCGCCCATGCTTAGCCAACTAATCCCTTGAATGTCCAAGTTAAAGTGCGCCTCTCATCGGCGATCACTCTACCTTTCCCTATTGGTCCGACAAGCCCGGTACCTGACTCTAAATAATACAACGTTTATAGATCATAGGGTGTCCGTGTGCCGTGAGGGTTAACATCCCTCTTGCACGTATTTCATTTATAGATTTCTTGAATGGTCAATGTGAGTACAAACTGGCCGGCCGGTCATAAATGGCCAAAGCTCATAAAGAGCACTTGAATAATAAAATGTACAATATATATATTTTCATTCCCAAAGTCCTAGCTCTGTCTAGTCTTTTCCACCTTTCACATCTGCAATGAATAATAAAATATGAATTCCATAACATACCTCTCCGTTGGAAAGCAACTGTCCTCAGTTGCGAAGATAAAAATCTGCAAACAATACTTGTCAAAAACAATGATTAGAAATTTGTATCAAATAGTAAAAGAAAAATCCATAAAATTAGACAACATTGTTTATGCCTGCCATCATCCACATACTACCTATTCTAGTGTCCCATACCACTAGAATAAGCAATATATATTATATCCTAATGAATCGGGATATCATTGGTCACACTCATCATTCAGTTATTCAATTCTCATCATTCTCAAGTTCAATACTATCACGATAGAAAATCAACATATATCCATTCCAAATCAAAATCCAAACATCTGTCAACATGTACCCATTTCAAATCCAAATTCACATATCCTTTAATTTGTGTACCCGGGTAACAAAATCATACCAGTCACAGTGGTGGCCAGTCATGCATCATGATTTTGTGATCGGTGTTGCCTAAATCGGCAAATCTACACCAATAACACGTGCTGCCTAAATCGGCGAATCTGCACTACTGCTACCTAAATCGGCGAATTTGCATTTGGTATAAGTTTAAAAATCATGAATCTGCAATTTATCAATGTGCTGCCTAAATCGGCGGTTTTGCACTCGGATGAACATTTACACACTGCCTAAGCCGGCGAATCTGTGTTCTTGTGACCAATGGACTAGACGAGACATAAAGAAGAATATATATATATATATATATATATATATATTTACTATGTGTTTGACACAATTGTGCAGTATAACAAAGTACTTACAAATTGTTATTCAGTATCCCAAAGAACCTTAGCTCATCGAAGTAGCTGCATAGCTTATTGAAAAAGCATCTCAATAAAGTTTCCTTTCAATACAATTAGAAGCCATAACCGTAGCAGTGTTTGAGTATGCAGCTTAAAACACAATGGAGAGAAATAAAATATAAAAAGAGGAATGACATATTTGATGTATATACCAAGAGGGTATCCTGTATTTGAAAGTATATATACCATTAGTGTCATATGGAGTGAGGTACACGTACAACAACTAGTAATTTTGTGTTAGTAATTTTCAATGAAATAAAAGAATATCGGGTCTATCTAGAATTCGATTTAATATTAGTGTGTGATTACACTTTTAAGATGTACACTGCTGGCATCGTGACTTGACAGTTGGAATTTTAAAAGAAAGTAAACTGGATTAAAAATAAAAAAGTTATCCATAACCTTGCTGAACTGAAATGTGAGACAACTTAGCGAGAAGAAATACTTTTCAGTTCTAGCATAGATCCACTAATGCCACAAACAAACATTTAAAAAAAAAAGCAAGAACCAAACTCTGAGTTGTTTCAATGGGCCAAAATAAAAGAAGTGAGAATGAAATTTTGATGGAATCATTACAACTTGATTTGAAGGATAAAAGTATGTTAACTACTTACCGAGGCCTACCATGATTAGGCTTTGATTGATGAGAAACTGGGATTCTTCTGCTTAGATTGTGTAAGAATATGTGGTAGCCCTGTCTTGTATAAAATGGTTAGTATGCGTAGTCAAATAAGCATCTCAAAAGAAAATAATGTTCATTTTGGTCTACGTGGCTTTGTGTGAATGAGTGGACATGAGACAAGTAGTGAAAATAGTCTCATGTGGGTGCATGTTGGCGGGACAGATAATCACATTGCCCTAAAGGTGTGGTGAATGTAATAAAGATAGGCATGTTGAGAAAATTTTACTAAGAAGTAGAAAAATATGAGAGAGTATTTAGCAAGAAAATTTTTCACAAAGTTGCAAGTACATCAAATTTGAATCCCTACAAGTGAGTTCATGACTTGTTATAACCTGAACGAATCACAAAAGACGATGTAGTATCATGATAACATTGCAGAAAGTGGTTAAAACGGAGAGTTTTATTGGGGGTATTTGTAGATATGAGAAGATCAAATTTTATACTAGCTTGTGCTAATCAAATTTTTTTAGTACAATGCGGACAAAATTGCGAGAAATACTGTGTTTGTGTACGTATGAAAAAATAATTAAAAAAAATAAAATAAAATCATGCTAGACTACGTGTGCTACGAGAAGTATTGACAACTTAAAGCAAACCAAAACACTAGGTATGAACCCCTGTAGTTAGACGGGAGCCGATAGAGATGTTGCGATATTTGCAAAAATAAATTGGGCTACATTAGAGATCTATGAAAGGAGGGCAAAAGGGAGCCTTGATAGGTTTATTACAAAATAATTTTTTTTTAAAAACAACGTGTTGATGGTGTAGGGTCGGGGAAAGTAGTGCTGCTAGGAGAGTGAAGACCAGGTTTTCTTGGTGTCACTAGAGGGTGTGCGTTGGAAGAGGTGTTTGGTGAGGCTCATTAAAATAGAGTTTAAGGCATGGACGGAGGCTTGCACGTCCAAAAGTCTAAGGCGAAGCTTTCAGAAGCGGTCTTCCAAGCGGTTGTAGTCTCGCCGAAGTTATGTGAGCTCATCTTGCAAGGACTGGGAGGTGTTAAGGATGTCAGTTGTTTTGTTGGGCGAAGACAAAGCCATAGGTGATGGTGTAGTGAGGAGCCTTGGGGAGAGAAATTTCGAGTGACTTGATGGAAAAGCGATCGATGATGTCGATAGAACTGGCTATTGTGAGGAGAGTTGTGAGAACCCAGCTCCAGACTGATACACTCCTTGTGGATCGGCGAATCCAATGTTTGAAGAGTAATAAAACTTCATTGAAGAACTTCGCAATGTCCTCTTATGTAGGGAGTTGTACTAGGAGAGAGTAGCGAAGATGAAAAAAGGCGAAGAAGAGCATTTTAACATCGTAGGAAACTATCCCAAGAGTCCTGTGAGATAGGATCCGTGTGAAGTTAATTTGATGCCTGGGTACAAATTAAAATGAAGTAACGTAGAATAAAATAAAAAAAGAACCTCATCAGTAGCATCGTCAATGCCCTGACGGTGTCTGAGAAAGTATCCAGCAGTCACTGTCGAGCTTCGTCAATGTCCTCTTCTGTACACAACGGGAGACAGACAGAGAAAAATAGAGGGATTATGGCTCAAGAGGCTGAAGTGCTACTTCAATATCCATCTCTGCAAATTATATGTACTGAGAGAGGCGCCACTGGTGTGTGGGTGGCAGAAGCAGCAGATGAGGGGGTATTGCACAAGACCACTATAGAGAGAGTGTGTGATGCAGCTATGGAGCCTGATCTTGGCAGCTAATGGGCCTCACAGAGAGTCGGGAGGGAGGGACGGACGGATAGGTAGAGAGAGAGAGTATTGGAGGGATGTGGTGGATCAAGCACATAGGCTCCAGTGTTGAGATGTCGAGCTCTACATCTTGAGCTGGCATCCACTACGGGTCTTGGCCGCTTACGGCATTTACTCACTGGCACGTTAGGTGAACGACACGGAGGATCTCTACCAGTGATTCTCCAGTTGGACTACACTTATAGTGCCAGCCTAGTACGCTTCTAGCAAGTTCACACATAGTGACTGCATGTACATATGTGCTACTTTCCAGTTTTAGCACTTAGTCATTTTGTACTCTCTTTTCTGTGAGAAGAAGAAGAATCTTTCCATCTCTGTGTGCTTTGTGCTTGTCTTGTGTAGCTCTCTTGCATCCTCTTTCTTTACATGGTATCAGAGCCTGGTGCAGGCAAGAGAGGCTAAGAGAGCAAGAGAATCACAATCCTTCATTCGCAATCCACGACCAGATTGTGAACAGGTCTCCAAAGTGCAGTACATAGAGATTTACTGTACAAGTATAGTGGTTGTATGTACGCTTGATTGTGGACACTCGTTGAGTGTAGAAAGCATTACAGGTACCACGATAGCAGGTTCAACAGATTTGCAGGTTTTTGCAGATTGCAGCTATTTTGTCTTAGTGCTTCAAGATGTCTGACGGTTTTAGTCAGATTGTTACTGAGAAGCTTGAGAAAAATAACTACCCTGCATGGAAGTTCAGAATAACAAATTTTCTAAAAGGAAAAGGTTATTGGGACTATGTAGAAGGAGACAATGAAAAGGAACCAGAGATTCCCGAGGCAAATGCTACAGTAGAACAAAGGAAAGATTTGAGGGACTGGCAACAAGGCAGAGCAAAGTGATGTATTGGCTTTCTATGAGCATCACAGATGGCATGATGGGCTATCTACAGGATGCTGAAACCCCCGCCATTGCATGGAAAAACTTAGGCAGAGTGTTCGAGGTGAACACCAAGGCCAGGAAGCTTCAACTAAAGTCGGAGCTAAATCAGGTTAAGAGGAACAACCTCTCCATCAATGATTATGCTTTGAAGATCAAGAGTATCATTGAGGCTCTTGGATCTATTAAAGTCTCAGTGGAAGACGATGACATTGTCCGTGCATGCTTGGATGGTCTAGGAGATGAGTATGTACATTTCAGGTCTTCCATGAATACAAGAGACGACATCCTTGTGTTCCAAGATTTGATTTCTATGCTTATTCTTGAGGAGAAGAACCTTGACACATCTTCTTCTCACGGCAGAAATAATTCTGAACAAGCCTTCTATTCTAACTCCAATAGAGGTAGAGGTAGAGGTCGTGGTCGAGGCCCAAGGGGTTGCAGAGGCCAATTTCAAGAAGGTCAATCAAATCAAAACAATACAGGTGGCAGGGGAAACCAATCTCAAGGTAGGGGGAGTCAAAGAGGTCGTGGTGCATGATCAAGAAGGCAGCAACATACTGTAGATAGCAGAGAATGTTGGACTTGTGGTGAAAGAGGTCACATGTCACGTGACTGTCCAAAGGGAAAAGCAAGTGGAAAGAGAGAACAGGGCAACTATGCATCTACTAGCAAAGATGCAGATGACAACAAAAACGAGCGCATGTTTGTTATGCAGCATGTAATGAATACAATGCTTGCAGAGAATTCCACCCAAGATGATGTTTGGTATGTGGATTCAGGTGCCTCTAATCACATGACGTCTCGTGGAGAGTGGTTTAGAGATATGCGCAAACCAGATGTGTCAGGCTATGTGCAGACAGGAGATGACACAGCTCACCCCATTGCTCATGTAGGGGACATACCTCTAAATACGAAGAGTGGGAAATCAAAGTACTTAGCAGATGTACTTCATGTCCCAAACATTACAAAGAATCTTGTTTCTGTTGGACAAATGGTTGAGCAAGGTTTGCAGGTTCGCTTCAATCCAAATGGCTGTTATGTAGAAGATTTCCAGAATGGCTGTAAGCTGATCACAGAGGGCAAATGTGTGGGCAGAATGTTTACGCTGAATGTAGACATGCCTGAGGTAAAAGCTGCATTATTTGCACAGGGCACAGGTGTTGTGGCTGATGTTGACATTTGGCACAAACGCATTGGCCATGTCAATGAGCAGAGATTGCGCAGCATGCAATCAAAACAGATTGTAAAAGGTTTGCCCAAATTCAAGGTGGATGGTATGCATAAAGTGTGTGCAGCATGCCAGTTTGAAAAACAGTCAAAGGGCTCATTTCCACATGAGCGCAATGTATGTAAAAGGCCACTTGAGGTGGTGCACACAGATGTTTGGGGTCCAACCGATACTGCAAGTATACATGGTTGTAGGTATTATGTCTCTTTCATTGATGACCATACAAGGAAAGTATGGGTCTACTTCATGCGTAACAAAAGTGAAGTGTTTGGTCACTTTCAAGACTTCAAAGTCATGATTGAGAAGGAGACAGACATGCAAATCAAGACATTGAGGTCAGATGGAGGGGGAGAGTACTTCTCCAATGATTTTTCAAATTTTCTGTGAATGCATGGTATACGCAGGCAGTTTACATGCAGATATACTCCACAGCAAAATGGGGTCGCAGAAAGGAAAAACAGGCACATTGCAGAGGTTTCACGTGAATTGATGAATGAGAAGAACATGCCTCATCATTTCTGGGATGAAGCTATAAATATAGTTGCGTACATTATGAATAGGACACCTACAGCTGCGGTGCATGATGTAACACCTGAGGAAAAGTTTAGAGGTACAAAGCCTGATTTGGCACACTTGAAAGTGTTTGGCTGCATAGCTTATGTGCATGTACCAGATGAGTTGTGTAGGAAATTGGATCCTAAAGCAGAGAAATGTATTCTTGTGGGATATTCCCTTGAACAAAAGGGGTACAGGTGCTACAATCCTACTACACGAGAATTACGAGTGAGCAGAGATGTAGTCTTTGATGAGACGAGCAGTTGGTACAGTAATGCACATTGCACTATTGGGGCTGATGTAAAAGATGATGTGGTTGTACAAAATGTGAGGCCACAGTCACAGGTTTTGAGTGGACCACAAGAGTCCTCTTCTCGTGGCTCTGTTGAGAAGCCATGGAATGGTAGACTACGTATGCAGGTTACTCCACCAGCAGGTACAGGGAATGTATCACGAAAGGGAAAGGAAAAGGTTAATGAACCTCCCTTTATGGCTGATGCATCATCAGGTTTTTCACATGTAGACATGGATTCAGATGGTTCTGAACAAAGTCTTGATGAGGAATTTGGAATTCCGGCTGTCTCGACACCTTGTGTAAGGAAAGTACAAGAAGATGTTAGAGGGCAAAGGAGTGACCCAGGACCCCGCAGATCTAACAGAGTCAGAAATCCAATTCAGAAATTGACTTATGATGGGTATCTAGCACATCACCCAGCCTACATGGCTAAGGTGATACAGGATGTGGAGCCCACATGTTTTGAGGATGCAGTTGGAAATGTGCATTGGGATGATGCAATGAATGAAGAGATGGTTGCATTGGAAGCAAACGACACATGGGAGTTGGTGCCATTGCCATGTGGCAAGAAAGCTATTGGTTGTAAATGGGTGTATAAAACCAAGCATAAGGCTGATGGTAACATTGAGCGTCACAAGGAAAGGCTGGTGGCAAAGGGCTATGCACAGACGTATGGCATAGACTATGAGGAGACCTTCACTCCAGTGGCAAAGATGATGACTGTGAGAGCTGTCATAGTAGTGGCTGCATCTAGAGGATGGATTATGCATCAAATGGATGTAAAGAACGCCTTCTTGAATGGTGAGTTGCAAGAGGAAGTGTATATGGATCAGCCACCTGGTTATGTCGATCCAGGTTACCCAGATTATGTATGCAGACTTCTCAAAGCTTTGTATGGTTTGAAGCAGGGCTCTAGAGCATGGTATGACAGGATTGCCAAGTATCTTGTCAGTATTGGGTTTAGGAGAGCTCATGCTGATCATTCACTCTATGTACGTGAGAGTGATGTGGGGATTGTGGTCATTACCATATATGTAGATGACCTTATTATTGTGGGTGACAATGTTATGGAGATTGACCATGTGAAGGGTCTTCTCAAACAGGAGTTTGAAATGAAAGATTTGGGCGATTTGCGCTACTTTCTTGGCATTGAGGTGATCAGGACTCCAGAGGGTGTATGGCTGTCACAGAGACAATATGCTTTGAACATGTTGTCAAAGTATGGTATGGCTGATTGTAGGCCATTTCTATTCCCTTGGATGTGAATGCGAAGCTGAGTGCAGAGAAGGGTGATGTTGTTGAGGATGTCAATATGTACAGGAAGATTGTGGGTAGTCTAATCTACTTGACTATCACGAGGCGAGACTTGAGCTACACAGTAGGCTTGGAGAGTCAGTTCATGCAGCTTCCAAGGAAGCCACATTTGGATGGAGTACGACGCACACTTCGGTATGTGCAAGGGACTCTTGAATACGCATTGTTCTATGCAGCAGATGTGCCATTAGCATTGTATGGGTATACAGATGCAGATTGGGCAGGTAGCATTGTTGATAGGAGATCTACGGGTGGCTTCATGTTCTCTTTTGGGAGTACTGCTGTTACTTGGAGCAGCAAAAAGCAGCCTACGATTGCTTTATCGAGCACAGAGGCCGAGTACAGAGGTGCAGCAGTTGCGGCGTGCGAGGTAGCTTGGCTACGAACATTACTTGAGGACTTGGGAGTGCAGGTGGACCAGCAGATTGTCATCCATTGTGACAACCTCAGTAGCATGCAGTTGGCTAGGAACCCAATGTTCCATGCCAGGACCAAGCACATAGAGGTCCATTACTACTACGTTCGAGAGCGAGTGTTGGCGAGCGACATCGACTTAGTCTACGTCAACACAGAGGAGCAGATAGCGGATATCTTTACCAAGGCCCTCGCAGCTGAGAAGCTTCGACGTTTCCGGACTATGCTTGGACTCTGCGACATGCAGAGTCCAAGCATAGTCCTCAACACTCCCCCTCGAGATCTGCGACATGCAGAGCTCGAGGGGGAGTGTTGATATGTCGAGCTCTACATCTTGAGCTGGCATCCACTACGGGTCTTGGCCGCTTACGACATTTACTCACTGGCGCGTTAGGTGACCGACACGGAGGATATCTGCCAGTGATTCTACAGCTGGACTACACTTATAGTGCCAGCCTAGTACGCTTCTAGCAAGTTCACACTTAGTGACCGCATGTACATATGTGCTACTTTTCAGTTTTAGCACTTAGTCATTTTGTACTCTCTTTTCTGTTAGAAGAAGAAGAATCTTTCCATCTCTGTGTGCTTTGTGCTTGTCTTGTGTAGCTCTCTTGCATCCTCTTTCTTTACATCCAGTCTACTACACTGAGCCATGCACTGGAGTAGTGGCTCACGAGACGAAGAGGCTAGTGGGTGTTTAACGGAGGCATGCAAAGTGTGTGGGAGTGCCGACGGTTGTAGTGAGAGACAGAACTGCAGTTGGAGGAGTTGCATGCCATGAGAGTTAGAAGCACCAGTGGAACTACTGGGTGGGTGGTCTACCACCAAATATGAGAGAGAGGGAGAGATTGTCGCCCTCTACAATATGGTGTGGGCAAGGGACAAGAGAGGGAGAGAGAAAGATTTCCCATTGTTGGTGGGCCGCAAGTTAGTGGCAGAGGGAGAGAGAGGCAGAGAGAGAGAGAAATGATAGATAATCACTGGTGGCTGGTCTTGTTGTTGCATGGTCATCCAAAAAAAGAGGCAGTTGGGTGGAGATATGGGCGCCGTCAGTCACCGACGAGAGAGAGAGAGAGAGAGAGAGAGAGAGAGAGAGAGAGAGAGAGAGAGAGAGAGATAACTGTCTGTTGAGAAACTTCTGTCGCCACTTTTGCGGTTTGTGTGGCTGGGGGATGCCATGTAGACCAGGGAAAAATGAAATAAAATGGCTGCGTGTGAAGAGGAGAGAGAGAGTCGAGAGATCTGTGTGTGTTTACTGGCAACGCTTGTGCGTGTGCAAATGATGGCCAAGCTTGCCCTTCACGTGAGTTGCAAGCATGACGCGTAGGGGGATCCCAACTCTAAGAGATAATGAGAGATCGCTCGCAGAGGCCGTGTTACCCGCGTAGTTTAATAAATAAATGTCAATGCACGTTTTTGGCACAAAGTTGAATAAAAGGATCTCGTCTGCTCTAAGCAAGTTTACGAAACTGAACCAGGATGGAATTTTCCTCTGCAGACAAAGTATGGTCTCTATCCAAAGCCTTCCCCGGTGCTTCAACTGCAGGACTTATTTGCCAAGGGGCTCATGACTCTAGAAGGAGAGAAGTGGGCACAACGTAGAAGGATAGTAAGTCGGGCATTTTTCTCAGAAAAGCTGAAGAGAATGGTTCCTACAGTTGCAAGCTTGACAAACACTATGTTAGAGAAATGGAAAGAGATTGACCATATTGCATTTTGGTAGTAGCTATGTCTAATGCTTCTCTTATGCTTACCCCCTTATGATTCTCCTGTGATCTTGCATGCTTAATTCATCATAATTAAACTGTTAAACGAGCTAAGTCTAGTAAAATTGAATTACATAGCTATTCTATACACACGTGCAAAGAGGAATATATATATATATATTTTTAAAATGTAACAAAGATCATGCTAAGAAAATAAGCAAAGCGACCAAACCAGTTGTGGAACTTGTTTGCTACAAATCTCATCGTTCACATGTTTCAAGCACTTTGAGGAGCGTTTTCTCATGGCTCTGATACCACTGCTATAGACGGGAGCGTGGAGAACCCTGCAAAATACCGAGAATCATGCACTACAGATCATAAACAATAAATATTGCATACCTGGAAGATCCACAAGCACGTCATTGAGAAAATGAGTCCCTCTACCACTAACTATTTTGATCGGTAGCTCGTATCTTATAAAGACATTCTCATACAAGAATTGCGTTGTCATTTTTGCATTAGTTTTTTGTGTAGCTTTGGCTTCAACCCATTTGGTTGAATAGTTTGTGGTCACTATGATGTTATGAGCATGCGTATGATATGATAAAGGTGCTATCAGCCCTAAAAAATCTATGCCCCACTTGGCAAAAACCCTTGCCCCCATCATTGGTTGTAAAGGCATTTTGTCTCTCTACATAGGTACCTTTGTTTATTGACATTTTCCACATCTCTTTACATATGCTCCAACATCATGAACAAGGCATGCCATCAGATTCCTACCAACACGAATTACTTTTGCTATTTTGTCAGCAAAATAATGTCCATTCGCTTGTTCAGCATGAGGTTTCTCTAGAATCAAAATGTATTTGGATTTTGTGGTACACATCTGCAATTGACCGTCCTTTCCTCTTTTGTAGAGGTGATTTTGTATCGACATGTAACTCTCTGTTTTGATCCAAATGTATTTTATTACTGCTTTTCTCAATCCATAATATATGAGCTCTATTTAGGTACAATCGTGATTCTGAAGAGTGTCCCATATTATACAAGTGCCTTAGTTGCACAAATGTTGCATGAACTAATGTAGTCTCATAAACACTTTGCTGTATTCTTGGCAAGTATACACCTAGTCACATTAATCTTGGAAATGTTTGTGCCTTCCCATTGTGAATCCCCATGTTTTGCACATGAACCTAGATCAAGTACACATTTGTTTCAATTGGCTCTATACATAGAATCAATATACCATCATCTCCTTGCTTGTATATCCATACTATTAGCACAAGTGTGAATCAAGTTTCCTTAATGATTGATGGTTGTCTTTCAATCTGTAATTACCCAATGGTGAGCAAAGGTATGGCATGTTCACTTGGAACCATCTCAATGTTAAATAGGTAAGAATCCAACAAGTCATTATCAAATCCATCGGCACTTCTCCATAAGTCAATCTAGACAAAAGGTCATCTCTTTGATGTGTGGTTCCTTTTTTCATCACCACAGTGAAATCAAACTCAAGCAACATAATGAACCATTGGACAATGCATCATGTATTGAAAGGGTTGATCACCAAGTATAGTATTGCTTGATGATCCACAAAAAGAACAAATTTGTTTGCAAGAAGGTAGTGTTTGAAATTGTTTATAAAATATACCATTCCTAGCCCTTCTCTTTCTATGGTTAAGTGATTTTTTTTTTGCACGATTCAATTTTTCAACTCGAGTAATCTATAGAAAAATCAATGTTGTTTTCTCCGAGTTGCACTAAAATGCATCCTATAGCATATGCTGATGCATCGATGTAGACATGAAAGATCTTTATCCAATCAAGAGCTTTCAGGGAGCAAAAATCAATTTTTGCTTCAATAAATAACCGGAACTCATCTTCACATTCGTCGATCGACTCAAATTTTGTGATAAGAGAGTAGAGAGGTTTGGCAATGATTGTATACATAGAGATGAATATTTTGTAGTATCCACAATGGCCCATGAAGGCTTGTATCTCCCTAGCTCTGTGTGTGTGTGTGTGTGTGTGTGTGTGTGTGTGAGAGAGAGAGAGAGAGAGAGAGAGAGAGAGAGAGAGAGAGATAGGGAGAGAGAGATTTATAATGGGCAAAGGGGAGAGAGTGTATAAACATGAGCGAGATATGGGAAGAGAGGGAGGAGGAAATGCCATCCTCTCCCTTTATTTGTTTCTTTTAACAAAAAAAAAAGTCATTTAAGAGGGGCTCTTATGGGGTGAGAGGAAGGTTTTAAAAAAAGGGTTTCTTAACCTCAGTGTACTCACCTTTTTAGAACATTTAGAATGTTTCAATTTCTTAAAAATGCTATCAAAATTAAACCAAAGTCAAACGAGCATCAATTTTTGAGGTAAACATGCTGAATCCAAGGTTTTAGCCTACAAAAAATATAATTTTATGTTTACTGTTGTTCGAAAGCTCAATCTGAGTATTCATTTGCTCAATTAGTGATTGCGCTTACAGCTTCCTATCTTTCTTGATATTGGGTGAAATTGGAGTGCAAATCCTTTAAATTTGATTGGGTGAGATATCCAATCATCCAAAATCAAAATCATAGTTGCTAAATTAGTATTGTTTGAAAGTTTCTAGTTTTTTCTTTAAATTTTCTAAAACTATTTGACATATTTAGTAGTAAATTGCCTAATCTTGGAAGTAAATAAAGAAAACAAAAGGGGACACATCACTCGCATCCGCTCCACACCGCATGCGCTATGCACATTCACTTTTGTTATTAATCACCTTTCACATGCAGACATCTATAGAAGGTGAGGACAGTCCCAGCAGAGCAGGCGGGAACTGCCCCTTAGAAGGCCGACCAATGGGAAGCAGTCATACTGGCAGTAATTACCGCAGGCAATTACTACAGTAACTCCTAAGAGTTATAAATAGGATCAGCTACATTGTAATCAGGCTGCTAGCTGCTTGACTTTTTGTCTTTTGGCTTTAGCTTTCTAAACACTTTCCGGTTTACGAGCTCTTAGCTTCTAGCTTTCACCCTGTAATCATTGCTTCTGTAATCATTTGAGCTTGAATCCATTGTATACTGTATTGTTCATCCTTAAGCTATTAATCTGAATCTGTAAATATTATTTCTAGTCTTTCAGTTATGTTTCTCGTTCTAGTTCAGTTCTCTATTTCAGTTTAGTACTCTGTTCCAATCTCACTAACTGAACTGATGACATAACCAGTAGCTCTAAATTCTAACACTGGAATCAGCTGTTTGAAGAGACCAGCTCCAATTCCATTTTGGCAATTGTGGTGGTTAGAGCTGTTCACTCTTCGACCAGAAAACTCTTATCTCCCAGTTAGAATTTTTAGTTGTACACATGGTACCCAAAGTTAGTCGTGGTCGCAAACCATCAACTCGGTTAGGCACTTATTCCACCCGCGTCAACGCTATTCCGGAAGTATTAGAAAGAGAGTCGGATCCTAAAAAGGATCTTGAGAATGAGACCGAGGCTCACGAGGAGCACAGTCATGCTGAAGAGGCCAGCGACTCTCAACACTCCAGTCACTCCAGGAGGAGAAGGGTTGAGCGTGAGGAACGCAAAACAAGGAGTTCTCGGTCCACAGACAGGGTAGTTGAGGCCAAGAGTAGCAAGGGCAGTTGTCACAATTTTAGCAGGAAAGCCAAAGAATACACAGAGACTCAAACTGAAGAAGAAGTTGACTGGGATGCTGACATAGATAACTACAGGAAATCTTCAAGACCAAGTGAGGCTCCCAAGGTCAGAAGAAGCAAACAAGATGCCGACCCGCATGATTATACTTCTTCATTGAAGATCTCTTTCCCAGTGTTCAAAGGAGGAAAGAAAGATGATCCAGATGTTCATATTCAAGCTTTTGAATAGTATGATGAGTTGAAGAATATTGATTAATATGACTAGGGAGAATATTTTCCTCAAACACGGAAAGATGCAGCAAGAAAATGGTATTACCAATACCCAATTTTCCAACTCAGATCATACAACAAATTTCTCAAGGCGTTCAGACTTGAATATTCAGACAACAGGGGTGATGAGGACATTCTCTGTGAGCTAGATAAGATTAGACAAGGGAAATTGTCAGTGAGAAGTTATGTTGAGACTAGGCAGTTGTAGGAGCCACCGTCAAAAAAGAGGCTATGTGCATGGTTTCTAAATGGGTTCCACAGTAAGAAGCTCAGAGAACAAGAGGTACATGCACCAACAAAGAAATTTAATGATTTAGTGTAGCAAGATCTGAATCTTGAACAACAAGCTAAGAAGAAGAGAAGCCACAAGAAGAGGAGGTCCAGCAGTAGCAGTTCTTCCACTGAGAATTTCGATTCTAGTGAGACCTCCAGCAGATCAAATGAAAAAAATAAAGGACAAGGCTAAGAAAAGGGTGTTGATCCAGGAAGATTGATGAAATGGCCCAGTAGATTGCTAAAATAAGCTAGGCTAGACAACCAGTTAGGAGAATGGGAACCTGGTGCTCAAGGTGCAAATTTGAAGATCATATTTCCAATGAATGTCTACAGTGTACCTATTGCAAAGATATGGTCATTTATGGAACAATATTTGTGGCATTCGAATTCATCACTTCAAGAAGAGAAAGGATTTGTCTCTGGTGGCATTTACCAATGTTGAACCACCTAAAGTAGAGACAACCAGTGTACCCCAAGAAGAGAAAACAGGTACCGGTGGCACTGGTACTGGGCATGGCAGATACCAAGGAGGTACTTGCCAAGGCCGGAGTCGTGATAAATTTCAAAATCGAAGCCTTAATTGCTATACTTGTGGCAAGTATGGGCACTTTGCGGCTTAGTGTCTAGAGGCACACAATACTGCGGCTACTGAGGTGAAAGTCCTAGAGCCAATTCCAGTACGAGCAGTTACACACAGTAAAGGGGTAGTCATTGAGTAAATCCCAGATGAGCCGGTAAAACCAGTTAGTCTTGAAACTAGCAAATGGGCTAAGTAGAGAGAGGTTTGGAAGGCAAAGGTCAAAGAGAAGGTAGCCGATGAATGGCAGGAGCAGAGAGAACTAGCGGCTAAGATCACAAAAGATCTAGACAAGAAGATACCAGAGCAGCCAGAAAGTTCTGATGCTCGACTCATTCAAAAGATACCAGCCCAGTCTTTTGAGAAAAGACAACCATATCAGTCAGGATCTGGAATTTTTGAGACTATGCTGGCTGCAGTCCAAGGAAGGGTGGAAGATTTAGAAAATGTCAAATTGTATCTAACTGCAATGGGAAACAATGAAGTCGGCAAAACAGACACCAGAACAGAGGATTGGCACTGTGAAGATAGTCCCAGTTCCTCAAGTTCTGATAATAACTTTGATCAAGAGAGAGAAGGAATTCATGTTTAAATCTATGAAAGAATTCAGAAACTGACAATTGAATTAGAAGACATCAAAAAAACTTTGCCTGAAGCAGTAAAATTCATCAGACATCGAAGAAAGACTGAAGCCGATCCTAGAGCGGTTGACTTGGCAATTGTCAGAGATGATGAAGTGTCGGTAATCCAGGTAGACTACAAAGTCAGGAAACAATGGGAGTTGCTTTCCAGTGTCATACTGGATGGAGGGGCAGGTGTAAACATCCTGGGGGCACATCTTCAGCAAAGAATGGATATCTGCGTTGCATTTATACGCCTGTATAACAAAAATTATACGTATAAAACGTCAATATACACCGTATTTCTGAATAATTACCGAATAGCTGTATAAAACCGTTTTTGATCGAGATATTTTTTGATCGAAAACTATTTCGATCGAAAAATATTTCGATCGAAAAACAGTATATATATACAATCGTCGCCGTATTTGATCGAAAAGCATTGTGGACTTTTTTGGAGTTTGGAGAGCTTGGAGCTTCTGAGAGTTTGAAAGATAGCGACAGCGTCTTCGGTTTACAGTGGTTTTGTTGGGGTATAAAGCCCAATGTGGTCGCCCAGGTAAGTGGGCAGGCCGCCAGGTATGTACACATATTCTTTTGTAAAAACCTAATAAGAACTCAGTATGCTCTACACATTAGAGTAGAGCGAGTTCACCATATCGTCGTGCTCTTCTGCTCGCACTCTCTCTTGCATCGCACTTCCGCTCGTACTCCTTCAACTGGTATCAGAGCTCAGATCGAGGCTCGGGGCAGCACTGCAGGAGGCTAGAGTCACCAGCTCAGATTGGAGTGAAATTTGACAGGCAAAGACACGGCCCCAAATCTTGTGGGAATACCCGTAGGGCTTAGTGTGCTCAGAATTTCATTCTGAGGTCATCTCGGTCACCGTTCCGCTTCGACAAAGTTCTGCGCAGGCCATTTTCGACTACGTGATCTCAGTGGGTGCAGATCCGACTCTGCAAATTTGGGTTTTTCGGCCTACGATTGCAGGTGCTGAGGATATCAACACTCCCAGAGTGTTGATTTGTGGCTGTCTACACATCGAAGGATGGCTCACAGTTCTTGGAGGCGTGTCACATACGACATGGGCGCATCTACACACAGACTGTAGGCGACATCCACTAGTTCATCAAGTAGCTTGTGTTTGCTGCTTGATATTCCAGATTTCATCCTAACATTGCAGGTACTTCCACATGGGATGTATTGTCAGAGATGATGTATGTCTGCTGAGGGTTTGCTGGCTGTGAGTCACGCAGCAAACAACCGCCGCAGCAGTTACAACATACAGTGGCAAATTTGTGGATGTATGACTTTGTGCAAAGTCTATGTACTGTCAGATTTACTGCAGCCTTTGTTGAGGGTCGAGTGAGGTTTTATTGAGCTTGGGGATTCTCGAATGTTGAGATCCTTTCAGTGATACAGGTCTTGGAGCGATCCCTCGAGCACCCTTAGATAGGTAGCTAGGATGTATTGAATGTGAGTTAGACAGTTGGGATTTCATCTTTGCTTTACTGTCGTTGAGGCATTGTCGTAGTCTATGCTTACAGGACAATGATAAGACAGTGAGAGACAGTACAGGTGCAGGACAGGTTTACCCGCAGCTTACAGTGTCAGAGAGACAGTGTTTTTTGAGCTGTTTTCTGGTCTGTTTTTAGTACACCAGAGCCATTTTACAAAGGAGACTCTGCCAAAATTTCTGCAGAATCTGAAGCTTTCTTGGTTCATTTGACACGTTGATATTGGTTCAGAGGTCAGTTTACAGGGGAAACTCTGCCGAATTGTTCCCAGGAAAGTAAACTACTGTGAAGCGTAGCTATGGCTGGATCACAGGACACTGCTCTTTACAATATCAAGAAGCTGGATGGAACCAATTTCCCATTGTGGAAGAAGCAGATTTGGCACGTGTTGGTACAAAAGAAGCAGATAAAACCTATAAAGCTCAAGGGGATAAAACCAGAAGATATGGACGAAGATGAATGGAGCGAAATGGATGAATTGGCACTTTCTACCATTATGCTGACTTTGGCAAAAAGCGTTTACTTCAATGTAGCAGACGAGATGTCGGCTTATCAAGCATGGTTAAAGCTGAGTGATCTTTATGAGAAGCAGAGTGCAGCTTCACAGGTATACTGGCTTAAGAAGCTTGTTGACTTGAAGATGAAAGAAGGGACACCTATGTCCAATCATCTGAATGAATTCAACACCATCTACAGTCAGTTGTCAGCTCAAGGTGTCAAGTTTGATGAACCTGTTAGAGCTATGTTCCTGTTGATCACATTGCCGGAAAGTTGGGACACTTTTCCCACAAATTTGAGTAATTTTGCACCTCCAGATGGTTTGAACATAGCAGGTGTAGAAGGAAGTCTGCTTACTGAAGAAACCAATAGAAAGACAATGGACAAAGGAAAAGGAACAGCCTTAGTTGTCAGGGGAAGGACCAAAGAAAAGTACAAAGGTGGAAAGAGGAATCAGTCTCGAAGCAAGTCCCGCAGTGCTAAAGGCAAGAGTGACATAGAATGCTACCATTGTGGCAAGAAGGGTCACATGAAAAGAGACTGCAGAGAATGGAAAGTAGAAAAAGGCAAAGAGAAAGCTGAAGACCATGGTGAGAAGAACAAGTCCTCACTGAAGATTCAAGAAATAAATGTGACAAACACTGTTGCAGAGGATGACAGTCTAGTGTCAGGAGACATCTACTTCTTGAAGAATACAATGGACTCAGCTCTTCTTACAGCATCTGATGGAAATGCACTGAGTGGCTGGATTATAGACTCAGGGGCATCACTTCATGTGTCTCCAAACAAGGAGTGGTTTACCTCTTATGTGACCACTAAAGATCATGTTCGGCTAGGCAATGGGCAGACATGTGAGATCTTAGGTGTTGGAGATGTTCAATTGAAGTTTTAGAATGGCTCTTCTTTCACGCTGAAGAATGTGAGACATGTTCCCGCAATTATAAAGAGCTTGATCAGCACAGGTTTACTTGATGATGGTGGCTACGTCACCATTTTTGGACAGAACATGTGGAAGATATCCAAGGGTTCTATGACAGTAGCACATGGAGTAAAGTCTGGAGGACTTTACATGATTTATGTATCAAATGTCTCTAAAAATGTAATCAATGTAACCGAGCAGCCGAACGTTTCTTTGTGGCATAGCCGGTTAGGACATATGTCCAAGAAGAGAATGGAAATCTTGTCTCGTTCTGGTTATTTGCCAGGCTTTTCATTTAATGATTTTGAATTCTGTGAACATTGTCTGTATGGTAAGCAAACACAGCAGCCACATAAGCATAGAAGCAGTAGAAGAGATACACAGTTGGCACTTGTTCATAGTGATTTGTGTGGACCTATGCCTAACCTATCTCTAGGGGGAGCTTCTTACTTTATGACATTTATAGATGATTACTCGAGGAAAGTATGGGTTTACTTTCTCAAGCACAAGGATGAAGCGTTTAGTGTTTTCAAAACGTTTGTGACACTTGTGGAGAATCAGAGTGGCAAGAAGCTTAAATGCTTACGCACTGACAATGGTGGAGAGTACGTTTCAAAGGCCTTTCAGGACTTTTGTGAGTCAAAAGGTATAAAACGTGAACTTACTGCTCCTTACAATCCTCCTCAAAATGGTGTTGCTGAGAGGATGAATAGGACCATACAAGAGAAGGTCAGAAGTATGTTGTCTAATGCACAGCTGCCAAATGGGTTTTGGGCTAAAGCTGTATCAACAGCTGTTCATCTTGTAAATAGATCTTCTAGCAAGGTTTTGCAGAAGGATTCAGTGCCAGAGATGGTATGGTCAGGCAAAATGCCCTCATACAAGCATCTCAGAGTCTTTGGCTGTGAGGCATATACTCACGTCCCAAACAAATTTAGGAACAAACTTGAGCCAAAGAGTAGAAAGTGCATCTTTCTAGGCTATGGTAATTCTGGTGAGATGGGGTACAGACTTTGGGATCCCGAATCCAGAAAGGTTGTCCGCAGCAATGATGTTCAATTTAATGAATCCAAATATCATTCTAAACCAGAGAGGGTTGAGGAGATTAGAAGAGTTGTCTTCCAAGAAGATGGACCTGCACGTGCAAGACAAAATGTCAGGGCTCAAGAGGAGCAAGGACAGGATAGAGTGGAACCACAGGTTGTGTCTGAAACTGAGCCACCTATTGTGCGTAGATCTGGACATGTCACGCGACCTCCTGATAGGTTTGTTCCATCTATGAACTATGTCATGTTGACTGATTGCTATGAGCCTTCATGTTACAAGGAAGAAGTGAAAATGAAGGACTCCGGGAATTGGCAATTGGCCATGCAGTCAGAGATGACAGCTTTGCATAAAAACAAGACATGGAAGCTAGTTAAATTACCACAGGGCAAAAAGGCTCTACCTTGTAAATGGGTTTACAGGTATAAGATCACCGCTCATGATAGTCAGCCAAAGTACAAAGCAAGGCTTGTTGCCAAGGGCTTTAAGCAAGAACAAGGCATTGACTTTGATGAAGTCTTCTCTCCGGTGGTCAAGATGACTACATTGAGATGCTTTCTTGCATTGGTTGCCATATTAGATTTGGTGTTGCACCAAATGGATGTCAAGACAGCATTCTTGCATGGTGATTTAGATGTGGAAATTTACATGCAACAGCCAGAAGGGTTTGTTGAGAAATGCAAGGACGATTGGGTATGCCAGTTGTTAAAGAGTCTTTATGGCTTAAAACAATCACCGAGGGCATGGTACCATAAATTCCACAAGTTTATGCTTTCTCAAGGCTACAAACGTAGTGAGTTCGACCACTGTCTATATACAAAGAAGGCTAAGGATGGTAGTTGGCTGATCCTTATTTTGTATGTGGATGACATGTTGATTGCTGGCAAGCACTTGGAAGAAATTTCAGCTTTGAAGTCAAAGATGGCAAAATCGTTTGACATGAAAGACATGGGTGAGGCAAGTCATATACTTGGTATGCGCATTGAGAGAGACAGATCAAAGAAGTTGATTTGGTTATCTCAAATAGAGTATATTGACAAGGTTTTGCAACGTTTCAATATGGAGAAGGGAAAGGCACTGAGTGTTCCATTGCCACCATATGTAAAACTTAGCAAACAAGATTGTCCTATGTCTGAGGAAGAACAGGCTGAAGTGGATAAGATTCCATATGCGTCTGCAGTGGGTAGTTTGATGTATGCAATGATTGCTACTCGCCCAGACATTGCATTTGCAGTGGGAGTAGTAAGTCGATACATGTCAAACCCAGGCAAGAAACATTGGGAGGCAGTGAAAGGAATATTGAGATACCTGAAAGCTACAAAGAGTATGAGTATATGCTATGGGAGTCAGGAGTTAAGTGTAAAGGGTTTTACAGACTCAGATTATGCAGGTGACTTAGACAACCGAAGGTCTACGTCAGGGTATGTCTTTACATTGGCTGGTGGAGCAGTATCATGGCGTTCTAGATTACAAGATTGTGTTACTCAGTCTACTACAGAGGCTGAATATGTTGCAGCATCAGAGGCATGCAAAGAATCAATTTGTCTTAATCGACTAGTAACAGATTTGGGAATCAAAGAAGAGATGCCTGTGTTATATTGTGATAGTCAAAGTGCTATACAATTGGCAAGCAATCCAGTGAGGCGGTCTGGGGCGGGCAACAAGAAGAGCAACCTCTAGACACCCTTCAAGGCTCCCGTGCCGCTCAATGGGGCTGGGGCACAACACAACACAAACCAAAACAACAAACCCACAGCCAAATCCCAACTACACAAGGGGCACCACCTAGTTTAAGAGCGAACTAGGACGCAAAAGAGGAGAATCGTTAGGGCAACCCACAAACAAGCAAGGAATTTACACTAACCCTAACACCAATGGAACACTCTCACACACTAAAACACGAGAGAGAGAGAGAGAGAGAGAGAGAGAGAGAGAGAGAGAGAGAGAGAGAGAGAGAGAGAGCGAGATGGTGTACAACTTAGCTTCAACTTTATATTTTGCACAAAAAGGAACTTAGAGCTTGCGGAATCAAGTGACAAGATTTGGTTATAGCATCACTAGCACATTGTCTTAGGGTTATGGGAGCCCTCTCACCATCCACCCTCTTACAATGGTAGCCAAACAATAGCCAATAATTCACAAGCAACAAAACAACAATCTTCAATGAAACAAGTCACCTTATGAAGCTGAATGAGTTTGCCAAGCCAAATTGGAGGAGAAGCATGAGCCTTTGGACATGAATTGCACCCAAAACTACCAATTCATTGATGTTAGGGTAGATACAACAATGGTAAGAAGAATATCTTCTACTCACACTCACTCAAATTAGCTCAAGTTTTTCTATGCACCAAAGTGATGGTGTATAGAAAGCTTACTCTCTCTTTACAACCAAGATAGAACTGGCGTGTGCTACGCTCAATCTAGTGTGCAATGGTATAGTGATGTCTTTTACAAGGAGGAATGGGTTCTATTTATAGGATTAAGCCTAATCAATTTTATTAGGAAAGATCAAGGATTATGAATTTTTATGAATTCCAAATGAGAATGGGGTCTCTCTTTTCTCTTGAGTCACATGGATGTGGGCTCAAGTAAGAGAATTATTGATGTGGTGAAAGGAGAGAAACTTCCATGGGAGTGAGTGAATTTGGTTTACTTGTGCGGTTGCCTACTCCATATGTTGATAGTGTGGGTGCATTTTTACAAGAGAAGTTAGTTGTTAGTGGTAATAATCACTAGAATTGTTAGTGATACATTTACAATGGGTAGGATGAGTTGATTTGATGAAGGAAGAGGGGTGAATTAAAAGAGAATCATTGAGATGGTGAAGCTTTTAAGAATCTTGAACTCACCCTTGTGTAGATTGTGGAAAAAATGACCGCTGGTCTTTTTCTTCTTCTTCTTCGCTTCTTTACGCCGCCGCCACGGTTGACCACCACGATGAAAAGAGGATTTTTTGATGAAAAATCCTCAATTTGCAGAAGTTATCATGGTTAAGATGCTGAATTTTAGATATTTTTAGGAGAGGTAAATGAAATTGTAACATAGAAGCAATAGAGAGAGACATGGAGAGGGTGTATGTATGTAGAGGTTCATAAAAGAACTATAGGGATGAGAGATTAGGGTAATGGTGAAGAGGGTGGGAGAAGCCATGGAAATTGCAGGTTTGAGTGAGAGAAGGAGAGGGAGGGATGGGTAAGAGTGAGTAGGTGTGTGGAAGGGTGAGAGAAGACTAAGGGCTACTTGTGAGAAAAGTGGGCAGACTGGGGTCCACTCAAAAAATCATAGCTCACCGCTGGTAGCTCCAAAAATCATGAAAAAGTTTTAGGTAATTATTCAGAGTGTGGGCTACATTTTCTCTTTTGACCACCGCTCCAAATTCAAAGTGGAGATAGGTGCCAAAATTCTCACCAAAAGGCCTGTTTTTATGCCTGCAAAAGTCTTTTAGTGGCCCCCTCCATTGTTGAATTTGTACAATGCATCCAAGAGTGAGCCCCTCCTTTGTCATATTATAATACAAAGCATCCAAGTTGCCCTTGACCCATGCATGGAGGAGGATTATTGGTGAATAAAGAAATATATACATGGTGGGACTAGTGTATGGACTATTCATGGACTTTAGCTCAATGAGCACATGGTGTTAGAATAATGAGTAAAAAAATAATAATAAAAATATGGAGGAGTTATGGATATGGAAAGATATTGGAATCATATGATATGGTCCCTCCTTGAATTATTTTGGGTGAAAGAGGAAAAGTTATGCTAGTAAATAATATAATAAACATAACCAATGAGTAGAAATCAATTTTTTATTTTCACGAGGGTGAAGGTGAAAATGTGGGAGTGATTTGTATAAAGGAAAAATATGAGGTTAGAGTATGTACATATTGGCAAAAAATATAATTATGGTGTAAGAGGATGAAAGAAGGTGTACATAGGTTTAATAAAACACACACCTAAGTAGAAATATTTAAATAAAATACCAAAATAATTATAAAAAATCCCTATATTTAGGCCATATATACAATGAAATATTTACACACAAAGAGGCCATAATATACTTTTAGTTTTTTATTTTTTTTAATTTTTTTGGCTCAACTAGCCCAGTGACTAGCTAGCTGAGGGTTTTTAAGAAGATATGGGAAAAGCCCCCTAACTCACACACGCCTATGTACAGTGAAATGGTAGGGATAGCCATAGCGTTTGGGTGAATTTGGTAGGGTGGAGTAACTTACTATGGCAATTATGGAGAGCCGAAAAACGGCTATCACCAGTTTATCACTCAAAGAAAAAGCATGTGGATGTGAAGTATCATTTCATCAGGGAAATGCTCGAGGATAAGCAACTTCAGCTTGTCAAAGTTCACACCACAGAAAATCCTGCTGATCTACTTACAAAAGGACTTCCCTCAGAGAGCTTTGCGCATTTTCACAAGCAGTTAGGTGTAGGGTAGTACATCTCTTGTATATTAGCTTGTATAGTAGCTTCTCTCACTCTTAAAGTACCACATTGGAATTTAAGTGGGAGGTTGTTGGGGTATAAAGCCCAATGTGGTCGCCCAGGTAAGTGGGCGGGCCGCCAGGTATGTACACATATTCTTTTGTAAAAACCTAATAAGAACTCACTATGCTCTACACATTAGAGTAGAGCGAGTTCACCATATCGTCGTGCTCTTCTTCTCGCACTCTCTCTCGCGTCGCACTTCCGCTCGTACTCCTTCAGGTTTTCAGGTAATTTTTTTAAATTTTCAGTAAATACTAACTTCTTTTTTGTGTTGTGCCAGACTTGTGTGGTGCAGTAGTTTCGGCTCTCACCACAAAGTTGGCTTGCAGGTCATAGGCCACTTCGTGGTGTGTAGCCATATGGCTCACTCCAGAGGTGTGTAGAATATAGTTTCCTTTCCCGTGGTGTGTAGTTATATAACTCACTCCAGGGAAGGCTTAGGGTAAATTTAGATTCTCACTCGTATGGTGTAGTAGTATATCTCTCACCATAGAGATGAGTTAGGATTAGAGGTCGACTCGTGGAGTGTAGTAGGCATGATGCTACACCTCTCACTTCAAAGTGGCCTATAACAATTACAATCTTAAAGTAAATCATTATTGATTATTCTACATAGAAGCACAAAGATTAACGTTCGTCATTTTAAGAGTGTAGAGATGCATACTTTATGCCCTCTTCATCTTAATGCGACTTTCGTTATTTTTGTGCTTTTATTTCTGTAGTAACATCATTGTTCATCAGCAGATGACTTGGTGTTACTCTGAACATAGATATATACAACAATTGATTCACATTTGAGATTGTTGAGCTGTTTGCTGATGGTTGTGTTGTGCGTTCCACACACTCCATTAGAAATAGCTTATAAAATTTACAATTTTAGATTAAGTTTTTCTGTCATATGTGTTACATAGAAATACAAGCGTTACCACTCGTTATATTAAGAGTGAAGAGATACATATTTTCATGCCCTCTTCATCTTAATGTGACATACTGGTTACTCGTGTGTTTCATATTCCAAAAGAACATCATTTTTCATCATTAAATGACTTGGTGTTGTTTTGGACGTAAACACATACGATAGGTAACTTACATATGCAATTGTTAATTTATCCGCTGATAGTTGTGTTGTGAGTTCCACACACTTTATCAGGGATTAGATTGATAAAAACTATCAATCTATTTTACAACAGCATCCAGGACTTGTGCTGAGAATATCTCACACTAGCTGAGCTGTTCACATGTACGATTTTCCAACCCTTTAGATGTAATTTCTTTCATCATCTCACACTTCTACACATAGCAGGGTCTAGTTCTTGTGCTGAGAGCATCTCACACTCCTGGCCTGATTCTCTCTCTCTCTCTCTCTCTCTCTCTCTCTCTCTCTCTCTCTCTCTCTCTCTCTCTCTCTCTCTCTCTCTCTCTCTAATTTAATTTTCATGGTCGATTCGCACAATGTGGTTTGTAATCATAAGATTTTCTCTTTAATTTGCAATAATTTAATATTATTTAATAAATTTGAATCATCATTTAATATATATAGGGTTAACACTCATTATATAATAACTATGTTACTATGGTGTACAATATTTTCGTAAGATTCTTAATTTATAATTTTGTCATATAGATATGGCAGACACGAAGCTAGCGAAACATCAACGAAAGTTCGTCACCGAAGTGATTGTGAGACACTTCCATTACACGTCAAAGGCAGAGATTAGGCGTTCTTTAAACCCTGTCGCTCCGGAGCATTTTTATTACCTTACAGAGACTCTAACCAAGTGTGTGTTTGAGCAGATCCAGGCAGAGTTTGCACCAGCTATTTTTGACATAGACCTCCTGAAATCAGGTGCTTTAGTAAACATGGTCAAACAAACCATTGGACAGATCATGAAAACCTTTCAAGAACTGAAAAATCCTGCAATTACTTCCTTGCCAAACATAGCTGAGCACATACATCTTGTGCAACAGCTTTACACGGAGTTCAAAAGCAAGGAAAAGTTAGAAAGAGCAGCAAAGCGTGAAAGAGTGAAAGCCAGCTCTTCTGAAGCTGCTGTTGAACCAGAAATCATTCTTAAAACAGAGCCTGCAACGTCATCCATTGTTACATTAGACCTCTCTAAGCTACCACCTATTTTACACCTTTTACCCGACACAGCCATCTTCAATATCCAAGCTCCACAGCTGGGAGAGGGAAGATGGGCACATGTGAAGCGTGTGGGTGTCACACATCCCGCTTTCAAAGATCAAGTGTATGCTGCAAAAGTGTTCAAATTACACTTACATGGGCCCACCATGGAGCAACAGGTCAAAGACGAAGCAACAATTTTGGATATTTCACATCGAGGTATTATCTACCCTCTTGCCATGGTGCGCCATGTGGAGCGACCAATGCTCATTTCACGATTTTGGAATGGCGGCCATGTGGAGCAATGGATCAAAGAATGCACTGCAGACGGTAGCCAGCCTGTCATTCGCGATTACGTACTCACTGCACGAACAGTAGAGCTATTCCAGGAGAATATTTTGCAGATCATCAATGCTCTCCTCCAAACTCTGAAGTATATACATATGCATAACTACCTCCACAATGATCTACACTCTCAGAATATGATGCTGCATTTTGGTGAAAAAGGTGTTTACGCCGGCATTGTGTATTGGGGTTCATGCACCAAAACAAATATGACAACCGGTTTTCCTCCTCTACGCGATATGTAGATAGAAACTAGAAAACAATATGAGAGAGATTATCCATGGGCAACCCCCGAATGTATATCTAGTAATCCTCCCTCCTGGACCAAACCTATGGATATTTATTCCATGTGTCATACATGTAAACGCATTTTGAAGTGCTTACCAGAGCCCCAAGAACAAAGCAAGATATATTTTTTGAGTAATTTACTTGCTCATCTTGAAACCGGCAAGCGCCAAAACCCCAAAACCCAGCCTAATGCTTTTGATCTCTCCTTATGTTTAAATGGTGCCCATAGAGTGGGTTACAACATTGTAATGACATCTGAATTACGACCAACTCATGATTAATGAAAACACAGTCTCATGATTTCATCATTGTTTTACTTTTGGTGTCAGATTTAATTGTATGTTGAATTGAACAAAATATCTATATTAGCCATTCGATCTACTGTCCAATGTCAAATTAATTGAATGGGTATTTAAAAGTAATGACATGTTCACCTGATATGCAGATATGGAAGAAGAACTCAACCACGCTGAAGCTCAGGCAATTTTTAAAGAAGAACAAGTTAGATGTGGACAAGCAGATCTTTCTACTATTGCCAACATTGAAGAAGATGAATCTGAGCTGCAGGGCGAACCATTAACCCTTAAAGATTGCAAAAGTCTTTGCCCTAATCACTTTGTACTCCATCAAATGTTTCAAATAAGTGGCAATGCAAAAGATACAGCTCCGTTAAAGCTCTCTGATTTGCAACATAAAGGACTGGCACGTGTATTGCTGCAAAGGTTTATACGACAAGAGAGATTCCTACCAAACAACAACCAAGTAGCAATCTACTTTATCCAGCAATGCTATGTTCGATATGTTTTGCTGAAGAGAGTGGAATGGTCAGATCGTCCAGGAACCGCTGGCGTTGGACGTGGACGCATTACAAAAAAGGTGGCAGCACGCAATGCAAATAATCCAATGCCTCCTCTCAAGCGTCCTATTGTTTTACTTCCTGAAGAGTCAGAAACACTGACTGAATTAGCCAGCCAAGGATAAGACCTTGCCAGCCAAGGAGAAACACCGGACATGCTTCGTGACCGTATTCTTGAGCTTGAAATAGAGGTAAGTGATGCACAAGCAAAGCTTCAACGATATGAATCATTGTATGGACCTTTGCCAGATGATACTACCACTTCACATAAAGATGTTGCTCAATCATCCCTTGAGCTAGGAATTACATATTTAACCATAGACGAACTTATAGCAAATCTATCAAACTCATAAGTCACTCAGAAGCTTTTTGTAATCTAAAAATTATATCAAACTCTTTTCGATTGAGTAATTTCCCAGAACCTTGTTGTAATTTCAAACCTACATCGACTTTATGTAATTGTTATTTGACAAGATATTATCGGCAGTTTATATTTGAGTGTGAGTGAATATGTGCGTATGAGAGAGAGAAAGAGAGAGGTTTTGATGTGAACAACAACGAGATAACACTTTCTTTCATCATATACAAAAACTTGTTGAGTAAGTATTACAATGGTACTCTCACAAATCATCTCCATCTTCAAAAACTGCAACCATATCATCTACTTCGTCCATATCTGAGCATTTTGAAACTATCTCCCATTCCATATCATCATCATCATCAACTTCTGCAGAAATAGCTTCATGCGTTTGGAAGACTCCATATTGCTTTTGAGCGGCTCTAGTTGCAATGTTTTGAGGCTTATAAATAAGTCTCATATTGCAAAAAACATACACCAAATCAGCAGCCCGTTTAGTATGAAGTCTGTTTCGCTTTTTAGTGTGCACAAAGTCGAATGCTGACCAGTTTCGCTCACAACTTCCACTTGATGCAGCTACTGATAAAACTCTAACTGCAATGTGTTGCAACTCCACTTTCTCTCCACCATAGTCCTTCCACCATAAAGGTGCACTTGTTTTGCCAATGGCATCTATATGCCACGGATCCTGAAACATACCAGTTCTGTTGGCATAATCTACTCGCTGATGAAAACCTGTTTTTCCATCTTCGTGCCCTAAGAGTTGGGAGCACACTGTTTTGAAGTCGGACATAACTTCTTTGTTGGCAGATTACTGATGCATTTGAAACTTAGGATTAGATACAAAAGCCGCACCATGCAATGGCGTATGCAACTGCACCCAACTCTTGTTACCAATTGTAATCATGGTAGCTTTATCCTTTGCACCAAAACTGACATTTTCTCTTAGCTTGCGTATAGCCTCTGACATATACCAGTAGACCCGACCAAAAATAAAAGAATCTGTGTCAACTGCTCTCAAAAGATCTACAAATGGCTTTGACACAGTTACTATTCTTTCTACATTACGCCAAAAGACTGGCGAGTTTACTATTTGCGCACATCGACCAGCTGCTTCCTAATAACTTGGATACTTGCTGAGCCATCCATCCCATCTTCTGTCTGCTAAGGTTTCCATCAATGCAAGCTTCAACTCTTGCAAAGCAGCAAGAACATAGTATGCCGTAGCAAACCTTGTCGCGTAAAATATTTGCA
Organism: Adiantum capillus-veneris; assembly: GCF_014529385.1. Lineage (NCBI taxonomy): Eukaryota > Viridiplantae > Streptophyta > Polypodiopsida > Polypodiales > Pteridaceae > Adiantum > Adiantum capillus-veneris. The sequence goes on from NC_140944.1 coordinate 152,583,128, forward strand.
AAGATTTATTTGGTGACTTGGTTCGAAAAAGAGCATACAAAAATTGATGCTCTCTAATGAATTTCACCACATGATTTGCATCCAATAAAGTTTGCTTCACACATGCCATTTTACCAATATCTTTTAGAAGCAAATTTAAAGTGTGAGTTGCACATGGTACCCAAGAAATCTCCGGATACTTGACTTGAATAGCTCTTCCTGCTCCTTTGTAGTTGGCCGCATTATCTGTGACAATAGCAATCACATTCTTTGGTCCACCTGCCTTTGCAATTGCACGCTCATACACCCCTCCTAGGTAGGTGATAGTCTTCTCTTTCAATGAGCTGTCAATTGCTTCCACGAACATAGCCCCTCTAGGGTTAATAAGCATTACATTGATTAAAGGTTTTTTCTGAAAGTTAGTCCATCCATCCAATGCTATGGTGCATCCATATGTTGGAACAAACTCTAGAACTGTGCGTTTGAGAATGGCTTCAGTACTGTCTTTGACTTTATCAAGATATTCAGTTCGCATCTTGTTATAGTCAGGAAGCACAAATCCTTTTTTGGATGTACTCATCAAAGCATCTTGAAATATTGGATTGCACATAGCATTGAACGATATGCCACACGCAACAAATGCTTGTGTCCATTTTAAATGCAACTCAAGCAACCATTGTTTACCTAATGCTTCAGGCATTGTCTGTCCATTGGATGACGCTTTGCCGGATTTTCTTGTGCTAGGAACTCCTCCTGATGTAGAAGCATGTCCCTGAAGAGGGTTTAATTGAGAACTTTGATCGTTTACTTGAGTGGTACACACCTCTTCTGTTGCCTCATTGCATACAGATGGTTCAATATTCGCATGAATATCTTTAGAAACATCACCTTTATGTTTAGCTGCAAGAATCAACTTTACTTTGCGAGAATACATGGCAAATTTTTCATGAATATCTTTTGGTGGTGCCCCGCACTTTTCAACATTTTCAGGGACTTTAAATAAATGCTCTTTAATTCTGGTTGCATTACCACTGAACTCATGTCCACAAGATTTACATTTAAGTCGAGATGTATTTCTCCCAGCTTTCAACTCATGCACATAACTCCACTCTTGTCCTTTCACCATGATGCACAAAAGTAATTTTCTAGTAAAAACAAAGTCAATGATCATTTTCATAATCAAAATCAATTAAAATATTAAACTAATTTAACTAACAATGATTGAACGAAATTAAAATAATTAAAAACAATGATTGAACAAAAATACAATAATAAAAAACAATACCATTGGATTACATATAAATCGCATCGATTTATCTAAAGTGCGAGCTTGTAGCTTTAACACATTACGATAATCAATAATTACAATTAAATCAAGTATTAAAATGATTATCATTATAAATTGCTATACATACAAGAGCTATAAGTGACATTTTTAAATGTCAAAACGATAATCACTTACAATACTTGATAATTATCGTATCTATGTAAAGTGCGAACAAAAAGTTCTTACACTTTACCATAGATTTTAAAGCGATTATCTATCTACAATGCGAGTATGTGTATGCTCTCACACAGTACGGTAGATTTTGCAGTCCAAATAAAGATATTAAGAGAATATCAATATTTTTGGACATGTTTTTCCTAAATTTTTACTCTAGTGAGAGCATAGCAGTGTGAATAGCTCTACACAAAATGTAAAAATATAATTTTGTTTCATTATAATCATTTTGAAGTGAGAGAAAATCTCTACACATCAAAATCGAACTTTAAATTACATAAAATTAATTTTTATATAATTATATTTTTAAACTAATTATTTCATGTGAGAGTACACTCTACACACAACGATAATATCTTCCTTTTTTTTTATTAGTCACTTTCAAGTGTCAATTAATTGAACACATTGACAAGTGATTCTTATAATTACAGTTTGTATCAGGTGAGAGATTAAACTCTTCACAAAATACAAACTTTCAACTATTTACTAAGTTTTTCAAAACAAATTCATATGTTTGAATCACAAAACTTAAAATTCTATTGAATTTTAATTTTTATTAAACTCAAATTATTTTATTTTTTTACAAATTACTTTTTTTGATCGTTTGGTGAGAGTACTCACATGGACAACACTGACTGTGAAAGCTGGTATAAGGCCTGTCGCGTGCTGCTATATATACTAACATATTCGATCGTTATAATTTCGTTCGAAAATAATTTCGTTCGAAAATAATTTCGTTCGAAAATAATTTCGATCGAAAAATCAAGAAGTTATACGATTACCCGTTTATGCTGATGTGGCACCGTATAATACGGCCGTATAATTTAGATAAACGAATAATACGCCCATTATTCGCGTATTATACGTCTCCAGAATAACGAATAATGCAACTTAGATGGGTATCACAAACTTGAAACCAACACCCTTTAAGGGTCAAATGGCCAATAATAGAGTTGTGTAGGCAATTGGGATGATCAAGAGTATGCAGATAAGGGTGGGGAAAGAAAAGTTCAAGAACAGCTTCCTTGTACTGGATGTGCAAGATGCATATGGGATGCTACTGGGAACTGGGACGCCCATGGCTGCAAACGGCACAGGTTGTTCACAATTATGCCAATCAGACTCTAATAATATAGGGCACCATTAGAAGAATTTATATCCAGACAAACAACACCAGAAACTAGAGGAAGGCACTGCGACCAGAAGAGCTTTGCCAGAAGTATGGGGTAAAGAAGATCGAGAGGATGCTGGCAATAATGAATATTTTTCCATTAGCCGAGATAGACCTAAATGCAATATTATTTGACAAGGATCAAGCTAAAAATCAAAGGAAGCAATTTTCATATCAGTTTACTAAACTGAATCCTGGAGAACGACCAGTTCAGCTAACTGGACGGCGAGAGAAACCAGTTGACTCCAAAGAAGAATTCTCATATTCTAGTACACCAGCGGCCACTGAAGAGGTGCACTCTGAAGAAGTTACCGAAGTTTAGAATGATAGTTCAGAACTAAGAGGTCCGTCCTGGGATTATGCTGAGAAGTCAACAAAAGGAGGACAGGTGGGCCAAATTGGTTGCTTCCAGATGATCAGGAAATCAAAGAATGGAATCTGGGTTCTGAGGAAAGTCCTCGATTGATCAAAGTAAACAAGCATCTGAACCTGGGAATGAAAGAAAAAGCCCAAATCATGTTCCACAAGTACAAAGACGTATTTGCATGGAGACATACCGATTTAAAAGTTGTAGATCCAGAGGTCTGTCAACATAGAATACCTCTAAAGCCAGATGACAGACCAGTGCGTCTCCAACGGTACATAATGAATCCAAACTATGCTAAGAAGGTCGAAGAAGAAATTAACAACCTTCTGAAGGTTGGATTCATCACAAAAGTTGCCAGTAGTGACTTGCTATTTATTATTGTGGTAGTGCCAAAGAAGAATGGAAAGCTCAGAGTTTGTGTGGATTATCGAAAGCTGAATGCTCAAACCATCAAAGATCCTTTTCCATACCTTTTACGGATATGCTTCTCGATGAGATTGCAGGCCATGAGATGTATAGCTTTATGGATGGCTATAGTGGTTATAATTAACTAAAGATTGCTCCTGAAGATCGGAGTAAAACTGCTTTTATTAGTGAATGGGGTGCATTCATGTATTTAGTCATGCCATTTGGTCTTTGCAGTGCTCCAACAACATTCCAATGTTGCATGATGGACATATTCAGTGAATTCTTGCACCAATTTCTCGCCATAATTATGGATGACTTCACTGTATTCTCAATTGAGGAGAAGTATTTTCTCTTTTTGAAAATGGTTTTCTAGTGATGTAAGGAGAAGAGGATATGTTTGAATCCATTCAAATCTATTTTCCTAGTCTAGAAGAGACAATTACTGGGGCATATAGTGTCCAAGAATGGCATAGAGATGGCCAATGATAAAATCCAGTGTGTCCAGCAGGCCAAGGCACCCCGCACAACATCAAAGTTAAGTTCATTCTTGGATTATATCAAATTTTATAGAATATTTGTTCATATGTTTGCTTCCAAGGCATTACCATTATATGAGCTCACCAAGAAAACCAGCAAGTTCATCTAGACTAGTGAATGTGAGGAGAGCTTCCAATGTCTTAAAAATGCCATTATCAGTAAAGACAGTACTCTAACAACCGAGTTGGGAGGTTATCTTCCATGTGCATGTTGATGCTTCGGGATTGGCAATGGGAGAATTACTGGCTCAACCAGAAGGGAGGACTGATTATCCTGTGTATTTTGCCAGTCGAAGATTCAGTCAAGCTGAACAAGGATACACTACTACGGAGACAGAAGCCTTAGGAATGGTTTTCAGTGAGACCAAGTTCCGACATTATTTACTGGGCAAGGTATTTCAATTCTATGTGGATCATCAGACATTATTATTTTTCATTAACAAAGTTATTATCCAAGGAAGATTGATTAGATGGATGATGTTCATGATGGAGTTTGAATTCTGCATATTTCACAAGCCCGGTGAATCTCATTGTGGTGTTGATTTCCTGTCCAAAAGTACTAACGGCTACTCAAAAATATCCTTGAGAGATAAGCCAGTAGATGCAGAGTTATTTCAGGTGACAGCTGAGAAAAACATAGATCCAGAATGGTATGATGTATATAAGTTCCTTTAAAGGAGGATTCCCAAAAAGTTGGACTTAGAATCAGAAGAAGGCTCTGATTATTAAGAGTCTGAAGTTCACCATCATAGGAGGATTGCTCTATAGACTGGGAGTAGATTGGGTTCTTCAAAGGTGTGTGCCAATGGAAGGAAGAATGCAAGTTATTTTTGAAGCATATGATGGGAATTCTGGAGGACATTTCTCCACTAATACTACTTACAAGAAGATTTTGCAGGCTCGATTATGGTGGCAAACTCTGATATCTGATGTTCAAAGTTTTTGCAAAACCTGTGATATATGTCAGAGAATGGGCAGACCCACAACAACTGATATGACTCCACTTACTCTAGTTCAACCACTAGGAGTATTCATGAAATGGGGTCTGGACTTTATCGTACCATTCAAGAAGGTCACTCCAAGGAAGAACCGGTATATCTTAATGACTACCTGTTATGTCACTAATGGGTAGAGACCAAGGCTCTTCTAGACAATACTACAAAGTCCACTGTTGTTTTCCTATTTGAAAACATTATTTGTCGCTATGGATGCCCTGTTGAGATTGTGTCTGATCAAGGGACACATTTCATCAATGATACCATGGAAATTCTGATGGAAATGCTCTTAGTTAAGCACGGGAAAGAAACTCCTATTTTCCTAGGTGCAATGGTCAGGCAGAGAGCAGTAACAAAACCATTAAGAATATCCTTACCAAGATTGTTTAGAAGGAACCACATTAGTGGGATCTTAAGCTCCAAACTACTCTATGGGCCTATAGAACAGCTTATAAAGTTACCACTAGAATGACACCTTTCAGAATGGTGTATGGAACTGAAGTTGTAGTGCTTGTTGAATTCGTGATTCCCAGTCTTTGAATGGTGGTGGAATATGGATTAGATTTTAATCACAATCTTAAACAAAGACTGGAGGAATTAGTGTAGTTGGATGAGTTGCGACAACGTGCCATGCTGGAACAAGATATTGTTCAGCACAACGGAGAAAGCACTGGCATGATAGAAGAATCAAAGTTAGGGAGTTCCAAAAGGGAGACTTGGTTTTGCTTTATCAATCCAAACTGGGCCCTAAGAAACCAAATTTAAAGATAGCTTGGGCTGGTCCATATGAAGTCGATTGGGTCTTTTCCAACGGCACAGTGAGGTTAAAGGACTTATCTGGACTACTTCTGCCAGGTGTTTATAATGGGGCCAAAATTAAGCTATATTATTCTAATGACAAAGAGACCTCCAGAGAAGAAGATACTAGCATTCTAGGTACTGGTGACCAGGAACTTTTAGAACTAGCCATTGTAAACCTCTTCCATGTACAAGTAGTACCAAAACCAGTGACGGTGCCAGAAAAGTCTCAGCGTGATAAAATAGTGCCAATGGCAGAGCTAGTAAAGTATTAGAGCCAATACCAGTTCTTATGGGGAAAAGGGCCAGTGGACATGCATAAGATATTCATTAAAGGGACTATGGAAAAAATTAGCCAATGCATGTGTGCCGCGTTGTCGACGGTGCTCAAAACTCTAGGAACAGTAAGTAGTGGAGCTTTTATGGCGCATACGCATATAACAGAAAGGCGAGTGGGCATTCTTTCTCACAAATTTCCTGCACGATGCCTACCTGCTGTTACACACTCGCCATCTCCAAGCTCTGAGGACTCTTCACTACAACCACAAACCTCCTCATTTGAAGAATCTGTTGATCACTATCTATCCCTACCCGACACACCTTGCTGTGGCTTTGAATATGAAAGTAAGTCTTCTTCCTCTACAGACTTACCGTCCTCACAGTGTATGGTTAGAAGAAAAATGTCGGAGAAGATACACGATACCATAGATGAAAATGCAGCAATCATCAGCTCTCTTCAAGCTTCTCTACCACTTATTCCACATAGCAAGATACAAAGGTATGTGTTTATTGAGCAGGCCGAAGCACTACTGCAGCTATGGGATTTGCATGTGGTTGTACAAGCTACAAGAATAGACTTTGACACAGCCATAATCAAGCAGGTTCTTGTTTCTTTTAATGTTGAGGATATCAGTGCTATTGTCAATGGTGTGAGAGTCAATGCAACACATGATGCCATTGCCTATGCTTTCAAAATGCCCAATGAGCCAAAGCTCACCACAGCGTCTCCAGAGCAAATAAGTTTAGCTCTGAAAGAGGATGAAGCAACCAAAAAGAAATGAAAGGCTAGTGCACAAGGGGTTCCAGTAGCAAGACTATACGTCCCCTCACCCTACAGGTTTCTTGCTAGAAGAACAGCTTGAAGAACAATTCCACATATGTGTCAGAAAAGCTGTTTGTATGTAATGGAATTGGTATTTTGATGATATATTTATGAAATATTTGATATTTTGATGAAGCATTGCAATGTTAATTTGAATTGTGGAATATGATCACTTGTTGGGTGTTGTGTGAGTAGATCAGTGATTGGGCACGTACTGGACAATAAGGCGATAGCAGTTATTTGAAATAAAACTGCCACCATTGGATTTCGTGGCAAGCCTTAGTATTTTATGGTTTAGTTATAAGTTAAGATGTAGACAATTATTAATTGTTACATTGAGCTCTTTATGAGCCATGACTATTTTATGCCCAAGTGTGAACTGGATGTAACTCATTTTTTGAGCATGAACTTTTCTATAAATTAAATACGTGCAAGAGGGACATGCTCACTCTTGCACGGGGGGAGATTGCACCCATTGTTTGTGTCCTCTCTCTCTCTCTCTCTCTCTCTCTCTCTCTCTCTCTCTCTCTCTCTCTCTCTCTCTCTCTCTATTGTTCAAGTGTCGGATCATCTCTCTATGATCACTTGTTGGGTGTTGTGTGAGTAGATCAGTGATTGGGCACGTACTGGACAATAAGGCGATAGCAGTTATTTGAAATAAAACTGCCACCATTGGATTTTGTGGCAAGCCTTAGTATTTTATGGTTTAGTTATAAGTTAAGATGTAGACAATTATTAATTGTTACATTGAGCTCTTTATGAGCCATGACTATTTTATGCCCAAGTGTGAACTGGATGTAACTCATTTTTTGAGCATGAACTTTTCTATAAATTAAATACGTGCAAAAGGGACATGCTCACTCTTGCACGGGGGGAGATTGCACCCATTGTTTGTGTCCTCTCTCTCTCTCTCTCTCTCTCTCTCTCTCTCTCTCTCTCTCTCTCGTTCAAGTGTCGGATCATCGTCGTGTACGTTGCTAGGTATATTGTTGTGCGAGTTATATCGTCCATTTTGTAGTATTTGTCATGTCTCGCAGGGGCACCACGCTCCCGTTTGTAACAGTGGTATCAGAGCTCGAAACGCACTATGATTGGACATAGGAAAGAATTTAAGCGAAAAAGAGAAAGCTAAGTTGCCTAAGTCATTCTGAAATTTTAAATGTTTTTCTTTCCATGAGGTAGGAATCCGTTTGTGACCACCCATAGTGAATATTAAGTTAACCATGTCACTTCAAGGGTAGTTTTAATGAGCACTAAAACACTAAAGCACCCTTTTCCAAATTTCAAGTTGAAAGCTTTATTTCCTGTGTCGATTTCCCCAAAAAAAAAAAAAACACGCTGGAGAGTGGTTGCACAATAGCAAGGTTTACCCTTTCGAGGCAAAACCAATTCAAGACGTAGCCTTGTAACACCCAATCGCTTATCAATTGTGCTGGCACTCCATGTGAGAAACAAGAAGCACGCAAACATCAGGAGACTATCGACAAGCAAAGGGACGTCGACTGAGGACCAACCACAACCGCCAATATCCGGGCAGGTTTGCACACGTGTTAACTGATGGCTAAATTGAGTGGAGGACAAGAGACATGCATACACTTATTGCCATGCACCGACATCCTAGCTTTTCTCTCAACAGGCACTCCGAGCAGCTATTCACCCTCCCTCTCTTCCGCTCACCACCACTTCCTTATCAAACTGCATGCAACACTGCTCATGGCTTGCCTACCACACACTCCACATGCATGGCATCGCAAGCTCTCCACCAAGGAAGAATACAAAAAAAGAAAAATAAAAATCGACGCCCACTTTATCGGCAGACAGCAGCCAGATTGTTCGTTTTCTTTTTTTTTTCTCCCCTTTTCCTTACAACTTGAGTATTTTTCACTTTCTTTACAAGAGGCTCAAGCTTTTCGCTAACAAAAAAAAAACACAACAAGCAGACAAACAAACAACCCACTTTCTGCCCGTCAGTAACACATACACACATTTTTTTTCCTTTGGTTAACACACAAAGAAAACTTGGACCCTATTCATTCATGGCGAATTACAGAGTACGCTATTAACACACACACATACACATCATCATCGTCGACATTACGATGGAGTGTACCGCACCTTCATACCCAAGCAGATACACTCGGGACGTGTCAATCTCTCTCGCAAAGTAAGCCGCAACGATAACCATCACCGTTTTCGCCTAGATCGTGCTTGTCGCACCTGTCCAATAGGTTGGTAATCCTTGTTGTTCTTCTCCAATCATATGCCTCCTCTACTATACCGCATTCACAACCAGCAACACGTTGATTGCGCACCGCTACATCATCAACAACCCACTCGTTTGCATTGCTTCTATGTCAAAAACCTCACAATTGCCCTACACCACCGTGAGCTTCTCACTACCTGGCGTTGGGCTTACGAACTCTCTTACTCTATTCGACAGCGTGGAATCAGGTTAGTCGAATTTATTCGCCGCAAACCTTCTACCTCGGATCGGGATTTGCAGCAAATCAACGTAATTACAATTTTCCCAATCATCATGGAGACAAATGGCGCCAGTAACCCCTCCGATTGGACACTGATTCACCTCTCCCGGCACCGACCTTGGAGCAACAAGTCTTCTTGCTACAACAAGAATTAGATGTTGTGAGTCAACGACTTGCAGTAAATGATCAGAAACGAGTACGTGACGATGACAACGAAGATGAACGCATGATCAAAATTTTGAAGGCCACATTTGAAGCTCAACAATCCAGCAAAGAGGCAAAGATAAGTCAAAGAGGCAAAGATAAGTCAAAAATCTTTCACGTTTTTCAAGTTTGATGGTCGCAAAATTGGTAGAACAGTGCTATCTTGGTTAATTCAATTCGACGATTACTTTGTTGGCAAATCTTTTACTGAAAAAAATAAAATTAAATGTGCTACTAATCACCTTTCTGGTCAAGCCTCACTCTGGTGAAGCGTGCTTCGCAAAACAGCAGAACGACCATCAACTTGGGCCAGTTTTCAACAACGGGTCAAAGATTCCTTCCTACCCCCTCAATTTGGCCTTGACGCTCATCGTGCTTGGGCCAAATTCTCCTGGATGCAAGACGACACTATCTCTCATTACACCGATCGCTTTTGGGAACGTCTTCTACTCCTTCTTATGGTAGAAGAAGTGCCTGCAGAGTCTCTCCAACACAAATATGAAGATGGTCTTCCCAATGGTATACAGTCAAAACTCAATTTTCTTAAAATGGCGTCTCTTTATGAAGCCATATCCTTGGCCTACGATGCTGAGAAAGAAATCAACTCTATCGTCCATGAAGTGCGTAACACGCGTCACCCCAATCGTCCCAATTTTCAACCTCACAATCAGTGGGGTAACAACAACCGCACTCGCAATCGTAACGGTAATAATTTCAACAGGTATACTTCAAATCCTCACACAAATAATTACACACAAACCCGTCCACCCCCCTTTCCCCGTAGTCACCAAAATAATCATTGCCAACAACACAATTCCACCACTCCACCCACACACACTGCACCTCAAATTTCAAACACACATTATCATCCCAACCCCTCTACATGTCGTAATGGTGTTTGGTGCTTCAAATTCCGCCAATACGGCCATGTTGAAGCCAACTACACCAACAACCGTCCACCCGGTCCTTGCCAACCCACAGCTCGCATACACAACATCGAAGATGCATCAGAACCCCTCGACGATGCCATGGCTGATTGGACAGCTGCAACACCACCCCACGTACCAGGTAAGCCAATTTCAATTCATGCCTTGCTCCGCCAAACAGGCAAAATTCAAGATTCAAGTGTGTTTATTTTACACGATGAGGGTAGTTCACACGATTTTATTTCTGAAAAATTGGTTAGAAAATTGAATTTAACCACCACACCATCTGCATCAAAGTTAAATGTGCTTTTCAAGGTACTAGGTGCAATGGCACACGTGAAATTAAATCTCTCGCAATTACCATTGGTGATTACACAAAACATCGTGATTTTTTAATTGCACCATTGCAATCCACCAATATCATTTTGGGCATGCCTTTTTGACACCAATATAATCCACAAATTGACTATCGCACACACACACACAGTGAATTTCACTTTCAATGGCAAATCTATTTCACTTTCTGCTGATGCATCACTTGCTATGTTTCCCTTGATATCACACACACAAGCAAAATGTGCACTACGAAAGGATGACGAAGCATACATGATATTTGTTACTGAAGTGGAGCACACACAATTGTCTGTCTCTCACACACATAATGATTTCCTCTCATAGTATAATGATTGCTTTGTGGATGATTACCCCCTCACCTCCCACCCTCTCGTGGTGAATTAGATTATAAAATTGAAATATTTCCAGGCTCACAACCTCCACACAAAGCACCATATAGACATAGTCCCTTGCACCAACAAGAAATCCAAAAACAGATCACCGAACTCCTAGATAAGGGCCTCATCCGTCCTAGTGCATCGCCTTTTGGTGCCCCAGTTCTCCTAGTCCAAAAGAAAAACAAAACTTTTTGCATGTGCATAGACTACCGTGCATTAAACAAGGTCACTGTAAAAAACCGCTATCCCATCCCACGTATAGACGACCTCCTAGATCGCTTACGAGGAGCGAAACTGTTTAGCAAAATTGAGTTGAAATTAGGTTACCATCAGATTCGTATGTACCCTAACGATATTTTAAAACTGCATTTCGTACCCAGTCTGGTCATTATAAGTTTATTGTCTTACCATTTGGTCTCACAAATGCACCTGCCACTTTTGCTAGGATGATGAACAAAATATTTCTTGATTATCAAGACTTTGTTATTGTCTTCTTTGATGACATTTTGATTTTTAGTCGTGATGAGCACGAGCACAAAAATACCTGCATATTGTCTTTGAGCTATTGCGTGAGCACCAATTGTTTGAAAATCCTGACAAAACTACATTTTTTCAAACACACATTGACTATGTAGGCCACATAGTCTCAAAAAAAGGCATATCTGTTGACCCTCACAAGATTGACACTATTAAAACATGGCCTACCCCCAAATCTGTGCATGACATAAAATCCTTGTTAGGTTTAGCAGGCTTTTATAAAAAATTTGTCAAAAACTTCTCACACATTGCATCACCGATGAGCACTCTACTTTGTCAAAAAGTACCATTCAATTGGGGCCCCACACAACAAAAATCATTTGACACTCTCAAATATCTCCTTACACATGCCCCCATCCCACAATTACCCGACTTCACACAACCCTTCTTTGTAGTTGTTACAAATGCGAGTGGCTCAGGCATAGGCGCAGTCTTAATGAAAATGATCACCATCTGAAACCAAATATAGCACATACGATAAAGAATTGCTAGCTGTGGTCCACGCTCTAGACATGTGGAAACACTATGGTATAGGCTCTGAAGTTCTAATCAAGACTGACCAACAGGCCATTAAGCATCTTCTGACTCAATCCACCATTTCTGACCGTCATATCCAATGGGCCAGTTTCATTCAAAATTTCCATCCTATGATACAATACCAACCAGGTAAAGCGAATGTAGTAGCAGACGCATAAGTAGAAAAACTGAAGTGAATGTACTCTCTGTTACTCGTTCATGTGTCTTCGATAAAATCAGGCATGTTTATTTGAATCACATTTCTGTGAGCGATGTGCAATCATTTCATTCTATGCCTAACACGTATGCTCACGATCCACATTTCTCACGTGCTTGGTTTGAAATAACTCACAATAATGGTCTTCCCTATGAACACTACACCTTGGCAAATGGTTATCTTTATTTTTAGCAAAAGCTATGCATCACAACACCCTTCAAGATTCTAGCAATGATTGAAATGCATGCACCACCATATATGGGTCACCGAGGAATTCAATCCACACTCACTGCATGTCAAGATCATTTTTTTGGCCTAGAATGAAGCACAATATCACAAAATTTGTTTAAGAATAATTGATATGTCAAAGAGTTAAACGTCATCATGGTAAGTCTTATGGTCTTTTAATGCCTCTCCCTATCCCTGTTGTCCCTTGGGAACAAATCTCCATGGATTTTATCACGGGACTCCCCACCACATCCTCACACAATAATATGATATGGACCATAGTTGACCATTTTAGCAAACAAGCATACTTTGTACCTTGCAAAAAGACATTGTCTGCACCACAGGCTGCAAACCTTTTCCTCAAAACCATCTTCCTGTATCACGGCTTCCCCAAGGTCATTCTCTCCAACCGTGATGGACGCTTCTGCAATCATTTTTGGTTCGCCTTAGCCAAAAACTTAGGCTCTACAATGGACTTCACATCTGCCTTTCACCCTGAAAGTAATGGTCAAACAGAAGCCACGAACAACACTATTATGGACCTTCTTAGATCTTATACCACTGAAAATATTGCAAACTAGGACCAACACCTCCCTATGCTTCAATTTGCTTACAATATTACCCCTCACTCCTCCACAAACCGTGCAACCTTTGAAATTGTCTGTGGGAAGAACTCCCTGTCCCTGTCTCCACTATTAGCACTGATGTCCCCGCGGCTGACACTTTAGCAAGAGATCACACACACATTTTACAAGAAGCCACAGCTTGCATTAAACGAGCACAACAACGGTACACTGCACAAGCCAACAAGAAATGAAGACCTTCACCTTTTAAAGAAAACGACCTTGTTTGGCTTAGAATAGAAAAACGACACTTAAAAAGTGTAGAAAAACATCCTAAAGTAAAATTGGCCCCTAGATTTTATGGCCCATTCAAAATCCTTCAAAGAATAAATGACAATGCGTTCTGCTTGGGATTTCCCTCACATTGAAAAATACACAACTCCTTCCATGTTAGTTTGTTGAGACCACACAAGGGACCTATTCTCGATACTCCTTCCATAGCTGACCCCCCCCTTAGTTGACGACGATGAATAAATTCTGACTCCCAAAATAATTTTAGATCATGACATGACCACTACCCGCAGAGGAAACCAGTATAGAAGATATTTGGTAAAATACAAAAACCATTGGAAGAGTGTGAATGGATTTTTGAACAATCGCTAAGTCCACACTACCATCACTTGATACTTGCATACCACACACCTAGAGACACAGATTTGCCGATTTAGGCAGTGCCTCTCTTCTAGTGTAGATTCACCGATTTAGGCAACACAAATTTTAAAAGTGCAAATCCGTCGGTTTAGGCAGCACTAGTGTAGATTCGCCGATTTAAGCAACACGAATTCAAAATGCAGATCCGCCGATTAAGGCAGCATTAGTGCAGATCCACCGATTCAGGCAGCACGACCATTGGTGTAGGTCCGCTGATCTAGGCAACACCAAATTACTAGACCACTCTACCAGTGGGCTAGCCACCACTGTTGCTAGTTTGGTTTTGGTAACAATTGAGGTCAATTAGCTGTAATGGAATTGGTATTTTGATGATATATTTGTGAAATATTTGATATTTTGATGAAGCATTGCAATGTTGATTTGAATTGTGGAATATGATCACTTGTTGGGTGTTGTGTGAGAAGATTAGTGATTGGCACGTGCTGGACAATAAGGCGATAGCAATTATTTGAAATAAAACTGCCACCATTGGATTTTGTGGCAAGCCTTAGTCTTTTATGGTTTAGTTATAAGTTAAGATGCAGACAATTATTAATTGTTATATTGAGCTCTTTATGAGCCATGACTATTTTATGCCCAAGTGTGAAGTGGATGTAACTCATTTTTTGAGCATGAACTTTTCTATAAATTCAATACGTGCAAGAGGGACATGCTCACTCTTGCATGGGGGGAGATTTCACCCATTGTTTGTGTCTCTCTCTCTCTCTCTCTCTCTCTCTCTCTCTCTCTCTCTCTCTCTCTCTCTCTCTCTCTCTCTCTCTCTCTCTCTCGCTCTCGGCCTCACAACAGACAAAGTGAAAGAAGTCGAAGAAAAAGTCACTCAAGCTCACACGATCGCACTCGCCAAAGTGGAAACATGTGTAAAAACAGAACTGCAGGAACGTCAGCTTCAAGAAGAGAATGCCCTCAAGCTTCGCATTGGAGGGATTCCGCAAGCATGGGATGAGTGCAAACAAGATTTCTGCAAATTAATAGATCTCCTCAACGAGACTCTTTAACCGGTCCATGTCGACTACGATGCGGTCGAATGTATCGTCAACAAGTTCAACACCAAGCGCACACCAAGTGGACATGCCATTCTTGAGTTCAAAGACAAGGATGAACGGCTCCGACTACTTTAGCAATCGCGTCTCCTTAGAGACACCGGGTTTTGGATCGCCGAAGAACTCACCCCGACACAAGTCAAGCACAAAGGTGAAGAGCTGAAAAAAGTGCGTGAAGCACGAGCCAAAGGCAAGTGGGCAGTATACCGCGGAGGGAAGGCCATCATCCAGGATTTTTGAACTCCAAAACCGGCTCCTACCTCATAGGACTCCCCTTAGGTTTTGCTTTTTCTTTCGATGGACCCTCAGTCCTTAACTGATATGTATAGATTACCCTCACGTAGAAGAAGTGGTTGTAATGTTTTGTTTTTGGTCCCATGGGTCATATCTGACCTCCGTGGATGATAATTCAATCTATCTATCTATCTCTCTCTCTCTCTCTATCTCTCTCTCTCTCTCTCTCTCTCTCTCTCTCTCTCTCTCTCTCTCTCTCTCTCTCTATTGTTCACGTGGCAGATCATCGTCGTGTACGTTGCTAGGTATATTGTTGTGCGAGTTATATCGTCCATTTTGTAGTATTTGTCATGTCTCGTAGGGGTACCACGCTCCCGTTTGTAGTAGTTTTCCATGTTGCTTGCAAAAAAATTACATGCTACAGCTAAAATCAATTTATGTCAGATCTTGTCTTATAATGTGCTACAACAGACTGGCAAGCTAAAATCTCAAAATGTATTCAAAGCTTGGTATGTCTGGCAATTTCTATAGCGGGAAATTGCTCCAGAAGCTAATTTCTAGGTAAGGATGGCTTGGAGTCTGAAGCGCATTCCAACGAGTAATAGTGTTGAGATGTCTTTAGACGAAGAGGCTCTAGGCAATCAGTTGGCTCTAATTGGGCAGAAGAGGAAGGTGACACAGTGGTGGCTAGTGGTTCAAATAAACCAAAGATTACGTTGGCCAAAAAGCAGTGATTTATTAAAGCAATTGGAGAGTCAGGTCCAAGTCCTTACCTACTACTGAAAAGTCCTCAGCAGGTCCCCAACTTCAGCCATACCTGAAAAAAAGACACCAGTGCTGGAACAGGCCAGCAAGAAACGTCAAGCACTGAATAGGTGGCAGTCAATAATGACAAGGGAAACGGTTCAACACCTTCCAGTCCAGCTAGCAAAATTCCTTTCAGTGAACTGGCTTTATCCATAGCCAAGAAGGATAGACTGCAGTAGTTACATCATAACCCTCTCAAAGGCCGACTGAGTTTTCAAAAACCAAATTTGGCAACATTACCATACATGGCTCGCGTTATGGTTTATGAGCCAGTCCAATCTAACTGGCAACAATAGCTGATGGCTGCTCGATCCTTATCCAATCATTATGGAACACCATTGTCAACGCCTTAGGATAGATGATGGATGCATCAGCTTCCAATGATGAAGTGTCTAAGCTGAAAGAAGAACTGGAAATAAGCTAGCAGTAGATTCAAAAACTCTAGCAGGATATCGAGGCACAATACCTTAGGCATGGTATTGCTGAAAATCAGTCAACACGAACAATTAAGGAGCTACAAGCAAAGTTGTGCAAGCTCGAAACAAAGAATCAACGGTTAAATGAAGACAAGGCAGAAGCCTTAATAAATGTTGAAAGATTTCAGACTATTCTGAGAATAAAGAGGGTTGACTTCAACACGCTGCTGACCACCTACACTGTATTGAAGGCTTCCCTTACAGAGAGATATATCTATAATAACCTTGCTGATATTCTGCCTCCACAAGGCAATGTCACCATGGATATGGACAATTTGAAGGCACTTATGGAGACCATGCAAAGTGATTTGCAAGAAAAGCTCTCTGAATACAACACCGCCTTAGCAAATCAAGCCATCATGGATTATATTGATAAGGAAAATGATCCTGATGAGGATTCTGAGAGGGAAGAAGAGCAGGATGAGGAAGGGGAGGACAACCCAACAGATAAACTTGATGATGATAATAATATTCCTCCTTCCCTACCCCCAGGCTCTGGAGATGGTGGGTCAGCTACCACAGGGGGCAGTGAACCCAACAAAGACCATCCAGACCAGCAGAGTTGGGTGACCAGCGGTCTGATGATCAGCACAGCAAGGCAGTGGACAGAAGGGCAACACTGGAGATTCTCCAATATATCAGTCAAGGCACAGTCCAGACAACAAAAGAAAAGGTAAAACTATGGCTGAATCCTTGAAGGCTGATGAGCAACACTCCTTACAGCTCATCACACTGAACAAGAGATTAAGGCATCAGCAAGCTCCTATCACTAGGAAGATGACACTCTTATCTTTGACTTGGAATGCTTTCAAAGACTGTATGTAGGAGCCAGGGAAATGATTCAACACTGGAAATCAGCTTCCTTTCATGATCAAGCGATGTGTCAATTACCAGAACATCCCAGTAGAATCCAGCTATTGGAAAGGGTACCTGAGTGGATGTTGACTTTTGATGATATGATAGTCAATCAATATTGGCAGTGCAAGTCCACTATAGATTGACACTCTCTAGCTCTTGAACTGGATCTACTAGAAACAGGCCTACATGCAAGTGTATGAAGGAGGTTAGAAATCAATTGAAAGAAGTCTTGCTTTAAATGCAAATTTCCAAAGGAGTTTTGGATCAAAGGGTGCAGGCAATCATTGAAGATCAATCTTCCAGCAGTAAAGACCTCGAACTCAAATGACAGTAGGAGAACAGGAAACTGCTCTCTGAAGACTATTTTAGCTCGTCCGAGTTACTAGGAAGATGATGCAGTAGGAGAACCAAGCTGTCCTCAATTTTCTAGAGTTTGTGCCTGATTCTCAAGTTCTCCTGTATGCATTACCTACTATAGAGGTTGAACTGCCTAGATTTTTTCCAGCTTTGTATCCTCAACATCCAGAACCAGTGGATCGGCTCACTTACTTCAACATCACCAATGAACTCCAAGACTGTTATGAGCGAGCCATTATGGAATGGAAAGCTTGCAAATCACTGATAAATGATGCTCTCAAAATGGATACTGTCATGGATCTGCAAGGAGAAATGTAGAAGGTCAAACTCTATATGGGACAGTGGAAGATCTAGCTTCGTGGATTAACGAAGATCACAAATCAGTTACTTCAACTGACTGTGGGAGTCTTCTAAAATTCCTGAAAAGGATATCACTGCAAAACCAGGACTGGGGCCACAATTCAAAGAGATGGCTTAGATTTTCTTTGAAGCTAGAATTAAGATGATTCAGCCTCTTCAATAGGGATGGATCCACACAGCCTGGCATTGTCATAAATTGGCCAGAACTCTTCTGCCAAAGGGCAAACGCAGTCTGTATGATCCCAACACCAAAAGCTACAATCCCCTCATGTCTTCTGAATTTGAGATGTTCACTAAACAGGCGGGATCAGCTTGAGAAGGAGGCCATTTACAGAATTATCCAAAAGGACAATGCTGACACTGGGACTTCTGAGGCACCAACACAAAAGAAGGGCAAGAGGAAGCGAGTTCAGTGGAAAGATACTGGGTAGTTTCATCTCAGAATTAGACGGTGGATTTTCCCAGTTAGGCACTTGAATTTCCTTGGCTGGGCACCCTTGGAATTACAACTATAGGGGTGTCAAGCACTTAACAAGCATGAAGTATGGTATAAAGCTAGCAATACCAAAAGAGTATTATCATGAGTAAGATCGGCCAAATCAGCAATCAGAAGGGTTTAGGCCAAACCAGAACACCATATGGTTTTCTCAACACCAAATTAGAATCAGACGGTGGATTTCTTTTTCCCAAAAAATTTGGAGTAATACCAAAATTCAAGAAAGGAGGGAAGGATGTAGAAGGCGAGGACAATCCCAACAGGTGAGAACTGCCCCTTAAAAGGTTGACAAACGAGAAGTAGTCACACTGGTAGTAATTATCGTAGGCAGTTACTGCAGTAACTCTTGAGAGCTATAAATAGGACCCACTACATTGTAATCGGGCTTCTTAGCCGCTTGACTTTTTGTCTTTTGGCTTTAGCTTTCTAATACTTTTGGGTTTACGAGCTCTTAGTTTCTAGCTTCACCCTATAATCATTGCTTTTGTAATCATCTAATCTTAAACCCATTGTATATTGTACTCGTCATCCTTGAGCTATTAATCTGAATCTGTAAATACCATTTCCAGTCTTTCAGTTACGTCTCTCGTTTCAGTATAACATTCCAGTTCAGTTCTCTATTTTAGTCCAATACACTATTCCAGTCTCACTAACTGAACTGAAGACATAACCAGTAGCTCTAAATTCTAACACTGGAATCAGCTGTCTGAAGAGACCAGCTCCAATTCCAACATCCCTGCACACAGTCTCAAATGACTCACACTTTATGCACACTCCACCCCTCTTAACTCTCCCACTTTCATGCTCATTAAATAACATCTAGTAACTCCTATATTCTGACGGCCTCTTATCCTTGTTTCACCTCCTTGTCTTTCCATCTTACACACTGGCCATTTTCTACTCTCTCTCCTCATTCACTCACTCATATACCTCTTACACATGCCCCCAATTCCACTTACACACACACACACACACACACACACACACACACACACACACACACACACACACACACACACACACACTAGTATTGCAAATCATAACACGAAGATAAGAATGAATAAAAACAACATTTGCTTCCATTACATTCACACAGTACCTTAATAAATAGCTTTCAGTACACATGATCAAGAATCAAGAATCTATTAGCCAAGAATCTTAAGGCACACAACAGAGAGTATTATTACTTAGTGTACAATGGAAATATAAGTTAGCCCTAGAGTGATGGGCGTATATACAATGCACGGGGAAAAACCATCCTAGTGAGGGAAAAAATGCTCCGACGGTCCTAAGTATGTTCACACACATCGCTATTGCATGTGTATGGTAACAAATCCCCCCTAGGAGTGATGCGGTGAACAAGAGCTGGCACATAATGTGTAGGGAAGTGCCATGCCCTGAGTGCATGATCAATCCACAAATGGGAGTAATCCCAAAGCTTTATGGAAAGCTTCAAACTTCTCATGTGGCAATGCCTTTGTGATCAGATCTGCAAGGTTGTCTTGTGTTGGCATATAAGCCAAGTTAACCCTCCTTCTAAGAGTTTCTCCCTAACACAGTGATAATGCACCTCAATGTTCTTTGTGAAAGCATGAAAAAATGGGCTCCTTGCAATTGCCAATGCTCTCTAACTGTTAGTGTAGATGATACTAGCAGTGTCCTGGCCAACACCCGAATTCTCCATAGTATGTCTGAGCCATACACACTCAACCGTAGCTGTGAAGCTGTAAATATTGCCTTATACTCAACATCACAACTAGAAGTGGCCACAGTAGGTTTCTTCTTGCTCAACCATGATATGCATGAACTGCCAAGAATAAAACAAAAACCACTTGTGGTTGGACACTCGCGTGTCAAAACAACCAGCCGAATTTGAGTCCACAAAATCAGGTAAATCTAGCAGCAATGATCCATTAAAAAATCCAAGATGCAAAGTGTCACTCAAGTAGTGAAAAATAATTTTGACAATTTACCAATTTTTAGACATGGGCTATGCATAAATCTGCTAACCTGTGAGACTGTAAACTAAATATTAGGCCTCGTGTTGCATACATAAATAAGGCATCCAACAGTAGTTTTTAAAAGAGTGACATCCGTAGAATCACTAGCATCATGAAGACTCAATGTCAAACATTTTTCCATAAGAGTAGCAATAGGTTTGCAGTCATCAAGTTCAAACTTACATATGCAATGTCTCTATGTAACTTGTTTGACACAAGGCGATACCACCATCACATTGCTTAAACTATATTCCCAAATAATGATGCAGTAGCCCCAAATTGTTCATCTTGAAAGTAGCATTCAAATCAGCCTTTAATTCAGCAATATGTGTCTCATTGGGTCCAATGATTAGCAAATCATCAACACAAAGAACAACAATGAGAAGTACATCACCCTCACGCTTTACATACAAAGTGATTTCTGTTGGACTATTATGAAAGCCTTGTTTAAGTAAATGAGTGTAAGCTTTCTCATACCAAGCACTAGGAGATTGCTTCAACCCATACAAATCTTTCTTACATTTGCACACTTTATCTTCCTGCACTTTAATGACAAAATCCCAAGGTTGTGTTACATAAACTTCCTAAAATATATCACCATTAAAGAAAGCATTAACACTCTCTAATTGATGTACATCCCGTTCAAAATGAGCTGCCACTGCACATAGAAAATGCACAATAGTCATATAACAAGTGGGAGAAAAAGTATCTTCATAATCTATGCATTTCTACTGTGCATAACCTTTTGCAACAAGTCAAGCCTTATAGCAATCAATCTCACCATACGTCTTACATTTCAACTTTTAAACCCACTTTGTACCAATGACCTTTTTGCTAGGAGGCAAATTGCAAGAGGAAAATCACATAAAGTCCATGCGTCATTTTCTATAAGTGCATCACATTTTGATTGCATGGCAGCCATCCAATTTTTTGAATTATGTGCTTCATCAAAAGATAGAGGTTCCTCTACATCACATAAGCTAAAAACAACCAAAGTGTAACAATCTCATGCATAAGATACATGGCAAGAACCCGAACAAGTACGACCAAAAAAAGGTGCATCCAATTTACTGTCACACAAAGTATGCACCAACCATTTTGGCATACCTCTAGCTTGCTCCTTCTCGGCCCTTTCCACAGCAAGTACATCATGTACATCTACATGTGTAATAGGCTGATTCATAGCATTTTTGAAACCCCCAAAGGCTATACATTTGCCTCATTGGAATTTACATTCAAGTTTTCACCATTGAAAAGAAGCAATAAACTGTCATAAATGTATTGTGAGCTTACATTATTGTCTCTAGTACATGACAAAAAGGGTTGAATAGAATCTTCCACAAACACAACATCTTGTGAAACCAAGATACACTTTGTTTGCGGATGGTACAATATGTAACCTTTTTTTTTAGTATTGTAACCATCAAAAATGCATTTTAAAATCCTTATCATCCATTTTTTTGCATTGGGTTTTCGGCATCCTAGCATAATCCAAACAACCAAAAAAAGGCATGCGATCAATAGATGGCTTTTTATCATGCCATGCTTCATAAGGAGTCATAAACTGCAAAGCTTTTGTAGGACACCTGTTAAGGATATGAGTGGCACACATGATAGCCTCCTCAAGCCAAAACGAATGTGGCAAAGCTTAACTTTTGGCCATACATCATGCCATTTCCATCAGCGACATGTTTTTTCTTTTAGCAACACCATTTTGTTGAGGTGTATATGGAGCTATACATTGGTCTTTTATCCCACAACTAGCTTAAAATGCATTAAAATCATGAGACATATACTCCCCCTCTTTCAATCTAAACAAAGGGTGCCCATAGTACATTTCTTACGAAGGCATTAAAATATTATTGGCTTGCTAAAAAAGGCCTGTAAAGAACAAGACATCAGGGAGAACATTCATAGAAATTTGATCCCATGATGTGAGAATGTCCAATATTTCAATTGTGAACGAATCTTTTTAGTTAAGGACCTCTTAAAAGAATTTATTACTTTATTGTTTTCTATATTTGTTAAAGTTGTTTTGTAGTTTATAATGGGTTCTCATTATTTCATTTTTTTTATTTTACTTTTATATTGGATTTTATCTTAGAATGCAAATGTGATCTTTTCACCTTGTTGTTTAAGTGGGCCCGTAGTAAAGACACAGCATCTCTACTACTTCTTTATGGAGCTTACGAGAAATGGTGAGACCTCAAGGCATCCAAGTGTTAGCTTAAGGGTAACTCTACTTTTTTCACTTTGAAGGTCATAAAAAATTTTCCCTTTTCTTTCTACATTTACACAAATTTTAGCCTCACTATTAGTTGACCATTTCACCTGTATGTAGATGTGTATGCATTTGTGCGTGGGGGATTGGGGACGAAGGAAAAGTGCATTTCTCATATCCACAATCCGTCGTCGAAGGCAATGGTGAAGGCCAGACCAATTGGTAGGCTGACTTTTGATAGATCTTGTCCCCTCTTACCAATAGGCTGATGTGACTCCTCACCTTGATTCTAAGCTTAATATACATATGCTCTATAGACTATATATATTCATTACGTGTAGTTTTGTGCAAGCACTATTTATAGGCCCAATTGTCTATCATCTTAAGTTCAAAAGTATAAGGAGGAAATGTTTAAAAACTCTATTTTTGTATAAAAGGCATTCCAAAAGAGTTTTGGAGATTTTTTTTTTTTCAGTCAAGGTGGCATCTTATTCAAACCTTAAAAAAGGACATGATACCAAATTAGTGTTAAGGGAGTGAAAGTCAACAAAAAATGATTTTGAGAAAGATTTAAATATGAATACAGATTTTCATGATGATAGTGGCAAGAGTGATGGTCGACAAAAGTTCTTATTGAGGGGTTTGGTCTTTGAAAATTTTGATGATAAGGTTGCCATCCTCCTTGATTTTGAAATGGATACAAACTAGACAATGATATCTCTTATATTATAGTTTCAAGATTGACAATTACTTAGCATTGTGAGTTTTGTAACAACAAAAAAAGGATTGACAATTACTTCCTTGGTCCTCCTTTGACTCTGAGGTGGGGGAGAGATTTGTATACACTTGCTTGTTGTCACAAAAATCGCAACAAAATTGTTGACATCACAAGAAAAGTTCCATCCAGATTCCAAAGTCTCTTTGCACCTCAAACTTAGAGCTTTGTTGGAAAGTTGCTATAGGACTCAGGAGATATCATTTTCAAGCTTTGTATCCATTTCAAAATCAAGGAGGATAGGCAACCTAATCATCAAATGATCAAAATTTTCAAAGGACAAAACTTTTAATAAAAGAACTTCTGTGGACCGGCACAGGGGATCCACACCTTTGATTCAACTGGCTTTCCTCATCATAATCAGAGGCTCCATCTGTCAGATCTGTGGCACATCAACAAATGGAATCTGAAGATTGAGCCTCCAATCAAATGCTGGCAGGTGAGCAGTAGGAATGGGCTGACGTGATGACACCTCAACAATGGGAACAAATTCTTTTGTGTAGCAGCTTCCAATCACGTGCTTGCAGTTCAGCTCTTGGAATGTCATCAGGCAACAACATGCCAGCAATTATCTTCAGAAGCTCATTACAGACTGTTGCTTTGGCCCCTCCTCCCCCGGACTTGTGACGGTCGGGAATGGCCACTCAGGAGTTGCAATTCCCTACAAAACTTGCTCTTAGCACTGGCCCTCACCTCCAGCGCTCACCAGCTAGTCGTAAGTTTTACAAGGAATGTCCACTCATGGGCCAATCTCTACCCCATCACTCTTGTCACTATCATCATGGAAAAATCTTTCTTAAAATCATATTCTATTGACTTTTCTCTCTTAAGACTATCATCAATCAACTTGGTATTCATATCAAAATCTTTATGAAAATCATGTTCGCTGACTTTTCCTCTCGTAAGATTATCATCATTCAAAACTATTCTCTGATTTGAAGTGTTTATGCCAATTATCATCATCCAAATTTATGTTCAACCCAAAATCAAGGATTGGAGGGTTCCATATAATCAAAAATCTCAAAAAAAAAAAAAAATTCACTTACTTGCATACCTTGTCTAGCTTACTACAACAAACGTGTCTCGCAGAGAAAGAGTAAATAAAACCATAATTTGAGATCTTTGTCAACATAAGAGAGTCCAATTATTCATTTTATTATCCTCAAGATGAACATTCAAGCTTTTACACTATACTAAGCACATACGGTAGAGATATACGGTATACCCTTCATCCATAGAAACATTCATATCAAGAAAGTTTAAAACCATTCAAAATAAAACTTTCCAACTCATGGAATTATTTACCACCTACCCACCCATTATGCTTAAGAAAAATATATCCACTCACAATTGTGAGTTTGGCCGAAAGAGAATTCAACAAAATAAAATGTTTTTTTGCCAAACTCATTTGTGAGTGGATGTATTGAAATATTCCAAAAGAAATGTGCAACCCATGGATTTTGCACGAGAGCTATGGTATGCACAATTGAGGGTTTGCAAGAGAGCTAAGAGTTCAAAGGGACAGTCGCACGGTTGAAGCCAAGCTTTTGCTACCTAGCATTGGTAAGAGTTGAGGACACCCAGGGAGTTGGAATTGCAGGAAGACTTGACATAGTGGGAGCCGCGTTTCTGGTGCAGATATATCAAGGCCTTTGGTACTCGGTGCAAGAAGAGTTATTCAAAGTTATGAAACTGCATCTCCAAGGGCTATCGGCCACAGCTTGCATTATCGTTTTGGCCTCACCTATTAATAATCACTGCTTGCCTTTGGATAATAATTGCCAAACTATTATAGTCGCTCCCTTATATAGGTATTATCCTTGGGCAGATATCTCAAGGCCTTTGGTACTTGGTGCAAGAAGAGTTATTCAAAGTTATGAAACTGCATCTCCAAGGGCTATCAACCACAGCTTGCATCGATTATTATCGTTTTGGCCTCACCTATTAATAATCATTGCTTGCCTTTGGATAATAATTGCCAAACTATTATAGTCGCTCCCTTATATAGGTATTATCCTTGGGCCACCTCTCTGCTTCCCACTAGGCCGTCCTCCCTTGGTGCCATTGCCATTTCATGGAGCTTCCACCCAAAGCTTGGCTTTTTGGCATGATGGAGAATGCATTCAAACCTTCTTACGTAGGGGCAGTCTTAGGAGCCAAGGGTCTGTCTAAGTTCCCTACTACTAGCCTAGTAGAAAAAGGCCCTAAAGACGTAGCATTGCAACACTGCAATATGCACGACAATGTGTGCGGCCTGAATGGCACTACCATGGTGAACATGGAAGATTTTAGAGTGCACAAAACACAGATAGAAAAAGAGATTTCTTACATCCTCAGTGCACTATCACCAAACAAGCGATCGTTGGCAGATTCAGTGGCACCAAACTTAATTATCCATGGAAGCTTCCAAGGGTGATGTGGCCTATCAAGCTCTCAAGAGCACGATCTTGCAAAGAGTGGAAATTGAAGATACCCTCATTGTGACCGTCCCTCTTGCTCTAGTCAAGAGACAACATGTCGTGCTAGCTATCTCATTACTAGTGTTCGGGTTTATGGGTAGGGTGCCTCCAAAATCCAAATTGATAAATTGGCTCTACAACCCAAATATCATAATCAAAGTGGATCATTGGTGTTTGGCAAAAGGTTTCTTCTCAGTGAAATTTGATGATATGATAGCGATAACTAAAATCTTATCCAAAAGCCCACTATCCTTCAATTGCTCCTCCCACTAACACCTTCAAGGATATATTCACAATATGGATTGAGTTTGTCAACCTTCCGCTATGGTTGAGGGATGTCTCAAAAGACTTGATAGCCTCCTTGGGAACCCTGCTGCTCATGCCATCTATGAGAAAAGAAGCGAGTATTGTAGCAATAAGACTTGCATCTGGTGGGACCTCAGAGATCCCCAACTAAAGAATCTTGTAGTAAATGTTGGGGCCGGTGTCCTTGGTCATCCCCCTAAACTTTGGTACATTCTTTGGTGCATGATTTAAGTGTAATGAGTTTGGCTACTTTGCAAAATCTTGCCCTGCTACTACAAGCATGGAAGCACATCCTAAGGATTGGGAAAGATCTATATAGAAGTACTTTGAAAGAGATTTCCCTGCTGCAATGATCATGGTAGTAGACCCTAAGGATGGGGAAAGATTTATATATAACCATCTCAAACAGTTGGGAATCCACCACAAAAGGATAGTGATCAATTATGGAAGGGTGGGCAGCCTTGGGGGGTTTACCATTCAATACCCCCCTATATAACGTGAGTTCGTGGGGTATTATTAAAAAAAACCTCTTTTAACAAGTCTGAATGAATGACCCCTTATTCAGGATTCTTTTCCAAAATTGAATATAAAAGCCCTTTATTTTAATGTATCTCTATTAAATTGCCTAAAGTTTTTGCATTTCAAAACCCTTCTTTTCAAACTCACGTTATACATTAACATGATTACATAGTGTACCCCCTGAGTGGGCAGCTCAATGTCAACTTGGAAAACCCTCATATCACAAAAACCCTCGAGAAACCATAGAAGTCCTTGCAAAATTAGCATAGTGGTAGAAAGACCGCCCCCAACTTTCAATTCTTGTCTACCTCCCTGTAGAAAGAACCTAGCACATTGATTCAAACTATTGTGCTTTCACTCACATGGTTCATCATCCTTATGAAAAATCCCTTCTATATCAACTTCAAATATAGGTACAATGGTTGGTTTGGCCTTAAAACATTCTTCCTTCCCATCATCTTCAACTTCCTCTACCATGTTAATGTTTTGTGCATACAATGACCTTTTTTAATAAGGAATGTTCTTTCTATCAAGCATAGGGATAGTTACCGCCTGTTTCCCCTTTTTCAGAACAATATTATTGTCTCCCCAATCCTGCTTAACCTTAGCCATTCTAAACCAAATGTATGCCTAGAAACATTTCATAAGGATTATCTCATTCCTTCATTTTAAGAACCACAAAATTCATTCCTAAAATATGAATTGAATTGTGTCTCAGAATCCAGGCTACTAGTTGAACTATTCTCTAATCTACCATCTTTACCTAAAAAGGTGTTGGATCTAACTTCCCCAACTTTATCTTTTGATAAATAGACTCAGGTAATATGTTAACTCCAGATTCTCCATCAAAAGCAATACTTCTTCAAACAACCTGCCTTGGAAAGTTACCTTTATGATAGGAACTATAAAATCAACATTTGCTTGATTAATATTTTGCACTATTGGCTTAGCTATTTGGTTTGTCTAAATTTCATATTCTTTCCCTAGTAGTCTATTCAACAGTCTCTCCTTGAATGCTGGTACAATTCATAACAATTGGTCTAAAGACAACTGCAATGGAGAATCAATCACTACCTCAGACCAATCCTTGTCATCTCTTTTCCTAGAGGCTTCATTTTAGAATGTTCCCTATATGATTGTCAGTCTGTATGTCTAAATTTATGTCATCAAAAATTTGCTTTGTCTGTTCTTGCTTGACTTGCTCTGAGCTTGATCCCTAATTCCTCTCTGGTCCTACCATCACATCAACATCTTGGTTATCACAAAATTGGGTGCATTCACAAGCCCATTCATCTTAACATGTTCCTGATGATGCTGCTATTAATTTGTTTTTGCTCATATACCTGTTCTTATTGTTTTTTGATATGAATTAATATTACATTTTCATGAGTTTGTGGAAGACTTTTTTGTTTTTGTTGTTTTGGCCTTACCTACTAGGAATCTTGATTGTATGCTACCATCAACATTCCTCCTTACTCTCTATGCTTCACCCATAGTGCACAATTCATACCTACCCAATGATGTGGTGATCCAAAATACACACATGGCATCACCCCCGGTGGTCCTTTGCTCAAAGTCATATTCTAATTTTGATTTTTCTACTTTTGGTGTTGGTCATTTGAAGCCTTTTTCCAATGCTAGCTGCAACAACACATGAGAAACTCATAAAATAGAATAGAGACACAATAGAGCATCTCATAAATGAACTTCAGACTGAGCAAGAAGATACACATAGTATTCAAACAAAGTAAATAGCTAGAGTAGTATACTTACAAAATAGAGTTTCCTTCATCAATGAAATCAACATCTTGTGCCTCACTGCTACATCTCAAAACATGGACTTGCTTATCCCAAAGGCGCACACATATAGGTTTAAGATACTCAACCTGAAAATAGTTTAGTTCTTGGCATATTATCTGACTCAACTATTCAACACAGTAAGATTTGACTAAGCAACATCCGACTAATTATTATCCAATTAGGCATAATTTAACTAATCTGACTAAGCATCAGCTGTACAAAATACTTCACGTTCAACAACCATTATTGACATTTATGGCACTTGAAATGCTAAGGATAGAGCCAAATTATAGATGTAGCTTAGAGAGATCCATATTGAAGGGGATGGTTCTTGATAGGAGCCTTTAATATGGTGGAGAAGAGAAAGTATAGATTCTTCAAGTCTACGGAGGGGCTCAAAAAATGTAAAATGGTTGAGCCTTTGTGAAAAATGGGTACTAATGGAAATTTGGGCAATTGGTCCTTGGAATAGCACGCTAGGGTGTCACAATCCTCCAATATTCCCACATGGCCTCTCGGCTTGACAGATTCTATTGCTCCCATCAAGCCGATTGGATTCTATTGATAATTGAAATGAAGGTTGTAACTTTAAAGAGTTTGTCGGATCACTTGTCTCTATGCATGAATCTTATAAAACACAAAGGAGATATCAAATACCCCAAAGGGTCAAAGAAGAAGCTAATCATAGGGGTAAATCTTTTCAAAGGCTTTCTCTTCCAAAGTCTAGCCAAAAGAGCTATGCGTAAGGTTGGTAAAGATATAGAATTGGAGAACCCTAGACCTTGGGACATCATTTCTAGGAGTATAATAAAAGAGATCAAAATAAAAGGCTTAAGAATAAAGAAGTCTTGCAAGGAACACCATAAGCAAATTTAAGATGAAGTGGATCTAGTAACCATCAAAAGAAGGCACTACCTCGAAAGTGGAGCAAAGGAGGTGTCTTTTGAAGCAACCAGACATGGTTGAGAAACAACTTGATGAGGTTAGGAAGGAAAAACTATTATCTAGAGAGATCTACTCGTAACTTGAGGCTTCCAATCAAGTGTACTTCTTCAGTGCCCTCAAAGTTAAGAGGAGTTGGGGCCTTATCCACTCAATCGTAGATGACAAATGGAATGAAATGCAAGACCCAAATGAGTGGCTAAGTTGATGCTTGATCACTTATGCCATATCATAGGCCAACCAAAGTCTTGATCCCTTGAGGTGGATGAAGCCACATCATCTCTTATATTCTCTTATAAAATCATTTCCAAAACTATTAATGCTAGCTCTCTCCCCTCCTTGAGAAAGTCAATACCCACCACCAACATGGATTCATCAAAGGAACATCAATCTATGACAACATTTAGCAGCAATGGTTGGCATCAAGTACGCAAATAGTGTGGTCGGTGCAGTTGTTGGGCACCCTCCTATCCAACCGCACCTTGTCCAAGTCACAAATTTTTCTATAGTCCATTTTATTTTTGCATAAAAGCCTTGTACGAGAGTCTTTATGATTTTTGAGTTGAATATTGTACACTCCAAACTGTATGCTTTTATCATTATCCCAAAGTATTGTGTAACATTTAATGGCCTAGTAACCTGTGTGTAGCAGAAAATAGCATGAATATAGTGAGCATGTCATTAGAATAGATTCCTAATGAGATTAACAAGAGTGCTTGGGTGGAGAGAGCAACAAAAAGCATAAAACCTAGTTAGATAGCATAAACAATACTTCAAAAGAGAGAGAAATTAAGCAATTGACAACAGTTGAGGACCGGATTTGCATGGAGTCAGTCCCCCCTCCAAAAGGATTTGTGTTATGGTTTCTCCCATCAAGAGAGACATTTTACAATACAATTCTTTGTGTTCCTTCAATACTAGCTAGTGCAATGAAGATGGAAACTTCATGCACTAAGCAAAACACTTATCAAACACAACTTCAATTCCCTCACGGTCTCAGACCCAAGACCTCACACACCTTTGAAGATGGTGAGAGCTAGCGGGGTATGAGAGTAGATTGAGAGGAAGGAGTATTCTTACGAAAAAGATGTACATCTCCTCAAATAATCACTCATATTAGCATCGCTTAGCTTAGTAATTAGCATGGTAGAGGAGATGAGCATGCATTGAAGCTTGGCTCTTGCTTGGATTTGCATCACAAAGCCAAGAGTTGTTGGTGTAGGCCTTCCTTCTCACAAGCTTGGAGTAGGTGATAAGCTTTCCATTAAAGCTTGAGAAGGAGAGAGAGTCTTCTTTCCTTCACACATGAGATTGTGCGAGTGTGTGTGTGATAATGCCTTTTGAAAAATCATCCCCCTCTCTCTCTTGGTCAACCCCTCTTGCTATTTGCTCTTGCTAGCATTCTATTGGACCTCCCTAGGCTTAGCCAATGGTAATTAAGCAGCATAAGTGATAGCCTTCTGACATGTGTCCCCCTTTCCCCTTTTGTGAGAGCTTTAGGTAATTATTTAATTCAACTAAACTCTCATTGGACCCCTTTGCCTCCTGGTCAATAGGAATCAGGCAAGTCATTGGGTTGTTGAATGCTCATGGGTCCCCTTGAGAGACTATGCAATAGTCTTCTAGAGAACTTAATTCTTATTGGTTCTTTTATTAAGTGTTTTTAAATTAATTAAACTAGATTTACTCTAGCCTAATTCTCATTGGTCCAACTCCAAGGCCATCCAATAGGAATTGGGTACACCTTGTGGGCATCTAGGCTAGGGAGCTGACATGTGTCCCTCATTCCCTTTGAGTAAAGGGAGCTTGTGTGTGTGTGTGTGTGTGTGTGTGTGTGTGTGTGTGTGTGTGTGTGTATGTGTGTGTGTGTGTGTGTGTGTGAGTTTCTCTCTCATCCCCTACTTTCAAGGCTCGCCCCCTCCTATGTAGGGATTGCCAAAGACTTTTGGGACATACACAAAGCATCCAATTCCCCCAATGTTTGACCTTTGGACACAACCTTTGAATTTTGGAACCTTAGCATTTTGGAAGTCTTGATGGGCTGAACCTTAGGGTCTTTTAAGCCCATTGTTGTACATGGCTCTTTTACAAATGGCCCCCCCTTTGGATCCCTATTTTCCCTCCTTTGGATGCCTACTATGGCCGGTCTGCTAGCTTAACCAATATTCTAGCTTTTTCTCCCCTAGCACTTCCCCATATTAAATTATCAGTTTAACATGAGAAAACCATTTAGGAGAATTAGATATTGATTATTATGACATCTTGTAAGCCAGTCATTGGCGATATGAGAAGCCCTAGGTATAAAGCTCAAAAATCCCTTAGGTTGAAGACATTGTAACATTGTCTCAAAGTTTTGAAGATCTTTTGTACACACTAGTGAAGACTGGTGCATTTGTATTTCTAATGATGCCAATCGGGTTATGTAATGCACCTACAACATTTTAGAGGAAAATGATAGCTATATTTTTAGAATACTTGTAGAAATTCATGTCCATTTTTGTTGATGACTTTATCGTATATTCAAGTGTAGCTCAACATTTGGAATGCTTGCAGCTCATGTTTGAGAGGTGTAGAGAGCAAAGGGTTTGCCTGAATCCATATAATTGTGTCTTTGGAGCATACACATGAAAACTATTGGGTCATGTAGTGTCAAGGAGGGAAATTGCAATATCAAATGACAAGATCATAGCAATCAAAGAAGCAGTACCACACACCAATCCAAATGAAATATAAAAAATCATGATCCATCATGAAAAAAGTCTTGAAAATTGTAAAAGAACATACCAAAAATGTCTCCCTATGCTCTAAGAACAGTCTCCTATGGTCAAAATGTCAAAAAACAATGATTTAAGCACTCAAAGTAGATGATTAGGCTCACTAGTTGCGAACCTCAACACAACTGACAATGCTTACACTTGAACAAAAGAGCAAAGAGGGAGGAACACAATGCAAGTCTTGAAATTGAAAACGGATTATCCAATCATTAGAAAATTTGATTACAAGTTGGAGCAACTTAGTAGCTTGAGCATACATTTTGTAGAGATCCTTCTTCTCTAAAAGATAAGCCACTTTCACATTAAAGTTATTGACCTTTATACCTAGGACTTTCTAAATGGCCAATGGATGACTCACATGGAATTTTACAAATGTCATGAAAGAATGACATCTCAAGAATTGACTTGCTACTTTGGAATCAGGATTTACACAGAGTATCACTACACTAGCTTGAAAAAATAATAGACTACAAATGTGGTGTTTGGCTATGTGTTCAGCCGGGTGGGTGCCCATTCGGTCAATCCTGTAACATTCTCCCCTTCGTAGCTCATGTAATCCCTTGACATGACCATGTGCAAGCTTGTTGTTTGGGTTGTCTTCAAGGTTGGTCTTTAGCTTGGGAAGTGCTTTGTCGTTGATGATGCTCCCTCCTTCCTTGAGTGCTTTATATCTCATGTGTTCTAGTTGATACATGTATTGGACTTCAATTTTCGACGTAATTTTGCATCTTGTTACTCATTCTTCTTTTTGGTGCCACTTTTGGTCGTGAAGAGCTCTTTTATGATGTGTTTGCCATTGTTGTTGACTTGCAATACTTCACTAGCTTCCACATTGTTGAGCCTTTTATGTTTTATTGTTGAGAGCTCTCTTGATAACATTGTCATTGGTTGTCCATTGTCTTTGTATGTAATTCTTTGTTTTTCTTGTGTTTGATGAAGCTTGGTTGTTGTCCTTGAATGTAAGATGTTCTCTTGATAATTATGTTGGGACTTGTAGCTGTAGCTCCAAGTTGTCAATGATTGATTTCGGTAGCGATTTCCTTTGCTGATATAGAAGGAATATATACAAGAAGATGATAATGAGGGTTTCTAGGTTAGGGTCTTAAAATCTTGATATCCAAAGGAAAAAAATCCGATGGGAAAAAAGTGTCTTTGGTATACGCTCTTATTGGAGTTTAGCAGTTGAACGTGAAGTACTTGTTATGCAATGTGAGTGCTTGGGAGAAACAAAGGAAGAGTGTCTAATGCAAGTGCCAATTATGGGACACTCTATATGCATATAAGAAATTTTTCAAACAAAAGCATGTTGTGCAAAAGAGGTATTTGATGGGTGCTTCAAGGAACAAATGTAGCACATGTGACAACAAAGGATGTCACACTGAGTTTCCATGTTTCCAAGAAGTGTTTTTGATGTAGAAGCTTTTCTACTCATACCTCAATATTCTCAGCGCGTGAGTGTCTTTTGGACTTTCTCCTTCACTTCTCAGACTTAAAATACATAGAATTTGACTCTTACGCTCATCTATACTAGCATGAGCGACACGACATAAATATGCTCAACTCTTATAACTTGAGCAGTGCCTAGACTAACTAAGATGCTTAGACTACAAAGAATATTACTTGAAGCTTTGCGACTAACGCCTTGCTCATTTGGTGTCTTAGCTACTCAACTCTGACTATTATGCCATGTATTTTTAATGGAAATTTGGACGTACCTCTTCAAGGCCAGAAACCCCATTCCATAAGTTCAAGAAATTTAGGCCTCTTTCATTGTGTTGGCTTATGGATACCACCATCTTGTCTAGTAGGTTAGCATATTTTGTCTCCTCTTAACTTTCTTGTTGGATGTTGACACAACTCTTGTAGGGACTCATGTAGCCTTTACTTTGTTTCCCCATGAGAAGAGGTTGTTGATATGTGTGGGTTCTTTGTGATTGAGTTTCCATGAGCAATTTTGAACCCATCTTGTCCTTGGTCTGTGTGTGACCATCTTTTGTATTTTCTCCGTTTGTTTGATGACTTGATGAACACTAAGCTTTAGTATCCAAACCTGATGATTTTAAAGTCTTGATTTTATAGCTAAAGACGAGGTATCCATCTAGAGGTTGTATCACTGTCAATTTTGACTAGCTTTTGTTGGCACTTAGTTTTGACTTTATGCCTTTGGATGGAGCCATCGGTTCCCTGACTGATCTTCATTGTTCTAGTTTGAGCTATGACTTTTGGTAACCATATTTGAGCGTTACCTTCATAAAATCCTTGTGCAACTTTTTTATTTTTCTTAGGTCCCATTCTCATAATCATATCCTAAATCACATAGCCCTGATATCTAGTCTATTCTATTTCCTTAGGTGTCATCATAACAAAATTATTGTTAAAAAAATCCCTAAAAAGATACACATAAAGATATGATGAACTTGTCACTCTGATATTAAAACTATAGATGATCATTAAGGGTATGAAGTGTCTTGGTTTGGCATGAACTGTCCAAGAGTAAGTCTTTATTGGGGTAAAGGCACGTTGTTTTCTGCCAATGACTAACACCCTATACACACTAAGTCACTAACTTGATTTACTTTTTCAAGTGTATATATAACAAAGGAAACACATAGTGACTTCTCATTGTGTGTTGTTCCTCAATTAATCTTTTCTTCTTCTTTTCCTTCTCACACGCGTGCGAACATGCACATTGCCTTGCTCTCATAACGTGCATTAGAGCATGGTCATGGCACGGCCTTGGCTTTCCGATCCCCTCCCCTCCCCTCATGTGTGCGATGATCGTAGCTTTCAATTGGAGGAGAAAAAAAGGCTCACAAAATAGAATCTATGTGTATTTTGAAAAAATGTTTCTTGAAGCTTTTAGAAAAGGGGAATGTTCAAAGCTAAGGTGCATTGCTTTGAAAAATAAGCAAAGTGAAGCTTTGAAAGGAAAATTGAAGCTTGAAACTTTAGCTTCTTAGTTTTGTGCTGAAAATCAATGGTCTTCTTTTTTAAGCTTCTAGGGGAAATCAACTTAAGCTCTGAGAGGAAAAGTGAAGCTTGAAACTTTAGCTTATGAGTTATGTGCATAAAATCAAGGTCTTCTTTTTTGAAGCTTTAGCAGAAAATTGTGTAGAAAATCAAAGGTCTTTATTTTTGAAGCTTTTGGGGGAAAGTAACTTTTTTGGCCGGCCAAGGGCATAGTGATGTGTTTCCCTTTTCCTAATAAAAAAGGAGAGGTTGTTTTAAAAAATGTACATTTTCTTGATTGGTTGGTTGCTAAAGCAGACATTCATTATAAAGATTTGTAAAGATAGTTTTAAATGCGTATTTTTTATAGATTATTTTGAACCAACGCTCCAAGAATCCCACTAGGAAGGTACCCATCACAAAGACAAAATTATACTTTTGAATCCCCACTAATTCATGAATGATGGAATGCATACAGCCAACCACTCGCTTGCTTTTCAAGGCGTCACAACAGAAGAGACTCCTGGCATTCACCCTTGCGTTCAACACTTGGTGGCAATTTAATGTGGGGGGAAGGGGGAAGAGGGAGAGGGAGGGGGGGCAAACATTTACAGAATCTCTACTAGAGTCGTGAGAGAGTTCACGTCTCCTTTTGACAATGGCGTGCGGTCTTGCCTCCTCCTTGGAGCGTATATATATATATATATATATATATATATATATATATATATATATATATATATATATATATATATATATATATATATATATATATATATATATATATATATATAGATATATGTATGTATGTATGTATATATATATATATATATATAGATAGATAGATAGAGAGAGAGAGAGAGAGAGAGAGAGAGAGAGAGAGAGTCATCCTCTCCGGCTTCTCCTTCCTCCTGTTGTGCACACTGTTTGCTGGACCTGACAACTCGTGTAGCACTTCACATCCTCTTTGCATTTTGTTCAATGACAACAACATCCCTAGAACCACGTATATCAAGCACTATCGAGAATGCTACCACACGACAATTCCCATGCTAGGCCTGGCAATGCTTGTCATCTCTGGCTGCTCAGTGCCTTCTCCAACTTCACCTGCAACATCTCTGTAGCTCATGCTCTTCCCCATCTAGCAACTTGTACTGTTTCAGTTCAAGGGCTTGTAGTCAATGCATCCCTGATCGTAGCCTACAGAACAAGATTTCCCCTACAACATCTCTATAGCTCACGATCTCCGCTCTAGAATTCCATGCCATTTGAGTTCAATTGTGAGGTCCCCAACCTCGAGAAGATTGGGGAGACTTGATAGATGTCCTTCCTTTATTCTCAAGTTCCAGACGACACCCTACTCCATTTCCACAAAGTAGAGATACGAGCAATTGAAGAGAAGAAGTCCTCTATCCAACATGATCGTGGACATAAGGGTCATACACCACAGGCCAAGTCAATAATCAAGGGATTTCAATGGAATTTAATTCCTATATCACAAAGATAAAATCTCATTGGCATTCTTATAATCTATAAACAACGCCTTTTTTCCCATGTTTAAGAGGCGCGGCTGCCATTCATAAACCCTGAATAGGATATGAGACATAATGTAAACTAACTAGTAATCTTTTAAAAAGTACCCGACTAATCGGGTCCACCCATCTGTAGACTAGTATCCTAACGGATACTAGTTTCTAACTTTCCATACCACACTCACCCGTTCTTTTTGTTTTCTAATTACTACCACACTGTTTTACATATACAAACTGTATTCTTTAATTAATTCCGGACATAGGTTCTTTTATACAACCCTTCAAACAATACAAAAAAAATCAAACAAGGCCTAATGAAGACAACCCTATATTTCAACAAAAATAACTTTTCCAATTTCTTAATGAGTTGTCGCTACCCGTGGATATTCTTTGTCTAACCAATAGAGCCTTTGCAAAGGATTTATTCGCTAACCGCGAATTGTGCAACCTTCTCATCTTGCTAACCGATAGGCATCCCACTAACTGTGAGGCATCTTGCTAGCTGCCTGGTATCTCGCTAACCGCGAGGGATAAAAGAGAGCCAGTAACCTCAACTTAATCTCCACTAACCACGGGATCATCTCGGTAACTGCAAGGCATCTCGCTAATCGCAAGGCATCTTGCTACCCGCAAGGTATCTCGCTACCCACAAGAAATAAAAGATATTCTTTCAACAATTCTTCTCTATAAATGATTCTTCAAATATGATCAAACAACTTTTGTTATCAACGAGTAACAACTTATCAAACAATAACAATTTATCAACCAATAAAAAATTAACAAACAATGGCAATTTATCACACAATTTTTTACTAATCTATGAAAACATATGTTTGTTTCTTGTGATAGAATCACGTTTCTTGGATGTTTTAAAGGAATCCCTATGCTTAGCTTCCCAAGTCAAAGAGAACTCAAGAATCCGAAGGGAAGAACTTTCGATTTTAATAACGTCTATGTGTGTGTGTGTGTGTGTGTGTGTGTGTGTGTGTGTTGTGAAAGTGAGGGAAGAGGGACCTTTATATAAGCTCTCAAGAGCAAAAAGCACAAGCTAAGAAAAGCAAAAAATAGAGAGATAAGTTCACGAGGCTGTTTAAATTATATACTTTTTTTTGTGGATACACATTATAATGACAAATATGGACTTTGCATGGGCTTTGTAAAGAATCCTAGTTTTAAGGGATTACGCTAATGTTGTGTAGGGTTAAGGGGATAAGGACATTCAAGAAGCTAGTTTTGAGTAGGCTTTTTAAGCCTTTTTTATAGACACATGTAGGATGTAAACCTAGGAGGTCACTTTCTCTCTGTAGTTTTTTGAAAGTAAAGGGAGTAAGGGGTGTGGCCACATCAACAAAAATGTGAGTCACTAAGAGCCAATGTTTGACTTTTTTAAACTTATTTTTGACTTAAAACTCCTCCCCAACATATATACATATCAAAAAATCATTTTTTGACTTTTTTTTACACCTACAAGCACTGAAAGTCCACTTTTTCAAAAAAAATCTCAAAAAAAAAACTTTTGTTCTCTTCTCCTCCTTCCTCTCTCCCTCCTTGCCCCCTTCTCTCCTCCTCCTCCCCTCTCTCTCCCTCTCCCCCCTGCCCCCTTCTCTCCTCCCATGTTCCTCTCTCTCCCTCCTCCCTCTCTCTTTTCATCCTTTGCTTTCTCACGCAACAGCTGCCATGGTGCTCACGTACATCACAAATCGTATGCCTCCACCACCATGTACTCCACACAACAAAAGCGTATACATTTGCTTGTCCACGGCGTTTGCACCAAAGGCTGCACGTGAGGGTGAGTAGAGGTCATCCCAAGAACGTCCTACCATCTATAAGACGAATGTTGATGGACCTTCAATATTTTGGGAGGAGAGAAGTAGGCTTGTTAGGCTATTGCAACTGGTTTTGTATCGGTGTAGACGCTTCTTTGCATTTGTGGATGCACGAATGTCAAGCTCTTCAGCTCAAAATAGTGGCATTACAATAAAGTATTGTCTCTTTGAAGAGAGAGGTTAAAACTCTCTAGCAATAATTGCAGGAAAAGGATGTTGTGTACATTATGAAGCTTTAATACCATCACATATTTGAAAGAAACAGCCCTTTGTGCAAGGTAACAATATACTTCTTACTTTTGTTTGTGTTCTTCTTATCATAAACTTTGAAGTCTATGGTGTTGCCTCTACTTGTTTTGTAGTGCTTGGCACAAAGGTTGCTTTTTTGCACAAATAGTGAAAGGTTGCAGGTTAGGGAGGTCAAGTGTCACCACTGTTTCTCTGAAACAACCTTCTTTGCTACATCTTGCAGGCAGGTGCTTCAAATCCATGCTTATTAGAGGTGGTAATAAAGTTCTGGATGGGCATTTTGCGCGCCCTTGTGGCCAGTCTTACTAAGGGCCCTGGAGGCCTTTACATGGAAAAAAATTATAAAATTATTGTGTATGAGGATGATATAAAGATGTAATGTTAGATGTACAGAGAGCAAGAGCTCCCCCCCCCCCCGCTTATTTTGCTATGTGTTCAAAGGCCTCACAAATCTCCCTAGAAATCAACCAAACAAGGAGCCATTTTTTACTTCCTTGTGTCCACCCCTTGTTCTTGGGAATGACTTGGTAAAGGCATGGGCCAGCAACTAAAATATGCCCCTATTCGTCATTTTAAATCCCTAGGGACCTTCAACAAGAGGGGCCACAAGGGTGTGCAAAATGGCCAGGGCTTTTTTGAATGCATAGCCATGAAATAGAGGTGGTGTTTGATGTACTCAAAGAAACCTGCCCCCTCTACGCCCTCTTTTTGCTCTATGTTCAAAGGTCTAGAGCATTCACTATGTAAAATTTTCCTATATCATGTACATTCACCAGAATGGATTAAAAGTACCCCTTATAGGCCTTATCCACACATATTTTTGTACCCTTACAAGAATATAAAATCCCTTCTGTTGAACACATGTGCTATGTTACATATGCTTTAGTGAACTCCCAAGGTCAAAGGCCTCACAAATCCTATGCACTAAACATTCAACACTAAAAATAGATCAATCAAGAAACCAATTTTTACTTCTTGTGTCCACATCATGCTCTTGGGAATGATTTGGTTAAGCCATTTCTTTGGTATTTGAAACCACATGTGACCCCTATTGTTATAGTATCCAACCAAAGGTTTCTTGATTAGCAATTTACATAAGCTCGACTGGTACATATCTTCTATGTTTACACTGCATGAATCTATAATTTATGTTTACACTTTCTCTATCCAATGAGCTACATAGTAAAAATCAAATCCGCAATTTAACAATTAATTTCACAAGGTGATAGCTATTGGTACCATCTTTAGCAATACCAAAGAAATAGCTACCAATAGCTAATGAATAGGGATATTTAATAAGATTTGATACCAAAAACTTGTCAACACTGTAAAAAGGTGGAAACTCAAAAACTTTACAATATATGTATGCTGAAACACGAATCAATAATAAGTCACCCCTATACATCGACACCACCATCTCAAGTTGTCATTTCTCTAAGTCAAGCTTGGCATAGGCATAGTATGGAAACAATAACATGGTCGAAAGCAAGAATTTAGCTTTCTCAACTTGTGCAATTGATAAAGACCCATCTTGTTGAGAGAATTTGGATGATTGGTCATGAGAGTGAGGGACTATATAGATACCTAGATGAGCTGTTTGAGGAGTTTATTGAAGAATTCTCACCAAAAGGCATTGCTCACAACACGGTCTCGCAAATCCATAGATTCAAACAGAAAGAGAATGAATCAGTACGCAAAGCATCATTACGGTTCAAGAGATATGTTAAGCTTTGTCCGAGAGCGGAATTACCTACGCAAGCACGACTGATGTTGATCTTTATCCAGGGAATGAGACATGCGGGCCTTCAGAAGGATCTGCATATAATAAGGAGGATGACGCTAAATGAGTTGATCAAAGAAGCTCTTTATCTAGTGGATAACTGTGAGGCATACACAGAGAAGGACTTAAAGAGTCAAGGAGA
Source organism: Adiantum capillus-veneris (assembly GCF_014529385.1). NCBI lineage: Eukaryota > Viridiplantae > Streptophyta > Polypodiopsida > Polypodiales > Pteridaceae > Adiantum > Adiantum capillus-veneris. The sequence continues at coordinate 152,624,027 of NC_140944.1, forward strand.
CGACACATCCTCTCAGCACAGTGTTTCATAGATCAGTGACTCCATTGCCAAGCCAACGACACCTATTGATCAAGAAAAGCTTATCGACGACTTGGTCAAGAGGTTGATTCCTCTTGTAAGGTCTGATTCGAGAGAGCCGAAGTGGTGTGAAATTGAGAGAAAATGGACGAACCATACGGGAAAAGAGTGCTATTATAGCATGAAAAATGCTAGGGAAAGGTATGTACAACCTGTTCCAGAAGCACCTACTCCACCTAGATACATTATGGAGAATGCGCCAAGACCAGTAGGAGTTTTAAGGCCACAGCTTGTCTTAGGACAACAACCTCCGCTGCCAGGTGCTAGAATGCAGGTAGACATGAGATACATGCCAATGATGGAAGCATCAAATAAACCAATGCCGGTACCAGCTACAATGTGGTATAGCAACCAAAGTGAATAATACCCTTCGGAGCAACAAAATGTGAGAGAAACACATGGAGTGGTGAGGCCGGTACAACCTCCACCTCCTGGGTTTCAGTCAAAAGAAAGAAGGTATGAAATGGAAGAAAGGACATTGCGATTCATTGCAAATAGAGGCTTATCTAGGTCAAAGCTTGCTTATAGCCAAGAGGAAATGCTAAAAGAATCTCCTCAGCCAGAGACAGCCAGAGACAAATTGTCACAAAAGTCGTGACAACCACTTGGTCAAACAATGTCCTCATACGGAGATCATTGAAGTAAATGCCTATTGTCTTGAGTGTGGCATCACTCACTTAATCCTCGATTGCCCGAAAAAACCAAACCAAATCAGGAAAATCACGACAAATGTATCAGGGATTGTTCAGCTTCCTAGTAGCTCAGAAAATGAAAATATCATACCAGTTCAAGTGGTTACGAGAGCACAAGCTCAAAAGAAAGTTGATGAGAATCCAGAGACAAAGAACACGAAAAGTAACATGAGTCCAAAGACAGATGATGGACCAAAGACAGACGCACCTAGTTAGAAAACCAAGAGCAAACGAAATAGTTGGAAAGCTAGAAAGACTAGGATGAAAGCACGCAGGGAATGAGAGCAAAAATCCCTAGCTGAGAAGCTTACCGAAGCTGAAAAAAAGATAAAACAACATGAGGAAAAGGAGGAACCTTCTCTTACACAGATGGTTAAACCTCCAGAAGAACCATCCACGGATGAGAAACCGAGAAGTGCTAGTTCAGGAGGATCTGTGTTGGTAGAGAAGGTTAATGACATTTAGATACCCTCTTGAAATCCTATGATGTGAGGCTCAAAAACAACCAAACCCAAGAACACAGGTTGATGACATATCCTGATGCGGAACTAGAAAAGCAAAGGTTTGAAATGTGCCAGAAAATGATTCAAACAGCCCAAGCTTTACTAGAACCACTAGGTGCAAAACCTGAGGATGTGATCTGTGTCATGCCTACATAAGTAATCCCACCAAACCAGGAACTAAAAGAGCCAAATTCTAGTCATGAGCACAGACCAAACCTCAAAGACCCAGCATTAGAACCAAGGATAGTACTGAGTACCATGGATAACTCTTCCGAGGGATTTCACCAAGCTATACCTGAGGATTGTAAAGAGATAGATGGTCTTGAAGAATTGTGGAAACAATTCAGAGAGGCCAATGAATCCGATGACCTAAGAAGACGAGTAGACAAGACTGGTGATGAACGAGGAGTGTTTCTACCACCAATAGAGGAATTTGAGATTAGATCTCAAATGAATCTAGACGTGAGATCGTATTGGGGCGAAAAAGGATATGTACAATCTATGGATAGTCAACCTCATTCGCTAAGAAAACTACCGTCCTACATGGGAGAGTACGAGACTAAGTCAGATGTGGTTGCAGTCCCATCACAGAGACTGTCTCCCAACAAGGCCATCGATTCAAAGGGGCTAGTAGATATTCTATCTACCCCAGTCACCTGTACAATAATGTTAGCCGAGTTTCTCAGAATAAGACCAAACATGTGGGCTAGTGTAGCTAAATGTCTAGAGAAATTTTGTGTAAGAACCCCAATGGCTCAAATTGAGGAAGGCATCAAAGAGCTTGAAATGCCTCAACTAAATACTAGGCCAGTTCCATTAAACAAGGTAGACGAGTATTACGAGGGAGAAGATGGAAACACCACCCTTCCTATTGAATTCAATGGTGTAAAAACCATGGAAATCCTTGACAGTGGAGCTGGTGTGGCCATTGCAACCAAAGAGGTTTAGAAAAAATGGGGAAAACCTGCCTTGATATCCACACGAATGACCCTGCAGCTTGCAGACGGACACAAGGAAAAGCCCCTAGGACTGCTAGAAAAAGTACTTGTTACTTCTTGTGGCATTGAATATGAACACACTTTTGTTGTTGTTGACTTTGGCAAGAAGAACAACTATGACATCATTCTGGGAAGACCATTCATGCGACAATTGAAAATGGTCCAAGATTGGGGTTATGACCATATATACCTGAGACATATGGAAACCATAACAAAGATAAACTTGAGGGACCATAGCTATAGGGATGTGACGAGAACACCGGTTGAGGAGTTTGATTCCGCCACAGTAGCAGGATCAGAACTTCCAGCTTGGTTAGGTAAGCCTAAAGACCTGTGGATGTGTGGAGATTCACAATGTGGTAGCTTGAAACGTGAGGAATGTATCCTAGAGCGGGTTATAGAGGATATGGACTATATCCCAGAACCATTTCCTGAAGAAGAGTTAGAGCCTTTTGGATGGGAACACATCTTGGCTACTCTGGATGTGTGCGCAATGAAGGATGCTCCCACAACAATTTTTTGTGATAAAAATGGCTATGATGTCGTTCCTTATTTTGCAGTGAGTGTAATCCAGGAAAACGAAGAGATCCAGACATCAACAAGCTCTCGAAATAAGGAGCAAACAAATAAATGTGGAGAATCAAAAGATGAAGAAGACGACGAGTTCTATGACTCTGTAGAACACTTCGAGCTTCAAGAAGATCAACGATCCGGGAATCAATGTCATCGCTACACGAATAAAGTGCATCAAAAGTGGATTCCAAAGTCCTCAATGAAAACACAACCACCACAAGCATCCTCATACATGGCTCCTAATAAGGATGCAAAGACTCAGCTAGGAGGAATACGACCAGAGCAGCGAGCTAACAATGCTCTAATCAATGGGCTAGAAAATTCCTCCAAGAAACTACCACCCACGAGCAAACAGACAGTAACTTTCCACTACCAGCCAAAAAATCAAGGAAAAGTACAAGAAGTCAACCTTGCTGAGGATAGTAGCGATAGTGATGAATCTTACGACATTCCCTATCATCAACTCAGGCCATCACTATCACCAACCCCTTCAGCAACAACCATGATAGGTCAAAAGAACAGGACAACAAGTCAAAGCTAAAAAGCTCCACAAATCTGGATACCCAAAAGCCAGATCGGCCAAAAATAGATATGGATCAAGAAGACAAAGATCTCTAATGACAAATCACAAGATCCAACACCAAAACAAAAACAAGGAAAGTGTGCACGAACGGGTAAGAATGTCACAAAGTCGCAAGCTTTCACAACTCATGTTTGGGCTCCAAAGAGGTTGATTCAAGCACAAAAAAGTCAGGAATTCATTTGGATTCCAAAACAACCACAGTATTAACTTTCAAAGCCTGAATCCCGTCCCCAACCAAGCGTACAAGGGTTGAAGCAAAGACCACTGTCAACTCACACAACAAAAGGGTGGATCCCAAAGAAGTCTCTTCAAACACAAACGAAGCACGGGCAAGTATGGGTTCCCAAACGAGAGCCAGCAACAAAAGAGCCAATAATCACAAAGAAATGGGTCCCGAAGAAGAACAACAAAACTGCTGTCAACGCATCGCCGCTTGAATTCTTACAATTCTTCCTACGATTACAGTACAGTTAGAAGAGAGCAAGTCATTTCAATCAAGCAACGATACAGAAGCTTCAAAGACCATTACATTGCTTAGAATAGGAAGCCTCGCCAACAAATGCCAATAACCAAATTGCTTATACCCACATCTTGCACAACATAAATCTTTTCCATGCATTGATTGTGTATGCATAATAGGGCTACATTACAAGGCCTACATAGGCACAACTTTTAATTGCCCAAGCACAACACATACCATTTGCGATACCCTGTCATAAAGGATGACTCCAAGCAGGAAGGGGGAAGACATTCTGAATGCGGACTTAACATTATGACTATTAGAGGGCACTGTTTTGTGAGAGGCATTGAATTTTTGCGGTTTATTGTGATAATTTTTTGATGAAATTTAGAGTATATGCCCTCATAGTAGTGTTACAGAGGAGTATGGGGACAAAATCCATATGTGAGCCCCTCGGGACATGTGTATAGTGTACATAGCATTTAGATTTCTATTTGAATGATTTTTCTTTTGTTAAGTTTTTTTTAAAGATTTTCTTTGTTTATTATTAAGAAAAAAATAACCATAACCCTCATGAAGAAAAGACTGACGAGATGCCTGAGCACTACAAAGAGAAGAAGGTACAAGAAAACGATGAAACTTCCCGAAGTATGTCTCAACAGCCACTACAACAGCCGAAGAACATGTCACAAAGCAGTGTCAATAGGCAACCGACAAGTCAGAAAAGTCAGAGTCGAGTAGCTAAGCCACAAAATGAGTGAGGTGTTAGTCCCAAATTTTCAAGTAATATTCTCTGTGGTCTAAGAGTCTTAGCTATTCTAGGTACTGCTCAAGCTGGAAGAGTTGAGCATATTTACGTTGTGTCGCTCATGCTGGTATAGGTGAGCAAAAGAGTCGAAGTCTAAGTACTTAAGTCTGGTGAAGTGAAGGAGAAGGTCCAAACGACACTCACATACTGAGCACAGTGAGATACGAGTGGAGAAACTTCTACATCAAAAACCCTTCTTGGAAAGGTGGAAGCTATTGAGACATCTTTTGATGTCACATGTGCTACATTTATTCCTCGAAACACCCATCATCTCCTTCTTTCACATTGCATGCTTTTGTTGACAAATTTCTCATATGCATATAGAGTGTCCCATAATTGGCACTTGCATCAGGCACTCTTTCCGTGTTTCACCCAAGCACTCACCTTTCATGAACATGTACTTCACGTTCAACTGCTCAACTCCAATAAGAGCGTATACCAAAGGCATTTTTTTCCCACCGGGTTTTTTTCCTTTGGTCATCCAGGTTTTAGACCCTACTCTAAAGACACCTATCACCATCCTCTTGTACGTATTCCTTCTACATCAACAATAAGGAAATGCTACTCAAATCAATTGACAAATAAATTGGAGCACCAATTTCAGATCATAGCATACTTCTCCTCAATGGCGAGTTGAAGAATGGCCTACAATGACAAAGCTGCAAACAACACTAACAACATGATTGCACAGGAAAAAGAAGTCCCCAATGAAGAAGAGCAGACATAAAAGTAATCAGAGGATCTCAAAAGATGAATGGTTACGATGATAGATGTCCGCTCTAATGGATCATAGTTCTTGTTATGGTTCGACAAAGTTACAAGTAGTGCAACAGATGAAGCCAAAAACGACAGAAAAGACCACATCGACATCGACAATCAGGTCATGTCGGGGACGACATGAACACGGAAGGGGGGAGTGTTGATCGCTGGGTCAACAACACAACATAATTCAAGTTTCGTACCAAAGTCTTATCTTTTGCGAGTTATGAAATGCTGCGGATTATGGCTATAAACATCATTTGTAATGAGTAGTTATTCTAGTTTCAGAAGCCAGGGTGCAATGGCACTTCCAGATTGTAAATACAAAGCCATTTGACTCTTTCAACCCCATTTCTGGTTAAACCTAAGGTAGCCTTAGTATATAAGGTACCTAGGTCATTTTGTAAAAGGAAGACTTTTATCATAATCAAAACTTTAGCGCTGTCGTCTATGTGTGTGAGAGAGAAAGAGAGTGAGCGTGAGCTTTATCCTCTTGCTACACCCGGCTCGCTCAACACATTGGATATCCGACTGCAGCATTGTTGTAGGCTTGAGGAGAGCTACGCGACAACTCCAAGCATTCCACGCAAGACGAAGCACGCCGACGCATCTATGAGCTATTTGTGGTCATAAGTGTATCAAACAATGTCTGTTTTCTGCGTGCTAGTAGTCTATAGAATCGTGGCGACATAAGCTACGCATACGTACTCATAAATTTCAGTTTCGGGCACTTTCAAAATTTAGCTTTGTCATTCTACGTGTTTTCCGCAGATGGGTTTAGAGTGAGGGTTTTGAGTGTAGAAGCTTAGGGACAGGTGTATCCTAGTGAGGGGATGGTGTTCCTTAAGTTTCGTATGAATCTGGCATGATTAGGTGAGTTACCTTCCGCATGTGTGTATGTGGCTAGGTGGTGTAGTTGAGAGCAGTGAGGTTCTTGATTGTGGTTTAGTTGGCCTTCCAGAGTGTTGTATGTGTAGGATGGTCTCAGCCTGACAAGCTTAAGAGATTTCCTCCGTGTGGCTATCGTGTCATCTGTGTCCTCGATTGACATTATGTTGATCTAGGTAGTGTTTGCATGCACTTCATGGGTGTGTGAGTCGCTCCCCGTCCAACAATTGTTTATTCCTAGTTGGATGAAAATACTTGCAAATTTGTACAACATATACTTAACAAGTGTTTTTATTATACAGCTTGCAAATGTTGAACTCATACGTGTTTTTGTTTGAAGAACATGTTTCTAACACGTCATGATACAAGGTGACCTCTTACTATGCTAGTTGAGTGGCGTTGTTTGCAAGAATGACTCAAGGAACTGGCATAACATGAAGCTTTTACATTGGCACAAAGCTCTCCTCAATCAATGCTCCCACTACACCAAAAATCATTATGCTAACATGGAGAGATTCCTAGTAGGACAATACAACAGCTTTTTATCAGCAGCACACCCTTTCCTAACATGAGGGCACCCCCACCAAAGATATTTTTATGTGATAGGTCACCCCATGAGCATACCATGTCATGGAATGGATGTAAGAACTATGACTGCACTACCCCTTGGAAGTTGTTCATGAATGTATGTTTATCAAAGTTAATGAGAGAAATTTGGACTTTTGTTTTTGTTGATGTGTAAGAGCACTCTAGGTCCACCATATTTTAGATTGTTTGATAAGTTAAATAAGATTTGTAGTCATTTAAAGTGTGAATTTGTTTTTGTTTAGTAAGATTGTACATAAGAAGACATGATAAAGTACAAGAGATCTTGACGGAATAAACCTCGATGAGATTCCTACCATGCACTTGTGACACCATACCTCTCCTTGAACCCTTTGATTTCTATCGTTGTGGGAAGTCCAAGGGGGACCTATTTTCAAATTTGTAGTACTAACGTTTTTTTGAAGGAAATTTTGGTTATTTTAAAGTTGTACACAGTTTAGTTCATTATGATTGTTTTCCTTCAGTTTCAAATTTTGATCGAGAGCACTCCTTGGAAGCCACTTTTGAAGGTGTTAGGGCGAGATTTTGCAAAAGTTTTGTACGTAGGAAATACAATCCTTAACACAATGAAAACATTGATTCTTTGAGTATTTTCAGATTCCATGGTTTTAATGCTCGTTGGAGCCCGTAGATTAAGAAAAAAGTAAGAAATGTCTATTTTACATCATTTTTTTTTAAATTTCCAACTTGCACGTTGAATTTTGATGAATCTGAGCAAGGTATGATTTTTTTACATCACACGAAGGTCGAAGAGCGCGACGAGATGAACAAATTCATGTGAGACAAGCTTGGACAGATTCAGAGCCAATTGGAAACTAAAAGCTGTTGAAAACATTCTAAAAGTTCAGGCTTGTATAATCCTCATACACAATAATTTTGCAATTTTTTTTCATGTAAAGACCCCCAGGGCCCTCAGCAAGACTGGCCACAAGGGTGCGCAAAATGCCCATCCAAAAGTTCCGGATGGGCATTTCGCGCGCCCTTGTGGCCAGTCTTACTGAGGGCCCTGGAGGCCTTTACATGGAAAAAAATTGCAAAATTATTGTGTATGAGGATGATATAAAGATGTAATGTTAGATATACAGAGAGCAAGAGCTCCCCCCCGCCCCGCCCCACCCCCCCCTCTTATTTTTCTATGTGTTCAAAGGCCTCACAAATCTCCCTAGAAATCAACCAAACAAGGAGCCATTTTTTACTTCCTTGTGTCCACCCCTTGTTTAAAAGTACCCCTTATAGGCTTTATCCACACATATTTTTGTACTTTTACAAGAATATAAAATCCCTTTTGTTGAACACATGTGCTATGTTACATATACTTTAGTGAACTCCCGAGGTCAAAGGCCTCACAAATCCTATGCACTAAACATTCAACACTAAAAATAGATCAATCAAGAAACCAATTTTTACTTCCTTGTGTCCACATCATGCTCTTGGGAATGCTTTGGTTAAGCCATTTCTTTGGTATTTGAAACCACATGTGACCCCTATTGTTATAGTATCCAACCAAAGGTTTCTTGATTAGCAATTTACATAGGCTCGACTGGTACATATCTTCTATGTTAACACTGCATGAATCTATAATTTATGTTTACACTTTCTCTATCCAAATGAGCTACATAGTAAAAATCAAATCCGCAATTTAACAGTTAAGTTCACAAGGTGATAGCTATTGGTACCATCTTTAGCAATACCAAAGAAATAGCTACCAATAGCTAATGAATAGGGATATTTAATAAGATTTGATACCAAAAACTTGTCAACACTATAAAAAGGTGGAAACTCAAAAACTTTACAATATATGTATGCTGAAACACGAATCAATAATAAGTCACCCCTATACATCGACACCACCATCTCAAGTTGTCATTTCTCTAAATCAAGCATGGCATAGGCATAGTATGGAAACAATAACATGTTGAAAGCAAGAATTTAGCTTTCTCAACTTGTGAAACGTTGCTAATGATATATATATTCAACGTCCCCAAATGAGGACATCTTGACAAATGTTATGATCCACTTAATAAGAATAACCATTAATGGTTAAACTAAAATCAGAATATTGCTTGAATTTCTTCATGGTGGAGTGATTAGGACTTGAGACTTGTAACATCTTACATAAAAATAAAAATATCCATAACTTTCAACAATATTTCTTAAATCTGTATGAAACTCCAGTAATCTAAATTAAATACTCTGACTCAATGCGACACCTTTTAACAACAAAACATATTTATATTGCATTTATAGGGGAATCCAGCCTACTGAAAATTATTACAAACGGAGACAATGTTGTTGATGTTAGGCTTCTCTTACAAGTATTTGTCTCTTACAAGTATTTGTCTTCCTCATTTAGAGATTCATATACACTTGAGTATTTGTTTGTCTATGACTCTAGGGAAGATAGTAGTATTTTATGGATGGTTTTTCTAAGAGATCCTAGAGTGTACCTATTTGTTCAAGATTCTACAAAAACCCTACTATTCTTATCTTAATCTTTTAACATGGTAGTGAAAGGTTCCTCACAACCCAAAAATAGAGTGATTTCCATCTCTGCACATGGTTGCTTGCTCATGTCCTCTCAAAACAAGTTGACTTTGTGAGTAAACAACACATTATGTGAGCACAAAGTTATAAAGTACAAAATGATATTGTTCTAATAATCTGATGACAACTATACAAAGAATAAATTAGAAGAAAAATCTTTGATGACTCTCCATAGATAACACAACTTACTTGCATTTGTGAGGTTCAATCACATGCTACACAACTATAGATGGTACACCAAAACCATCAACAAAATAGCACCACCCACTGTTATGAGGTGTGAATCCTAAACATTGAAATCCATAAAGAGGTTAATTCTCTCTAGCATGATAAACTTAAAGATGGAGATGATGTTAAGCTCTGAATGTAAGCTACAAGGGTAGTTTTCTTACCATTTTATCTTTATGTTGGAGATGCATCAGAAGATTTCGGAGGTCATTTGGAGGGCCTTGTAAGAAATTCTATTTCTCTCTCTAGAAAATTTCTTAAAATGCCTTTGCACTTATTCAGTACGTCCAAAAGGACAACTAAATACTCTGAAAAGTGAACCTAACTTTTCAGCATTCCTTTGAAACGATCACTTTTGCACTAAATGTGAGTGTCTTTTTCACGAGTTCGGTGTCGCTCATTTAGAATGTCTTACGTCATCAATGAAATTTAAAAAAATCACAAAACTCTCAACTAGTGTTAGAATTTGAAGATTCCGACACCGCTAGTGCGTCTGGAACGCCCAAAAACCTAAAAATTGAATGTCCACTTGCCCTTTTCTAACACCCGGAGAGGGAGAAATTATCAAAAAACCTCTAAAAATGGGTCTTGGGATCACGACGCGCAAGGGACAACTTTTGTTTTTGTAAAGTGTCCTGTGCGTGTCGTGATCCACACACAATTTCTCCCTCTCCGGGTGTGAGAAAATGGCAAGTAGACATAGAAAAGGGCAAGTAGACAAAGTGGATCACGGCGCGTAGAGGCCACTTTACAAAAACAAAAGTTGTCCCTCGCGCGCCGTGATCCCAAGACCCATTTTTAGGGGTTTTTGGTAATTTTTCCCTCTCCGGGTGTCAGAAAAGGACAAGTAGACATTCGATTTTCGGGTTTCTGGGCGTTTCGGACACACTAGCGATGTCAGAATCTTCAAATTTTGACACTATTTGAAAGTTTAGTGATTTTTTTAAATTTCATTGATGACATAAGACATTCTGAATGAGCGGCGCCGAACTCGTGATAAAGACACTCACATTTAATAAGAAGGTGACCTTTTTCAAGGACTGTTTGCTCATTGAATGCATCTTTTATATTTTTGTTAATATCAGGCTTTTCTCTACGTAACGTAAGCTCTTCTCTCATTGGAGGAGCTCTTTTTCCTCTCTCTACTAAAAGGCCTTCCAAAAGACCTCCAAAATTTTCTAATGAACCCTTGCAATGGCCATGCACTATTCACACCTCTTGTTGCTGTGGTATGCAAGTTATGTCAGCTCATACTTTTGCCACCTTCGGGAGTAGAGTTTTCCATGTAGTTTTAGTGAATGAAAGTAGAAGGAGTAGAATCTTGTTTCATGTTGTAATGGAGGTGAGAGAAGGGAGAGGAGCTAGCTTGGTGTGAAACTAAGTGGTGGGAAAGGGGAAGAGATGAGGGAGGAGCTTGCTTGGTGCTACAATGGAGGTGGGAGAAAGCTAGTAGAGAGATAATGCTCGACTATAGGGGGTGCATGTGGTTGTTGCAACAATGGAGAGCTTGGAAAAGGGTTTGTAGAGAGAGAAAATCACTTAAATAATGCACAACTTAAATCAAAAGTGTTGAGGTTCCACATCAGGTGTTCAACAAACTCAAGGTCAAGAGAAGAACAAGAATAAGATAGCAGATCGATTGTCTCTTACAATGGTCAAATTCATTGTATGTGGAGAGACATGACTCAAAATTACATGTTCAGTTGTGATAGATCCTTTTTCTACAAAGAATTTAATGTCTTATGGCACGTGGCTAATGATGGAGAAGTTATCATGAGCTTCCCAGTCAATAGCACCTTCCTGACTATTTACTTGTTCTACAGATTTTTCCTTTAGATTCCCTTTTGACCTAGTAAATGCTAGGTTTTCCACCTCCAAAGGTTTCTCCTAGACCTCCTTATCTTGATACATTCAGGGAAATCACACTAAAAACAATGCAGGGTATCACTTCCTCCTTTTTCTCATTCGTGCATAGGCAAGTTGAGAGTATTGTGTCCAAGTTTCCTCTACTTGACTAATTTTTCTGTTGCTCAACTGTAGGAGATATCTCCTCCAAAAGAACTCCATTTACCTGAGCAAGTGTTTTAATTTTCCCATCATTGGGGAGGAATTACCTCATATGTTTGCAGGTGTATAATTAACAATTGAAATTCCCCTTGTGCTCCTATGTTTGCACCACGTCACATGCAGGTCCCTCCCTATGTCTCAAAGTTCCACAGTAAGTACATGGTTGCATTGGATTATTTTGTTGCTGATATCTCTCCACATTTGGCCAATTCCCTTAAAAAGTCCTTGGTGGACTTGTATTCTAAAATCTGGTCCTGAAGGGTTGTGGTGCCACCACATTTGTCCCTGATTCCATTTTTACAAGAATATGTGTTGGTCTGATTTCCCAAAAATTAGGATTATAATAACAATCATTCAATATCGTGCCCAGGTCTTTGACATACCTAGAAAATTGGTGGTTTGGAGGTACTGGCAAATGGTAATTGGATCTCTTTGAACTTCTCCAAAATTAGTTTGTTGACATTAAAGGTCTCTTCAAAGTTTGCTTTACCATTTCTCTTCTTCCCTTTACTATTCTGCTTCTTTGGCTTAGTATCCTTCTTTTTCTTTGATGTTAACTGAGTCAACGTCTGTTAACAGAAGCTGCTAAAGACCAAAGATGTATGAATGCACATCAAAGATCAAAGTGAAGAAGCAGTAAAGATTGGAGTTACACATTTTCCACGTTTTTCCAAAATGGTCACGTAATGTAAATTTTTGATTTATTTCAAGCCATTGTAATATTTTAATGCATTACGGGCTCAATGGGAGTTCCAAGTTGTAAAGAATAGGTCACTTACTATGCCTAGGTTGCAGATTCAGTAAGCGGTGAGCCCTAAAGGCCTTGGGCACCCGGACATTGCATATTTTAACCTAGGTATATAAGGCAGTGTGTAAAAGAAATTAGGGTTCTAAAGTCATTTGTTGAGAGCACTCTTTCGTGAGAGCTCTTGAGGTGTGTGGCTATGGAGTCCTTGAGCTTCTCCTTGCTCATGAGACTTGATGACACTAATCAATGATTCATTCTCTTTCACTGTGCCTCTCTCATGCTTCTTATGATTGCCTATGATGCTTAGATTAGCTAGATCTTAACTAATTAGTGGTTAATCCCTCTCTAATCTTGTGTGATTGCCCTCTTTTGCTTGTGTGTAAATGTAGGTTTGATTGGAGTGTGGTGCTCAATAGATCTATGTGTGTGTGCTTGCGATTAGTGTGTTGCATGATAGGATTAGTGTTGTGTGCGTCTTGTAATCGTAGTGTGTGTAATTGGGTCTATTGGAGGTGAAGAGAAGTAGATATGGAGATTGCCCTTCATTGTGGCTCAGCTCCTCCATAGGCCGAGAATCTCACCTCGTAGAGTTAACCATTTGTGTTGCCACGATTAGCTCACTAACCGTGTGAGTGCTTCCATGCCCTAGCCGGGTAGCTCATCCCTCCGGAATGATAATTTTGTTGGTCATTGGAGCTATTGCAACGATGGGATCCCCAACATTTGGCACTGCGTCCGGGGATGATGGGCTACGCTAGTGTAATTGTGGCATAAACGAATGCGTTCCCTCACTAATTTCACTTGTGTGTTTTTGTTTTTTTGGATTTTGGATGCGTGTGCATGAAGCATTGTATTCATAATTCCCTAATGTGTGACCATATCTTGCCAATTGTGTGTTTACACACTCTAATTTTTCATTAACCCCTTGCTAATTTGACTAATTTTTGCTAACTTACTAATGTGCTATGAAGGATTAGATTTAGTAAGTGGTGAGCCCTAAAGGCCTTGGGTGCCCGGACATTGCATATTTTAAACTTAGGTATATAAGGCATTGTGTAAAAGAAATTAGGGTTCTCAAGTCATTTGTTGAGAGCACTCTTTCGTGAGAGCTCTTGAGGTGTTTGGCTATGGAGTCCTTGAGCTTCTCCTTTTTCATGAGACTTGATTAACGCTAATCAATGATTCATTCTCTTTCACTATGCCTCTCTCATGCTTCTTATGATTGCCTATGATGCTTAGATTAGCTAGGTCTTAACTAATTAGTGGTTAATCCCTCTCTAATCTTGTGTGATTGCCCTCTTTTGCTTGTGTGTGCATGTAGGTTTGATTGGAGTGTGGTGCTTGATAGATCTATGTGTGTGTGCTTGCGATTAGTGTGTTGCATGATAGGATTAGTGTTGTGTGCGTTTTGCAATCGTAGTGTGTGTGATTGTTTCGATTGGAGGTGAAGAGAAGTGGATATGGAGATTGCCCTTCATTGTGGATATGGAGATTGCCATAGGTCGAGAAGCTCACCTCGTAGAGTTAACCATTTGTGTTGCCATGATTAGCTCACTAACCGTGTGAGTGTTGCCATGCCCTAGCCGGGTAGCTCATCCCTTCGGATTGATAATTTTGTTGGTCATTGGAGCTATTGCAACGATGGGATCCCCAACATTTGATCTTTTTTTCTTCTTTGCACTCCATGTATCTTCTTTATCCTCATCATTGTTTGACTCCTAGTTTGAATTAGATTCTGAATATTTATCTTGATCCTCATATGAATCATCCTCTTCTGATTTTTTATCCTAGTTGGATTTCTTTTTCTTACTTCTTTTGCTCACTTGTCCCATATATTCTTTCAGCTCTCATTGCTACATCCACCAAGTTGCCAAAATCGTGGTTGGGTGGGAGGTGCATGGCCTGCAGCAGCACTTTTAAGATGTTTCCTTAAACCTCTATAGAAGTAATCATCCAATTTCTCTTCCACTAGTGAATCTTTTTGTTTGATTTTCTTGATCTTCTTTAGGACATCTTCAGGTGTCTTTTCTACCCTGGATTTTTCCAACACTTGGTCTTCAATTTAATTCCATATTGCATGAACCATGTCATCGCTTTCCCTTGCGGTGTGGCTGCAAAATTCTCCTTCTTGATTACATCATTCTATAGCACATCATACCCACTTGCAAACCACCTAGTCTCAAACTGCCCCACACAGCTGTTATGCGTCATCTTGGGATTCCTTTCCATTAAATTTTTCTACCCCTACTTTAGGATTGGGTGGTGGGAGTTGAGCCATTACTGATGGTTGAGGAGGTGATTGGCCTCCCAATGGGTTAAATGTTATTGGTCATAATGGGGTCAATTGGAATTGGGGTGGTTGAAAACTCAATTGCCTTCTACTTAGGAGCATTGCAGGCGCCAAAGGGCAGAGAACTACCAAGCTTATAGTGATGAATCATCAAGGCTATGTTCAATATCTGGTCATCTGGGAGTAAGTTAAAGTATGCGTCCAAAAAAATAGTATTATACTCCTCCTTTCTTCCTTTTCAATCACCCAATTAGAAAATTGGCTCAAGAACTCATCATCAAGTTCAGCCCCCAGCAATCCCATTGCCCAATCGTCCAATTGAATACTCTCCATAATCCGCAAGATTTCCAAGTGTTACTAGGGTTTATAGAGATTAACCATAGGTATTTAAATATTCTCCATACGCATTTAATTCATAGAGCTTCACAACAGTGATCTTCTATGTTTAAAATAAGAATCACATTACACTCAGTAAACTGCATATTGAGTGAAACAAAAACACCACGATTGGACATAAAATAGGGCACAGATATCTTTCTTCTTCTTCATTCAACACGTTTAAAATGCTACATCCCCTTGGGATAAGCCCATACTGTTGATTTGAAGAGGTTTCACCCTTTTTCATTACAAAATTATTGAATATTTCCTGAAACTACAAACACTTATCCAAAAGTAAGAAAGATACTAAGTTTGGCTTCAACCGCACTACTACTACCCTAGGATGGGTAGACACACATGTGGTCCAATATGCAAATTTCCAAATATACCAGGATTTCAACAAGTGTTGGGCTTTGCGCTTACCATTCTGAGCCACCACACTATTTTATAGAATAGTACTCAAAATATAGCTTCAATTTTTATGTAGTGCTCTAGTCAATGGCATACTAAAAACCTTTTCAAGTACATAGGTTGAGAGGTTTTCAGAGGCTATGGAGTGTGGCGTCAATCACCATGGAGATGTGCAGAGCAAGGAGAAGAAGGAAGAAGATGAAAGAGAGAGAGAGAGAGAGAGAGAGAGAGAGAGAGTCAACACAATAAAAAGAACGGTATTATGTATTCTATTCTTTGAGAAGCCTTTATATATTGATAACTTTAGGATCATACAAACTCCACTAATAACTGATCTTTCCTCTCCATGCCTTAGGATATGTTCCCATGGGTTTGACAGCCGACTGTGACTAGGGCTTGGAAACCCAAAAATCACCCCCTCAAGCACAAACTAGACCGACCAATCTCATGATACCTTTAGTTTTTGGTGTACTCATCAACGGTGAGTTTTAGGTTCTCCCACAAGGAAGGGTTTTGGTACACCCATAACCTAGTGCTACTGTTAAGCTACCAACATATGGAGTTTTGGGTTGACTTTCAAACCTTGGGTTTAAGGTGTACCCAATAACCTCATGAGAAGTGGTTTACAAATGGTTTGAGAACCAAATAGATTTTTTTGGGAGGTCTTACCACTTATGTGTGGTAGTGTCTATAACCCGTACAAAATATTTTGGCACGGCACTAACTGACAACTGATAAGCTAAAAGAAGGCTTTGACTAAAAAGTATTTGATTGTGTTGACAATAGGAAAAACAAATTTATGACACTTAATGAGAAAATTAGTTTTTGAACATTGTGTTGAGCTCAAACACACTGTTGAAAAAGTCATCAGCGGTTTTCTTTTTGCTACTTTGATTTTGGAGTCACCCTTTTGCTCTCCTTTGCCATGTATGAAAACCAAAATCATTGAATACGTTCAATTTGTCAAATTTGATGCCATATTTGACGTTTGACAAAGCGTGATGACAAGGACCGTTGTTGATTACAGTCTTGAAGAGCTTTGTCTTTTGTCTTCCTCGGTCTCAAGCTCTTCTTGCTACCATTTTGAATAATTGCATTGGTCAACCTTATCTTCAATTCGAATTTTTCATAGGGAAGTACTTGCATGCAAGTTCTTTGAACATCAACAAAAGATCTAGACCTTCCACTACTTATTGTATCCAAGCCTTGAGAAAAAGATTGATGTAGAATCTGTATCGTGTTTACCATCGTGGAGTGACGTCATTGCAAAAATGGCACCTTCTGCACCAACTTCAAATTTGTTGAGTTTTCAACACTTGATAGCGTTTACCACTATAAGGGTAGAGGCTAGTAGAATTTTGATATGCACCTCAGTGGCCACCAACAAATGTCTACTAGCTGTTGCAGACAGCATTTAGAGACTCAAGAGTCGCCAAGCTCGTCTAACCTTCCTATAGGGCCTTTTGAGACGCCGTCGGACACAACTGCCTGCACAAGTCTTTGTTGCCACCAACGAGGGCGTTTTGAAACGGCTAGCGATATTGAAGGTACTGGCATCGTCTACTCACCTCCTGGGCTCTACAATGTTTTGGAACGCTCTTTGCACCACCTCAAGCTTGTAATGATGGCATCTTTAAGTGCGCAGTGTTTTAAAATACAAAGGAGCAGGAAAACATTGCCTTTGCCCTGTCTACTTTGTGCCACAAACGACACAACAATGATGGCGTTTTAGAATGCATGTGAGAAAAATGCAATTCACTAAAGACTGCAAATCTTTCATGGTATCCACAAATAAACACTCATTGAATACATATGCAATGAATTCATCATCTTCTAACAACCTATTGGTCCTCAAACCTTTTTGTACACTATTTACATGTTCTTTTTCACCCTGCTTCAAGTCCTCACACTTTTTAAAAGTGATAGATCCATAGTCTATTAATCCTATAAAACCGGTCAATAACATATCTTTTGCATATTCATCATGGGAGAATTTTTCTCTTCTTTTACCATTGCAATCCCACTCTACAATGATACATGGCCAAAACCACTCATATCCACGTAGTCCTTGTATTCTTTGTTTGTCTTTTTGGCAAGGGTTTATCTTTTAGAGTGTCATAGTTTAAGAAATTGAACCACGCGCTTCCCAACCCTGATCCTTATCCTAGCATAAGCTAATCCATCTTCCATAACCCTTGTCTCCATACAAGTAGCAATGATGTATGGTTGTCCAAGGATAAGAGGACATGTAGAAATTTCCTATACAAAAACTTTTTTGTCATCTTTTCATCCCCTATAGTCACCCGTAAGTTTGGAAAAGCTCCTTATAGCTCCCCTGATGAGTTATTTGTTGCACAAATCATCCATCCATGATTTATATCAATTTTCCATTTTTCTTTTGTTGGGGATAAAGCCCCATGTGGCCGGTCAGCAGGCCAGGTGCCCGCCCACTATACTTATTCATTATGTACATAATAGAATAAGGGGGCTCACATATTGTGAGTGAGTTTTAGCCCCTGAGTTTTGGTCTACTCTTCTCCATTGTTGCACACACTCTCATTCGTGCACTTTAACTGGTATCAAAGATCATGGAGAATGCGGAGAGCACGATGACAATGTGACTGAGATTGCAGTGAAACTGTGAAATTTTCAGTACAGTTTTGCTGAAGAATTTTGGCCAATAAAAAGATCCATTTTCAACTTGATTCCTACCTAACTTATTGGAAATGTCGTGGTCTACAACTTTTCAGTTAAAAGTTATTCCAAATTCAATCCTGATTTTGTCGTATGTTTGGCAAATTGCCTGCATGTCTAGGGTACATAGCTACAAATTCTTACAGATCTATTTTGACCTATAAAACCAACCCATTTCAGGTCCATTCCCATCATCCTAACCGTTGTTTTGAGATCTACAACTTTGCAGAGGGAAATTTCTACAAATTCTAAACGGTTTTGGAGATATGGGCCGATCGGCTACAGTGTGTTCAAAAAGTTGAAGATTATGTATGCCTACTGTAGTGATTTGGATTGAGCTTTGTTGTTCTCTAGTTTTGCACATTGATGTTTTTCTCTCAGTGAAGAGAGCGTGGGTTGATATTTTCAATAAATTTATGTGCATATATTGAGAACACTTTGTGGATGTATGCATTCTTGTGGACTCTCAAGATTTGAGAGTGGATTCATCACGGGTTATGTGCATTGGCTTATAGGATTAAGCAGATTTTGAGAGTGTGGTGCATGCATTTGTAAAGAGTTTTGCAAATATTTTTGGCATGATTGTGAGTTTAATTTTCAACTGATTTTGGATGCTTGAGGATTTTGCACATGATTCGCTCATGGTTTTGAGCATGTTTATGGCATGTATGGTTATTATGGTTAGATATCCAAATACTGCCAAAACTCTATTGGATTTTTCTTGCGAGTTTATTTATTTATGCGCATGGTTTGCAGGTCATGTTTTGATTGCAATTGGCACTTAGTGGTTACTTTGCCATAAAGTTTTGGCATCGCATTGTGAGAGTGCTTGCTCACCGGATATTGTCATTTGACATATATGTGGTAATCTCTTCAGGAGGGAGATTGTTGATGATAGTTTCATCGATTACCACATAGTGCTCTTTGGTTAGAATGGGTTTTATGGCATCACTTGAATGGTTTTTCTCATTTGTTTCGTTACTATGATCACAATATTTGCTGATATTTCTCTTAGACAGCTTATGCCAGCTTATGTAATTGTATTTTGATAGTGCTTGGTGTGTGAGTTACCAAGCTTTGGCTATTGTCAGTTGATTGATTTGTGCTTGATCTTGTCAGAGATTATCACCATGGATTTTCCATGTACATCATTGTCAAGGTTTGTGCTTTTCCAGACTTTGAGCATTGGAAAGCAGGTATGCATGATGCATTGAATCAGTTGGGCCAGGGTGTTGCCACTATAAGACATGGATGCTAGGCTAGAGTCTATGATTGACGATGAGTTGGACTGGGATGAGCTTGCACGGTTGACAATTATGGTACACCTTAGTGAGTCTGTCTATTGCATTGGTTTGGATGCATGTACAACTAGAGAGTTATGGCAAATATTGTGTCAATGCTTTTGGAAACATTTCCCGTCTTGCGACGTTCAAGGTGCGTAGAGATAATTTATTGTTATGTTTCAGTTTGAATGCTTTTGAATGTGCATTATAATAAGTTCAAAATTATCTTTTCAGAGAACTTTGATATATTGAATTGGGTTTTTCATCAACCAAACATACCAAAAACAATAAGCGAACAGAGAAATGGAAAGAAATTGGACGTGGAGGGCATGGGATCCTACAACGTAGAGTGGCACATGGCTGGAGACCTAAAAACCTTGAAATGCATGTACAACGTTTTCAAAGGAGCAACAAGAAAAAGCCCTTCTTGTATTGAATGGGAGGGGTTCACATCCTTGACAAACCATTTTGGAGAAGAGCTCCGGATAGGCATCTGCACGACCCTAACTTTCAACCCATTTTGGATATCCCACTATCTAGAGTAAAGATATGCACAATGCAGGCACTTTGTAGAATAATAGATTAACTAATGTTTCTCTACATCATCTGTTTTGCCTGGACCATTCGAGCTCTCTCTGTAAAAAGCAAAGGGCAATCTCAGACTTAAAGACTTCCTTCTTAGAAATGGGTTTGCACGGAGGACACGTCAAGATAGAGCAGGATGAGAAGAGATCAAAAAATGGTCAGGATGTTTCAAAGAAAGTTCCCCATTGGTGGTGTGAAAGCATGAATCTTCCTTTCATTGTTCACACCTGGAAGACAAAACAAAAGCCAAAGTGCACAAGAAAGAAAAGCATTACAATAGGTGGAAAAATCTGCATAATGTTGTATTTGACCATGCAGACAATGGTGCAACAAGGACTCGCAAAGCAAAGGTATGGAAAACCTTGGATGCAATATTCAAGTTCTGCAAATTGAACTCATGGATTGTGGTGGCGACTATACAAAATGCCAAGAAGATGTGGAGACCTTCCACAAGACATTCATAAGTGCGTGGACAAATCAACATATTACTCACTACATGGTATTGTAATTGGTTTGATGACATGATAATCTTTTGAATTGCGAATACTCATCCTTATAATGTCTGCATGCTTTGTGTGCAGCACATTATTTGTAATCACATGCCTTGGTTTGCAAGGCAATATGGTAGCTTGGGTGTTTGGTCTACACAGGGCATGGAAAAAACCCACTACCAAGCTTGTATCGGTTATTTCAGTCACACTCAACATGAAGGTGGTGCGGACAAAGCAAATAGCTTAGAGGAGCTACACCAATGGACGTATCAAAAACTAATGCACAGGTCACATCACAAGGAAAAAGTCAAACAAATTCAGATTGGCCATGCGGTGAGATTAGCCAAAAAACGGCCAAGAAAGGAGATATGGGAGTTATCGTCTGCGGCTAGACAATATGCGGATTGGTGGCTACAAAAACACCAGGTGGGAAGGGTTTTGACAACACTGTTGCAAGTTATGACATAACTCTAAGCCATAGCAAGATTCAAACACCAAACTTAATGTATCTAGAAGAATCGATGTAATTTCAAATTTTCATATTGTGAATGATGGTTGCAACAAAATTAAAAATGCGGCAAGACATTGATACTCTTATCATTTCAACTTTTCATAATGTGAACGCTGGTTGCAACAAAAAAAGTACATTGCAAGACACTGTTACATAATCAATCTAACTTTGATGCATAAAACAAATATATTCTATTTATTTCTAGTCATTTGAAAATGATACAAAATATTCTTGCCTCTTACCCTTATCTGAAGGACCCTCGTCCTCGTGCCTTGGTCTCTTTGAATGACGTGCTTTGTCATCAGCATCCATCGCAAGCACATTGAGGTCGAGCAATTGGATCTCCTTAGATGCCTCAACTTGCGGGGCCTCTTTTATAAGTTGAATGATTGGCTGCTTTTGTTTCAGCAAATCATGTTTTCCATATTGCGGCAACTGGCGTGGGTCTGTGATTCCACAAGCTAGACCATACGTAGCATGTGACAGAAAGTAGCGACTACACAGGCCATACATGCCAGACCCTACAACAAAAATTGAGACCGCTGCTTACCTGTCTAGCAGCATCACCTTGTCTATGTTCCATCTGATGGCCACGCCTCCTAGATATCTTGAGAGTGTCTTCAATACAAAAACAGGGAATTCAGCCTTGTCTACAGAGAAGTTGGAATGGAAGCAGAGGAAGTTTGGTGCATTCAAATTATTCGAGTACTGACCAAGGAAAGAATTCTTTCCCAAGTCTCCTTTACCTCGTCCACGAGGACGAGGAATGAACTTATCATCATAGACTACGATCTATGAGAAATAAAAGCTAAGTGTTGGTATATACACATGAAACTCTTATACTGGGAAGCAATACTATATTTACACAATAGTATACCTTCTGATTTTCATCTTCTTTGAGTAATGCAGCATTCCATAAGTCAAGTGTACTCTCATTTGCAAAGGATGAGGAAGGTGTCAATGTCGTTGTTGGAGAAATTATCCCCATCTCTGTGATTCCAAGCCTTTCTTGTACCACCCTGAACTCCAACTCCGTTGGAAGCGTCGCGGCACATGCGGCTGCATCCTTGTATAAGGTTGATTATAATGTCATCCTCTTGTAGATTTTGAGCAACTATAGCAAGGAAATAGTCCTCTCTCAAGTCAAACAGTTCCATGATGTCATTAAGCATTACATAATGATGATCACCGATGGGTATGGTAGGGAGCACATTTGTTGGCAAAGCTCCCTCTGGAAACTGAACACCTTTTGAAACACACAAAGCACCACTTGGTGGTTGCACTAACTTGTCACCAGTGATCAAACTATGATTGCTCTCAGCCTCCTCTGTTGTGTCCCGGTGATCATCCAGATTAACATTCAAAAAGAGTATGAACCCAGCATAGTATTCTGCAACTCAACACTTTTGATTATGTAAGGGACATCTAATGTCATTCCCGCGAAACTGTAGTGGCAACTTGAGGCTGCTCCTGTATAAAATATATTTCTTTGAACGATCAGAACTGATATCCTTCATATGAAGATATCGACAACCTTCAAACTCAAATGTGCCGTTGATCATCTGTTTCTCGTATGTCTGATTAAACTCTACAAGGAAATGTGATGCAAAAACCAAAAACTCTTATAATGAGAAGGCAGGGGTGAAAACAAGCTTGAATTTCTGCTCTCGCTGCTGCTGAAGCCCAATCCTATAGAGAAAATGGTACAGCTTGTCTTTGGGTGCCTCGTTAGAGCAAGGTAGCTCCTCCTCTATCTCGATCTGAAAGGGATCCATTTGTGGAGAGAGGTAAGAAAACTTGGGTTGGTGGTTAGGGTAAAGGTAGAAAGGCACCGGCTAACA
Source organism: Adiantum capillus-veneris (assembly GCF_014529385.1). Classification (NCBI taxonomy): domain Eukaryota; kingdom Viridiplantae; phylum Streptophyta; class Polypodiopsida; order Polypodiales; family Pteridaceae; genus Adiantum; species Adiantum capillus-veneris. The sequence continues at coordinate 152,647,046 of NC_140944.1, forward strand.
CTAGGGAGTACAAAGGGGGGACTAACGGGCCTTCTATATATAGACTCCTCAGGAACTCGACTAGGTCATTGCATCCACCATTATGATTGCATTAGAAACAGTGCAATGAATGCAGCACAAAGAGCGAGGCAAGCTCAACCATCCCTATGACACGTGTCCTAGTTGGGTGAGTGGAATTGGAGTTGATTTCTTGAGACAGCTAATTCCAGTGTTGGAAGATTTCAGCTACTAGTGTAGGATGATTTCAGACACCATACTGAATAGGAATCAGAGACTATACTGGAATTTGGATACTGAAATAAGAATCAGACTTATGTACTGGAATTAAGGTTCAGATTCAGATTTAGAAGACTGGACGAGAAGTAAGTATAACTGAAATATATGCCATGATTGGGATTACAGATCAAGATTACAGTGAATATGATTTACAGAGAGAAAGTGCAGCCGACAATACTGCCAATGATTCTCAAGTACAAGTATAGCCAAGGTGCTAACCCAAATGATAATAATTGCCAACCCGATTATAATGTAATGGGCCCTATTTATACACTTCAGGTTTACTATAGTAATTACCATAGTAACTACTAAGTAATTCCTTGCCCATCCTCTAAGAAGACGTTCCCACATAGTGAACTATCCAGCCGTCTACATCCTTCCCTTCTTTCTTGAATTTTGGCAAGATTCCAAAATTTCTGAAAAATTCCCATGTCTGATTCTGATGTGAGACTGAAAAATCCATCGTCTCATTCTGATGTTGGGATTCCGGCTTGACCACTGACAGAATGGCCATACAAAAATTGCGAGTAGGCAGTTGAAAAGGCCAAGGATTGCGAGAGGCAGCTGAAAAGGCCAAGGTGGAGCTCTCACCAGGCCAAGGCGGAGTTGTCATCAGGCCAAGGTAGAGCTGTCATCTCCACCTGCCTGTTGAGGAGAAAAGTTGCCACTAAATTCTGAGATGGAACTACCCAGTATCCTTCCATTGGACCCTCTTCGGTTTTCCCTTTGACCTGGACGGTGCCTGAGAAGTCCCAGTACCAGCATTCTCCTTCTGAATCAGTCGGTAAATGGCCTCCTGCTCAAGCTGATCCCGCCGGTCAGTGGTCATCTCTACTTCATAAGGCGTGAGGGCATGCAAAGCAATATGGCAATGCGAAGCAATATGGATCCATCCTTCTAGAAGAGGCTGATTAGTTTTGACTCGGGCTTCGAAAAGAATCTCAGCCATCTCCCTATACTGTGGTGCCAGACCCAGTTTTGCTGCAATGTCTTTTTCAGGCAATTTAGAAGATTCGACCGTAAGTTGTAGCAACTGATTAGTAATCTTGGTCAGTCCTCTGACTTGAATCTTCCACTGGCCCATACACAGCTGGATCCTATGCATCTCCTCTTTCAGTGCCTGAATGTCATTGATTTGGAGAGCATCATTGAACAGCGTCTGCCAAGTCTTCCATTCCACAGTTGATCGCTCATACCAATCCTGAAGCTCATCAGTGATTTTGAAGTATGTCAGGCGATCAACTGGTTCTGGATGTTGAGGATACAGTGCTGGAAAGAATCTTGGCAGCTATGTTTCTCTTGTTGGAACAGCATACAAGAGAACTGAGAATCAGGCACAAATTCTAAGAAATTGAGAACAGCCTGGTTCTCTTGGTGCATCATCTTTCTGGTGATTCTCACTAGCTGGAACAATGTTCCGAGAGCAGTTGACTGTGCTCCGACTGACATTCTTGTCTGAGGTCCTTTGCTAGTGGTGGTCTGGTCCTCAAGAATGGCTTTGACTCTCTGATCTAAAACACCTCTTGCAGTTTTCATTTGCACCAAAACTTCCTTGAGTTGTACCCTAACATCCTTCAGCGGTGGTAGGTTGGTTTGTTACCCAGCAGAAGTTCCAGTTCCAAGGCTAGGGAGCGACAATCTGTTGTAGAATTCCTTTGCGAGTGCAGGTTTGTTGCCACTCTTTCATCAGCATTGAGTATCCATTCAGGAACTCGTTCTAGCAGCTGGACTGTATTGGGATGTGCAGGTAAACGACAAGATTCTTTATCATGGAAGCTGCTGATTTTCAATGTTCTACCATTTCCCTGGCTCCCACATATAGCCTTTGAAATATTTCCAAGTCAGACAAGAGATCATCATCCTCCAAATACTGTATGGTTATGGAGGCCTGTTGATGTCTCAATTGCCTATTCAGGGTAATGAGCTGCAGTGAATGTTGATGATCAACAATTGGTCCCTCATCCTGCACTTTCATTTTCCCTTTAGCATCTCTGCTAAGTTGGGATTGATCAGTTGGCTGATTCCCAGTATGACTGGGCTACTGCTCTTTAGTCCGCTGGTTACCCGACTGGTGTCCTTCTGGCTGTCCTGCCTGCTAGCCCTCATTCTGGCCTCGCTGGTCTGGTTGTGACTGGCCTCCTTCAGTTGGCCCTGTCCCACCAGTACCAGGTCCTGGAGGTGGAGATGGTGATGAGGCATCATCATCATCCTTTGTATGCCAAGCTTCTTGATCATCCTCCTCCTGATCAGCTTCATCTTCTTGGTCTTCTTCCTTCTCATCCAGAGAATTCTGCTGCTCAATAAAATCTAATATAGCTTGATTCATCAGAGCATTATTATACTCAGTCACCTTGTCCTGCAAATCACTCTGCATACTTTCCATCAAGGACTTTAAATTCTCTAAATTGAGAACAGCATTGCCAAATGGATTTAAAATTTCAGCCAAGTTGTTATAGATGTATCTTTCAGTCAGAGAAGCCTTCAGAGCTGTTTTGCATATTAACAGGTTTTTGAATTCCGCCCGCTTCATCCTGAGCATTGTTTCAGCCCGCTCTGCAGCTCTCAATGCTTCATTTCGTTGATTTTTTATGATCATTATTTCAGATTCAGCCTTGGCTAACTTTTTGTTTAAGCAACTCATTAGTCCTTTCTGAATGAGCTTCCAGTACCCTATGTTGTATGTTCTGCTCTTCTTGGGCTTTTTGGAGCTTTTCAATCTGATCTTGTGCAATCTGCTCAGTCCTCATACAGTCTTCTTGGAATACCATTGTCAGTTGTATGGGACAACCTTCTGAGCAGATTGCAACTCTGTCAGGCTCACTATAGCTTTCTCAGTGTTTACTATCTTGACCTGGCTTTTTATCTGCTTCAAAAACTTACTACTCTTTGTCAGTGTAGTCTTTGGCTTCTTTGAGCTGCCAGCCTGTTCAGCAGTTGCTTTCCTTTTCAGTCTGTTGAAATACTTTGATTGTCTGTTTCTTCATCGTCTGAGGACAGCTCAATGTTCTTCGGCTCAGAAATTGGCTTCTCACTCCAAGCCTTCTCTACCTGCTCATTAGCATCTGCAGCAGTAGCCCAATACAGGAATTGCCAAACATACCAAGCTTTGAAAACATTTTGAGATTTTAGCTTGGTAGTTTGTTGGAGTACATTGTGCGAGAGAATTTGAAAAATATTAATAGGAACCTGTGGATCCAATATCTTGGCCAACAGCATAGCAAACAGTTTTTCGGATACATACGTTGGGTTGTTTTTAAGGCTTACTGCTTTGGCTACAAACCTGTAAGCAGTGGAAGCTTCCAGGCCTGCCTATGGAACTCCTTGAGCACTTGCCTTGCGCTTACGTTTAGCCGCTTCATCCTCCTTCAGAGCTATACTTATTTGTTGTGCAGTTGCCACAGAAGGTTTGGGCTCGTTGGGCATTCTGAATGCAAATGCTATGGCTTCTGGTGTCACTGACACCTTCCTACCATTTACCATGGCACTGCCATCTTCAGCGTCGAAAGAATCAAGAACTTGCTTGATGATGTCTGCGTCAAAAGAAATTCTTGTAGCTTGCAACACAACTCGAAGATCCCAGAGTTGTAGCAGAGTCATTGCTTGATCAATGAATACATAACGCTGTATTTTACTGTACGGTATAATGGGAAGGCTTGCCTTTGCAGCAGCAACGATGGCATGGGTTTCCTCAAGAGACTCCTGCATCTTCTCTGTGAGTTTCCTTCTACCCATACATTGTGAAGACGATGACGATGAAACAGGCGAAGGAGAAGATGACTTACTTGTCGTGTCGAAGCCTTTTCCTTGTGTTGCTGGCAAGGCTAGCTGACAGTCAATTGTCTCTTCAGAGGTCGAGGTTTGCGGCTGTAGCGAAGAAACCTCGGAGCTTGGTGATGGCGAATGGTAAACAGGAGGAAAGCGTCGCGAAGGGGATTTATGAGGAAAAATGCTAACTCTGCTGATTGTTATACATGTTCGCGCCATAAAAGCTCCACCACTCGCCGTTCCTAGACTTGTGTGCATCATTGCTGTCATGGCAGACATGCATTGGACAAGACTGCGACCCATCCTTGAAATAATTACTACTGGCGTGCCATTTGACCGTTGGGCGCTTAAAAATTGGAAAGTGTGTCCCCACTGATACTGGACTGATTTCCAGTCTGGCTTTACCATACTGGTACCGATTCTAAGGTCAGCCTGATCTGGTTCTTCTGGTACTGGTTCTGAAGTTGGAACTAGTTGCACATGAAAAAGTCCAAAAATGTCTGATTCTGGTATCTCTTGATCAGCAAGTTCCAGTTTCTTAGTACCTTGTTCTGGCCCAGTTTCTCTAGTCTCTGAATAATAAATCTTGATCTTTGCCCCATTATATACTCCTGGCAACAACAATCCAGATAAATCTTTCAGTCTGACTGTGCCATTGGAGAAGACCCGGTCTACCTCAAATGGTCCTGCCCAGGCAATCTTCCAGTTTGGCTTCTTTGGACCCAGTCTAGACTGATATAGAAGCACTAAGTCTCCTTTCTGGAATTCTCGAACTTTAATTCGGCAATCATGCCAGTGCTTCCTTCGTTGTTGAACAATTTCTTGTTCCAACATAGCCCTTTGCGTGAGTTCATCTAATTGCATCAGTTCATCTAGCCTCTTTTTAAGATTATGGTTGAAGTCTAACCCATACTTCACAACCATTCTCAGACTAGGGATCACAAACTCCATAGGAACCATAGCTTCAGTACCATACACCATTGTGAATGGTGTCATTCCAGTAGTTACCTTATAAGCTGTCCTATAAGCCCATAGAGCAGTCTGAAGTTTCAAATCCCATTGGTCTGGTTTCTTTTGCACCACCTTAGTGAGAATAGTCTTTATTGTCTTGTTTCTACTTTCAGCCTGTCCATTGCATCTGGGATAGTAAGGAGTAGATTTCCGATGCTTGACTGAAAGCATATCCAATAGGATTTCCATAGTGTCATTGATAAAATGTGTTCCTTGATCGGTCACAATCTCTACTGGACATCCATATCGGTAGACAATATTCTCAAATACAAACCTTGCAGTTGACTTGGTTGTGTTGTCAGGAAGAGCCTTAGCTTCAACCCACTTGGTTACATAACAAGTAGCCATTACTATGTACTTTTTTTTCCTGGGAGTAACCTTCTTAAAAGGTCCCATAAAATCTAGTCCCCATTTCATGAATACTCCCAGTGGTTGTACTGCCATCAAGGGAGTCATATCTGCAGCTGTTGGTCGACCCATTCTTTGGCATATGTCACAAGTTTTACAAAAACTTCTGACATCAGCAATCAGTGTTTGCCACCACATACCAGCTTGCAGAATCTTCTTATAGGTTACTTTGTTGGAAAAGTGTCCACCAGATTCACCATTATGCGCTTCTAAAATTACTTGCATTCTTCCTTCCATAGGGACACATCGTCGAAGTATACCATCAACACCCAGTCGATAAAGCAATCCTCCTATGATAGTAAATTTCAGGTTTTTTATGATCAGAGATTTCTTCTGATTCTGCTTCCAATCCTTTGGAAAGGCACCTTGGGAAAGGAATTGATAAATATCATACCACTCAGGATCCACTGATTCTTCTGCCTCTAACTGAAATAAATTAGCATCCACTAGTTCATCTCTCAAGGGTGATTCTGAATATCCTTCCGTACTTCTTGAAAGAAAATCAGCTCCACAATGGTTTCGGCTAGGCTTATGGAAAATTCTGAATTCAAATTTCATAAGGAACATCATCCATCTTATCAACCTGCCTTGAATAATGACTTTATTAATCAGAAACAGAAGAGCTTGATGGTCCACATAAAAATGAAATAACTTTCCCAACAGGTAATGCCTTGTTCAGCCTTGCTGAATCTGCAACTAGCAAAATAAACCGGATAGTCTGTTCTTCAATTTGGCTGAGCTAATATTGCCCCCATTGCCAATCCCGAAGCATCTATATGTACGTGGAAAATAATATCCCAATTTGGATGCCTAAGGACTAGTCTTCTTTGTAAGCTCATATAGTGGTACTGCTTGAGAAGCAAACGTATGTACAAATCTTCTATAGAAATTCACATAACCCAAGAAATAACTTAACTCTGAAGCAGTTCTGGGTGCTTTAGCTTGTTGAACACACATCTCTATTCCATTTCGGGAAACCACATGTCCCAGTAGCTATCCCTTCCAGACTAGAAAAATAGATTTGAATGGATTCAAACAAATCCTCTTCTCCTGACAGAGTTTGAAAACCATTTCTAGGAATAGAAGGTGATGTTCCTCATCTGAATAGACAGTGAAGTCATCCATGAAAATGGCAAGGAACCGATGAAGGAATTCATTAAACATCTCCATCATACACCGCTGAAAGGTAGCTGTTGCATTGCACAGGCCAAAAGGCATCACCAGATACATGAAAGCTCCCCACTCAGTGTGATGAAAGTGATCTTGGCCCTATCTTCAGGAGCGATCTGTAACTGGTTATAGCCGCTATAACCATCCATGGAGCTATACATATCATATCCTGCGATCTCATCAAGCAACATATCAGTAAAAGGCAAGGGAAATGGATTCTTAATAGTTTGGGCATTTAGTTTCCTATAGTCGACACAAACTCTCAATTTTCCATTCTTCTTGGGGACGACGACTATGGGAAATAGCCAATCACTGCTTGCCACTTCCGTAATGAACCCAGCCTTGAGAAGATTATCAATCTCCTCCTTGACCTTCTTTGCATAGTTGGGGTTCATCCGGTATCTTTGCAATCGTACTGGCCTAGCATCCGGTTTCAGTGGTATTCGGTGCTGACAGACTTCAGGATCTACTCCCTTCAGATCTGTATGTTCCCAGGCAAACACATCTTTATAGTTTCAGAACATTTTCCGTGCCTTTTCCTTCATTGCCGGGTTGAGGTGCTCGTTAACCTTGATCATTCTAGGATTTTCCTCTGATCCTAGGTTCCACTCTTCTACTTCTTGGTCATCTGGAAGCAACCAGTTTAGTACACCTCCTGTTCGTTTGGTCGATTCTTCAGCGTAATCCTAGGATGGTCCATTCATTTCTGAATCGATATTCTGATCCAGTGGATACTCTTCAGAACATACTAGTTCCTCTACTATACCAGTATCAGCTGGTTCCACCATCCTTCGAGTTAGTTGAAGTGTTCTTTCCCCTATATTGACTTCAGTAAACTGATCAAGGAATTGTCTCTTCTGCTTGTCAACCTGCTCTTTGTTCAGCAAGACTGCATTCAAGTCAGTGCCAAAGGGAATATGTTCATAGCCGCTAGCATTCGCTCGATCTTCTTGGTTCTGTACTTCTAACATAACTCCTTCGGCCTCAGTTCCATTTTCCAGCTCCTGGTATTGTTGGTATGGATTTGGATTCTGCCACCCATTGGCCCCTTCTATAGTCAAATTTTGGTTTGCATAGTTATGAACAGCATGTGTTGTTCTCAACCATGGGCGCCCTAGTAGTATCCCATATGCTCCTTGCACATCCAGGACTAGGAAACTTGTTTTGAATTTCTCCCTCCCAACTCTTATCTGCATGTTTTCAATCATACCCGTCGCGTGTACGACTCTATGATCTGACATCTGTACTTTGAATGGTGTTGGTTCCATATTGGTGATACCCATTCTTTGCTGAAGATGGGCTCCCATTATGTTGACTCCTACCCCTCCATCCAGGATAACGCTTGAGAGAGGTTCCCACTGCTTCCTGACCTTGTAGTCTACCTGAATAAGTGGAACTTCATCATCTCAGACAGCCGTCAGGTCCACTGTTCTGGCCTCTGCCTCAGCTTTCCTACGCTGTCTGATAAAGTTGGCCACCTCAGGCAAGGTTTTTCTTATATCCTCCAGCTCTACAGTCAGCTTCTGAATTCTATCACAAATTTTCACATGAATTTCTTCTCTCTCTTGGTCAGAATGATTGTCAGAGCTTGAAGAACTAGTATCTTCACACTGCCATTCTTCTTTTGCAGTGCTTCCACTCTTTTCATCTACTCCCATTTCATCAGCTAGTCCATGTACCACAACCAGCATGGTCTCAATCATGGCCGGTACTGACTGATCTTTATCAGTCGATTGGGCTGGTATCCTCCAAATGACTCTAGCTTCGGAACTTTCTGGCTGCTCTTGCAGCTTCTTGGCTAAATCCTCTGTGATTTTAGCTACTAGTTCCCTCTGCTCTTGCCACTCATCTACCACCTTTTCTTTACCTTTGGCCTTCCAGACTTCCCTTTGTTGAGCCCACTTGCTGCTGTTAGTATTGACAGGTGCTACCAAAGTGTTTGGGATTTCTTCAATGACTACCCCCTTACTCTTGGTAACTACCCTGACTGGCACTGGCTCTGGTGCCTTAGCCTCATTAGTAGTCGTTTACAGGTTCATCCGGGCATTGGGCCGCAAAATGACCATACTTCCCACAAGTATAGCAATTCATGCTCTTGTTCTAGAAGTTGCCTCTTCCTCTACCTCTGCCCATTCCTGGTTGGTATCTACCACGTCCCTGACCAGTACCACTGGTACCTGGTCTCTCCTCTTGAGCTACTTTGACTAGTTCTACCTTCACTGGTTCAATGCATGCAACCACTGACAGATCTTTTCCTTTCTTAAAGTGGTGAATTCTGATGCCACAATTATTCCATAGGTGACCAAAGGCCTTGCAGTAGGTACATTGTGGACATTCAATGGAGATATGGTCCTTGGATTTGCATCTTGAACACCAAGTCTCCATCTTTCGAACTGGCTATCTTGTGTGGATAATTTCAGCAATCTGCCTAGCCATGTCTTCGATTTTCTAGGTCCAGGATCCCTTCTTTGATTTCTCTCTTTCTCGTTCATTAGAGCTGCTCTCGGAGCTACTAGACATCTCACTGGAATCAGAAGTTTCAGAGCAAAGCTACTGATCCTTCGCTTCTTGTGGCTCTTTTCCTTCTTAGACTCTTGTTCCAGCTTTAATTCCCTTTGGACCAGATCATTGAATTTCATAGTAGGGGTTGGTACCTCTTGTTTCCTAAGCTTCTTGCTTCTGAACCCATTCAGGAACCATGCCCTCAATCTCTTCTCAGATGGAGGTTCTTGCAACTGCCTGGTTAGCTCCTTGATCTTTTCCACATAACTACGGACTGACAAATTCCTCTGTTTGATCTTGTCTAATTCACAGACAATATCTTCGTCCCCTCTATTGTCGGAATATTCCAACCTGAAGGCCTTGAGAAATTTGTTATATGACATTAGGAAAAGTTTGGACTCAAAAATGGGCCTTGTAAGAATTGTTGATGTGGAATAGCTTTCAAAAAGTGGGGATCGATAATTTTTTTGCAAATAAGATCCAAACTTGTCGGAGATTGGATATTTAGAATCTACTCTTCAAATGCTATCTATTGATATATAGCATGCATGTATCGGACATTGCCTTCATGTAGATCTAGAAAAAGGTGATTTTAGATTACCGTAACGATAACAAAACGTGGTTGATTGAAAAAAAATGGCATAACTTTCATAGAAGTCATCCAAACTTTTCGGACCTTGGCTCTTTAGAATCCATTTTTCAAGAACTTTCCAATGATAGGTCATATCATGGGGTTCTAAGCAATATTTAGAGGGGTCTACCGGGTTGCTTTCTTTTGTACAACTTTGATGATGTGGCACTCTTAAAAGGCCCAAAAATGAGTTCAAATTTTTCCTAATGTCTGAGCTGGCAGGCAGGGTAATGGTAATACCATTTCCTCGTTGCCTCCTTCAAGGTTTGTGAAAAATATTCCCCCCCAATCATCTTCATCAATGTTTTTTTAGTTCAACATACTGCTCGAAAGCTTGTATGTGAACATCGAGATCATCCTTCTTCCCTCCCTTGAATATTGGAAAAGAAATCTTCAGGGAAACTGTGTAATCATTCCGATTACTACTGATTCTGCCACTTCTCTTCTTGGAGTCAGAATGACGCTTGGGAGCCTTCTTGCAATTGTCGGTGTCAGCATCCCAATCAATCTCTATCTCTGTCTCAATGTCAATGTCTTCTCTGGTTTGTCTACTAGAAGTATGGTGACTTCCTTTACTGCCCTTGGTATCCTCATCTCTCTGCCGGGACCGAGAACTCTTGGAGCTCTTGGGCCTTCCGTGCTTCCCGTTCTGCCCATCGGCGTTGAGAATGATTGGAGTGCTGTGAGTCGTGCGCCTCATCAGCCTGACTATGCTCCTCTTGAGCCTCTGTGTCAGTCATCTTCTCTTGCTTGGGGTCAGACTCTCTTCCTGAGTCCTCAGGAATGGGGTCAACACGAATGGTGGATTTTTGGCCACGATTGGCTTTTGGTGCCATTGCTGAAAACTTCGAACTGGGAGAAGAGTATTTCAGTCAACGAGCTTCAGCTCGAGCCACCATGATCTCGCCAAAATGGAATTGGAGCTGATCTCTTGAGACAACTAATTCCAGTGTTGGAAGATTTTAGCTACTAGTGTAGGAAGATTTCAGACAGCAGACTGGATAGGAATCAGAGACTAGACTGGAATTTGGATATTGAAATAAGAATCAGACTTATGTACTGGAATTAAGGTTCAGATTCAGATTCAGAAGACTAGACGAGAAGTAAGTATAACTGAAATATATGCCATGATTGGGATTACAAATCGAGATTACAGCGAATATGATTTACAGAGAGAAAGTACAGTCGACAATACTGCCAATGATTCTCAAGTACAAGTATAGCCAATGCGCGGAGAAAACCATACACCGAGCGAATAAAACCGAGCGTGGCATTTTTTCGAGCGAAAGTAGGGAGAATTATGACACAAAACGGTCAATCCATAGAAGGTGATCGTTGTAACAATATAAATGCCAAATTGATTAAGTAACACAAGCTATCAAAACAATGTAAGTATAATAGGCGCTCATCCTACAATGGCAATTGCAGGGAATCCAAAAAAATGGCCAATCCATAGGAACTGCAAACCTTAGCTCAAGAAGTCGATGCTATGCTGGCACTCTGGCCCCACACAATCCCTGGAACAACTCTACTTTTGTCAGTGCTACCTGATGCACAAACTCGTGAGCTACAGAATCCAAACCAAGGACTTGAAAATACACAAAGTACATGTGTTTGCACGGCACGTACGTGAGATGCCTGCTGTCTCTTTTTTGGAAATCCTCACAAGTACATCGAGGAAAGTCTGCAATGGTCACCGCATAAGTAACCCCCTTTTGAACTGAGCCTGGAGTGCTAACATGAAAAACATGCGATGCATTTGTTACCAATATAACCTCTCTCACTAGTTTGGCTTCCATGCTTTGGCCCAATGCTATCCTGTCATTGAAGTCTTTGGTTAATTTTGTCCTCCACCTTACATGCTTTCCATCTCTAAATCTAGCACGGAAAGATCTCGGTTGTGTTCAACATTGCCCACCAATAATACGGTTCTGTTGTGCTGTCGTCTTATATCCCTGAAGCACAAATCCATTTTTGTGCAGCATCTCAACCTCCCATGGAAGCAGACACGTTCCCTCTTCCACAACCCACATCCCCGGAGCTGGGCCAGGAGGTCCAATTATCATGCCATCAATATTCCATGCATGAGTGGTACTGTCATTGCAAAACCATACAAACCCCTCAATAATTCCTTCTGGTTTGGCACCCACAGCTAGATATTTTATCCTTTCCCAAAAGCAAGGGGCAGGGACACCATTTTGCACATTATCTAAATTTTTGTTTATGAACCTACCACAACGTACTTTCTCTCCGGGGAGAACACCAAAACACGTCATTTTTCTGCGAGACTCGGTGCTCCTAATCGCCCAAACAGTCTGAGGCACCTTTTTCTCTGGCCAAAGACTAAGAGTAGCGAAAGTATTTTGCTGGCTATGTGGTACATTGTAAATTGGAGTAGTGACAGTAACAAATTTAGGCCTATGAGAGTCTTCTTCAAGAGTTTCATCGGCATCAAGAATGATTGAGCGTGATTTTTGCACACTCTTTTCCCTTACTAGAGCTCTATTCATCTCTGGACTGAGCTACATCAAGAAGTTTTCTATTCGATGTTGATGTTGACTGAGCTACATCAAGAAGTTTTCTATTCGATGTTGATGTTGAATGATTGCTCATAAATCTGGCTGCCAAGTCTGCCATCATTGGTCCTACGGATGAATGAATGCCCTTCAAGTAGGCATTGTAGCGCACACTTTGAAGAACTGCTAGTGACATATCTGCACAAGTGACTTCATACAGACCAATGTTATTCTTATAACCAATTGAAGCACGCATACTTGCATGTTTTGCCTCAGAAAGATTTGTTCTAGGGACAAAAGCACCTGTCTCATCTTGAGCAAAAAATCTGTCTCCCCAATGTGGCACTCTAACATCCCACCATGACAACCATGTTTCCAATGCTGGAATCTCATCCAAAATAGCATGGCCCATTTTCCAAAACTGTTTGAGTTCATCCTTGCATACTTGTGCTGCATGTTCTGAAGGTGCATGTAACCATTTTCGACACAATATTTTATGCTCCTCTTGATAAGAGGAACGTATACACTTGACAGTGTGCTTAACCATGCTTTGCTCCCAATGAAAAACACATGATCTTTCTTTCTCACGCATCTTTTTTTTGGCTCCACCAAAATAGACAGTACGAACTGCAATCCAATTTGCATTTGCCTCATCTACCATAAAACCTCAAAATTCAGGCTTATCAAAACCATGATCAACTACAACCTTATTAAGCATTTTCCAAAACTCTATCTGTGCATGCTTGTTTTCCATAGTAAATTCACATATTTCCAATGTTAATAGCTCTCTTACATATGGGTCGTAAACATGCGCCGACATAGTAGGCCAGCCCTCCACACGATGAACATCATCAAAATGCACCCACATATCTTGAAACTTTCCACCAGGGCGCATACGGTTTACCAAACACCACTCCCTGGTCCCATAGTAGACATTTTAAATATATGAGGTTGTTGTCCAAGTCCAAGCTGACCTGGAAAAAGAACACTGTGGAGGAAGGGATATCTTGATTTTGACTTTAAAGTCAAAATAGACTCCAAGCCAAGAGGTGTAATTCCTTTTGCCCGTTTAGCTGACTCTAAGGTTCTTTGAACACGCCACTTGTCTGACAATGGGGTTACGGAATCTAGAAAACAAGAGAACTCTCCATCTGTCATTGGTGAGTCACCACCAACTACTTGAGAAACAAGCTTGTTCATAATTAGGTCTTTTGTAGTTTTTCTTTCAAGCTGTTTGGCAGTTGTTAGAGTATCAAAGGCAGCTCGATGCATTAAGGCATCAGATATTGACTGGTCTGCAATTCTGCTCTTCCCCTCTGCAAACAGGGTGTTTATGAAAACCTAAATGCAATACACATCTAGTAACTCCAGTCTTTTCAGATGGAATACAATAATATATAACTGCAGGGCAAGTGTCAATGCACTCTGGCATTTGACGGCAATGAAATCATATAAGATTTCCATTACCCACATCCAAGTGGCCTTTACTAGGAGCACGCTCTAATTTTCCTCGCCATTGAGACTCATTAAATTGTCTCCTTCCCTGATATTATGGACATTCTATATTGGAGCATCTCAAATGCCCTCCACACCGACTAAAACGAGCAGTCCCATTGAATATATCATTACTGCACGTAACATATTCTGTCCAAACATGCCCATCAAATCTATGTTCCATCCCATACATAGCAGAGTTGTCATTTTGAGGAGGAAGTTCATAAGCAACATACCCATCATAATAAGTAGGCATTTCCAAAACCTTAGTGACACTTGTAGCAGAGGAGAGTGCAATATATAGATTGGTTTGCAGAGGAAGAGAACGGATAACATCAAGTACACTTCTGATGCATGCAGTGCCATCTTCAACATTGATTGGAGAATCTTTTGAGCCAACATTTGACGTTGATGGTTGTTCGCTGCAAAGTACCTTGTAAAACTATGAATATTTGTGATCCAAATGGTAAAACAACTCATTTGAATCATTACGTGCAGGTTTCTAACCTGCTCACCTTGTAGTGTAAGTGGATGCAAAGAGAAATTTTTGTTCTCCAGCTCAAAATGTTCTGTTAAAGCTTCAACAGTGATAGTGCAATGCCTACTTTCAAACATTAGCACAAGCTTCTGCTTATGTTTGGGACCGAAGATAGTGATATGGCGAGCCATTGCATGGATTGAACATTAGTCAACCTTGAGAGTAACAGAGTGCGTTTGTTGCAGACAACAATCTCTTGGAAAAGGCAAAATGTCTATATTAAATCACCTATGCCACGCACGTCTTGATATTAAGTGTGAAAAGGCCAAAACTTAGGGTTAAAAAATGTTGTTTTTTTGTTATTCTATTCCACTCTACACGAGGAGATACACATGTATGCTCAACTTGTACTGATTTGTCTTGAAGTTTAAACCTATTGAAAGCATTAACGTATTTTTATTGCAATGTAAATTTCCCTCGATGTATTCATACAGAATTTGTTTTATTGCATTATTTTACTTTATTTTGGAGCGCAAATTTTTTTTTTGGGGAAATTCCCATAATACCCCTCAAATTTCAAAACTTCCCAAAACACCCCCAATATTTTGTCATAAATTTCCAAAATGCACTTCAAATTTTTCAAAATTCCCAAAATACCACTGGTTGTGAAATTAAATTTCTCCAAAGATTAAAAAATTTGTATCGTTCTATAAGAAGACTCACTGTTTATCAATATAAGATGCTAAACCTAGAATTTGAGTCGATTATGTAGGCTTTGGAGACGAATTGCTTCATTATCTTTAGAAATATTGCATTTTTTTGCGAGGTAATTTGTGGCAAAATACATGTTAAACATGCAAAATCGGATCTCAATTATAAAAAAGGAATAAAGATTAAAAAATCTTGAACAATCTAACCAAAATAGATACAAAGGTATTTTGGGAATTTTTGAAATTTGAGGGATATTTTGAGAATTTCCACGAATTATAGGGATTTTCTAAAAGCCTGCGCTCTGCTCTGATCCGCTCTGCTCGTGGTCATTGTCCGCAAGCAGCCTTGCGCCCTGTGAGCCGTACACGAAATTCGATGGCGCCTAAACACCATCCCCCCACAAGGTAAAATCTCTGGGACACTGCCCTAACTGGTACCGCGTCAGCGCGGGACTGTTTAGGGTAGAGTCGCGTTTTATTGTTCAAGCTTATTCTCTTAAGAGTCCCGTTTATGACGAAATCTGCGCTTAAGAGTATCTGTGTATGATGACATCTGCAAGCAGCCTTGCGCCCTGCGAAAATGACCATCAACAGTAAAACTGTTTATTTCAACAGTAAAATTAATTCGTGTTTGGTTGTCTTGGCAGCGATGAAATTGTTGCTGGATGTTTTGTACGGGAAATGTTGGATAGTCAATAAAAAGGGTTTTGTGTTGAAATGCAAGGATTTTCAATCTGTCCAATGGTATGTGGTTGCATAACCCCAAGATTAATATCATTTGTATTCTTGAATTCTTTCTATGGTTAGCTACTGCTATGGTTAATTCTTTCTATGGTTATCTACTGCTCCCTGCGCTCTTAAGTAAAATCTTGATTCCTGCAGAGTTTCATGCTTGACTCTGTTGTTTCTCTCGAATGCGAACTCTCAATATAGTTCGCTTGTTTAGCTCTTTGATCTTGTCTGGCTCTGAATATCCTCCTTGACGTCAATGTCTGCCAACGTCTTCTCCTACTTAATATGTAGTATGCCTCTAGGTATTTTAACTAGAGCTCTAGGTATAGTGGCTGATAGTAATCCGGAGGATGAGTACAAGGAATGCATTAAAAAAGCTGTTGGTTTGGGTAGGGCAATTGATCTTGAAGAGAGTGCCTTTTTACCTCCAAAATTCAACAGGCGTCCACAATAATATATGATGTGCATGTTCAGTTCCTCATGGGTCAATGAAAGCTTGTCAAATTGGTAACTTATTGAGCAAGCTTGGGATACATGATCTGCATGCTTCCAAGAGAAAATGTAGATTTGTAAAATAGAAACTATGAGATCATTCCTCTTATTGCCACTAATTATGCTATGTCGCACATGCCAATTATTGAAAAATTTGCACTAGTCCTCTAAAATTGGAGGACATTCATTCTTTCAAAACGCCTTTCGTATTGCGCTTCACAATATGCCTACTTGTATTCTTGTGGGTACCATATGGCAAGCACTTTCCCCCCTCATTTGCTACTAAATTTATGATGCCATTACATTCTTGGGGTTATGAATGATTCATTGATGTAGGTTTTTCCAAGATACTGTCTATTTTGAGCTTTTGGTCGGCATAATTATTGTTGAGCTTGCGGTGCTGGGTGTTTTCCCTTCATGTTATGATATGTTGTTTCCCTAAGACACTCTTACCTTTTGTTCATTTTTCTGGTAGTGCAAAGGGTAATGGAGTACAACAAAATCCAAGATTAACCCATGAAATGCATATACTTATAAATCAAAGGTTCAATCCCTTAAGTCATTTGTAGCAAAGGGCAATTCTTTTTCTTTAAACTTACATTCAAAAAAAAACCAGCTTAACACACTTTAGATATAGCTGACACTGGTAAAAAAGTTCCATGCTTTGGATGACAACTTTAATTCTGAGGTCCCCCAATTAGTCCCAGCGGTCGTGTCTTATTCGTCCATGTTCTGTGTCGTGTCCATACTGGCACCTTTACCCTCATGTGCCACTGGTCTGCCTACTTTCCTTCATCATGACCATCCTTCTGTCCAAACCTTGCATTTTGACAACAGGCCAGGTAGGGCAACTTTCCGCCAGCATCATGATCTTTGAAAGACTTGTTGCAGTTTGTTGTAGAGGATTTTATTCTGAAGCGGAGTCTTGGTGTTGAAAATGCCTCCAGCATTGGGGTCAAAGAAGTCTGGTTTTCTATTGGAAAACTAAACCATTGGCTGTGGGTTTCTTTTTTGCTTGTATGTCAATACTGCGTATATTATTGCTTACTTGAAATATTTTGGGACACTGCCCTAACGATACCGCGTCGACGCGGGATTGTTTAGGGTAGAGTCCCGGTTTAAGGTTCTAGGAAAGGTTGATGTCCAGCTTGATGGTCACGCATTTCACCTCCACTGGCTGTGGTGTTATCTTGGGCACTGTCATATGAATTTCTGTGTATTATTTTATCTCATTGCATTATTTTGTGTATCCACAAGGGTCCTTCGCATACTGCCTTGCTGATCCTTTTAGCCCATATTAGTGAGGGGAGCCCTAACAGCATGGTTTCACATTGCTTGATGATCTGCATAGGCTCTACTTTGTGGGTTTTTGTCTACCGGGATCATGGCATAGCCGGTCCCGCGTCGACGCGGGATGTTCTAGGAGTGTGTCCGGCTAGGTTGGTATTAGAACAATGGAATATTTTTATGTCAAGCATGAAATACTTTTCTTCAACGAGATAGTGGCATAACTAGTCCCACGTCGACGCGGGATAGTTTAGAGCGGTGTCTCAATGTATAGAGTTTGCATAAGTTTGTATGACCTTTAGTTATCAAACATGAATTTTTAAATGAAATGTACAAATGTCTTTATTATTAGGTTTGTTCAATAGTAAGTTTATTAGTGTTATTTTTGAAGGTATTTTTTTTATTTTGATGTAGCCCCTCCACTACTAGGGGAGGTTCAAGAAGACGCGGCAGGAGTGCATCAGTTTCAAAACCTGTTTGTAGTGATCAAGTTAGCTCAGTGGCCGAGACGGAGTTGCCAGATGAGAGCAATAGTCATGATATTGGTTTGGGTTCTTTACATGAAGTGGACCAAGAGATAGCTAATGTTGAAGCTCCTATGCAAATAGTGCCATTTAGAATGAGACCTGAAATACGTCCAAGTGTTGCAGATGAGGATGATAGCACATTGCACTTGGATCGAGGAGAGGACATTCTAAGTAAAACAAGAGTTTCTAGTTGCTTTGAATGTCCTCCCATACCTCTTTGCAAGCTTATACCTCATGCTAAAGTTCATGGTTTAAGGCCAGATGTAAGTGGTTTGAGGTCTACATTTGCCAAAGAAGGCTACATCAAAGAAAAGGGTGCATTTATAGTTTCATTGTCTACATGTCAAATGGAAGAAACTCTAGTCACAGGTATGCTTTCTTATTTTTAGCTTTCTTCATTTCTTTTCATGATCATAAGTAAACGTATGTCTTTCTTTTGTAAGATACTATTATTGATGGATGGGATCCAATATGGAAACAAGTCAATATAGAGTTTGAAGAATAGGTAGCTGCACATCCACAATTTGAATCCCTTGCCCAAAAAATGTTCTATGTGTGGGAAGGGAATCATTGGACAGTTGCTTGGCGAGAGCCATTAATGAAATGTACTCTACTAACAAAGAGAGGCATTGTAGAGTTTTATGTACAATAATTGATACTACAAAGGTGTAGAGATTGCATTGTTGACTAGTCTTCAAAGAATGAACTTGTAAGTAAAATGCTAAATCAAGTGCATTGTTTGATGTATTTATATTATTTTGGCACTTCTTTAAAAACGAATTATTCATTTCTGTAGCATGAACACACATGCTTTGGTTACCTCTCACTTGAGAGATGAACTTGTCAATTGCTCAAATATTTGTGCAGTCGATCATGAAGATTATCTCCGTGCACTACCAGAGGCAGATCAGAAACTCATTGACACTCTACTGAAAAGAGGAACAAAAGGGGAAGAACCTTGGCATCCTCTTACACGGAGATATCTTGCTCGTTTGTTATTTGATGTAAGTGTACTACATTCTTGAATTTAAGTATAATTGCTTTGTGATTTTAATGTTTTTATTGAATACTTATTGAAAGGTTCAAATGTCAAAGGAGCTCCAAAGTAAGATAGAGAGTAAGAAAGATACTCTATCGCCACAAGATCTGAAACAAGAAGAGAAACAAATAATCGAAGACTTGTACATCAAATATGGGGATCCTGTTGGAAAGGTATGGTTCTTTTGACTAATTTGCAGTTTGTCTTTAAGTCCTTTTTTTAATGGAAGTTATGTGACAGATTTTGAATATTGTTGATCCTCGACATGGTAAAGAGTGGTTTGATAAAGTAATGAGTTTGAAATGGGACCAAGAGAGTTGGGTGACATTAGAGAAGCTTAATTTAATTGCTCTTCACGATGCAAAAATGAAAAATAAGATCTTATGGTTATCATTGATGGAGTCTAGCAAGATTACACGAGCGGCTTACGGATTGACTCGAGGTGACCATAGATTCCGTAGGTAGGTAACAGGAGTTTGGGTTTCTATCTTTAGTTATTTCTTTTATAATTTATCTTTTTTTTAATTATATCACTTGATTGTTATAGTTGGTTGAAAAGAAAGGGTGCTATACAAAGAGTGCTTGATGGTGCTGAGATACTTTTGCTTGACTATGTGGATGTGCCGGATGGAATCATAATTCCTCCAGCAGCTACATTGGAGCTCTACTATGGAGAGATGATAGTAGAGGCTCGTAAATTCATGTCTCCATTAGAGGTGTCTTTGGAGGGCAGAAATTGTGATGCTGAGCTGCAAGCTGTTAAGAAGATCGACTACTATCGAATGGCTTCACAAAGACTGCTATATAGGTAGTGGTCACTAAAATGTAACTTTGTTTTGTATTTTGTGAGTTTCATTGTGATAATCTAAAAGCTTGCTATATACTTTTTGTTAGATACTTCTATCATTTGTTGGAGAAACAACACATTCTAGTCATTCCTTTGCTTGCTCGATCTTGGGTCCATGTTGATAGTGAGGATAGCATGTATCCTCCCACTATGCATAATCGATCACAATGGGAGCTAGATCATTGTCCTTGGTGGATAGACATGGATCAAAATTATGTGTTGGGTCGTCAGAGAGAGATCAACAATGCACAGAGGACTTCAAATCCCTCTACAGCTGTTAACACATTTGATGCAAATGCAAGGAGCGAGACCATACATGATAATAGATCCATTCATGCATGTGAGTCTCTTTAATGACTTTGTCTATGTTTTGTGAGATATAACACAGTCTTTGTTGATTTTTGTGCATGGCTATTGAGCATGATTAATGTATTCTTGACAGCTTCGCTCCCTAAAGATACAGGGAAGCAACACGAGACAATCGTTGCAACAGAAATGACAGGTGTGAGCATAAAAGAAAAGGTTAACTAATCTTATGACATGTGTGAGCATGTACTTTTATTGATCTCTTTGTTATGGCTTACTAATATCTTTGCTTGGTTGTGTTCCTTGATAGCTTCTCTACCAAAACATAAGGGGAAGCAACACGAGGTAGAGGAGGAGCTTGACATGAGAGGTGCGTCCATAAATAATATAGTTTGCTTAACTCACAAAGGATTTCTAATCTTGTAATTGTTTTTTTATTGCACTATGTTATGAAAATGCACCCATGGTTTGGTGATCTCATTGTTTATAACTGACAGATGCTATTGGCACACAGAGCTTGCATCATTCGATGCGATTTGTTTTCCCTAGAGAGCAGTCTGTTCTACAGGCACCGAGAGATCATAGATGTTTAGCTATACTAGGGGATTATATTACCATTGCATGTGAGTTTCGTTCTGGTGTGCAGTCATTGATATGGATGCCCCTACACGAGCATATGGTCAGAGTCCGGTCTACAGATGCTAGTGGATACAGGAGAAATGGTAGGATCGTTCCATGGGCTGCTGATTTTGTGTTTCTTGACTTACCTTTTGGAGGTGTCCTACATTCTACACCCTCACAACCTCCGTGGGATACTTGCACTGAGGAGCATGTGAGAGCCGCCATTCATTTGAGGCACAATACATTGGCAGATTCTGGATGGCTTGTTGTTTTGGGATCTATTGCAGGTATCAATATCTTCTATACTAAGCAAACCTTATTGTTTCTTTATTTGCATTTGTTGAAAATCAGATTTCTATATGGTAGGTGATACTCTTCATTGGATTGAGAAGATGAGTAGAGCATCTAACATGGTTATTCATCGTCAAACCGAGTGATTGTTATTCATCATTCATCTTATGGATTTGTGGATGTGGGTGGAGATCATCAAGAGGTTGATCATCAAGAGGTTGAATTTGTTTTTCTTTTGTGCCTAGTGTATGTAATGATTAAACTATAACATTCTAAGTGTTTGTCATGTTTCTTTGCAGTGTGATAGTTCAATGCTATTCTTCATTCATAGGCAAGGTGCACCACCTCCGGTTTACCTTGATGAGAGTATGTCATTGTTTCATGCAATGGGCATGACTCCTACAGATACCATCATGCGACACTACTTGCCAGAGTCCGTTTATGAAGTCATGGATTATGGACTTGCATGGCGAGGATGCATGCAACGTAGCTCTTACTTCATTGCTAGTCTTGTTGAGCTCTTATGTAGGCCGAAGGGCCTTTGTTTGGAGTTTGGTTGTGAGACTGCTCCTGTTCTCAAAGCATGTCTCTCTTCAGAACGTGCTTGTGCAACATTGGATAGTGATGATGCTTTGATCTTGACACATGTGTCATCTCTACTTCATCCCCAATCCAAAGGGCAAGACAGACATGAGGGCTCAACTTCTGCAGATGTGGTGGATGAGGAGAATAGACCTCCCGCTGAGAACCCATTTGATCATTTGTGAGCATTCCATTTCTTTTGGTCATGGACATGTTATTTTTTTAGTGCCTCTCCTTAATTAAATTTTTCTTTTTAAACTATGTATGCTCATGGCAATATTTGACAATAGTTAGGTGGCTATTGATGCGGTTTTAAATGATTTTGAAAAATCTTTTTTTGCACTATTCAAAGTCCATTTATTTGGTTGATGTGTTCAATTTTTGCTTCATTGAAGTGCCTTGCCAGTGTACATTGAGGTTGAGGCTAAAAGGATGGTGCGAGATCCACGATACAATGTTCAAACCTCCGACAAGCCAAATAAAAGACATGCCTTCATCGATGATGAGTCCGATTCATGCTAAAGTATCATGTTTTGTACTTAATGAAACCAAATGTTATAATTAATTTGTTGTTCAACAATGATATCAGTGTTCACTAAATTATTGTTGATGACTTGAGAATGGCAACAAATAATTCCTTCTCTTGTGATATCATGATGAGTGATTCATACAAAAGTATCATGTTTTGTATTTAATTTGACCAAAGTTTTACTCGTTGTAGTCTCTCTCTCTCTCTCTCTCTCTCTCTCTCTCTCTCTCTCTCTCTCTCTCTCTCTCTCTCTCTCTCTAGATATCGCTCGATTTTTTCTTCGCTCGATAAAGTTTGCTCGGTGCTTGGTAAAACTCCCAATGCCCTAACCCAAATGATAATAATTGCCAACCCGATTACAATGTAATGGGCCCTATTTATACACTTCGGGTTTACTATAGTAATTACCATAGTAACTACTAAGTAATTCGCTGCCCATCCTCTAAGAAGACGTTCCCACACAATGAACTATCCAGCCGTCTACAGTGAGTGTCGTAGCTATATAAAGCACCTTGATTGCACACTCTAGAACTCGCTCACATCTACACAACGCAGGTATGGAGGACAAGAGAGGAAAGGTGAAGCTTTCCCAAAAGATGATGGCAAAAATGAAGGAGGTCAAGAAAACGATAGCTGAGGCAAAAGCTTCGGAAGGAGCTGAAGAAGAAAAACAAAGGAAACAAGAAGGCAAAGGCTGGGAAAACCAGCACTGCAAAGATCGAGGACAATAAACCACCAATGATAAAGGAGGAAGAAGAATAATTGTAACGGAAAAACAAGATAGTGCATCTATCACCTCTTAGTCTTGATGATAATGCAAATTTCCAAATATCTTTTTTCTTTGTCTCTGCCTCTTTGTTTATTTTTTTGGTTATTGATTATGAAGGAAGAGTTTTTATCAAAATGTGTTGCACCACAATCCAAGTGGGAGGTTTATGTCACACAATTGTTGATATGCTCGTGCTCTGCAACGACAAAAAAATTTTGCACCACAACGCGATAGGGAGCTCTCTTCATGGTATGGGTGGTCCCTATTGCATTGTGACACGACAGCCAAATGTTGCGCAACAACGCGATAGGGAGGCGTATCCACGATATGGGTGGTCCTTATCGCGTTGTGATGCAATATCCAAATGTCGCGCCACAACGCGATAGGGAGACACATCCACGATATGGGTGGTCCCTATCGCGTTCAGGAGCGACATATAAATATCGTGCCACAATGCGATAGAGGCTATCTCCACAATATGTGTGGTTCCTATCACGTTGTTACATGACATCCAAATGTCATGTCACAACGCGATAGGATGGCATCTCGATAACTTGGTTGGTCCATATCGTGTTGTGGAACGACACTCTTTACCGCGTTGTTGCGCTCCATCAAGAGTGTCGTGCCACAACGTGATAAGGATCCTGGTTGCGGTATACTCCCCCTTCTCGCATTGTGCCGCTACATTTTTCCTTGTCACAACACAATGCGAGGAGGGGGTTTGGTTGATCAAGGCCCATCCCATACCGCGTTGTGCCGCGACAACCACATAGTCCACATGCAGTATATCACGTCCTCCATACGGTGAGAAAGGAAGATGAGCGACTCAATTAAGTGTGGCCATTGCCACATGCATATCCCACGTTTAGTAATGATGATGATGTCCTTGGAGTTTATATAACGTTTTTATTTTTATATATCCCACTACTGTTGACCTCTGTCCTCACCTCTTAAGAGTCATCTTTTGCGACCTAACCTTCTCATTGCTTAATCTTCTTCTTTTTCTTCCACACAATGCTTTCCAAGGCAAACACTTGTTTTTATGGCTTGCACAAAGCAAACCACAGGGAAGGTTTACCTACAAGACAACCAACCTTCATCCTCAAGAGTTGCAAGCAAAACCCTAACTAATCTTCGGGCAATAATGTATAGTCAGAGGTACGAAAGTTGGGCTGAGAAAACCTAGGGTCTCAGTTTTAGCTTGGTCAATTGCTGCTAACATCTCCCATTCATTTGACTTGGCTGAAGACTCTTCCACAAGTAGCTTTCATTTTGGCCTTACGAGATAGTTGTTTTTCAAAATAGTGAGAGGGAGCTTACGGACCAAATTATAAATTTCGGTCTCTGGTATGTTATATTATTTTTGCAGAGATATTTATTTGATTTTGGCTTATTGGAGATCCTCATCAATTGATTTTCTCAATTTGCAGCATGTTGGTTTCCAACCTTTCATGGACTCAACAATCCGAGGTAGCCATTTTGGATTCATAGCTGTCAGTCGTGCTTACCTCGGAGACCACTTCCCTGATAGAAGTTGTTGATTGGTTTCAACGAGTCAACATGGACACGGCAAAAGTTTTACTTTTAACTTACAACAAAAAGTAAGTGTTTTTTATCTCGCTATTCTTAAACATTTTGTATACTATGAATAGCAAAATAATTCCTTGTTTTGTGTAACCAGTTCACATTGGAGCCTTGTTGGACTAAACATTGAGCGCAAGCATTGCTACCTTGCAAATTCTACGCATGGTTTTCATGGGAATTTCTGAAGGTGCGTAGTTAGTTGTTTCTTGATTCTGTGATTTTGATGCAACGTGTGGTCACCATATGCTATGTCTTGCAGGTCTGTTCAAAAACTTGTCGCTACATGGGAAGCATTGACCCAAGACAGTGTTTGGGAAGATATGCTGATTTGGAGTTGCAAGGTCCCAAAACAAGATGACGGGCATTTTGTGGATGGAGAGTTCTTGCAAATGCAAATCTTCTTCTGTAATGCATTTATGCTGAGGAGCGTAGAAGTGTAAGTGCAATGTTTCACTTCTATAATACTTGCACACATGATTTCATTGAATTACATATAAAAGCTAGGGAATTCATTTGATTCAAGGAACCTGGCAAATTATTTGAACGTCCATGTGGAGGCATTCAAGACGACAATGATCCAGAATATGGTCAATCTTGTGGAGACTCGTCCTCTAGGAGCCGCCGATGCATTTATCGTGCCACCGCCATGACCATAACCTCAACCTCCACCTCAAAGGTACGAAGCAGAGTCTCAACCAATGCATTTATCGTGCCACCGCCATGACCACAACCTCAACCTCCACCTCAAAGGTACGAAGCAGAGTCTCAACCAATGATAGACCAAGCACCTCGACCTACCTCCCCTCGTGTTTCTGGCCACTCAACCTCTAGTCTTTTTGTGATACCCGATTTTACCGAGGAAGATAACGCCAATGCACAATATTTTCCTCAATCCCAAACCCCTCACCCAACCCCTAGACCGTCTCTTGAGCCTTTACATTCCACTCGTGATAATCAAGCCTGGGAGATCTCCCCTCAATTGTAAATGAGAGCTACTCATCAGTGGATTTAATTGGACAATACTGTGTATATTATCAATCCCAATATAAAGACAACTTGAGTCAATTTTGAAAAGGTAATTGTTCTCAGACTTTATTTGCGAGAAATTCCTCAATAATTCATTTTCGCATGAATATAGATTGCAAGCTTGTTGTCAACAGCTTTCTTTGATATTCGCAGTTTAGACCAATGTGATATATTGTGCGAGTTGCCTTCTTCAATCAAGAGTTTCATTGCTCTAGAAACAGTTGGTCATCCTTTATCTCTATGCACAATGTCTTCTTATCCTTTCTCTGAGGCACCTGTACGACAGTTAATCGAACAGTTAGATTAGACCAATGTTTGGTGATGATAACCAGCATGGAAATAACTAACACTGCATTAATGTTTACATACAAAACATACTACCTTTTGCATGTTGTACTGGAAAAGATATTTTGGAGGCAGGTTGAGGTTAACCTCGTTCTCCAAATCTTCGCGCACTTGTCGTAGTGTCACATTGCCTCAAATGCTAAGAACGGTTAGCTGATCAGGTCCACACCATGCCTTCAGCATTCTCAAAGGGTTGTTCAGGTCATCGGTTAAATCTTGGTCCAAAGCTACCAGATGACCATTCACTTGATGCCACATTATGCAGTGGAAGGAATCTATGAAATTTTGAGAAGCTATCATGCACTTACACACAATAGACTTCTTATTTACCTTGCATAAGATGCCATCAAAATCATGGACATCCCAAGATTCATCCAAAAAATCGAGGCATTTCTCTGTCTTGCAGAGTAGCATAGTTCTAGTCTTCCTAATCTCTATATCATGGAAAAAGTCAATGAGCACATGCATGGGCATGAAGATTGAAACACGTACCTGCCGACTAGCAATATTTGGTCTTAAGTACTTTTATTTCCTGATGGAGCTTTAGTCTGAAACACTTAGTAATTTCAGATGAAGGAACTGGCCACTCTGGACTGTCCTTTGAAGGAACCTAGAGATATTCTAGAGTGTCGAAGCCAAGCGCAGAACGCGGAGCATTATAAAATTGTTCAAAGAACAAAACCCCCCTTTCAGCCAATTCTCTTTTGGCGCTAGTGTTATAGAGTAGCTCTCCCACAGCTGCATGGAATGCATCAAAAACACCAATAATGCAATCCACCAGTTGCCAATCTTCTTGGTCGGAAGGATAAATATCTGCAACTAATAGGTTAAACACAAAATACACGAGTGAAGAGTAAAATATATTGTGGTTGTAAGAAAACTTACAATTTGGTCGGTTTGTTGGAAATCATGTCGGCATTGTTCATAGATGCAACTCTGAGTGCATATATGCGTGTTCAATGAGGACCTCTTTGACTGTTTTGCCCGTTTGTGACAAGCGAAAGTTTTTCACCCTACCTTTATAAATATTGCCCGTGCGCTTTCTCTTCCTGGTCTATGGGAGAACCCAGCTTCCAACAATAATGGTGATGGAAAGCCATCGATTACAGGATTGTTTTCCACGTTTAGAGAGTTGAGACTTTGGGGCAAATCATGTATGCTTGAATGCGGATTTTGCACATGATTTGCTCATGGTTTTGAGCATGTTTATGGCATGTATGGTTATTATGGTTAGATAGCCAAATACTGCTGAAACTCTGTTGGATTTTTCTTGCAAGTTTATTTATTTACGCGCATGGTTTATAGTCGTGTTTTGATTTCAATTGGCACTCAGTGGTTGCTTTGCCATAGTGTTTTGGCATTGTATTGTGAGAGTGTTTTCTCATCGGATTATGTCATTTGACATATATGTGGTAATCTCTTCAGGAGGGAGATTGTTGATGATAGTTTCATCGGTTACCACATAGTGTTCTTGGATTAGATGGATTTTTTGGCATCATTTGAACGGTTTTTCTCACTTGTTTCGTTACATTGATCGTCATATTTGCTGACAGTTCTCTTAGACAGCTTATGCCAGCTTATGTTGTATTTTGATAGAGCTTGGTGTATGAGGTAGCCAAGCTTTGGCTATTATCAATTGATCAATTTGTGCTTGATCTTGTCACAAGTTATCACCATGGATTTGGCATGTACATCATTGTCAAGGTTTGTGATTTTCCATACCAAGTTTGATGGTTCAAACTTTGAGCATTGGAAAGCAGGGATGCATGATGCATTAACTCAGTTGGGCCAAGTGTTGCCACTACAGGGAATGGATGCTAGGCAAGAGTTTATGCCTGACGATGAGTGGGAGGACTTGGATGAGCTTGTACGTTTGATTATGTTACACCTTGGTGAGTCTATCTATCACATTGGTTTGGATGCATGTACAGCTAGAGAGTTATGGCAAAGATTATGCAATGCTCTTGGCACAAATGAGTCTAGAGAGATGCCTACATCCAAAGGATGATCTTGCAGACATAGAGGTATTGTGCGCTGGCATTGTGGTCATACAGGGCATGTACGTAGTCATTGTTTTTGGTGGATAAGATAGTGCAGGAGACAACACAAGAGGGATGCTATCACTTTGGATGATGTGGGATCAAATGTAGCGTATGTGGCTACGCATGACAAAAATGTCGATTTTGCTTCCATGTTAACTCCTGAATTTCTTATGTCCGTTTTTGAAGACACGTTTCCTTTGCATTGGATACTAGATGTGAGTGCTAGATTTCATGTCATGCCGAGTTGTGAGTGGTTTAGCACATATGCTAGCGGTATGCTTGCACGTGTGTGTCTAGCTGATGGTTGAGTGCATGACATAGTAGGTGCGCGAGATATCAATCTATCATTGTCGAGTGGTCCATCATATGTGTTGCAAGATGTACGTCATGTGCCAGGTTTGACACAGAGCTTGACTATGGGAGTCAGTTATGAGACAGTGGATGCCAGGTAGTGCTAGACGAGCATAGTTTTAGATTGCATCGTGGATAGCTATTCATAATGAGAGGTGCTTGTGTTGGCACAATTCATGCGATGCGAGTACGTCATGTGTGAGACGGCACAGTCTTTGCGAGTACGTAGCCATGAAGAGAGACAAGGCATGTCTCCTTTGCGGATAGGTTGCATGATGCTCCAGTTTGTGAGCATGCTGAGCCAGTTGTGAAGACAATTGTGCAGCAGAGCGTGTCATTCGTAAATACAATAACGGATATGGATGGCTTGAGTGTTGAGGATTCAATCCTGATTCACTCATTCATGGATATGCTTAGGCGAGAGGCTGATGCGTGTGAGTTGGAGCTAGGCATTGCTCTTGCCACACACAGGGTTCAGGACAGATAAATGCTCTTAGTGTGCCTGTGACATGCGATGGACACGAGGATGGATTCCAGGGAGCGGAGCTCGAGTGTCCGGATGATTTCCATGAGTGGTGCTCTAAGTTAGATTTGACTAAGATGGTCAGATCAGCAAAGATTGCTAGGATTGCATCAGCATTCGGGAGTCTCATGTATGATATACTGATCTCGAGACCCAAGATTGCATTTGCAGTAGGTGCATTTGCAGTGGGAGCAGTCAATCGTGCAGTGACTAACATTGGCCTTGATCATAGGGGCACTTTGCAGTGTATGGTGAGATACCTACAAGATGTGTGCAGATTTGGTGAGGAGTATGGTCTTGATCACTCTATACTTCCTCTACAATTAGAGCTGGATGCACACATATTCAGTGAGCCAGTGGGCGTTGGCTGAGTTTATACTTGTGATGGCCATGTATAGGTTTTGTTATGTTTTTCTTTTCTCTCACGACCACATTGGAATTTTCATGAGAGGTTGTTGGGGTAAAGCCCCATGTGGCTGGTTAGGCCAGGTGCCCGCCCACTATACTTATTCATTATGTACATAATAGAATAAGGGGGCTCACAAATTGTGAGTGAGTTTTAGCCCTTGCAAACACAAGGTCTCCTCTTCTCCTCTCTTCTCCATTGTTGCACACACTCACACGCTCTCACTCGTGCACTTCAACCACTCAATTCTCTGCAATAATAGTCCGCACACCTTGCTCAACATGCTCACAAGCTAGAGCATCATGCAACCTATTCGCATGGGAGACATGCCTTGTCTCTCTGCATGGCTGTGTACTCTAAAAGACTGTGCCATCTCGCACATGACGTACTTGCATCACATGAATCCTGCCAATACTAACACCTCTCGCTATGATTAGTTGTCCATGATGGATCTAAAACTATGCTCGTCCAGCACTACTTGGCATATTCTCTCTCATAATTGAATCACAAAGATCAAGCTCTGTGTCAAACCTGGCACATGGTGTACATCTCGCAACACATATGATGGACCACTCAACAATGATAGATTGACATCTCCTGCACCAACTATGTCATGCACTCAACCATCAGCTAGACACACACACCCAAGCATACCACTAGCATATGTGCTAAACCACTCACGACTCGGCATGACATGAAATCTAGCACTCACATCTAGTATCCAATGGAAAGGTAATGTGTCATCAAAAACCGACATAAGAAAGTCAGGAGTAACATGGAAGCAAAGTCAAAATCTCCGTCATGCGTAGCCACATATGCTACATTTTCTCCCACATCATCCAAAGTGATAGCATCCCTCCTGTGTTGTCTCCTACATTATCTCTTCCGCCAAAAACAACACCTAAGTACATGCCCTGTATGACCACAATGCAAACACACAATATCTCTATGTCTGCAAGATCGTCCTTTGATTGTAAACATCTCTCTAGACTCATTTGTTCCAAAAGCGTTGCACAATCTTTTCCATAACTCTCTAGTTGACATGCATCCAAACCAATGTAAGCTTGTCCAAGTCCTCCCACTCATCTTGAGGCATAGACTTTGGCCTAGCATCCATGCTCTGTGGTGGCAACACTTGTCCCAATTGATTCAATGCATAACGCATACCTGCTTTTCAATGCTCAAAGTTTGAACCATCAAACTTGGTATGGAAAAGCACAAACCATGACAATGATGTACATGCCAAATCCATGGCGATAACTTGTGACAAGATCAAGCACAAATTGATCAACTGACAATAGCCAAAGCCTGGCTAACTCATACACCAAGCACTATCAAAATACAACATAAGTTGGCATAAGTTGTCTAAGAGAACTGTCAGCGAATATGGAAATCAATGTAACAAAACAACTGAGCAAAACCTTTCAAATGATGCAAAAACCCGCTCTAATCCAAGAGCACTATGTGGTAACCGATGAAACTATCATCAATATCTTTTTGATATAGACTCTTGGACATGAGGGTAATCTCTGACCCATAATTATCTATTTGAACAATGTATGGCTCTTCTAACACTCCCACTTTTACCAGGGTCTCAGTAGTTGCTCTTGCCCAATGACTCTTGTGAGTTTTCTCAGACTTCATCCTCATCGTCCAAGAGACGAACCTATTTTACTTCTCCTCTAGACTTGTAGCATCCAAAAACGGTTCCACCAGCTTGCTTACCATAAATATGTACTTCTGGTGCATTTAAAGTCTCACCTTCACATTGTACATGGATCGCTTCAATAAGAGACTTTTGCTTTCACTTGATAATGTCAATGATTTCTTCATGGAAATCCCGTTTTGCTATGCCAATGACCTCACCCACCAAGGTAAATTCAACCTTACTGTTCAAAATCCTCTCTTCCAAAACCTTTTTCAGATTTTTCGCTGCCTCTATGTCAGATTGGAAATTATAAGCTGGGTTCTATGCTTTATCTTTTGTTGTTCCCTTCTTCTTTTCTTTAGTAGCTTCTTGCATAGGCACTTTAGGTATAGGAACCTCTTGTGGAAAAGGTGCTTGAGGAGGAATTGTGTCGTTTCTGCCTCCACTCCTCATGGCCCTTTTTCAAGATCATTCATCCCCATTCTCATGCCTATGTTTCTCCTCAACAATGGCCTTATTGGCTTGGTATGTATGCATGCACTGACAACGATTCTACAAGGTCATCCCAACATGTTTCTAGCCAAATTCAATCTCTAGCTTCATACAAAACCTCTTTAGTCATTTCACCCTTCATATCAAACTCTATTGACAGTTAAAAAGATCCAAGATCAACTCAAAACTATTGTGTGTATGATGATTTGGTGTCGCCTTGCTTCCAATTGCACAAGTACAGTGCTCGTTTGCCCTAGCAAAAACCCTTTCTTCCTCCTTCAATTTTTCATTGAGGCAATTTCATGGAAGCTTCATTCCACACGCCTCCTCATGGCCCTTTTTGAAGATCATTCATCCCCATTCTCACGCCTCTGTTTCTCTTCAACATTGGCCTTATTGGCTTGGCATGTATGCATGCACTGATAAAGACTCTACAAGGTCATCCCATCATGTTTTTAGCCAAATTCAATCTCCATCTTCATACAAAACCTCTTTAGTCATTTCACCCTTCATAAAATCTATTGACTCTTAAAAAGATCCAAGTTCAACTCAAAAATCTTGTGTGTATGCTGATTTGGTTTCGCCTCGCTCCCAATTGCACAAGTACAGTACTTGTTTGCACAAGCAAAAACCCTTTCTTCCTCCTTCAATTCTTCATCGATGCAATTTCATGGAAGCTTCAGTCCACATGCCTCCTCATGACCCTTTTTGATGATCGTTCATCCCCATTCTCACGCCTATGTTTCTCTTCAACATTGGCCTAATTGGCTTGGCATGTATACATGCACTGATAAAGATTCTACATGGTCATCCCAACATGTTTCTAACCAAATGCAATCTCCAGCTTCATGCAAAACCTCTTTAGTCATTTCACCCTTCATAGCAAACTCTATTGACTCTTAAAAAGATCCAAGATCAACCCAAAACTCTTGTGTGTATGATGATTTGGTGTCGCCTCGCTCCCAATTGCACAGGTGCAATGCTTATTTGTCCTAACAAAAACCCTTTCTTCCTCCTTCAATTATTCGTCGAGGCAATTTCATGGAAGCTTCAACCCATACGCCTCCTCATGGCCCTTTTCGAAGATCAGTCATCCCCATTCTCACGCCTATGTTTCTCTTCAACAATGGCCTGATTGGCTTAGCATGTATGCATGCACTAATAAAGATTCTACACGGTCATCCCAACATGTTTCTAGCCAAATGCAATCTCCAGCTTCATACAAACTCTCTTTAGTCATTTCACCCTTCATAGAAAACTCTTTTGACTCTTTAAAAGATCCAAGATAAACTCAAAACTCTTATGTGTATGATGATTTGGTGTCGCCTCACTCCCAGTTGCACAGGTACAGTGCTTGTTTGCCCTAGCAAAAACCCTTTCTTCCTCCTTCAATTCTTCATCGAGGCAATTTCATGGAAGCTTCAGCCCACACACCATTTTGAGGAGAGAAAACCTTAATTGGATTCGCCACACACTCCAATATAGTGTAGGATTACGTAGTGCGGGACTGCACTAGCACACCATAGAAGCAACTTGGGTATGTACCCCTTCACAAAGAGGCTTAATGAGTTGATATTGTGCTTCAAAAGATCTCCCTGACTCCTTATCGGAAGTGAATGTGATGTGGCATTATGAGCCATTGTTTTCCATTTTTGGATTAGTTTTGATCATTTTTAAATTTTTTAAAAAAAATTGCCCGTAAAAAGCACAAACAAGCTTTAAAAAAATCCCTGAATTTGTATAATAGCCCCTTGGAGTCAAATTGCATACTAAACCTCATTTTTCCACCTGGCAAGCACTAGGCAAAACAAGTGTGCCATCCCGATGCACTTGACATATGTACATTTATAAACCAACTTAATCATATTTTAATGTGATAAAACACATCATAGTGCCATGTTTAGGGCATCGCCTACTCGACAAGGAGAGCGACTGCCAACTGTGGCAATGTAGCATTTAGTCTCACATAACAAAAGGCATAGAAATTGAGATGAACACTTTGATTTCACATAATAAACATGCCACAACACGACACCGTGCACGGCTTGTGATTTGGAAGGGAGATCAAGGCTCAATTAAGTAAACGTGGTGATCTTCCTGCCTGTCAAAATTTACTAAAACTACCATTGTTTCCTTTTATATGCATCTGATATTTCTACGCATCTCATGATTCGGGCTTGGAGATCTCGTTCGTATATCCCATGGCTAGAGCTTCAATTAATAGACCATGGGCTTTAGTGTTGGGTGCCACTACTTTAGTAATGTAAGGGCTAGGAACCCATTGTACCATACACGATGACATGATCTGTTTGTACGATCTTGTGTGTGTGTGTGTGTGTGTGTGTGTGTGTGTGTGTGTGTCAAGTCTATTGATGCTGGTTCGGCACAAGCTTCAGCCAACTCTCTTGTACAATGATCCACAGGGCCGCTGGATGGTGGTTCAATGCCTGTTGAACGGTCAGGTTTATGAATTTGGAGGTGTTTATGTGCATACATCATCCGAGCAAAGGACTGATATCTCTTCCAGTTTATGGACTTCAGATGCATTCCTTTGCGGTGATTTTAATAATACCCCTATGATGGATGATAGTACCACGGGTAATTCACACATGTTGTCTACGGAAAGGCAAGAATGGGATAATCTGTTTGCTACTACTCCGATGATTGATTTATGGCGGCATTTGCACCCAAATGTCTCTGGATTTACTTTTCAACATGTTGCTCACTCTTCTTATCGAGCGCGGTTGGATGGTTGGTATTTGCTTAATCTGCAACATCATGAGGATGTTGCATGTGAGATCAGCATCGATTACACTTTGCAGTTATCTGATCATTACCCTATTTTTGAACGTGAGTTTTGCGCAGTCTCTTTGTGATCGACCTCTTTCTAGAAAACGTATGCTACATATTAAAAATGCTTATCTCACTCGTGCGGCTTTTCTTGATGCTGCCTCGTATCGCTTTGTTATGAGGGTGCAAAGTGTCATTTATGACTATGGCACGCATTACATGCAGTGCACTCGGGGGGATGTTAAGGATGCGAATCAAGGTTGCCAACAGTTGCAAGAGTTGCTGATTTCAGGCCTTTGTCTGACTCTGAGATGGTGGAGTTGTGCGAACCTTCAGTGTGTATTCAACATAATGACAAGCGTAAACTTGTTGAATGGCAGACGCGTGCCTGTCAACAAGCTTTCATGGATAAAGGTTGTGCTTCAAAGCAATTTTTTAAGCATTTGAATCATACGAGGGTCTCGCAAGCAATCAAGCGGGTTATGCTTTCCCCAGGTGTTTGGACTTCTTCAAAGCTAGAACTTGTTGATGCCATGGTTTTGCATTATCGACAGGTGTTTGCTGCTCCTTCTCGGGATGCATGTTGCCTTGAAGACCCATTCACGGCCTCGGAATTGCACAGTGCGTTGCTTGCTTTGGGCCATTGGCGGTCTCCCGGTTGGGATGGGCTTACAGTGGAATTCTTCCTCTCCTTTTGGGAGGCTCTTGAACTTCCATTTCTTTTTATGATTAATGCAGCATGGCAAAAACAGGATTTGCCATTATCTTGGAAAGAAGGTTTACTTAAATTGTTGCCTAAGCAAGCGCTTTGCGAGCGATTCTCTCATTGGCGCCCGATTACTTTGATGCCGGTGATTTACAAGATATTGGCTAAGATGCTGGTGCACCGCATTAAGGACCATATTTTTATATAACTCCATTAGGCTCAATATGATTTCATTCCACACCGCCAGATTATGGACAATCTGACTAATGTTATGATTGGAATGGAGTATGCTAAGTACACTCATCCAGATGTGCTGGTTATGAAAGTTGATAATGAAAAGGCCTTTGACACTGTACAGTGGGATTTCATTGTTGCCACCATGAGGTGCCTAGGATTTGGTCCTAAATTCGCCAATGTGGTTTATTTCTTGTATGCATGTAGCACGTCTTCGGTGATCTTGGAAGGCGAACTAACAAAATCTTGGCCTCTTGGTTGTTCGCTCAGGCATGGTTGCCCCCTTAGGGCTCGGTTGTATGCTATAGCCACTCACCCATTGTTGGTTTATCTTGATCACTTGACTTTTGTTGAGCGTCTTCATGGTTTGCGGTTACCTTCGGGTCGTACCTTCGTTGGCCAGGCTTACGCAGATGATTCGTTGCTTATGCCTCATAATCGGAAGGCTAACGTGAAGTGATTATGGAAGCTTTGGACCTTTTTGGCATTGCGATGACTGGGCTTAAAGTCAACTTTTGTAAATCGAAGATTCTGTCTCTTTGTTCTTCTATTTGGCACAGTCTATTGTGGCCAGGTGAGATTGTTTCTCCAAATGTGATTACTAGGCATTTGGGTTACCCAATTGGATAGAATGTCACTCATTCTCAGAAAGTGGATTGGGTTATGCAACGTTTGAATGTCAAATTATACTACTGGAAGTTATCCACTTGGCCGTTACATATTCATCTGCGAATTGTTCAAAGCATCTTGTTGGCATATGTTCAGTTCTTTTTTCCAGTGATGCATTGGCCTCGTCGTTCTATTGATTCTCTTATGTCGGACATCATGTCCCATATGTGGCAGACCCATGCTCAGAAAAAAGGCTTGGACTTGATGTCTATGGAGAAGCTTTGCACTCTTAAACGCCTGGGTGGCCTTAACATCTTGGATTTGCGCAGGCATGTTCTTGCTTGGAAAGCTATGTTGTTCCCTACACTTGTGCAAAAAATTCAGCCTTGGACTCTTATGTTTGCATACCTTGGTCATCATGTTGTTACTTCCTCTTTTGGCCATTGGCAACCATCTATCTGGGAGGTGGTTTTCGGCAAGATGGAAGGGTACATTCCTGGCTGTCCTCTTGCTTCCACTTTAGTGTCTTCCTAGAAAGAGGTCATGATTCATCTTTCATAAAATCCTCGACGGGAAGGTGATTCGGTTCATTTGGAGAGTCTCCATTGGAGCCGAGCATTTTCTGTAATAACACCTCCAGCTGAAAACAGGAGTGATATAATCTCTCTCTCTCTCTCTCTCTCTCTCTCTCTCTCTCTCTCTCTCTCTCTCTCTCTCTCTCTCTCTCTCTCTCTCTCTCTCTCTCTCTCTCTCTCTCTCTCTCTCTCTCTCTCTCTCTCTCGCAACCCTTGCCCTGCTCTCCCGCTGTCGCCGCTGCCCCTGCACCTGCACCCCGCCCGCGCGTTGACCCTGCACCACCGCCCTCTGCTCCCAGCACCCGCCCCCCCTGCTCCCGAGTTGTCCCTGCTCCCGTCCTCTACTCACTCGCGCTGCCCCTTGCACCACCGCCCCCTGCTCACCCGCGCTGTCCCTTGCTCCCGTCCTCTGCTCACCCGCACTCCCCCGCTCCCCGCGTATGGCGTCCCCTGCCCCCCACCCCTTTCTTCTACGCGTAGAACGTGCCCCCCCTTTCTTCTACGCGTAGGCCTCCCCCCCCCCCCCCCCCCCCTTTTTACACGTAGGATGTCCCCCTCTCTTCTTCTACGCGTAGGAGGTCTTTTTTTCTTTTTTTAACCCCACCCCCACCACTTTGTAACTTTCGGGCCTCATAGGTCATTATAGCCTTTTGAAGACTTTAATATAACATTTCATTTCATTTCTTACCCCCCCCCCCCCCCCCCCCCCTCCCCTTCACTTTTGTTTTCGAGATACACACACACACACACACATAGCTGAACATATTGAGGGCACCTGGCCACACCGCCTCGCGCTCCACCACTCGTCATGATCACCGCCAGTGTGGGTGCACACGTACACCTAACTCCCTTGCGGACGGCGATCAAGCATGAGGAAGATGAAAGATAAAGCCGACCCCCTAGAGGATGCCATTCAAAAATGCAAAGAGGAGATGACGGAGATCATGACCAAGATGAACCGCAACCTCTGGGGCACAATAAACATGCTCGAAGGATGCGTGCTGATCCAAGAGAGCAAGATAAGCACGTTGGAAGACCGAGTGACGACCCAAGAGGAAGAGATCGCGTCACTCAAGAAAGAGCTCGCTGAAGCACGATCAAGAAACACACTGGAAGAGGGCGAACTGCAACCCTCAGTAATCGAAGAAATCAACCCGATCAAGGAGCAAGTACGGGCCATCAAAGAAGGAGAAGAGCAACATAAAGAAATGATGACCTCTTGGGTGGATGTTCTTACCAAAACTCAACAGAAGGCGGACGAAGCCGAGAAATGGATCAAGGTGGCCAAGAAAGGAAAAGACAAGGAGATAACGCCCACACCCACACCCAACAACATCATTAATCAGACACTAGAGGAGGAGCAGAGGAGAAGGGTGCGCGCTTTACATGTGAGAATTTGCGGTCTTAAAGACAAAGGCAATGTGGACAAAGACGTAAAAGAACTCACAGCCTTGATGGGGATTCATGAGCCAACGCACACAAGGGCATGGAGAGTGGGCAACATAAAGAAAAATGGAAGCAGTGGAGAAACCTCAAAAGAAAGAGCACTCATCCTCCGTTTTCCCTCCATGGATGAAAAGAAGTCATTCTTGAAGAAAAGACCAACTCTTAAAAAGACTGGCATCTTCCTCGGGGATGATCTCACCCTCTCACAGATCGCTCATATGCAAGAAGTAATGTAGGAGATTAGAGCGGCAAGGGGAAATGGCAAGATCGCTTTTTACCGAGACGGAAAAGTGGTAACACTTGAGCGACGCTCCACATGACGGTGCAAGACTTATGGGACCACACTCAAAGTAGCTGCCTGGAACTGCAATGGATATATGCGTCTTGATGTGGGTGCCTTTGAGGATAGCTTTACTGGAAGAGACATCATCTTTTACTATGAGACACACCAGGCCCCAAGGCAATCCATGCCTCACATCAGTGGATACAGGTGGGAGACAGCCTACAGACAGGAGACACGCTTAGAGCACAGAGGGCGGGGCTCGGGGGGAGTGGCAGTGTTATTTAGAGAGGATCTGCAGCCACTGATACATATAGCCCGCAGGGACGAGCAGGCTAGGTACATGTGGGTGAGACTGAGAGACAGGCAGATACCTCTATCTAGCTATCTGCTACTTTCCCCCGAGTACATCAGTTTATGCATCAACCAGAGGACACTCCCCTTTCTCTATTTTGGATGATGACATATGGGAGTTCTCTAGGGACGGTGACATTATCATCCTAGGGGACTTCAATGCCAGGACTACCCATCATCAGGCAGTGTTTTATGATACTTCAGAGGAGATGCTAAGAGAGCTAGATGTTGTAGAGGCGGGCCTTTCCAGACTATCACACGATGTGGAATGTATTGAGTATGGGCGACACTTGATAGACATGGGCACTGCACATGGATTGGCCATCTTGAACGGCCTACAGAGATTTCCTACTTCGGGAGGTTTTACATGCTTCCCACACAGACATGGAGCCAGCACAGTAGACTATGTCATGGCACAGCCGAATCTCATCTCTAGTATCCAGGATCTCACAGTTGAGCCCAGACCGATCGGGGTGGCAGTGGATCATGCTCTGGTGTCGATGACCATCTCCTTCCAGTTCAGTGTAGCACACAGGCCACGAGTAGCACCCCCTACTCTCTACACATTCACACGGGAGACGGATTCTGTATACATGGACGGAATCTACAGACACCTATGCACTGAGGACCCGGGGCGACCTTTGGAAGAGCTAACTACTATACTGACACAGACATTACATGAGGGTGAAGCAGAAGCATACCCACACACCAAGCCTGAGCATAGCTGCCGATCAGGGAGCATGCCTCAGAACAGCTAGTACGATGAGGAGTGCCGTCAGACTAGAGCCAGACTTCAGAGGGAGGTGTTGTTGGGGGACGTCACTCACAGACAGTCTCACAGATTGACTTCCAATGCCTAGTGTGGCGGAAGAAGAGGGCTTTTTTGGCTCGACTCGAGCAGGATTTATATCATCTATTCTTGAGTCAGGACTCGCGTGAGGCGTGGCGGCTCTTTCATGAGCAGTCCCCCCCCCCTGCTATTTCCTCCACAGAGACCTGGGGGCAATACGCATCATCTTTGTACACAATACCTGGACAGCTTGCCCCTCCCAACCCCCCCGATCCATGCCCACACGCATGTATCTTTTTCACCGCTGAGATGGTGAAGAAAGCTATTGACAGGATGAAGACTGGGAGAGCATATGATCATGATGGCCTAGTCGCTGAGCATTTCATGCATGCCAAAGACCTACTAGAAGAGCTTCTAGCAGTTATGTTTAATCGGGCCATGTGTGAGGGCCTACCAGACTCTTGGAGCCTATCTACGATCGTACCTATCTTCAAATCAGCGGACCCCATGGAGCCTGGGAATTATCGCACTATTATGATTGGGCACACACTGGCACGGTTGTATGCATCCATTCTAGAGCAACAGCTGAGTAGATGGGCAGAGAGGGAAGGGATACGTGCAACTGGGCAGGCAAGATTCAGGAGAGGCTTCTCTACTCTTGACCATATCCTAACACTCGGGGCCATCATCGAAGAAGGCAGATCTCATGGGAGACGGATCTATTGTAGCTTTGTGGACTTCCGCAAAGCTTTCGACACGGTACCCAGAGCTAGACTGATGCGCAGACTACAGGAAATGGGAGTGCCCACAGAACTCATTTGGGGGATCATGGCATTGTACAGATCAGTAGTAGGGCATGTACGCACCCCGTAGGGACTTTCTACACCGGTTCACTCCACTATTGGGGTGAAGTAGGGCTGCCCGCTCTCTCCTACACTTTTCGGTATGTATGTGGATGAGGTTTCTGACTACATTGACAGCGATGGGGATAAAGGTGCTCAATTGGCAGGGACATGGATTCCACTTTTGTTATATGCTGATGACATAGTGTTGATCTCCGAATCCCCAGAAGGAATGCAACGTCAATTGGATGATTTACATATGTTTGCCCACGAAAGTGGTTTGTCTGTCAACCTGGGTAAAACCAAGGTTATGGTGTTTAATACCACCCCACAGTGGATCCGGAGGTCAGCACCTACATTCACATACGGCCAGGAGATTGTGGAGTACACAGACGCTTACACTTACCTTGGAGTGGTTTTTAGCAGACCTGCATTCTCACTCAGAAGAGAAGCAGAGACTAGACTTACTAGAGCCCACGCAGCATTGGGTAGATTGGAGAGGATCTGTTCGCAGGTTCAATTTCAGGAGCCCCGGACGAAGCTTTGGCTCTTTGACACCTTGGTGGCTTCAGCATTGCTCTATGGGGCTGAGATATGGAGACCTTCACTGGATCACCACGGCAGGCCGGGTCGCTCAGACGGATGGGGGAACATGGAGAAACCTCTCGTCTCTATGATCTCGTGGCTCATTAGAGCCAAGGCATCAGTACCACGGGCCATTATCCGAGCAGAGCTAGCCCCCCCCCCCCCCCCCCCAACCAGTGGTAGCGGCGCTCACCAGATCAGTCTCCTTCATAAACCGCACATGGGAACTTCCCAGAGACAGATATGCTCGCATAGCACTTGAGTCCTCTCGACAGTTAGCCATACAAGGAGATACAACATGCTGGTATGGGGAGATGACATCATGGTTTCAGGCGCATGGGTTCAGCATAGACAGGCTGCCACCATTCCAGTACTCATTGGATGCACCATCTCTCATTCTTACACAGTGGGAGATCACCAAGCTCATCCGCCAAGACCTGACCCAGCTAGACACCAGGAGGACATGGATACAACCAGCACAAGAACTGGGCACGAAGATGGCTTTCTACAGAGACCACCTTCTCCAGCTTACGGAAGATGGTTTTGTGATGAGACCCAGATACATGGATACCCACCTGTCTCATGGGATACGGTGTGCTATTGGCCAGTTACGCACATTGTCTCACCAGCTGCGGATTGAAACTGGGAGATACAGCGGAATACCAGTAGAGGCCAGGACATGCCCCTTGTGTGACATGGAACCTGAGACAGAGCTGCATTATACATGCAGCTGCCCCGTCTACTACGAGATTCGAGGCCGCTTCCATTGCTTGTTCAGAGAGGGTTTTGGACCACTCTCAAGATTAATGGGATACGAAGATCAAAGATGCCTCGGTTTGTTCTTGCTCGAGCTACGCAGACACAGAGAGAGCCTGATGAATGGCGAGGCTAACCAGTCTCAAAGACGGATTACAGACTTCTTCAGAGCAGACACGGGACATCCGCAAGAGCCACTTCCACAGGAGAGCTCCCCCCCCGTCTCACACCAGAGGCACACTGATTGACCGAGCGATTGAACTGGGGAAATCCAGCGCCCACGACTGCGCAGGACTACACAGCATCGACAGAGGCTACATCAAAAGATTCAGAGCACGTTGGCCAGGCATGCACGACGCCCGGTCAGACTACTAACCATGGAGGAAATTGATGAGATTCCCCAACGACCGATGCTAGATCTTTTGTGATTCAGCTATCCAAACTAGCCGCCCTTTTTTGCTTAGTTTTCGTCTTAGCTCACATTGACCAATCTAAAATCCCATAATAGATATCTTTGTTTTGTACTGTTGTTAGGTTATTTTGTTACTCTGACTTTGTATCACATCCACCACCTTGTAACTTTCTGGTCTCATAGGTCACTATGGCCTTTTGAAGACGTTAATATAACATTTCATTTCATTTCTTGCTTTGGTCGACCACTCCCCTAGCCAAGTTTACTTTCTCTCTGGCCACGGTATTCATGTGGTTGAGGATTTAGTCGATGAGGCTAGATATACCTTTGAGTTTGACTTTTTGCCAGTTTCGCCTTTAACTGATGGTGATCGCATGTCTGATTGGGATCTTCGAGAAATGCCTTTTCGAGATATTTTTGCGGCTCGAAGTTATGTTCTTCTTCTACCACAATCATGGCTTGCTAATCATTGCAATGCCCTTTGGCACATGCATAAATCTGATCTCTGGTGGAGGAAGCTTCTTTCTGCCTTGTGGAAAAGCCGTCTGCCTTTGAAGGAGCGATTGTTTCTTTGGCGCTAATTGCTTGGAGTGCTTCCTGTTGGCACTTTTCTTATGGCGCATCATATTCGCCCCTCCTCTTACGTCCGTTGCTCCATTGCAGAAGAGGATATTTGCCACCTGCTGTGGGATTGTTGCATTACTAGAGACTTCCTTCGCCGTGTATCGGCTTGTATGCGGCTCTACTTTCCTGGGTTTGTTTTTCACAAAAGGTTTTGGGTATTTGGCATTTTCTCTTCGGCCCTACAGCGTTTTGATGTCTTCTTTATGTGGGTCAGATTACTGGGCTTATTGGACCCTGTGGAGTCAGCGTAATGCTTACATGTTTCGTCGTACTCATGCAAACCCGTTTCCACTCTTCAAGCTTTCCCTTAGGCAATCGTTACGGTTTGCTTTGGAAGTTGGTGATATCACCTCAGAGATACATCGGCTTTCCTATGAATGTTTCTAGCTACTCTCTACCGCTGAGTAGTTATGTGTTCTTCCCCTTGTACATTACCCTTTTGGTGGGTTTTCCTTGCTTTGAGGTTTTCCACTAGTAAATTAATCAAATAGATTTACGGGGAAAAAAAAAAAAGAGTGTGTGTGTGTGTTGTGGGGGGGGGGGGGGGGGGGGGAGGTCGTATGCATGTGTTCTCAAGAGCTTAATCTCTTAATTTTCTCCCTCCAACGTTTCATGGACGATGTGAACGCATGCTCCTAATGCCATATTTCATAGCACTATGAAAGCTGCAGGATTATAATTAGCTCTATGACTGGTTTTACTCTTTCTACGGCTTGAGCACCTTGAGAGAAGTTGAGACCTTGTGCAATGGCCAAAAACGTCCACAGAAAAACAAAAAACAGAAAGAGCCAAGAATCACCAAGGCCTTTTCTTGATCTCACAAGTTCTCAAACATTCTACTTTATATCACCTTACACAGGATTGCCACGTTATGGCATGCACATTTACCATTATGTCTTCTCCTAATAAATGCACCGGAAGAGACGTTAAGAAGCCATGGCAGCAGAGACAGGCAGAGTAGGCTCGGGTTGGCAATATCTACCATGCCCCATAGACTCGGAAGAGACGCTAAGAAGCCATGGCAGACATGCAGAGTAAGCTCGGGTTGACAATATCTACCATGCACATTGACTACTTCTCCTAATAAATGCAGAGACATGCAGAGTAGGCTCGGGTTGACAATATCTACCATGCCCCATCATCCCCATGGACTCAGAAGAAACATTAAGAAGCTATGGCAGACGAGCAGAGTAAGCTCGGGTTGACAATATCTACTATGCTCCATTGACTTCAGCACTAGAGGTGCATCCATGGTTCTAATGTAACATACTAACATCTAGTTTCTGTCAGACTTACAGATCAATCCCATCAATTGTTGACCTTGTGTTACATACGTTGCTTTTCATTTCCTATTTGCATACCTTGACACAGTGTTGTAAATCTCCAATGAGAAGAAAGCAATTTGCATAGCACACTCTCTTAGTTCTCGAAAGCTTAACCTGTTTCTGTTTCACAGGAAAAGAAAGGGCATGTTTTGCCCTGCTAGGCTCCAGCTCTTGAAAGCTTAACCTGTTTCTGTTTCACAGGAAACGAAAGGGCCTGTTTGGCCCTGCTAGGCTCCCCTACTATGAGAATAACAATTTATCTGTGCATTTGAAGTCTATAAAAAGAATCACGAACAGGTTCTATCCATATACAGGCTCACATGAGATTTTACCAAGGTTTAAGAGAATTTTTTTACAAAGACCCACAAATGAAGCAATCCCTAACATAATGAGTGGTGAAATTTGTAATCTCTATTTGGAGGCCTTAAGCATGTGGAAAAAGGGCCCTCACACTCATTGTTTTGGAGGGACTCCTCATGTTCCCACTTGTTGGGGCTGGACTCCTCACAGTAACATTCGTTAGGGCTGGGCTCCTCATGCTGACATTTGGTGTAGCTGGACTACTT
This sequence comes from Adiantum capillus-veneris, assembly GCF_014529385.1. NCBI lineage: Eukaryota > Viridiplantae > Streptophyta > Polypodiopsida > Polypodiales > Pteridaceae > Adiantum > Adiantum capillus-veneris. The sequence goes on from NC_140944.1 coordinate 152,691,340, forward strand.
CTGGGTGTTATGTCAATGTGCTTCTTCTCTTTAACCGGGGAGCGTATAGAAAGATTGCGCTCAATCAAAGGCTGCAGAGACCGCTTGATCTTCTTCCTCAGGTCGGCAATGTTGTTGGTAGTGAGGACTGGAATAGTTAGTGTACCCACGACAATGCCCCTCAAAGTTCTTACAAGCTTAAGTTTTCTAGCCATTGGTTTTCCTTCAGGGTCGAGGGCAAGCTCTGCAAAACCAGCAAATTTTCACCACCAATATACTTAAGAAAGTGCTTAAAAGACAAAATTGCTGAACAACAGGGTAGTAAACTCTCCATTATTTACTTCTTTTGTGCCTGCTAGGATTATGTAAACAATGTTTGCATGTACAGTGGATAACTTGGGATTTCTGACATTTGAAATTTGCAGCGGTCTTTATTCGTTATTACAGATATACAGGAAAAACACAGAAAGCTTGCCTGCTAAATTCTGTAAACCACAGTCTTCTATTCTTGAGGCAGCTTTTGAGCTTTTGAAGACATTTACTTCCAATATGCACTCAGGGTACAGAAAGTAGTCCGAAATCGTCTTTTTTTCATCCAAGGCTCTCCCTGATATTGAGACCAAGTGTAAGATCAATAACGAGACTGTCTTTTAGCATTTGAGGTTAGTTCTGCATAGTACCAGAAAACATGACCCTCTGTTGCCAATGAGCATATCCTGTTTGGGCTTCGACCGTTTGCAGCACTGAGCGGATCGAATCCCTTCCCTGCACAACAAGTGGAAAATCGCTCTCACCACCATCAATTCTAATTTGGACTGCCATACGACGATGAGCTTGCTCAGCATTTGTATCCCCTGAGGGCATGCACATCAAAAACTGCTCAAATTTCATGCTTCAGGTCACAAACTGTGAACAGATATGAATGCAGCAATTGTTATCACCTGATTTGCAAAGATCAAGTACACTATCTTCATAAATTGCATGCACTCCTTCAAAATCCTCTACCAAAAACTCGTCGTGCATCACTCGTCCCACAGATGACAAGAGCTGCTGGGAAACACGTACACCAGTCATTGTTTCAAGAACCTTTTTTATTTGAGACACAGGTGTGTGAGGTTGAATCCCCAGGATAGGTAATATGCCATCCTTTGTCTCAACAAAAATTCGTCCTCCCTGTTCCGAGAGTTTTTGCGGGAGTCTCTGCAGGGAGAACACCAGGTGCAAAATTTTGACAAAGTTCATGAGATCTGAAACAAACCTCTACAGATTTAAGGGAAGCAAACGATGCAAGCAACCCTTCTGCATTCAACACTTTGGGAGACAAATTGGAAAGTAGCAATGCAGTAGGACTGCAGGGAAGAAATGCGCATAATTGCAGTCATTACCATCAAGCAACGGGCACCGCAGATAGCACTGTGTGTGTGTGTGTGTGTGTGTGTGTGTGTGTGTGTGTGAAATACATAGAGAAAAGAACCTTCAGCTGTAGCTTGCATTCATCGATGATGTGGCACTGATCAAGGCGATCGTCATCGGAAAGCTTTACGACCTGCCCCCTCTCACGAGCAAAGAAAGCAAAGCTCTCCTCGTTAACGTGAACGTCGGGACTATCGGCATCAGCATGGCAGCAGTAGCGGCCATAGATGTCCTCTACGCTGTCTTCATCACGCAGGAGAGAGAAGAGAGGAGCAGTAAGGCTTTGAAGGTCGTCGGCGATGGCGAGGTTTTCTCGGATGAACTTCTTCAGGGAGGATTTGACAGTGGCATGAGGGTTGACGTTGGGAATGAGGAGGGTGTGGCGCTGGAATGCAGCTGATTGCTGCAATGTCGGGAAGATGGAAGCTGTAGGAAGATGCTCCACTTCAACAGCAACAGTAAACGCCATCTTTGCTTGGCTCCAGGCCTGCATCTATGCATGCACAGATGCTTCTGCACGAACCGCAATCCAGAGAGAGAGAGAGAGAGAGATTTGATGACAATGGGGGGAGAGAGAGAGAGAGAGAGAGAGAGATCGTTTGCTAGATAGGCCTAGTCCTGCTGAAACAGTTTGACAGCTCTCTCTTCTCCGATCGGTGCCCAACGGCTCTTTCGCGATGATGCAACCGTGTACGGTCATTCATGACCACGGGATTCATAGGTGGGCTCGGCCCCTTGCGAGAGGCTAGAGCTTCGAAAACGTGCATGTTCCGGACCAAGCGGACTCCCTCCCTCATAACTAAAGAACAGAGGGTCTTGAATGAAGGACCCGTCATGGGATCCACGGAGGAGAACTCCACGCACAAAAGCAAAGACGAGCGACGCCGTCCGATTTGAAAAAAATAAACTATGACACATTCGGAGAGTAAACTCAAACAAGCATAAGTAAATGTAAACACAGCCACATTTCAACAAATGCACGTCTGGTTAGGGCATTGGACTGCCACAGCACCCATTTGGGTTCGAATCTGGGAGGGGGGAATCGTCGTCCGATCTTCTCGAGATCCACACCGTCCGTCGTCCATTGTCGATCCCATGTCAGGGTCTCCATTCAAGACCCCGTGCCATTTTGTCACGAGGGACGGCCTCCAACCCTTGCAACAAAACTTTCTTGGTGTGAATACGAGAAGACACACACAGTCTCTTTCGTGGGAGCTCTAAGCCTGGACACAAAGAGTGTATATCCTGAAGCTCGTCGATGATGGCGTGACCATACTCTGAACGTATCTTATCATGGAAACGTCTCAATGACCAGTACGATCATGGCTTCACCCCCCGGTCACAATCATCATTCCCAACTAGATGATTCACAATGCGACCCCTTTCCACTCCTTCGCACTTTTCCGCATCATTTCACTCAAGAAAACCCCCTCTTCAATGAACAAGGGACAGGTGGTGCACGGCCTTCTCCCCTTATGTTCTCACACATGCAATGCGTTTCTGCATCACACTCTCTAGCGCAGAATAACTAGGGACCTTTAATTCCCCAACCTACCTCCTATGTTGTAGTAATCGCTTCAGCCAACAGCTTCACAGTCCATACTTTGGCACACACGATTTGCTATCCTTTTCTACATAGCCTACACCAATACAACACTATGCCCCGCGACAAAATTGCCAGTGGAGGAGAAGCGACAAGTCAAGGCGCTCCTGAGGTCCTCACCATTCAAGCCCAAGCTAAACCTCCCCAAGGTTTGCAACAAAATAAGAGCGAGTTAGGTCTTCAAGCGAGCTCAACGGAGCGAGCTTTTTTTTTTATGAAGACCGCCCTCCCTACCTTCCCTTCCTCCTCTCGCCACCCATGTGCTTCCTCCTCTTCCCTTCCTTCTCCTTCTCAGCCTCCTCCTCCAACATCCTTCCTCTCCTCCACCTCCTCTCTCCATCTACTCCTCTAACCACCTTCCCTTTCTCCAGCTCCTCCTCCAGAAACCACCATCCCTTCCCTAAAGTCCTCCTCTCTCCTACTCCCTTCTCCCCCTCTCTTTTCTTATCACTCTATAACCTCTCTCTCTCTCTCTCTCTCTCTCTCTCTCTCTCTCTCTCTCTCTGTGGCCCCTTGTCACCCCTCTCCCCACCCCCTATTCCCTTTCTCTCTCTGCCCCCACCACACCACCCTTGGAGTCCCTCCAATCCTAGAGAGAAATGAAACAAAAAGGAATGAATTGTTATATTAACTGAAATGGAATGAAATGCTATCTTAAGCATTTTCATAAGGCAAAAATGACTTATGAGACCAAACAGATACAGTCTTGGTGGATCTAATATGGGTACAAAGTAAAATGAGGGAGAGAGAGAGAGAGAGAGGAGAGAGAGAGAGAGAGAGAGAGAGAGAGAAGGGGGGGGGGGGGGGGGGGGGGGGGGGGGGGGGGGGGGGGGGGGGGGGGAGGAGGGGGGGGGGGGGAAAGTGAGGGGCCAGCGAGGGAGGTAGAGATAAATACATAGAACAATCATCCTCGGACGCCAAATATGACATATGGGACCAAAGTTACATGTAATGTAATATGTGTGTGGTTGATGAGTGATTCTTGATGGTCTAAAATTGTGGTGATGAGAGTCGCAATGGAGAGCCCACACTATGGCTGGGAGAGGAAAGTGTGTAGGTCTAGGTCATGGCTGAAAATGTGAAGGAAATAAGTTTGGATGTGACCAAAAGCTGAGCACTCTAGAAGTGTGTGGTATTGAGACTCTCCAACTTGCAGTGAACATAATATGCACACTTGATTTGACTCTTCTCCATTTCCCCAACACCCTTTCTCGCATCAAAGGGAATGGGAACTAATTAGAATGGTTGTGATAGTGTGTATCAATGACACGGGGATCGGCTCAATCATGTAAGAGTGAGTCTGGTTTCCTCTTTTAGCAAAGACCATGGTTTTGTAGTTGGGGGCAATATGGGTGTAAGTGTGACCACCCAGATTTCTCTAAAGTCGTAATACATTGGCATTCTATAAAAGCTTCATTCACTTGGGAGTCTATTGAGGCATCATGTAGCAAGTGTAATGCATCTCATCTTCCAAACCACTTCTTATATCTTGTTGAGAAGGGACGGGGGGGGGGGGGGAAGAGAGAGAGAGAGAGAGAGAGAGAGAGAGAGAGAAAGGGGGGGGGGGGGGGGAGAGGGACTATGAGAGGGGGAGAGTGGAATGTAGTCTCTGTATTTTTTGTAAAGAGAGAAAGAAAGGGATGCTTAGGCCAAAAAAAAAAAAAAAGTCAAAGGTCACGGTGGCTTTCTAAAACAATAAGAAAATGATAAAATCATTAGGTTGAGTTCAACTAGAATTATATAAGGTAAAGCATTGTTCAGGAATATCTATGTGCACGTCTATCGCACGTGTCAATGCAAGGGACTTGCCGATACACTGTGTGCGAGCCACAAATGGCTCCAAGCACAAACTAAACTAATCTAACAAGCTCAAGAGAGCAAGGGTGTGTCACTCACCGCCCTATGCTCACCTTCGTTGAGGATTCATTGCCGCGAAGAAGAAGGAGCTGTCGCTGCGTCGCACTCAACCGCTTCGTCACCTCCTTGCCGTCGTCGCAATGCTCTCTCGCACTCTCTCTCTCTCTCTCTCTCTCTCTCTCTCTCTCACACACACACACACACACACACACACACACACACACACACAAGGAGATGAAGAAGAAGAAGAAGATGGAGGTGGAGTAAGAGCACTCTTCAATTGCACAAATGAAAGAATGAATGAATTTTAGGTTTAGGTGACTTTTATGTGAGCTCGCCCCATTCACACTTAGGCGCCCATACTTAGCCAGCTAACCCTTGAATGTTCCAGTTAGAGTGCGCCTCTCATCGGCGATCACTCTTACCCTTTTCATATTGGACCGACAAGCCCGGTACCTGACTCTACGAAATAAATAATACGGCGTCCGTTGTAGATAATGGGAATGTACGTGAGGGTTAACATGCCTCCCTTCCTGATGTAGATTCCGTCCTCGGAAGCTATTGAGTTGAAGCTCGTTCGTCGAGGTGGAAGAGCATTTGAGATTAAGGTTCTTAGCCTTCTTCATTCACTACAAAATCAAACAACATTGGCACAGTAATTGTATTCTCATATACAATTAAAAAACATATACAGTTGTAGACAGATAAATTGATTTGTAACAAAAATTTAAACCATTTGTCAGCAATAAACATTAAATTGTAATATAATCAAACGCATAAACAGTTGGGAAGGTCAAAAACTAAACAAATTTGGGGTCGCTAATTTAATGGTCGAAAGGCACTAAAGATCGACTATTAATACCATGGGCAAACTTCTCAATTTTCTCTGGTCAATTAAGTTGTTTAATCGCGAGAGCCAACTATTTCATGTCCGAGGGCTGACTAGAGACTATACCTAGAAGACCTTGTAGTTCAGCTACGATAAAAGAAATTACTCATGAAATCATCGCCTGACTTATTTCCTTTTCTTTGACCCCCCAAAAGTCTTTTCTCATTCATTCAATTTTGATTTGCGTGGTTATTTTGTATGCCTTGGGTTTTTTGCTTTTCAAGGAAAAGCACCCACACTAGGAACCTCTAGGGCTCTAGTACCATAGGGGATATATGTGAGTGAAGTACCAGATCAAGCTGAGATTTCTCTTCCAGCAAAAAAGATAAGGGGCAATGCTAATGGACAAGAAACACCTGTTTGTGTTGATGATCGCGCTTGATTTGAAAAGTGGACGAGAGAAAAGATTCCATGAAGGTCCAAATCCTAACAATAGCAACACGTTCCTGTACAAACTAGGAAACACAAAGAATACCTCTAGGAGGCACATCAGTGGAAAAAAAAGAACTTTTCTAATCACTAAACTCTAAAAACTCCTATCGTACTAATCTTATCTACCCTCCATCACTCGAGTAGGGTAGGTAATTCAATGAAATCATGTGTGCAAGTATTATAAAAGCGAAACATTGCACTTACACTTCTACGCTCCTCAACATAAATGTGTTACAAAAGAAGCTTCACATTTGCAAGAACTCTCCATCCACAAGAATGCCCGTCGTCTTGTTTTGGGACCTTGCAACTCAAAATCAACATATCTTCTCAAACACTGTCTTGGGTCAATGCTTCCCATGCAGCGACAAGTTTCTGAACAGACCTGCAAGACGTAGCATATGGTGACCACACGTTATCATCACCAAATATTGGTCTAATCTAACTGTTCGATTAAGGATCAAAGGTGTTTGATGACCTAGGTTTCTGTTTTAGTGTACCGGATGTGAATGTGTAAGTCCGGTCAATGTTTTGACTTTTATTGTGCATACTCGTTTGCTAATTGCTCTTGCTCTTTATTACTTTTGTTTTTTGTGAGTATAAGGCTTTATATATACATTCCCTGAGATTGGAAGATTGAGAGGTCAGGGAGGAAGGTTGAGAGGGGAGTGAGTGAATGATGACTGTCAGCAACGCTCCCCCCTTCCTTGGGTAGATCATACCGTTTGAAATGTGATGGTCACCCTTTGAAACCAATTGTTCCAGTGGTACTAGGTGAGGATTTTTGCCATTAGTTTTCTATTAACTTGGTGTCTCGTCGAGTTGCAAGGGTGGTAAGGTACTCTCCCAGGATCGAACTTGAAGTGGTTCATCAGGTGATTCTTGAACACTGAGAGGTATAGATTCCTTTGTAGCTTCATGGAGGTCCACTATTGTAGGTGGAGGCTGTGGAGAAGCTTTTATCTCTATGGATGCATTACATGAGGAGTTAGAATCTTCATGGGACTCCTCCCTTCCTGAGCTAAGTGGAACAAATCATTCTTTCTTCGTTACCCAAACTAGCTCTCGAGCGGGTGTGTAGCATTCTGTGATTTTTTTCTTTCCACGATCGTCAATTCGTTTTGAAGCTACGGAATTGGGCTCACATGGGTCAAGTGACAAGTAAGAACACAATCTATTTCCTTGATAGTAGCCTTGGGCTTCCAATAGTAGTTTAGGAATCCACCACCACGTTTCCTTACATTTCTTGGAGCGAGTGAGACGTTTCTTACAAGGCTTCTATTTTTTAGCATCAGGTATGGTTGCTAAAGAAGATCTAGGGATCCACTTGTATGTTTTCTTTGTTATATGAGGATGAGTCTTGACAGAAGCTATATGCATTGCTTCTAGCATATTTAAGGGTATGAGCAGTGGCATTTCATCCCCCTCAGGTGTTACCCAGGTCATCCCCTTGTTCCCCAAGTGTCTATGGTTGCTGCTAGGTGGACCCAATCCACATTGTCCAACTCAGTCGACCCATGTAGTACATCCATATAAGGAGAATCTTCCCCAACATCAGTGTCCGCTTTACACGTGTAACAATATTGCAATGGGTCCGAGTGAACTGTGGTGTCAGATCTATGATCAATTATGAACCTATTTCCTAGAGGATGTGCTCGACCAGTTACAAGATCTACTCGAATAACAGAATCTTGGAACTGCAAGTAGACATGGTTTTTAGACCAGTCGTGCACCATTTTTGCTTCCCTCATGAAAGGACGTCCTAAGATCATCTCAGATGCCATAGTGTGCTTGGAGAAATCCATAATAATGAAGGTAATTCTTATTTTATGTCCAAAGACCTTGATCTTGAGATCGTTTAGCATCCCAATAGGTTTAACAATAGACCCATTGGCCATCTCCACTACTATGGTTGTGGTCGCAAGGTGAGGTCTTCCCATAGTTTCCCAGCAATTTTTAGTCACAATGCTAACCCCAGCGCCACCATCGAGGATTCCCTTCATAGTTAATCCCTTAGTAGTGATTGATATGGTTGCATTGGATTCATCGCCCTCAAAGTATCGTCCCAACTTGTTAACATGTATTTCTATAACAAGGCTCTCATCTAAGTTGGGTTGTGGATCTAAGTGTTCCTCCTCTATTGGCATCTCCCCAGCTCCATCCATCTGTGCAAATTGTGGTAGCCCAAACTTCAGTTCTCCATTGAGGAAGGCTCGAAGAGCTGAGACTAGCTCAGGGTCTTTATATAGTTTCGACATGATGGTGGTTCTAACTTCTGAAGACATGAAAAGATTGTGGATTGGAATCAGGGCGCAAGTATCGGGGAAGGGCAATATTTAACGGCACCTTTTGGGCTTCAGTCCCTTGACATGGGGAAGATGGAATCTGCATTTCTTTGATAGGATCAGGTAGTCCCTCTGTAAATATTCTTTCCATCAAGAAGTGAGTACGCCCACTTTTCCATGACTTTAAGTCACTTTCTTCTTGGATGACACTAGGTATGGCTAAGGGTCTATGGACTTGGTGAGGTTGTTGTTGTGTAGGGAACACGGTGTTTGTAATCTGGATTTGCCTAGGTGCTGGTTCTAGATCCTTTTGCGTATCTTCCACCAAACTCCTTAATTTCTTGACTCACTCAATCTCCTCTGTAGGGTTTGGATAAGTTTCTATCTTCTTCTTGGATCCTCGCCATTGTGGCTCATGAAGATCTTCCTTGTTGTTTTCTATCTTAGTGGTTGTTTTGGTCTCCATGGTTTCACCTGAATCAAAATCCTCTTCAGCGTCGTTCATATATACGAGGTCGTCACTAGTCCCTATGTTGGTCTTTGAATTGGGGTCTGACTTCGCTGCTTTTTGCGATCTCTTCCTTCATGTTTTCTTCTTTTTCTGAGATTGGGCAATTGATGCCGTGTCCCTTTCCTCAAGAATATAATTTTGTTTTTTGAGCATTGATCGTGTGAGTACATTTACCAGTACCACAGGTGTACTTTGTGATGGCTCCCCGGTAACCTCAATCAAGTTTAACACTAGAATGGTAATAGGACACTTTTATGTCCTTGGACACTTTTGTGTCCTGTTAAGTGACCATTTTGCTTGAATTATTTGAAGAGTATGAAAATGAATTTCTAGGTGTTATATATCCACAAAGTTGCCTTATGAGCTGAAAAAAACTTAGCATTTTCTTTTTAGTATCGATCTCACCATTAACCTTACTCTTGCACAACATTTTTTAACCTAAATTGTGTGAAAAAACAGGCCTGTTTTTGGCTTTTTTTCAATTTTTGGCAGCTATACCACTCTAAACTTCATGTTTGTGAGGTTTAGATGGCTAGAGGTTAGGCCTTCATAGTTCTCAACACGTTTTGATGGTTGTAGGGAGAGCTAAGTGTTAAAATTAAAAGTTATGACCAATTTACAAGAATTGCATAATCCTGTTTTTTGACCAAAATTAGCACTTTTATGATTTTTTTGGTGGCTTTCTTGATATCCAAATTCAATTTTGATTGTGTAAGTGTAATGTATAACATAAAGCTAATCTTCCTTGAGTTTTGGGGGACCTAATATGCTATATAGCATAGTATATGATGATGGTTGAGTTTTTTGATTGCTGAAGAATACGATACATTTTAGAGTAGCAAGTATAACTTTCTCAATATTGCTAGTTTCTTAGGCCAATTGTGTGTATTTTTTAGGTAGTAACCATATCTAATCATAGACTACAAACTTGGCTAGATATTGAGTAGTTTCTATGGGTTTCTAGAGGTCATAATGCTAAACCCAGTTTTTTCATGTTTGCTGTATTTAGCACTCTATCATTGCCCCCAAGGTTCCAATTGTAAGAGATCCATTATCGTTTTGACATGCTCCATGGCTCCTTTTGAATCCAGAGGCCCAAAGGGAACTAAGAAAGCATGTATATAGTATCTGTATTGAGCGTGACTATAGAAACTTTGATGATAGGTCCACAGAATGGCAAAAATGAAACTTTTTTGTACCTATTTTTTTGCCCAAAAAAAATTTAGTGAGATAAAAGCAACCATATGTTTTGGTCACCAACCCATTGAAGTTAACGGGGCATTTTATCTCATGTCCTATAAAAATCTCCACTCTTATTTATATGCAATCAACCGTAAGAAATTGTTGTTTTAGGCAAAATGCACTAGTCCATCAACTTTGGAGGCTTGTAGTGACCAAGGGATGAGAAAAATTACAAGTTTCTCATTTTTTCCATATGTAGTAGTTATTGAACTATAAGCTCATGAGAGGATTTTTCAAAATGAGTGGATCTACTATGGTTTTGGAATTTTTTCCCAAAACCCTGAAAGGACACTTTTATGTCCTGTTAGGTTACCATTCTAGTGTTAATGGCGTGATCTTCGGTGCATTTGGATTATTTGGACATTGGGCAATCAAATTATCTGTGCCACATCGATTACACATGAGTATCAGTATTGTAGACGTTCTCGCTTGATTAGTTTGCATTAGTGTGGCATTCTTTTGTAGCCTAATAGGACACTCGGCCACACGATGTGGACCTCCACACCCATAGCATTGAAGAGGTGGTATCTTAGCAGTGTAATTGATATTTTGGCCTCTTGCAGCAAGAGTAGCTACTTGATAGACAAGTTTGACTTGTCCCCAATAGTCCTCCATGTAGTATTGTGTACTTTCTTCAAGCGCATCCATCCCATAGGCAATATTAGGGTCTATATCTTCCTCACAACCTTCCAAACAAGCAATGGATGACTCACAACCCACTTGATTCACAGAAGTGATTCTTGGATGTGGTGGTTGCGGTCCTAGCACTGGAGGTGGTAAGGGTGTTGTTTGAACAACATTTTGGGCCCTAGGGACCATGTGTTGTGATGTTTGTTCAAGAGGTGGGGCCGGCATCAATGCAAGCACTCGAGGTGTGTCTATCCATGCTAAGGTTGGTCTATTGTCCATCGCGCGCTTAAATACTATGCAATCCTAAGCTTGATGACCATACCTCCCACAGGCATCGCAATTCCCATTGAATTTTACTCTAAAAGTAGGGCATTCACTGGTACTATGCGGTCCATAGCATACTGAGCACCATTGTTGCTCCCTTCTTGGATACGTATGATTGTTTTGCGGAGCCGATTGTCTCTAAGACTCTTTGACTGGCCTTGGTGAGATCTGCTAAAGTCATCTCAGATAACTTTGGCTCCTTAGCAATAGGCTTTAGGGTCATTGGTTGATGCCGCGATGCTTGCGAGCTAATAGATTTAGGCTCAACATACACTCTTTCTCCTTGAATCATTAAATTATCCTCCAATTGGATCTCATTGGTGGTGACTGCTTCCCAAGTGGTGATACCTCTAATGACTAGGCCATTGTAGATATCCCCATGTCGTAATCCCCTAATGAATCTACCAAGAATTGATTATTATTGAAGCGCTCATTTGGATTACAACGAGAATTCAAATGCTTCAAGCAACTAATAAAGTCTCTCACCAACTCTCCTTCCTCTCGTTGGGCTTTCTGGACCTGAGAGGCTACACCCCAAAGCACTCCCTCTCGTATGTATTCTTTCAAGAACGGTCTCCTAAGAGTAGGGTAATTCATTTTTTCTTCCACCCTTAGGGTTCTATACCAATCCCCAGCCTTCCCACTTAAGGTTAAACTTAAAGCATTACTCTTGTACAAGTCATTATGTTCTCCTAGAGAATCACATATTTGTTCAAACACTTCGATATGCTTTCTCACATCCCCGTCTCCACTAAATTTTTGTGTGAGCTTGGCTATTTGTACTGCCTTACTTCTAGGTTCTCTATGAGACTCTTACGCATATTCTCAGCAATAGATTGATTGATAGCTTGAGCAAATGTTGCCAAGTCACCTAAGTGAGCAGGAATCGTGGGTGGAGGCGCTCCAGAGACTACATGTGGAGTAGGTATTGGCATTGGGCTTGGCGCATAGGAAGCCCTTGGGTTCCACGTTTGGTACGGTGTTGTGCCATGTGGTGGTCCAAAGTTCATATATGTGGCCCTAGGCATAGTAGACGTTGGATGTGACATGCTAATGCTAGCCGGTATGGTCCCATGGAAATAAGAGCTTGGGTGTTGTTGTAATGCCTAGGGGAGACTAGAGCCTGGAATCCACCTCCCAACCTCCCACTATATAGGCCAAGCTCCTAGCCCTTTCCCCTAGTTGGATTCCCTTTCCACATTGCCTAGTCCGGCCCTTGGCCCAGTCCAGGACTCCCTGGCCTTGCCCTTGTCCTGACATTACTCCCCCCTTAAGGAAGAGTTTTTGTCCTCAAAAACAAAAGTGGGAAACTTCTTGTTAAGAACACTAATGTTTTCCCAAGTGGCACCTTCCTCAAGTTAATCTTTCCACTTGATTAAAGCTTGTCAACGTACGTGATGAAGTGTACGTAAATCATGGTAGTCAAGAATTCGTTCACGTTCATGTCGTAAGGTAGGAGGTTCGACGAAATCAACCCGAATCTGTTGGCCAATGACATTGTCGTCCCCATGTAACCGCTTACGTAAACGGCTCACATAAAACACCGGATGAATACGAGAATGTGTAGGTAGCGATAGTTTGTAGGTACGATCACCCACTATCTTGGGTATTTTGAAAGGCCCACAATATCATGGAGATTATTTAGGTGTTGGCCCAGTTATCAGACTTTCATAATGCTCTGGCACACATAAAAATACTTTCTCCCCTTCCTCAAAGGTAACTTGTCGATGTTTCTCATCAACGTATTTTTTATATCGATCCTGCGCTTGTCAAACGTTCTGATAAGCGAGTTTCAACATATCCATGTGGTCTTAGAGAAATCCTTAACCTGTTGGAGTTTTTCGGTTGCCAACCCACCGTAACAGGTGACCTAGGTTGAAAACCATACATGAGCATGAAAGGACTAAATCCACTCGTCCTGACATGCTTAGCACTATTGTAATCAAACTCAAGAAGAGGTAAATATTCTTCCTAGTCTGACTGTTTCTTGCTAACGTATGCGCGTAGCATATCCTCTACCACTTGGTTAAGTCATTTAGTCTGACCATCTATTTCTGGATAATCGGCTGTACTGAGGTTTAGTTGTCTACCCAACCGTTTAAACACAGCCCTCCAAAAATGATTGTTAAACTTGGGATCATGATCACTGACAATGTTACTTGGCAAACCATACAACTTGTATAGGTTGTCCACAAATAGCTTGGCTAATTCTGGAGTCTTAATCATTGATTTGGGTGGAATAAACTTACATAGTTTAATCAATCGGTCTATGACCATCAATACTGAGTCATGACCTCGTACAGTGGTTGGTAAACCCACAATAAAATCCATAGAGATACTTTCCCATTTACCATTGGGAATCTCCAAAGGATGTAAGAGTCCTCCTGCTTTCACATGCTCTGCTTTGTTAACTTGACATTTTTGGCAATGCAAGACATAATCTTGAACAAAGCCATGTAAACCTGGCCAATAAAACTATCGTCGTACGAGAGCATAAGTCTTTCTAATACCCGGGTGCCCTGCACTTGGACTATCATGAGATTCATAAAGAATTTGGCACCGAATGTCTGTGTCCATCGATACACAAACTCTCCCCTTATGGAGTAGGTACCCATTGTCGATGGTGAAATGCTTCCATCACTGTAGTTCATCACTCGACAGAGGAGAACTGCGTGTGGAGGTTAATGTTACACTACCATCATTGGAGTGAGAAGGATCCCTCATCTGTATATGGCTCCACACTTTGGAATATGCATCATCTTGCTCATATTTGCCCTTTAGAGAATCAAAAATTCACTACGAAGTTTCGTGAACAAGAGAGAATTGATCTCTGGCATACGACTAAGAGCGTCAGCCACCACATTGTATCGTCTTATACGATACCGGAGCTTGGCATCATATTCTTGAAGAATCTCAGCCCACCTGGCTTTCCAACCCTTCAAATCGGTTTGTTGTGTAAGGCATTTGATGCTTTCATGGTCAAACACAATCTCAAACTGAGCACCATACAGATAAGGTCTCCATGTTTTCAAGACAGACACTATTGCATAGAGTTCACGTTCATAAGTAGAGTAGTTCTGTTGTGTTGCATCAAGCTTCTTACTTTCAAATGCAATTGGCCTCTCGTCTTGTAAACAGGACTGCTCCAATAGCACGGTCACTGGCATCCGTTTCCAAAATGAATGGTTTCAAAGGATCTGTAATAGCTAGTATTGGAGCTGTAGCTAATGCATCCTTGAGCGTATCAAAACTATGATGTTGAGCGGGTCCCCACTGAAAAGCTTTGCCTTTGCCTTTCAGTTGGTCCATCATGGGAACGACAATATTAGCATAGTTTTTAACGAACCTTCAATAAAACCTTCAAATCCTTAAAAAATCTGTAACTCTTCTAGATTTCTAGGAGAAGTCCACTGCCAAATTGTATCCACTTTGGATATGTAGGCCAGCTAAAATAACATGCCCAAAATAGTTAATTTCTTCCTTCAAAAAATCACACTTAGATTCCTTGGCATATGATTGATTTGTTCGTAACAATTCGAACACCTGCCTCAAATGTTGTAAGTGTTCTTCTTCAGAAGCACTGTATACTAGAATGTCATCAAGAAAAACGATGACAGATTTGCCCAGGTACAGCTTCAAGACAACTATCCATAAGTGTCATGAATGTTGCAGGCGCATTAGTTAACCCAAAAGGCATAACCAAAAACTCGTAGTGTCCAAACCTTGTTCCACTTCTGCTAAGATAGTCAGCAAGCTGACATTTCACCTCAGCAGCTTCAGAGTAACTCATGCGGTAGGGTGGTTTACTGATAGGTTTATTCCCTGCAACCACATCGATGCTATGTTGCACCGATCGTGTCGGCGGTAATCCTGATGGCAAATCTTTAGGAAAAACATCGTGAAATTTCTTTAATAAAATTTTTAAATCACTAGCAACCTTTGCTTGTTGGGAAGTAGCCATTGGTGGAAATGATGAGAGAGAAGCATGCGGCGTTGAGAAATGTTCAACAAATTCAATGTTAGAGAGAAAATGAGACAATGAGTAGCACAATAAAACTTGATCTATTTCATTATTAGAAATGAGCTGTATAATCTCACATATCAGTGGTAGTGAAGAAGGTACATCCTTCTCTCCTAACAACAACACATGTGCGCCATGGGATTCAAACATTGAGCTGTTGTGCTCATAGCTACGCTTCAGTGATGGTCCTAAGCTATGCAACCACTCCCTACCAAGGACCGCGTCTGCCCTCTCCATGTTCATAACTTGAAAATCCAAGGATGTGGAGTAGCCTTGTACTTCCAACATACAGCTCAGACTTGAGTATCCCAGACTTTCGCATCATGTCCATTCATCATTGCTACCTTGTAGTGGTGGGTACTCGGAGTTTAAGGCAATTGAGTTTTTTCACCAATCCATAATTAATGAAACTGTGAGTAGCACCATCATCTACCAAGATGCGCACCTTGTGCCCTTGCAGAGATCCATGCATGGTACTAATTCATGTGGTCTGAAGGTCTGTTGCCACATGGAAGCTGTGAGACAGCATTCATGCACCACTTCGGTGTGTGTTACTTCCACTATAGAGACTCTTGAGGAAGACTCAAGAGGCAACAGCTGCACCATGTGCACTGCTTTCTCCTTGCCATGAGCTGTAGATTTCCCCTTGGGACAATCCTTTTTGCCATGATCGCTTCCCAAGCATTGACAACATAATTTCTCTTTCTTAGCCTTATCAAAGTCCTCAAGAGAGAGAGGACCTGTGGACCCCTTGGGTTTTTTAGCTGCTTCAGAATTGGCTACTATAAATTTCCTTTTATTGTGCCCATACAGTGTGCGTGTATTACCATGTGTATTAGCAGGCACGTGATTATTATGTGATTTCTTTTCATTTAGATCATCATGAATGTGTGCTTTCACTATGGCTTCCTCAAGTGTTTTAGGGTCTTGAGTCTTGACGTGCTTCTTAAGCTCTGGCGTCAAACCGCGGATAAACCCACGTACTTGCTGAAAGGTGTCTAGTCCTTCCAACTTGAGGATAAAATCCCAATAGTGAGATATATATTCAAGTAATGATGGGTATTGGCACATGGAACACGTGGCCCAAGCCGTCCAATTCCGATCTGCCTCATTTGTAGGCAAAAATTCTTTGTGAAACATAGCCTCAAAGGTTTCCCAACTCTGTGGTACGATATTCTTCTCCTTGAGAGACATCCACCACTTGTAGGCCTTGCCTTCCAGAGTTAAGCTTATTTGTAGTGCTCTGACTGCATCCGAAGTACACCGTAAGGCGTGAATTCCATCCCACTTGCTGAGAAAGAAATTCACTCCATCCTTATTGCGATCTCGATCTTCTCCCTTAAAAGTCGGTGGTTTGGTGTTTTTCAACAACTCATTCACCTCCTTGGCAGTGAGAGTGTGCAAAGAATCTGGAGATGGACCGTGTCCATGATCAGCAGGGCCTTGCCCCTGAGTAGTAGTTTGCTCATGCATGTGTGTGGCAATAGGGCCCTTGGCTTGCTTGCTGCGTAAGTTGTATCACTAATGTAGATAATTTAGTGACGTTTTCATTTAAAGATGCAAAATTTCCTTCCATTACTAATATGCGTGTCTGAAGTGCACAGAATTCTTGAATATCAAGCAGTTCATATGCGTCGTCACCCGCCATAGCATCGTGGGCACTCTCCGTGAGAGCATATCCGGCTGCGAGCCATCACAGGCAAGATCAGGCGTTTGATGCTCGAAATCAAAAGTCATATTAATATCCAAATCCATGGCAACATTGTGCAGTGGAATGATCTGAAGGAAAAATACCTTGAGTCGAGGAAAAATAATCCCGTAGTCGTAATTGGCACCACAAACGGCAATTAGCCGTGCTAATTATGTTGTTGTAATCAATCCACAAAGCCAACCGTGTGGGTACCCTGCTTTGACACGTCGTAGTCGAATCCGTTGCAATTGTTATTGCTTTGATATAATTGACTCTATGAATACGGTCGCCAATGAATCCCTTTGAAAAAATTATCAACTTGGTGATTTTTTGCACACAGCACGCAGGGTAGTATCTTCGTTGATCATAGCCGAGTATGTGGTCACAGTGTGTGATTATCCTGGGTCCGAAGCTGCGATGCGACCTGCTTGATGCGATGTGGGTACTCGCCCTTAGGTGACTTTAAGTCCTAAGGCCAAGGGCCTTAGGTGTTTTGGATGTGAACACAAAGCTCACAGAGCTATGGCCGTCGAGCAGACAGCGCGCAAGGCAAGCGGAGTTGAGCCTGAGCGAGGTGATGAGAACCGGGCGCCGCCCCCGTGTCGAGATTTTCTCAACGCACCGTGGAGCTCCTGTTGAGCCCTTCACCGGTCAATTTGTTGCACCTTCTCGTGGCGGCTCCTCCTTCTCAAGCCCCCCTGCACACGCTCTTTGACCTTGCCTTCATCCCTTAGCAAGAGAAAGTCTCCATGGCATGCAACATGCAAAAGCTTTCTTTGGCTTAGAATCGTCGCCACACCCTCCTTTCCCAAAAAAAGCAACTTGGCTCTTGATACCAGTGTAATGCCTAGGGGAGACTAGATCGTGGAATCTGCCTCCCAACCTCCCACTATATAGGCCAAGCTCCTAACCCTTTGCCCTAGCTAGATTCCCTTTCCACATTGCCTAGTCCGGCCCTTGGCCCAGTCCAAGACTCCCTGGCCTTACCCTTGTCCTAACAATTGTGGTTGTGGAGCATAGGTAGCTGAAACAATGAGAGGGTAGGGACTACATGAGTACGAGGACCTATAGGTATATACGATTGGTACACACTTGTAGGTACTGTTGCATTGAGCTACCATGTAGTGGTGCTTTACTAACAAATGAGATCCATGGTATGTTTCTTGGCATGCCCATCATTGGGGTAGGCATGGTAGTCGTGGTGTCATCAAGGGAAAGGTGAGCTAGACTTGGAAAAGTAAAGCTATCACTGGTGGGCTCAGATTGGACTGAGACCCCTGGCAAAACAACATATGGGGGATCCATCGGACTTACCGAGGGAGTCTCCATTTGCGATAAGGTTGGTTGTTTAGCCTTCCCTGTATCCAAGAATCTCATGAGACCCGTTGAAGGCATATGGATCCCCTTGTTCTACCTCTCTAGCTCAATAACCCTATGGATGACCTCACAAACTCTTTGTTGTTGATCCTCCACACTAGTAGGACCCGTTGTGGATTGTAGGACATCTAACCAACCCACATGATAGGTGTGACATGTGTATAGGTTGGTTAGAGTTTTTGTTTGTAGTTCGTACTCCCAGTTCTCATGTAAGAACGCTCCATCTAGGATTGAGGTGCTAGGGGTGTCCTTTGAACTGGATGCAATGTGGGTCTCTATGGGTTGACCCTTAGTGGTCGCTAATTCAGGAGCACTCAATTGCTCTCCTTGCAATGATATTGACATAGGAGCTTTCGCTTTTAACTCTCTTTGTTGCTCCACCTTGAGTAATCTCTCAATTTCCTTTTCCCTAGCCGCAATGATATATGGCTCAACCTCTTGCACTTCGGCAAGGCTTCTACCATCAGGTAATATGACCTCAGAGGGGAATAGCTCTGAAGAGTCAGGGGGTGCAGTGTATGGAGTATTCACGTGCACACTCTCTAAGAGCATAGGGTCTACGTTGGTCATGAATGGCGAATTTACTTCCCCACCCCCCTCATTTACATCATTAGCTCCATGTTCGGAGCAAGTGGCTCTACCAAAGGTTTCCTTCAAGCTGCTAAGCACGCTCGGCCCGAACCGTGGACCCATAGCATGCATGTCTTGGCTTGAGCTATCGGGGATTAGGCATTGGGAAACCCTCCATGACGTCGTAGTCAGAGGAAGAGTCACTAGCCGCTATGTTTGGGTCTTGGTTTGTACTACCTTGGGTGCCCGTCGAGGGCCCGGAACCTAAGGTAGGTCGATATTGAGAACTTGCGTAAGTCAAAATGCTCTCTGCTTGCTTGGCCTCTAACACACGACCAGAGCACAAATGCATGTTCCTTTGTCACCCTACAAGCATCGGCAACAAATAACCTCGAAGGTTAACTGGTTACTTTTTTAGGCGTCCGTTTTCACTCGTTTTTTGATGTTTTTTAATGTTTTTAATGTTTTTTAATGATCGGTTTTTGGATTAGAGCATGTGATAGCTTGAAACGAGTGTATTGCTCAGGGGGTTGTGGTGTGCTTTACAGCACAGCTTTTGGTTACACCGAAGCTCCGTTGGTCCTCAAAAAGGTCGGTGTTTACCTACACGTAAGGCTAAAATACGTAATTTTAAAGGGAGACTGAAGCCTGAACCTGAGCGTGGATTGGGGCTTGGGTCTAGGGGATATTCCCAAGTTTTTTAATGTTTTTTAATGATCAATTTTTGGATTAGAGCATGTGATAGCTTGAAACGAGTGTATTCCTCAGGGGGTTGTGGTGTGCTTTACAACACAGCTTTTGGTTACACCGAAGCTCCGTTGGTCCTCAAAAAGGTCGATTTTTACCTACACGTGAGGCTAAAATACGTAATTTTAAAGGGGGACTGAAGCCTGAACCTGAGCGTGGGCTTGGGCTTGGGTCTAGGGGCTTGGGCTTGGGTCTAGCTTGAAACGAGTGTATTGCTCAGGGGGTTGTGGTGTGCTTTATAGCACAGCTTTTGGTTACACCGAAGCTCCGTTGGTCCTCAAAAAGGTCGATTTTTACCTACACGTGAGGCTAAAATACGTAATTTTAAAGGGGGACTGAAGCATGAACCTGAGCGTGGGCTTGGTCTTGGATCTAGGGGATATTCCCAATCCCGGTCCTACCTTTAAAATTTTATTTTATTTTTTATGTTTTTATTTTTTTGGGATAAGGTTGTCGCGGCCGCGCTGTGCGTGAGCACACACACACCTAACCTACCTACTTACAACTAATATAGCTATTGTTACACACTAACACACTACTACAGAAACTCATTAGCTAACAGAACTACTTACTGTACTTTACACAAAACTAACATTCTGGATCTACTACCTTAATCCTAACACCTTATCACACAGAAAACACCTTATGAACAAAGAAAACACCTTAATCCTAACACCTTATCACACAGAAAACGCCTTATGAACAAAAAAACATAGTACCTTTCAATTCCTTATTAACAAAACAATTCACATCAACAAAATAAACTCCTTCTCAACACACACACCTTCCTTCTCTACCTTTCCTACATTTCAAAATGCACTATAAAGTAGCATAGAGTGCTACTCAAGCTTAATGCAAGGCATTCCCCGAGAGCGGTGCCAAAAATATGCGCGTATGTCACACGTGTCAATGCAAAGGACTTGCCGATACACTGTGTGTGAGCCACAAATGGCTCCAAGCACACAACTAGACTAATCTAACAAGCTCAAGATAGCAAGGGTGTTTCACTCATGGCCCTACGCTCGCCTTCGTTGAGGATTCCTCGTCGCGAAGAAGAAGGAGCCACCGTTGCGCCACGCTCAACCGCTTCGTCGCACCACCATGCCGTCGTCGCAATGCTCGATCGCGCACTCTCTCTCTCTCTCTCTCTCTCTCTCTCTCTCTCTCTCTCTCTCTCTCTCTCTCTCTCTCTCTCTCTCTCTCTCTCGTATACACACACACACAAGGAGATGAAGAAGAAGAAGATAGAGATGGAGCAGAGCACTCTTCAATTGCACAAATGAAAGAATGAATGAATTTTAGATTTAGGTGACTTTTATATGAGCTTGCCCCATTCACACTTGGGTGCCCATACTTAGCCAACTAAGCCTTGAATGTTCCAGTTAGAGTGCACCTCTCATCGGTGATCGCTCTTACCCTTTTCCTATTGGACCAACAAGCCCGGTACCTGACTCTACCAAATAAATAATACGGCTTCCGTTGTACGTGATAGGAATGTGCATGAGGATTAACAATCTCTTTTATTAAGGGACTGAGTTTCCTCCTTGAAAAGAAGCAAACCGGAAATAATAGTCGAATATTTGAATTTGCAAGATTTTTGAACTACATTCTCATGTATTTCACCATTTTTTCTTCCCTTTACCATGGTTTTCTCATTTAGTGTTTGTATATATATATGTGTTTGTGTGTGTGTATGTGTGTGTGTGTGTGTGTGTGTGTGAAATAAATAAATATATGTATGTGTGTATATATGTATATGTATAGAATTTACTAGAATTATGCAAAGTGAAGCTTCTCAACCATTGCAATGTCGTTGAACTGAACTGACACGAATCCTTTTGCTATATATTGGGTGAACATTATGGAGCCGTGCTGATTCAAAACTAATGGACTGCAGAGCCAGTTATACTGAGCTCAATTCTATTGGGAACTCTCCCCATAAACCCGAAGACCATAGTGGAATTTGCAACCTTCGCAAGTTGTCTTTTCACAATGGCAGGGGGAACAACCACCGTAACGGCATCTTCTACCTCGACACGCTACGAAAGCCACTTCTCTGGTGCTTGGAAAGCTCTGTCCCCTTTGGCCACTTCAGCAGCATCCTCCTGTATCGTCGAATCTTCACGCGTCCTTTTGTTCAATGACAGTGCACAGAGGATTGACGCTAGGTATTTTTCCACCTGCGTCTTTCTTTGTTTCAGTTCCTCTTTACTCAGATTAGTAAGGGAGCTTTGACCGCTATCATCGGCACCCGGTTTCACAAAGTCGATAGCCTTTGGAGCATCGGGCTGCTCTCTGCATGCCACTACTTCGGCGCAGGACGGCTTAGAGGAGCTCGCCATGGCGTGGTGAAAGGCCTCACTAACACCCCCCCTTCTATTCAAAACTTAATCCAAGCATTTCATATCATTTTTGTTTAGGATTGGAGGGACTCAAGCGACAATGTGACAGGAGGTGGAGAAAGAAAAAAGAAAGATGTAGTGGGAGAGAGATCGATAGGGGGGGGGGGGGGGGGGGGGGGGGGGGGGGGGAGAGAGAGAGAGAGAGGGGGGGGAGGGGGGGGGGGGGGAGATGACAAAACTGTGAGGGAGAGAGGGGAAGTGTATTGTTTTTTTAATAAGAAAGACGTGCTCACTCGTCTCTCTCTCTCTCTCTCTCTCTCTCTCTCTCTCTCTCTCCCTTGCCCCCCCTTCTCGGCAAGATATAAGAAGTGATTTGGAAGATGGGATGCATTACACTCGCTACATGATGCCTAAATACCCTTTGGTATACGCTCTTATTGGAGTTGAGCATTTGCACTTGAAGTTCCTGTCATGTAAGGTGAGTGCTTGGGAGAAATAAAGGAAGAGTGCCTAATGCAAATGCCAATTATGGAACACTCTATATGCTTACAAGAAATTTTTCAAACAGAAGCATGTAGTGTAAGAGATGGAGTTGATGGGTGCTTCAAGGAACAAATGTAGCACATGTGACATCAAAGGACGTTTCAATAGCTTCCACGTTTCCAAGAAGAGTTTTTGATGTAGAAGCTTCTCCACTCATTCCTCACTGTGTTGAGTGCATGAGTGTACACTGCTCGTGCAAACAGAAATCGAGAACATCTCGGTGAGGACAGGAAGAAAATCATGGAAAGCCAAAAGGGATAAAATGGTAGCAAAGAGGCTACAGGAGAAAGTTGCTTTGGAAACTGAACTCAATCAAATAAAAGAATAGCTTAGACAAGAGCAAGAAAGCAAGAAAAATGCAAAGGGACCTAAAGAGTCAAAGACTAACTCGAGAGGTTCAGTATTGGTCGAAAAAGTCTTTGAACCTTTGGATGCGATCTTAAAAGCTTATGATGCTAGGATAGAACCCAATCAAACCCAAGAGGATAGATGGTTGACGTATCCTCATCCAGGGTATGAAAAAGAGAGGTTGCAAATGTGCAAGGAGCTCATCCAAAAGGCCCAAGCTCTTATGGAACCACATGTTCTAGATGCTCCAAAAATGGAGGTGCTAATCCGTGAAAAAGTCCAAGAATTGGAGAGCCATGGTATTGTACACAAAGATCAAGAAGATCCGGGTGTTGAGGCACCTTTAGATACAAGGGAAGTAGCCAATACCACAGGTGGGGGTGGGCTCACAAGCAGTGATGCTAATTCCTGAAGTGGAAGAACAATGGCCACAGGATCTATGGGAGGATATCCAAAACAAAAAAGATGGAAGTGCAACACTTTAGTCAGCTCCTATCAATGAGATCCACCTCAAACATGAGCTCTACCCAAATGATATCCGATCATTGTATGGTGATGCAGGTACGGAGATATCGGAAGACAACAAACCTTAGTCATTGAAGACGTTACCTTCATTCATTCGCAACCACAAAACCAGATCAGAAGTATAAAAATTACCATGTCAATGGAAGGCTGATCCTAAGATGATGGATACCAAAACTCTTCATGAGCTGATGTTGTCCCCTATCCATTGTACGCTAACTCTATCTGAGTTACTGCATATAAGACCTCATCTTTGGGAAGAGGTGGAATTTTTTCTTGGAGAAAATAGGGATGATAATTCCACCACCAATTGTTTCTCCAAAAACACTTAATAACCAAACCTCAAAACAAACTAGACATGAGCCAATACCACTGAACCAGGTAGGAGACTATTGTGAAGGAGAAGAAGGAAACATGACCTTGCCTATGGAGTACAAGGACGTAAAAGTGGTAGCGATATTGGATAGTGGAGTCGGAATTGCCATAGACACCAAAGCAATGTGGAAAAAAATGGGAAAAACCTGCTCTAAGGAGAACTAGAATGAAACTTCAACTAGCGGATGGGTACCTGGAGAGACCTATTGGCATTTTGGAGCAAATCGTAGTAACTTCTTGTAGAATCGCATACAAACACACGTTTGCTATTATTAATTTTGATGATAGCAGCAATTTCGATATCATATTGGACAGATTGTTTATGCGTCAGCTCAAAATGGTACAAGATTGGGGTTACAACTGTATCTACCTAAGAAACAAGGATGTCACTACGAAGATCAGTGTCAAAGATCAAAATGGTACAAGATTGGGGTTACAACTATATCTACCTAAGAAACAAGGATGTCACTACGAAGATCAGTGTCAAAGATCATAGTTATAGAGATGTAGAAAGAACCACAGGGGAAGAATTAAACTACACAGCTGAAGAGGAAAATGAGGCTACATGATTGCAAAGCAAAGCACATATTTGGAAGTATGGAGCTCTCGAAAGTGTAAGTCTTAGAAAGGAAAATTGCATCCTAGAGCATTCAGTAGAAGATGAAGCTTACATCAAAGAACCATTTCCAGAGGAGTTATTTGAACCTTTTTGGATGGGGTCAAATATTGGCAACTCTTGATGTATGTGTAAATGAGGCAACCATTACCAAATTTTGCGGTGAAGATGGCTATGATACTTATTTATGATAAGGGTGTTGAAGGAAACTATCAAGGTTTGTGAGTGTGAAAGCAGAAAAAGTGAGACAAATGGCTACGTCATGGGGCATGATACCAAAGTGAACATGAAGGAAGCAAAGCAACCACGAGAATATGTCATCATTGACATACCCAAAGAATAAAAAAAAGCTATTTCAAAGAAGCCAACTCCAGAAAAGGTGCAAATGAAAGCAGATGAAGGAGCAAAGTTTCCAAGTTCAACGTTAAATGTTCAACAAACGCAAGATCAAAAGAAGAACAAGGACAAGGAAAAAGATCGATTGTCTCCTACGATGATCAAATTCAGCATATGCGGAGAAACAAGACGCAAAATCACTTGTGCAGCTGTGATAGATCCAAAAGCGACAAAGAATCTTATGACTTATGGAACATGGATCATGATGGGAAAGCCACAAATCGCAGAGCTAGAGAATATTGTGTACACAAGTTTCAAAATGTCAATTCTTAGCTTTGGAGTGGCAGAAGGTGTACTGAGGAGTATAAGGATACTTTCCACATAATCAACTCCCATCATATCAAAGAGAGTCTGATTCTGACAGAAAGTTGGAGGAACATCTTCTTTCAACCACAAGGAAAATCTTCAACAACAACACCATCAGAAGTCCCGAAAGAACCTCAAATCCATGCGAAGAAGTAAATTGCCAACCATTGCGGAAAAAGGTAAAGCAAAGGTAAACATTGAAGCATATAAACCCCGCAAGACGAATTTACCCTCAACGAGCTTCCATCAAACTTCCCATGAAGCCTCTACATCAAGAGCTAAACCATCGACAATGCAATGGAAACCAAAGCAAAAAGTCTACCAACCAAAGTTTCCATCACAAAAAATAATCAAGAAGAAGCCAAATAATGTCAACCAAGTGTTGGTATCCAAAGAGCACATCAAAGTCAAAGACCCAGTTTGGATACATGAAGCACAAGTTCAACCACAACAACAAAAGGTGACAGGGTGGGTAGCTCATGGCTACTTCTAAGGAAACACTAATGTTTGGGCCAAAAAGCCTAAAGTAACAGCCAGGACCTTCTCACCTCAACCAACAAGTTCTACAAAGAACAAGCCAAGCTATCAATGATGGACAAACAACTCAATCAGGAGAAAGAACTACCACAAAAGAAAAAAGCAAAAATCAAAGCATCAAGAAATGCAACAAGTTTGGGTATCAAAGTTAGATGTCATCCAAGCACCCAAAAAACACAGGTGAAGCAGCGGCTAATTCCAGTCAAGCTACTCAAAGCGCAAGGATTTTATGAAGGTAACACACAAATATAGTCACCAAAAGTTATAGCTCAACTTGGAAACATGACGATCATTCAAGAAGCACAAGCTCCACCCAAAGGCACACAATCAATAGGCAATGCCAACAAACAGTCACCACTAAGGGTGCTACAACCTCCAGATGGATACCTTGTCATCAATTACAAAAGCAAGGCTTCTACAATGGAAATCATTAAATATGGCTACCGAAGCCTAGTGTCCATCAAGCCAAAGCAGAAGAGAAGGTTCCAAAGATGGTCACACAAGGACCAAAAATAAGATGGGTTCAAAAATTGCTAGTGGAAATTCAATTACAAAGAACCAAACACATCAACAATCGCTTCGCAAGGGAAATAACACAAAGGCTACATTAGTCCCTACTAGAGTTGAAGGACTTGTTTCACAAAGTAGTGTCAACATACGACAAGCAAGTCAAGAGGAGCCAAAATATGCCAAACTACTTGACAAAATGGTGGCATCCAATGACCAAAACAATGGAAGAGGCCTAAATTTCTAGAACTTATGGAATTGGGTTTCTGGCCTTGAACAGATAAGTCCAAGTCACCATTAAAAATACATGGCTAAAAGTCAGAGTCGGGTAATTAAGCCACTAAATGAGCGAGGAACTAGTCCCAAAGCTTCATGTAATATTCTATGTGGTCTAAGCATCTAAGCTATTCTAGGTACTGCTCAAGCTGGAAGAGTTGAGCATATTTATGTTGTGTCGCTCATGCTGGTATAGGTGAGTGTAAGAGTCAAAGTCATTGTAGTATAGTGGTAATTGAAGGAGGAAGTCAACATTCATTGCTGCTTTCCCCTTGTAGTATGGATTCTTAGCACAGTGTTGGCATAGATGGTCTCTACCACAACGTTTACAGAATACAAATAATTTTATTTGTGAACCCTTGTTTGGACAACTTGATGCCCAATGATCACCTCCACATTCATAGCATGGACCTTCTTGTTTCATAGCTGGTGATCCAGCCGATGGTTGTTCTTTCCTTGTGAGAATGTTCTTTGAACCATACTCTTGATTGGCTATGAGCATGAGCGTATTTGCATCCATGGAGTACTGGTTTTTCATGGGTTTTGACAGATGTGCTGGCTGAGTGTAGTTGACTACTACTCTAGCATCATTCAAAAGATGCGGTCGCTACCCTAGCATTTGTTGCAGCTTTGGTTGAGTGCTACAGCATGGAGTGGAATGATCCCCTCCATAAGTATTACACCTCCTTAATTGAGGTTGTCGTACATTCAGGTTCTATTTGTAGCCTTGGTTTATTCTTCTAATCACCCCCTCGACCACTTGATCACTGATTGGTTCCCAAGGATTTTGAACATCTCTCTTTGTTTTTTATTCACTCTTTGGGAATGAGGCACTGTATCTTCAGTCACCTCTCCATAGGCCTTACAATTTTCAACTAGATATAGAACTTCTCTAGTGACTTGCTCAAACGTCGTGCATCCTTTCAAATGCAGGTCCTTTTTTAGAGTTTCATTTCTCAATCCCTCAATGAAGAGAACTAACAATCTCTCATCTTGCGATATCTCTCTCACCGGACATATGTCCACGTACTGTTTGAAGCGAAGTAGAGCTTCCTTCACTCTCTCATTCTTTTTCTGTTTGAAAGTGTAGATTTGGGACACTGGTTGTGTTTGATTCCCCTTCTTAAGAAATCATCTACAAAATCTTGTAAGAGTTGTGCTATGTTGGGAAAATCATCTCTATTTAGTAGGTGGAACCAACTCAAGGTTGTTCCTTCCAATGTCAACCCAAATCCCTCATATTGAGTATGAAAATTTGCAATATGTTTAGCTCTCAAAACTTGTTTGAAGAGTGAGACATGAGTATAAGGATCCTCTGACCCATTGTATTTTGTCTTGACACATTGAGCCACTTGATGTGGTCTTAATTGTTTTGGTCCACTCACCAATCTCACCAATTTGTCGTCTCGTGGAAAGACGTCTCTCGTCCCCTCCTCTTGTCTAGGAGAAAATCCTGGTGGAATCCTCTCAGAAATGTGCTCTGGCATCGTTTTTGACTGAAAGTAAATAGAGATTGGAGTACCCTTGTATGTATATCTCTCTAGGTCAAGTGGATCGACAAGTTTGTATTCACGTCCATACTTATCTGCCATCAAAACTTGCACTCCGTGGGCATCTGTATATGTGAAGGCATAGAGGCTCTTATGGAATGTCAACTCTTTAGCATTAGATTTCACACACTTGTAGAAGATATATGGATCCCCATTTTTGAACCTATATATGCCCTCATGAGCATAATCTGTAAGCACTCTCATGGATTCATTGGTTCTAATGAATCTCACATTCGGTTTGTTTATCAGAGGATGCCTCTCCTCTAGGTATTCTTCCAATCCCCCTATTGAAGGCATCACAGTGTTTCTTGCATTTTTATGTCTCTGAGTGGAGTATAAAATCTTGGTGGTGGATGATTTGTCATGTTTTAGACTCACTCAAAACTCTCAAGGTAGTACTTGACAAACTCACTTTGTCTTAGTGCAACTTATCCCCTCTTACCTCTGATTAGGTCTCTTAGAAGTTAGGAATTTCTGACTTTTTGGTCTTTGGAAACTAGTCTTGGGATACCCTAAAAGGCTGGATTTAAGTCATATTGCTTGCAAGCTTTCTTCCTGACTATACCTTACTCAATTTGGAGTTCTCTACCAAACGTTAGAGCACTTTTAGTGAACTGCACTTGAAACAGCACTCAAAATAGTTTCAGGACTAGAACACAAGAACTTTGGCTTGTTTCTTGGTCTCCATAAGGTATTTTTAGCTCAAACTTGAGATTTGGGATATACTCGAGTATGTCTACAAGACCATCAAGTTAGATACCCCCACTATGCTGAGGTACATGGATCGCGATCCATGTTCCCTGTTAAAGTTTTTTCTCCAAATTTTGATTGTGTGTAGACAAGGTCATGTGCAGGCTCTATACTAATTTTCATCAAATTCTGAGGTTGAGGTACATGGATCACGATCCATGTTCAACCACATCTAGACTTGTCCTCTTAGGAGTTTGTTCTTGACTATGTTCACAAGCTAAATCTCAAATCGTTTTGGACTTGTTTTGACAGGTCAAATGCCCAACTAGGTCTGCACAACAGTTTTTAGTCTGTCACCTATTTTGCTCCCGTTTTATCCAAATTTGCTCATTTTTTTCAAAACTGGACTTGGTGATATGTTAGCACTACTGATTTGGAAAGATTCAACTCAAGTTGTCACTATGGGTACATGGATCGCAATCCATGTTTGGAGCCCAAATTGACTTTTTTTGGTACCATCAGAATCAGCATGATTAGGAGGTCCTATGGTATCAATTTTTTTGAAAGGACCTCTGGCTTGAAAGTTAGGTCAATTCTGACATTTGCACACAGTACTTGGCAATTCTGGGCTTTTGGTCTGGTTTTTTATATCCAAATTTAGTTTTGAGAAGATCGCTAGATTCCTTGTGATGTCCTGTAGCTATGGTGTAAGTTTGGTATCAGTTTGTGACAAAGGAACATGGATCGTGATCCATGTACCTATGTGTCAGATTGCACTGAAACTTCGCACACAGCTTCCCCTTGGTCTCCTAATGCTAGCTATGTGGTTTTTGTGTGATTTGGACTTGTTTAGGCCAAATAAAAGTCAATCCGTAGGTTTGTTTAGGGTCTTCCTCTTTGAACAGTTTTTGGCTCTTTTGACCCACTTTTTGAACTTTTTTGACAAAAATTCTTTGGGGACTTTTGTTCACAATGGTCTCTGCCAAAAACTTTCTGTCCAAAAATTTCTCTGGGGTACATGGATCGCGATCCATATTCCACCACTTTTGGATCTAAGTTTTTGGTGTGTTGATAGCTTATGGTGTTTGTAGCTTGCTCCACAAATCTTTTTGATTTGGATCAGTTTTGCCCTACCAAAACTAACTTCTACTATCTTTTGTGACAGTTTTGACAATGAACTGTTTTTGTATATGGTTCTTTTGGGAAAGTTGTTCCAAACGGTAACAGCTACCTACTGCTCAAAACTTAGCCAAAAGAATTTCAAATTTTTTTCATGAGATACATGGATCGCGATCCATGTTTGGGTAGCCAAACTGACATTTCTTGGTACCATCAAAATCAGCATGTTTACTGGATGCTATGATATCAAAAGTTTTGGATTTGGACTAGTTTTTGTCATTCAAAATCAAGTTTTCCTATCCATCTTGCGGTTTTTGACTAGTTTCTATATTTGGCTATTTTGACCAACTTTTTTCAATTTTTTGACATGGTGCCTTTTGGGAAAGTTGTTCCACTAGTTATCAAAGATGTACTTGTCAAATATCAAACCCCAAATGTCAAAAAGGTACATGGATCCCAATCCATGTTTGGTAGCATTTTTTCATGAATTTTGTTGTGCAGGTTCTCTATCCCTTGTAGAAGCCAAATCTCACCCCTTTTTGAATTTGGATCCCAAAAACTTAAAAAATCCCAAATTTATGGTTGTTTTGCTGATTTTGCTCTAATTACCAATTTTGATGTGATTTTTAAGTTTTTCTTTCAAGCAAACTGGATCAGAGCAATATCCCAATGATGTACAGTGTCATTGATCACTTTTCACCAAAAATAGTCTCTGGGTTACATGGATCACGATCCATGTTCCTCCACATAATCTTGCAAAACTTTCCAGATTGCTTCTAGATAGTCTGCTAATGCCCTTGATCCCCCAAATTTCTCAATTTGGATCACTTTTGAGGTCTCTACCATCAAAATTTCAAAATTTCAAAATTTCAGAGTTATGGTCGTTTTTGCCAAAGTATGGTTTTCACCCTTTTTTCCCTCAATCTTTTAGCCCAAATTTCATGGTGGTAGTTTATACTTACCCTACTCCTAAGTACTGCGTATGATGTCTATGGGATCAAATTTTGGAAATGTCTTTACCTTAGGTCCCTCTCATCATAAGCAACAAGAATATATGATCACAACAATGTATAAAAGCTCAAAATTTCTCTCAAAACACAATTTCACATGTCACCTTCCATGAAGTGCAAAATCACACTTTTCTCTCAAGATATATAACCAAAATGATTCAAACTTGGTGTGGATGCTCAAAACACTGTGTCAAAGCATCCTATCATGACAAATGGTCAGTTTTGTTCAAAAATTTACCCATGAGATATCCTACGCGTATGATGTCTATGTGCTCCAAATTGAATAAAATTTGGTCTCTAATCTTGTTTTCTGGTGCTAAATACCCTGGTAAGCTCTGAGGTAAGCTTTGGTCCCTAAAATTTCCTTTAGACATCATACACGTATGATGTCTAACTGGTTAATTTGAAGTGAAACTCACTCCACAGATCTCCCACCTCACAAGCAACTCTGAGCAGCTTTCTGAATACAATTCCAACACTTTTTGTGCTAGATATGATCAATTCAATCATTCACTTTGCCCAGATCCGTCTTCTGGCCTTTACAAGCCCAAAAATTCTTCAAATTCAATGGAATTTTTCCGATTTCCTTCTTAACTGCTCTAGATCACAAGGTTGCACTCAAATGTATCTTTTGACCTCAAATCTGGCCTCTAGGACATCATAAGTGTATGATGTCCTAGTGGTCAGAATAGACTTCTATTTCTATCCCAAGTGCTCCTTGGTATGTTCACATGCACATGTGCTCTCAACAAATTTTGGAAATCAAAATTACACAAAATCACCACTTGTTGACAAGGAAATCCCCCGAAAGAGTAAAATCCCCTCAATTCTCAATCTATATGCCCGAATGAAATGAAACTTGGTGTATGTGCTCCACACAACATGCAAAATAGGGATATAACAAAAAAAAATCAATTTTGCTGCCAGAATTACCCTTCAGACATTATACGCATACGATATCTGCTGATGAATTTTTTGCCAGAATCTAACCACAAGCATCCTCAAGTCTCTAGGACTGGTTTTCAAGCACTTCTACCAATTTTCATGCAAAAATATGCTCAAAATCACAAGTTTCTCTTTTTTCCGTTTTTGATACTTTGTCCTTTGTCTTCTGGGCACCAAGGGTTGGTCAAAACCCTAGTCGCAAGGTGTACTTAGGGTTAAAGACCCTTTTAAACACTCTAGTGCCATCAAGTTTGTTAAATTTGGTCTTCAAATGCCTCTTGAGGCATCATACTCGTATGATGTCCAAGTTTGTAGAATTTCAATTTTTCTTCACAGAACTCTTGCAAATGCCTGTTATATGCACAGATCAGTCATGAAAAAATATCAGCAGAAACCTCTTTATTGCATTTTTACCCTCAAAATCAACTTTTTTGTGATTTTAAATGCAAACAAGCACTTCATCAAATAAATTAGTGATGATAGATGTAGATCAAAATCAGACCACTTACCTAAAGCTACTCCTACACATCATATGGGGTTTTGCATTTATGAGTAGAAAAATGCTTTGCTGCCACACACGGACTAGAAAAGGCTTTTATCACCTCACAAATCACTCAACCACCAACAACTACTTTAATCTACAACTAATACTACAAATCCTAACTAAATCTATCTAGTGACAGACGCTCGGCGAGACACACGCTTTACTTGATCTCGAAATATCCTCTTCTGGATCCACTTAATAAAAATGCTCTCTTTAGTCAAAACTAAACCAAGAAACCATCACACGAGTGTTAGTAGGATTACCTACTCTAGTCCTTGTGTCCCCGATTATGGTGCCAATGTTACGAGAGGGAATCACACCACCTATAAAGTACGTGCGACACTACCTAGATCGACACAATGTCAATTGAGGACATTGATGACACGATAGGTGCACGGAGACACTCTCAATAGCTTGTCAGATTCAGACCATCCCACACATACAAAACTCTAGAAGACCAACAAAACCAAAATGAGGAATCTTACTGCTCTCAACTACACCACCCAGCCCACATACACAGAAACGAAAGGAAACTCAACAAATCATACCAAAATTGTATGAAACTTAAGGAATACCATCCCCTCACTAGGATACACCTCTCCTAAAGTCTCTACACTCAAAATCCCCACTCCAATCCCATCTACGGAAAACGCATATGAAGACAGAGCAAAATTTTAGAAGTGCACGAAACTAAAATCTATGAGTACGTATGCATAGCTTATGTCGCCACAGTTCTAAATGCTTGGCGTTGTTGCGTAGCTCTCTCCGAGCCTATTGCGATGGTGCAATTGAATCTCCAATGCGATGAGCTAGAGCAGGAAGTAGCGTCAGGATGGAGATCACGCTCTCTCTCTCTCTCTCTCTCTCTCTCTCTCTCTCTCTCTCTCTCTCTCTCTCTCTCTCTCTCTCTCTCTCTCTCTCACACACACACACACACACACACACACACACACACAGTCCACGAAAGCTCAAAACTTTGATTAAGATAAATCTCTCTTTACAAAATGGTTTAGGTACCTTATATACTAAGGCTACCATGGGTTAAACCAAAAATAGAGTTCAATGGGTTAAATGGCTTTGTATTTACAATCTAGAAGTTCCATTGCACCCCGGCTTCTACAACTAGACTAGCTACTGATTACAATTGATGTTTTTAACCATAATCCGCATCATTTCATAACTTTCAAAAACTAAGACTTTGGTATAAAAAGTGAGTTATGATGTATTGTTGACCCATGGGTCAACACAGTGTCTAGGTAACATTGAAATTAAAAATTTTGTGAAGAAGTTTTCTCAATGCCGTTTTTTGCATAACAGGTCTAATAAAGTCTTCTACGGGTTGTGCTATATAGCACGTGTTGGTCTTGCTTGGTTTCTCCTCTTTTCATGTATCTTTCACATTAGGTGCATGCATTTGCCATGGGTAACAACAACACAAAATTGTTCAAGATGTTTGCTTCTGATGATAGATTAGATGGGGACTATTATCATATGTCTTACATGATCCAACATGTCCTCGTGTCAAAGGACGTTTGGAATATTGCTGTTGTGAATGACAATTATTTCACACTTGTTGACGCACTTTATGTACCTGGGATCAAGAAGAACCTTTTGCATGTATTCGCACTTGGTAAACTTAGTCTTGTTGTGAAATTTATGGATGACATATTTACAGTTCATGATCTCAGTTTTGGTGATGAGATTGTTGCATCAGACATTTTGTGTCGTGGGCTGTATAAGCTCACTTTGTATGACAAGTGTGGGCAAAATTTTTCAAATGCAGTTGTGGATTCTAAGGCTATTTCAGATGCAAAACTTTGGCATGCATGTTTTAGACATTTGAATTTTGCCAATTTGCTGCGTTTGCAAAAAAATGATATGGTTGCTTCTTTGCTGCCTCTTGAAGCATTTGTTAAGCATGTTTGTGAAGGTTGTATTTTGGGTAAGATGGAGCGTTTGAAGTTTACATAGGATGGTTCAATTAGCGCTACATGCAGGTTGCAGCTTGTGTATAGTGATGTTTGTGGACCCATGCAAACTCCGTCCTTGGGCAATTACCTTCACTTCATGACTTTCATTGATAATTACTCCAGCCATGCATGGGTGTATCTGCTTAAGGTGAAGTTCGAAGTATTTATGAACTTTAAGAAATTTCTAGCTATGGCTCAAAATGTGTGTAAATATACTATGGACACCCTCCGTTTCGATTGAGGGGGGAGAATATGTCTCATGCATTTAATGCATTTCTAGCTAGTTATGGGATAAACATCAATATACAATGCCGTATACACCTCAACAAAATGGTGTTGCTGAAAGGAAGAACAATTCGCTTATGGAGATGGCAAGAGGTATGGTCAAAAGTCAAGCTTTGCCACATTTATGTTGTCTTGAGGCCATCATGTGTGCCACTTATGTACTCAACAAGTGTCCTATGAAAGCATTGATGTCTTTGAATCCATATGAAGCATGACATGATAAAAAGCCATCTATT
The DNA here is from genome assembly GCF_014529385.1 of Adiantum capillus-veneris. Taxonomy (NCBI): domain Eukaryota; kingdom Viridiplantae; phylum Streptophyta; class Polypodiopsida; order Polypodiales; family Pteridaceae; genus Adiantum; species Adiantum capillus-veneris. The sequence continues at coordinate 152,726,024 of NC_140944.1, forward strand.
GATTACCTGCGTGTTTTTGGGTGTTTGGCTTATGCTATGTTACCACAAATGCAATGTAGAAGATTGGATGATAAGGATGTCAAGTGCATTTTTGTTGGTTATGGTGCTGGAAGCAAAGGTTACACGCTGTACCATCTGCAAACAAAGCGTATCTTGGTTTCACTAAATGTTGGGTTTGTGGAAGATTCTGTTCAGCCTTGTTGTCATGTACTAGAGACAGGTATTGTAAGCTCACAAGACATTTATGATAGTTTATTGCCTCTTTTTTATGGTGGAAGTTCGAATGTAAATTCCAATGAGGCAAACATACAACGTATGGGGATTTTTGAAAATGTTACAGATCAGCCACTTTTTGATGCAGATGTACATGATGTACTTGATGAGGAAATGGCTGAGAATGAGCATGCTATAGGTATGCCAAAATGGCTGGTGCATACTTTGCATGATAGTAAATTGGATGCACCTTTGTCTATGTGTACCTGTTTAGGTTCTCGCCATGCATCTTATGCACCAGATTCCTATGCTTTGGTTGGTTTCGGTTTATGTGATGTTGAGAACCTCTGTCTTTTGATGAAGCACAAAATTCAAAAATATGGATGACTGCCATGCAATCATAATATGATGCACTTATAGAAAATGACACATGGACTTTATGTGATTTGCCTTTTGAAAAAAGGCCACTGGTACAAAGTGGGGTTACAAGTTGAGGCATAAGACGGATGGTGAAATTGATCGCTATCAGGCTTGACTTGTTGCAAAAGGCTATGCACAGTAGACAAGCATAGATTATGAAGAGACCTTTGCTCCCACTTGTCACATGACTACTGTGCATTTTCTATGTACATTGGCAGCTCATTTTGATTGGGATGTACATCAATCAAACATTCTTACTGCTTTCTTGAATGGTGACATATTTGAGGAAGTTTATGTAATGCAACCTCACGGTTGTGTCAAGAAAGGAGAAGAGGATAACGTGTGCAAATGTAAGAGAGCTTTGTATGGGTTGAAGCAGACTCCTCATGCTTGGCATGAGAAAGCTGAGACTCATTTGGTCAAATGACGCTTTCGTAACAGTCCAACAGAAAGCACTTTGTATGTGAAGCGTGAGGGTCTCATCATTGTTCTTTATGTGGATGATTTGCTGAAGAAGGAGGCTCATATTACTGAATTTAAGGCTGATTTGAATGCTACTTTCAAGATGAAAGCTAGAGACCTTTAGACTCAGAGAGACTACCCTCCTTAGGAGCAAAGGACCTACACATAGAGGATCCATGCAGAGTTAGATGGTACTACTTAAGATGACCCATCAGAAGTTACCTAGTCACATTCTCATTAGGGTTTCCTTTTGATTGAGCCACGCAGCTTGGTCGCTCATGATGCTTGTGAATGTGAGATCAGATGCATGCGTAGCACTGCCTGGAGTGGAAACTGAGGCCGAAATGAGCCTGAGTCAAAAATATGAGTAGACCAAGATTTACAAGCTATCCTGAAGTATTTGTTGACTTGATGCCACTCAACAAAGCTCACAGAAATTAGAGAAAGTGAGCAGGCGTGTGCTGGAACTACTTGCGACTAAGCCCGAGAGGACGCAACCAATTCTACTTCCAAGTGTTGGAATTAGGGTTACAGGGAAACACACCCAGCTTGGAGAAGATGAAGGAAGCTCAAGGCACCCAACAGAGAGTGTATTACTTAGTGTGCAATGAAAAGCTAAGATAGCCCTAGAGTGATGGGTGTATATACAATACACGAGAGAAAAAAACCTCCTAGTGAGGGAAAAAAAACCCCGGCGGTCCTAAGTGTGTTTTCACACATCGCTATCACATGTATATGGTAACATGTATAAGCAATGAAAACACTTGCAGATCTCATAACATGTTGTGGATTGGCAAATATAATACTTCTCTATCTTAGGCTCTCTCTTGCAAACCTGGCATAATCTCTCCTTGGGGGGGGGGGGGGGGGGGGGGGGGGGGGGGCATGTCGAGTAGTCCTACTATAAAAAGTAGTGATCTAACTCTGCAAGGGTCCTCTATGTGTAGGTACTCAGACCTCTACTCCTAAGGGTAGTCTCTATGAGTCTATGGGAAGATACCTAGGCACCTTTGATTATAGTAATCCAAGATATGGGATAAGGATCAAAAGCCCTCTTTATATAAGCAATCAAAATGCCCACAAGTCTCATAGTATATTGTGCATTGGTAGATATAATGTATCTTTGTAATCATTCGCTCTCTCTGGAAAACTTGGAATAATCCTCCTCTAGGGGGCCATCCCAAGTAGTCCCACTATATAAAGTAGTTTTGACTTTGCATGGATGCTATATGTGTAGGTTCTCTCCTCCTAAGGGTAGTTTCTTTGAGTCTACAGATCTCTAGTAAGTAGAGACCTAGGCACTTCTGACTTGAGCGGAGGAGGGGGGATCGATATGTATATACAAGAACTATTTCTAAAATTGTTTATTGGTGAATTTTTTACAAATAAAATACATCCTTTTTCTATGTTGAATTCGTGATTTTTTTTTCAAATTTCATTTTATGGTACCCTTTTGTATCTAAAAATATGAGAAAAAGTGAAATTTATTAACCCTTTCAATTGCACTCACATGATAGTCACATAATTATCAAGTGACCCCCCCCCCCCCCCCATACGTCTAATCATAGTAATCCATGATGCAAGATAAGGGGCCAAATCCTGCTCTGTATAGGCAATAAAAATGCCTACAGATCTCATAGTATCTTTTGCATTGGTAGATATAAATGCTTCTTTGTCTCTAGCTCTCTCTGGCAAGCCTGACATAATCTCTCCTCTAGGCCCATCCCGAGTAGTCCCACTGTAAAAAGTAGCAATCTAACTTTGCAAGCTTGAAAGACTATTGGTGAAGGCTAAGTCGTAGAGAGAACTTGCACCAAAGATCAAGAAATATGTGTGAATGATGATACAACTATCAAAGAAAGTGCTTTCCTTTTGAATCTATGTGAAGCAAAGGAATGTTGTGTTCATAGGTTAGATTTGGCTAACGGTGTAAACATGTCTCTGGACATGGATATGATGAAGAGCAAAGTTCAAACAATGTTGAGAACAAAGGGAGCCTATGAGAACATTTCTATGGAAATGGAGATGTCAAACACTAAAGTTGATACAATATTGGAGAAGACGAAAGCATATGTAAATAGCATGTAGATGATATATCATAACACGCATGCTGCTTATTTCAAAAGCATGTGCTTTATTGCAGCTACAAGAGTTGTCAAGGTGCGAAGTGGTGTTGAGTCAGTTAGAGATGTGGGGAGGGGAATGAAAAGGCGATACTTTTATAGGTCAATGATTGAGAGAATGGTTCGCAACTCTCGAGTAAAAGAAAGGAGTAAGTTTGGGCGGCCCTTGGGCCTTCAGGATGTGTGGAAGGAGTGAATTTTTAAGAAGATAAGGAGGCTTATTAGCTACAAATGTCACAATCTGCTGATGTGTGAAGCCATTGAAGAACGGAGCCGACTTGCAAATCCCAATCGACGGGCCAAAACCCTAGAAGAAGCAACAGAAGAAGTTTCACCAGCAGGCACAGTCTTGACGAGTGGCAACTTATGGGACCCCGTGCGATGGGACCCAAGCGACTAAATAAATCAAAACCAACACCCGCGCGCACGCACACACTCACACAGAGAAGATGTGCAATCAACTGATGATGTGGCAGGACAGTACATACGCTCTAGATTTTGCGTTGACATGTTGACATGGCACTGTACAGACATCCATAAAATGCGCTAACAGTTGATGTGGCAGATTGTACGGATTTCCACAGTTTATGAGCAACTTTTCAACCAAATGCTTTTGAATTTGAATCTTTTCATGTAATTGCTTTTTATAGACCAAGGGCCTTTAAATATGAGCCAAGGGCTCATTCTTTGGTATGCTTCTACGTGAAGGTGCAGAGCATGGAGTATCGTCGTTGTATCGAGTTCAAGCAATATAAAGAAATTTCCCCGTGAAAGTGGTATCAGATCTTCATGCATGTGCTTTTTTGAAAGCACACCAATCCTACCAAAGAGCGGACAGATCAAGAATCTTCATGCTGGGAATCGTCGTGCTGGGAATTTTATTAAAGAATCTTCGTGTCCTAGTACCAGAGCTTCAAGTGTGTGCTTTTTTGAAAACATACCGGTCCTACCAAAGAGCAGATAGAGCAAGAATCTTTGTGCTGGGAATCTTCGTGCTAAGAATTTTATCGAAGAATCTTCGTGTCTCGACCTAGTCTATTCAGCGATTTCCACCCTTACTCCATCGCACATCGAACTTGCTCCCGTCTTGATCGCTCTATCTTACAAGGCATTAAGCCATAAAGATCACTTGTAGTAGTGGATGTCTATAGCTACCAAGCCGTACACTCCAAGGACTTGGCAAGCTTTCAAGAAATTTTTTGCACGAAGTTACATGCCTTCTGACATCTTCCTTCGGAGTACAACTTGGCAAAAAGGGGTATCCTGAAACGCTTCCCACGAAAACCCTAGCAGATTACAACTTGAAATTTTTTTATCTCTCAGTATAGGTCTCTTCTCAAACCGATAACCTTGGAGATCTAGTGTGATTACTATGTCTTGGAACTACCATCGCCGCTACAGGAACACTGTTTGTTGAGGCTTGTTTCGACTGCTCAAGAGCTTATAGACCAAGCTACGGTCGGCTATAAATTTATGCAAAGGCAATCATCTTTTCGAGCTCAACTGATGTCAAGATTGCTTTCGAAGTTTCAATTCTGTTTGAGAACTTGTTCGATGATCCTGTTTGGAATTTGTTTCAAATGGATGGTATCTCTTTTGAACTTGTCTTTCGTCTCAATGCTTGGTAATTTACTCCCAGGTGGAGTAGTGAAAAATGTTGCTTTCCTATTGTGTGAACCTCGAAACAACGCAAACAGGATGTCTGGGGAGTGTTTCGTTGTATGTTGGAACACCTCCGAATGACGCAGACGAGATGTTTAGGGAGCGTTTGGTTGTATGCTTGAACCTCCAAACAACGCAGGCTGCGGTCTGGGGGCGTTTGGTTGTTAAAGACCTCTGTATCTCTCAATCTAGAACTTTTTAGGTTATGCAGGAGAAGTGATCCTCATGACCCAAACTAGGATGGTTATTTGCGGCGAGAGTATTCATCAGCAACTTTATGTCCCTTTGTCTTAGAACATGCATATGTGCACATTTGTGTTGCCATGCGACGTGCCAACCACTGAATACAATGAGACTCCTTATTGGATGAGATGTTCATAGGAAACCAACAATCCAGGATATCAAGAGCTCCAATCTAGAATAAGAAAATTGATCGTCTCTCAGATTGTCCCACGGAATGATTCTCAAAAAAAATTGAGCTAACTTGAGTTGTTTTGTAGATCTATTGTTGTAGATCTATTGTAATCATGAACAATCACTTTCTTTCAAGAAGGGGGGATGTCACAAACTGTTGACGTGTCAAATCACCAAAGAACGGAACCGACTTGCAGATTCCGATCGAGGGGCTAAAAATGTAGAAAGAAGCAGAAGCAGTAGAAGAAATTTCATCATCATGACGAGTGGCCTATTTTTATAGAGGAGTTTTCATTAACTTATGGAACCCCGTGAGATGGGTCCCATGTGACTAGAGATAAATAAAGCAAGACCAACACACACACACACACACAAAAAAAGAGATGCACAACCAATTGATGATGTGGCAGGCCAATACAAACGCTCCGAAATTGACGATGACATGCCAATGTGGTACTCTAAAGACGTCCACAAAATACACTAACTACTAACATGGCAAATTGTACTAATTTCCACAGTTTTCACTGGTAGCTTGAGCCAGATGCTTTTGAGTTTGAAGCTTTTCATGTAATTGCTTTTCGTAGGCCAAGGGCCTTTCAATATGAGCCAAGGGCGCATTCTCTAGCAGGGTTTTGCGTGAACGTGCAGAGGATGGAGAATTGGTGATGTTCCAAGTTCAAGCAATATTAAAAAATATCGAAAGTGGCGCCAAGGTTTGGGGCCAATACTTTCTAAAAGTGGAACTTCGCCACCCCCATCTCATGTGCCGTGCATCTTTCTTTCAATTCATTGTTATTTGAAGTGCTTGAAGTTGTTCAATCTGTTCTTTCCCGTTGGCAAATCGTGTCGGTCCCCGCGACAACAAAGGTACCCCCCCTCTTACTTATATGAATAATTCCATAAATTGGAAAGAGTACAAAATTTTGAGCTAACTGTGTAAGTGTTGATGACAAATCTTATCGTGCAAATGAGTGTGTGAAATACCTGCGGGCAGGATGGGGGGAGAGAGAGAGAGAGAGAGAGAGAGAGAGAGAGAGAGAGAGAGAGAGAGAGAGAGAGAGACGTGGCGGACGGTGAACTCCCGACCATTTTTTGGCGGCTCACCAATGGTCACTCACTTAGTGTACGAGTGCATGAACTGTCCTCTTGACGAGAGAGAGAGAGAGAGAGAGAGAGAGAGAGAGAGAGAGAGAGAGAGAGAGAGAGAGAGAGTTAAGAGGGACAAGTGACAAGGGATGAGCTCCTAATCTCTTGTTGGTAGCTCACTGTTGTTTAGTATATAGAGAAGCGAAGAGAGAGAGAGAGAGAGAGGGACACATTGAATTGTTGGCATCTATATCATATATATATATATATAGAGAGAGAGAGAGAGAGAGAGAGAGAGAGTAGCTCTACCGAAGCTTTTTGACCTGCTAAAGGCGTTAGTATCCATATGGATGAAGGTCGTTCAAATTTGTTTCCTTGACATGTGTCCCTTTAAAAATTGAAGACAAAGAGAGCATTTCCTTTCCAATGGATTAAAGAGTATTCAAACGAGTTTGATCCATAATGTGAAGTATTGATTCAATATTTTTTTGGCCAACAAAAGGCCTTAGTACCCAAAGGGTAAAGATAGTTCAGATTTCTTTTGAGAGAAAAACGTCCCTAAGGGACTGAAAAGTCTTGTGAATAGAAAGCTAAAACTTTTGAATAGAAAGCTATTCTTCAAAAAAGCATTCACTTTTCTGCATGATTGAAAATGACTTTAGAGATCAAAACAATAAACAAAATATTCATAGGAGTTTGATCTTATGATGTAGTCTTCAAGAAAGTCTTTTTGTTTTAGCAACAAGTTTCCTCCTTATACAAATACAAACTGGAAACACTAATAGAAATATTTAAATTTGTAAAATGTTCAAATTATTTCTTAGTATAATTTCTCAGATTTTTTTTTCTTTATCATCTTCTGCAACTGGCTAATCTCAATTTTCAACCGGTTTAAGCCTAAGCTCAAACACACCTTTCTCGAACAGTGATATAGTGAGGTATTGATAAACGACTGTCTCATTCGAAGATTTCACCCAAAAAAAACACTTCACAAAATTGTTTTATTATTTTCTATGGTTGTTTGGAAGCATTAAAATATTCTTTTGTTTGATTTGTTTCAAAATACTCATGTGCAATGTGCAGCATCTACCTTATTATTGGGGTCCCTTCATAATATATAAATCATTTCCGAGTTGGGGATACCGACTAGAAGAAAATCAAAAAATGGTCCATTGGTGGAGATGACAAGAAGATGCTTGAGGAGATTTAGAGGTAGAGGACTGAGAAGGGGGATGCAGACGACGTGGAGACCATGCCTCCCAATTAAGGATCTCTCTCTCTCTCTCTCTCTCTCTCATCGTGGAGCAATGGTAAAGACTCTTCATAAAGCATAGGTGATAAAAATCTCTTCTTCTTATTCTCTCTCTCTCTCTCTCTCTCTCTCTCTCTCTCTCTCTCTCTCTCTCTCTCTCTCTCGCGCGCGCGCGCGCGCGCATCATCCCTTGATATAGGCGTAGTGAACGTGACGTGAAGGGACTGCTTTGTAGGTGCAAGTCCATGAATGGCAAGGGAAGAGTAGGTGCAAGATCACAAGAAAGGCAAATTTGCAGGCTCGTAGGGAGGAGTCCAAAGGTAGGGAAGAGCAACACACAGAAGTAATAAGGTTTTGGTGACAAGAAAAGGAGGTCAGGACTAGACAATGAGGGTAGAGGGAATCTTGAAGGCATTTTCCAATTAGTATAGTTTATTTTAAGCAAACTAGTAGGAGTCACTTTTAAAAATTAGATGATACAATCTATATTAAAACACACAAAATTTCATATGATTGTAAGCATTTTCCCTTAACTTACCAGGCCTTCGTGCCTTCTCAACTTGTTTTCTTTTTTGGCCTCCCCAAAGGGCTAAGTCCATAGTGATGTGTTCCCTTTTTCTTAGTGAAAAATGTCACGTATTTTAAAAGAATAAAATAAAAATGAAAATGTTTGATTGGTGAGTGATGTAGGAGTGAGCACTCATGAGAAGGTTACAAGTGACAGTCAGTTATGTTTTCTCTCAAAAGATATTGAGAGAAGATTTTTTCCAAGATTATATTATTGAATGTCCTTGAAATTAGAATCTGGCTCCTCTTTTCTTGTGCCAATTCCATGACCAAGTGTCCGGTTTGCAAAAAGTATTAGGTAAAGGGACCAATTAGCATACGGTACCAGAACAAAGCTACACCTTCCCCCAATTTAGAGCCAAAAAACACGAATATGCTTGGAATCTTGGTGATGTGTCCTGCTATGATTTGTTGAAAAACTGATTATTACTGGGCCTTGCATGTCTCTAACACGTGAGAAGCTTCATTTTGCATTGGAGAATGCGCTACGCTATGTATTATCCTACAATCATAGGCAGATTGCGCTCAAATTTTTGCAATGAAACCCTCTCTTCAACGCGCATCTTCTACGTCTCCTTCGACTCAAATCTGATAACGAGGGAAGGACCTAAGGCCAGCACCTCTTAGCTGGCCACCATTGGCCCCTTTACCCTAAAGGTTTTCAATGATAGGTTTCTTAAGTTGGTGAATCGTGCACACTTAAGTTAAAGATAATGTCGAGCGAATAATGGAGAGGAGCAGTTAGTCCCGAGGAGGGGGGCAAATTGTTCCCACTCGAAAGGAAAATCTTTAATCTTTAATGTCATGTTGAAGTGCACTTTCTCGTGTTGGGTAGTTTCCACCATATTTGGTGAGTTTGCGATCGTCACCCTCAGTTTCATGAAGGCGAGGATGTATGCAAAGCATGAGCAAGACCAATATTAGCAACGAATGGAGTTGTGCATACAGGAGCACTAGGCAATGTGGCGATAAACGGTCCGCGAGGGGATCAGAGCCAGAATGATACACAACTGAAGACATACTATTATGATTGTCAAATTTATTAGAAACGAGGGATGTCTCAACATTCTAGGCCTTGTGGCACGAACTGACTACAGAGTTGTGAACTGCTATAGCTTGCTGATTTTGTTTGAGTGGCTATATTCCTTGGGCTCTCTCTCTCTCTCTCTCTCTCTCTCTCTCTCTCTCTCCATCCACACACATATCATCTCCTTTTATACTGAGATTTAAAAGAAGATTTCCTATTATACAATCATTTTAACATACACATTTTGATTTCTTTTCTTACAACAGAATATGAAGGAACTTATTTAGTCTTGACTAGTACAACAAAAAGATTTTCCCCAATCTCTACCAGCTCTAGGCTAAGCTGAGACAAACCTTTGCAAAAAAATGGTAGTTGTTTGTTGCTAAAGTCCTTATAGATCGTAATCAATTAGACGGGAACATAGTTTGCAAATGAGAAAAATGGACGGAGATAAAAGGGTTGTGAGGAGTGGCATAGAAGAGTGGTATGCAAGGCAAAGCTAAAAGAAAGGGAGGAGCTTGGTATTCACATTTCCTTGCACCTCTTGTTATCTCTCTCTAAGCGGCTAGATGTGGCGCACAATAGTTGTACAATGTGTACTCTTTAAGAGAGAGAGAGAGAGAGAGAGAGAGAGAGAGAGAGAGAGAGAGAGAGAGGCTACATTTCAACCTTATAAATGGCAAGTTGGCCCTAGCTGATGTGGGTCTCTCTTTGTCTTTCTTTTTCTTTTTTTCTTTCATATAGTGCCATACAAGATAGTGATATCATTCATCATGCCACGATGCACAAGTTCACAATCGAATAAGATCATGACATAAATATATCATCTAGTATGTAAGAGTCGCACCCCATTTTTAGCGGGCCTATGGTAAAGGTCGTTAACCATTGGTACAATGAAAAAATGTAGGGGTTGATGAACACACGCGCACTTATTAGAGTTGCTTTAAAAATTTGAATCATTCTAAATTTTCCCATGACCAATGCTAGTAGCCAAGTCTCGTGATTTTATCACTTGTTACTATTAGAGATTATTTTGCAGGCCACGTAATTTTATCACTTTTTTTCTCTTGTTATACGGGGTACGCATGGGAAGACCGCCCTTAAAACCACGAAAATCCAATGGTTCACGTTATGTGGGCTACGCACATGTTACTACGCGGGAAGACAGCCCTTAAAACCAATGGTTGACGTGCAGGGCTGCAGCCCAAACGGCACGTCATCGCCTCGCATCGGATGCGCCAAGCTACTGAAGTTGCTGTGCGCACTGTGTGTGTGAGAGAGAGAGAGAGAGAGAGAGAGAGAGCCCCCAATTGCTCCAGCATGATCATTTGAAAACCTTTCCGTGTTCCCCCTACAAAAATTCACCAAACAAGTCCACTAAAAATGCAGGTCACACAAGGCCGGTAGACTCAAGATCGTGGGCAACATGATTTCAATAAATGAAGCCAGTCGATCAAGACATGGAGCATAGTTTTACTAATTGGAAGCTCCTGGCAGCCAGCTTTAGGCCTTCATTTAAGATCAACAAGAGAGTGATCTATCGATGTCCATGAACAGCCTTTTCTCATATCAAGAGATCGTCCTCCTCAAAGTAGAGCAGTGGATTCTGCTTCAGCTTATCTTCTTCCCTGTTGTAAGAAAATAACAATGTCAAATTGACACAGCTTTGGTGCTTTGGGTAGTGAGCTGTGTGTGCGCAACGACTCGCTTTACCTGCTTGAACTATTACTATCATCAAGCCTCAAGGCTCTACTTGCAGGAACACTCTTCTTTTTAGGCTTTGGTTCCTTGCTTCTACAATAAGCAGTCAAAGTGTCTTTACCCAAAAAAAAAAACATCAATAGGAAACAAGGTTTAATATATGGTCATCAGTGCTTACAGCGTGAGCTCATCATCATCTTTGAACACCTCAAGTTTGACTTCAGAGGCTGCACGGGGGGCTGCAGTTGAGGAAGCTCCAGCAACCTGAAGAAAATCATCTGCATATAAGAGCACGCAAAAAAAGTGCAGATAGCAGTATTCCATATCCATCTCATCAATTATTAACCAGTCTAAAAGGTCCTCGTCCATCATCTTCTGTGAAAGTTGGTCACGAGCACCTTAAACAGTCCACCACGGTCAGATTATTTTAACTCGACAAGAAGCGCTTACGCAGCTTGTTTAAGCGCCATGCCCATCAACAATGGTTTGGTGTACGTCTAAAAACTACTGTATTCATCCTCGGAAGAAGCTTTCTTCATGCCTCCCAAACAAGCTCAATCATGATGGCTCCTATTTATCCAGGCAATGCTCACCACCACTGAAAATTGTTGTTCTGCAATTGTCGCATGCTCCCAGGCACAACTGTTTTCTAAATAGCCGTATCTAAAGAGAAGTTTTAGCAGGAAGCCACCACGCATGTTCTCTGTTTGTTAATGGGGTTGCTCTCCTCTACAGCTGATCAGCAGACGCGAGAGTTGTGAGCGGGATATAAATATATGTTGAAATAGAAGTAGTTCATCCTGGCTCCTCATCAGCTCCGACCAGATGGTTGCCAGCATATCCTCATAGGAGGAAGGACCCATACTAAAGCCGTGCAGACAGCCTTCCTTGCGAAGGCATCAAGCATCTAGATACTGACAACCATAGAAAACACCTCTTCTTTCGGCTGATCTGCCCACTGCACAATCGATGGCTCTATCTACTCAACCATATTTAAATCAAATCCTTCAAATTGTCTTCAGAAGCACCCCCTTGTCGACACACCCATGATCCTGTTGTATCAACGTCTTTACACTGAAGGATTCTCTCATCTGAGAGAAACAGAAAAGTAAACAGGCCCCAAAGTCTGGTGCTCCTACCGCTATTTCTTTCATTATTACTCAGTTCAGCAGTACAACTCCCGAGGGTCCTTCTCTGCATGAGCTCTCACGGCTTCCTTGTTTAGACAGCACTGGGCACACTTATAGACTTACATGGGGTCAAAAGCAGAAACCCCTTGAAAAGGAACTGTTCCAAAACCTAACTCCAAAAGCTGGCACCCCATGGGCTTATTTGTACAGTGTATGCCACGTCACTAGTTTTACAATTGCAGATGCCACATCAACAGACCAACGTGAATTTAGGGTTTTTCCGTACTGCTGTGACACATCAGCAACTTTATGCAATTTTAGGGTTTTCTAAGTTTTTGGTCCCTTTGCAGGTTATATCCTTTGGTAGGGTAACGTCGCCACATCAGCAACTTGTGACATACCATCTTGAAAGAAAAGGAATCCCCCTCAATTACGCCTACAAAACAAACAAGCCAAAAACTAGTTCAATAGACACTAACTCTATGTATGCATGCACTAGACTGCACACATCCAGCACTTGCACAAAGACGACATTCACTGAATAATCATTATTTCACATCACCTTTTTTGTCATGATCCCAGATACAAATCGTAATTATTGTGGCTTATTTAGGAATCACATCCAAACCAACCGATCTTTTCAAGGATGTCTTGATCCACTAAATCTTGTTACTATCAGATTCGTATCCCTTATCACATTTCAAGCAGACATGCCACTAACCATCCCAAACAAGACAATACAATCATAGAGCATGCAATCCATAAATCAAACACTAAGCTCACACTCAACACTAAGGTGCAAACACTTGATCCAATCATCATCTCATCTAGTCCAAAAATCTTTATGCACATAGATCACTATCTAGCCATCTAATCCTTTCCAAACTCTTGATATACTAAGATCACTGTCCATTCATCTCATCCACATAGAAATCACGATGTACTAGAACCACAATCCCGACTCATTTAGCCATCACATCCAATTCTCACCGATCTCTAGCACATGTCTATAAGCACTAAATTCACCAGATCTATCATCAGACAAAATGCTGCAGACATTTCATCTTTGCAACACATACTCTAACAATACACTCATGAAAGAGCATATCTAAACAAATTCAATCTAGGAAATTTTCAATTCAATGTACATCTTTTGCAGAGTACTGTCAGCCTATCAATATCCCTAAAATCTCATAAAGAAATTGGTGACTTTATTTAATTTAGGTAATCTTTGACAAGGCGGTAGCGTCGCTTCCCTTTCGTGCAACATGCACCCGACTAAATTCAACCCGCTCATTCGAAGTGCACTTAAGAAATAGACACTGCTAAAAATCCGAAAGCCTCAAGGTACAGCTCAAAATTGAGGAGAATCTACGAAGTCGTCGTCTTCCATCCACTTTGTATCGAGAGCCAGAAAGTTCATGCCCTTGACCAAATTGTCGGTGGACCTAGCTTTACCTTTTTGTCCTTTTTTCTTATGCCCTAGGACCTAATGGTTGCTACCCTAGCTCCATGTTCACTTGCACAACATTTTGAATCTTCGGAATTCTCTCATGAATCATCAGCTAGTTCCTTTGGTTCTTCGACACTTCGCGAAGACATGCCCTTGTTCACCATAGCAATAATACTTTCCCTCTTTGAAGTACTCAACATGCTACTCTTCTCTCAATTTGGGCCTGATGGATTTCTTTGTTTGCTTCTTGCCCTTCTTCCTCTACTTGGAAGACTCTTCACTTAGACACTAGCTTGTCCGTCGGGTAAGTCAAGAAGCGTGAATGCGTGGAAAATTCTTCCTTTGCGTGTTCAATGAGCTTCTAAATGCTCTTGGACTTTTGCTTCAAATAGTATCACTGAGTCACTTTTGATAAGTGGCAACAAAACAGCTCCATCTACTTTAGAAAAAGAATCTTCCAATAAGAAGCAACTGGCACAAAGGTGTTCCAAAATGGTTGACAATCATCATCCTCATATGGGTCTCTGCCGTGGCGGCAGTCTCTGGGGCTAGTACATCTAGGACAAAACTGCATCGTGTTGTGATGTGCCGTGTCGACTCTCTCTCTCTCTCTCTCTCTCTCTCTCTCTCTCTCTCTCTCTCTCTCTCTCTCTCTCTCTCTCTCTCTCATGGGTTTGAACTCTCCCATTGTTTTTAGGGTTTCGTCACCACTTTCTTGTTGTTTTTAGGGTTTCAAATTTGTTTTTTGCTATTTTTAGGTTTTCAAAAGCGTTTTCTTGCTATTTTTTACGGTTTCATCATTATTTCTTGTTGTTCTTAAAGGTTTCAAAATTGTTTTTTGCTATTTTTTAGGGTTTCACCACTATTTTTGTTGTTTTTTAGGAGTTTGCCACTGTTTCTTGCTGTTTTTTAACGTTCTTGTGCAACGCACACAGGTTCGCGAGGAGAATCTGACAGAGCATGCAAGATTTTGTTTGTGAAAGAATCTTCGTGTCTGTGCCCTAGATTTACTAGCCACTCCCACCCTTTGTCACGTAACACATCCAACCCTATGTGTCTCTGGACAAGCTAAACCATGACCAGGGTTCAGTTCAGTCAAGTCAATCTAGAATAGGAACTGATCTGGCACTTTTGTGAGTCTGTTCGCAGACCGTGCATAACCAGTCACGTAGAGTAGATGCATATCTTCCAGTTGCACACAGCTTGATCATGATCATTCCCATCAGAATCCATCAGGGGAATTTTCCAGTGCATTAGACCTATTTTCCCTATTTTTTACTTATTTATTAAGTGACTTTTTTTGGAAAGTAGGTAGGGCAATTTTGAGAGTAGAGGTAGGGCAATTTTGCTAAGATAATATATAAGCAACCTAAGGCTAGCACTATCTGGCAGAAGGAGAGCATCAACCACTCAAGTGTAGTAGGCCCTCTGGAGACCGTTCTTAGCAAGATGACCCTCACCATAGCCTGGCGTTTTCAACCCTAATAACCCAACGTTTTTGGATCCTTGAACCAGCACTTCAGCCCCAGCACCATGGCGATTTCAGCACAAAAATACTAGCATTTTTCAGCCAGCCATAACCAACGTTTTTATTCATGTTGTCCAACGTTTTCAGCCACAAAAAAACAGCATTTTTGCACAGCCCAGATCAGCATTTTTGGTAGCAGCAAATAGCCAACTACTTCAGTGTTTTCTACTGTCAAATCAGCGTTTTCCAACAAGGCAAAATCAGCAGACAGAAGAGCAGTAGATTCAACAAGTCCCAAGCACGATAGACAGCATCGTTGCACAACTTCTCCGATGTCGTATTCTCTTCTCTCTCTCTCTCTCTCTCTCTCTCTCTCTCTCTCTCTCTCTCTCTTAATCTCATGCACCTTCACGCAGTGTCCAATCACTTTGTTTGTGTCCATTGCACTCTCTCATTACAGAATGGAAGGCTCTCCCTTCCATAAGAAAAAGGAACCTTGAGCACAGTTCGGAGCACTCATCTTGAGCAAAGTTCAACATTCGCTTCTGCTGCACATTACATTGGTATCAAAGCTTTGGCAATGTTCTGTATCACTCAAGCAAAGAACCACAAGAACCACATAATTTTTTTGCTTGTTGCGGTCGCACATAACTCAAGTCCTCTTGGGCATGTCCATTCCTAATCGTGTTTTGAAGAGTGACAAGAAACCCAAGAAAGAAGGGCTTGTCCAACCTCCCCTTGTGCCTCTTTTCACTCATTGAGAGCGGACCGCGCACTTAGCGGCCGGCCAATCGACGTGAGGTGGAAAAAAACAACCTTGGTGTAAGCGCAAGGTCGCCAAGGGGTGCGCCCGCGGAAAAGAGTAGAACTCGGGTGAAGAGAAGATCCTTCTCTAACACAGATTGCAAGCAAAAGAAGAACCTCAAGACCCTCAAGAACCTCAAGAACTCAGGACCCCCAAGAACCCAAAAACCCAAGACCCACAAGAATCCAAGTTTCTCGAGAACTTAAGAACCAAGATCACAGGGTATGGTCAGCACTCGAAGCGGACTGGATACTTCGCATGGAGGTGGTAAACATAGGAGTGATGAAGAAGAGTTTTCCCCACCAGGAGGTTTTCCCAACCCTCCCGCTTCCCCATCTACGCCACAGATTGTACCAAATCCTATGGAGGCTTTGGTCAAGACAATGCTGGACATGATCGCACAATAAGAAGCGAATCGTTTAGTGGCTGAAGAAAGACAGGCAGAGCGTGCGACACAGAGAGGGTACCAATGCTTAATGAACAATCGTGCTACATCTTGTGCAGTAACTGTCGCTTTGCAAGGAATCAACATGCAAAATTTGTTGAACGATCAACAATTGTTAAACATTGAGTGTTCCTTGAATGCAAACTTGGTGGTAAGTTAGTCACAAAATCCATAGCGATATCCTCAAAAGGTCCCTCGAGAATAGGCAACGGAAGCAAGAGGCCTTACTGCTTACCCCGAGGAGCTTTTACTTTTTGACATATAGTGCACTGTGTGACATAACGGAACACATCTTTTCGCATTTTAGGCCAATAAAAAAAACGTTCAATTTTTTCCAATGTGGTGTTCATTCTTCTGTGCCCACCCATGAGAGAAATATGTGCATCATGCAATATGGTTGGCCTGCGAGAGGGCAACACATAAACGCTGACGAAAAAATAACAATCCATCACGAATGAGATAGTTGCTGGGCCCTTGGGAAGCAACAGCCTGCAACCAATACTTACCTAACTCCGAATCTGCATACTGATTCTTCATGCTGTCAAAAGACTCACCCTGTATAGAAAATGTGGTTCGTGACTCAAGAGCCAAAATCTGTCCTTTGCGACTCAATGCATCTGCACAACAGGGTTAGCTTTTCCAAGCACATACTCAATCAAACCTCCAAATTGCTCAAAAGATTGTGACCACCGGGCTTGGCGATCACTCCAATGTGCACTAGACATAGACCGGAGCCACTTGATCTGTGCACAGTGTAAACTCTCTACCATACAGAAAATGCTTCCAATTCTTAAGAGAGTGAATGACACACAAAAGTTCTTTATCATAAACTGAATAATTCTTTTCCGCACTATTGAGCTTTCGGCAAAAGAAAGCTACTGGGCGACCATGCTGCTGGAGCACAGCGCCTATGGCGACATTGCTCGCATCCATCCATACCTCAAAGGGATCATCCCAAGAGGCAAGGATAAGACACGGTGCTTCTGTCACCGCAACCTTGAGAGCTGCAAAAGCCTCAATGGCTGCCTCGGACAAGTCTACGCGCTGACGGCGAGTCTTTACCCCTTTCAAAACATCAGTCATAGGTGCAGCAATGCGTGCAAAATTCTCTATGTGCAAACTATATACTTGATATAAACCAAGAAAAGAATGCACATCATTTGCAGTTTTGGGCAAATCCCAATTACGAACCTGTTCCACCTTCGCGGGGTCCATCTTGACGCCCTCTGTAGAAATGATATAACCCATATAAGTGATTTCAGTAAGAAAAAATTCAAACTTCTTAGCTGCAATGTACAACTGACACTCATCCAAACAAGTTAGTACCCTTTCAACATCTCTTTCATGTTGTTCCCACGATGCAGAAAAAATAAGATTATCATCTAAAAACATGAACACAGATACACCGACCATATCGCCAAAACGACCTACCACGAGATGATTGAAAGTACCCACGACCTACCCGTACCTGATGGTATCTACTTTTGAGATCGACCTTGCTGAAAACCTTTGCCCCATTGAGCATATCAAGGATATACTCAATGCGAGGCATCGAAAACTTGTTCTTGACGGTCATCTTGTTTAATGCCCTGTAATCAACACACAAACGAGACGAACCATCCTTCTAGGAGCAGCAAAAGGACTTACACTAGGAAGTATGAATCCTCTAGCCACCAAATCCGTGAGTTGTCGCTCTAACTCTTTCTCATGTGACTTGTTCAAACGATAGAGAGCCTTACTGACAGGTTGCGCTCCCTCCATAGGCTCGATGCGATGATCCTCCGGCCGCTCGGGTGGAAGACGAGGTGGAAGATCATCCTGCAAAAAGAGATGTTTAAACTTGATAAACAACTATGAATACTTAGTTGGAGCCTGTATGCTCTGGAAAACTGGAGCAGCATAGATGAATGCCGCTTGTGCTCCTCGTCGTAATTCACATTTTACCTGCACATGAGAGATGAGAGGCAAAGAATGCAAGCCCTCCTCAGCACGAATGATGATGGGGGAATCAGAGTCAGAATGTAAAGTGATCGTGTTAGCACCAAATTTAATGTGAGCGTCGAGTTCACGAAACCATTTAATGCCCAAAATCATATCACATCCTGAGAGAGAAGATATAAGAAATTTACTACGAAAAGAAGCTTGTTGAACGATAAACATCACATCAAGGTACTCCTTCGTGATAATAGAGTGTATACCAGGAACGAAGCCAAAAACCTCGAGAGGAGATTTCTGACTAATCTCTAGGCGGGCTCTCTCAACAAGAGGGGGACTAATCATATCATGCATACCGCCTAGATCAAACAATATGATAAAACGATGCTCCTTTACATGACTATAACACTTCAGAACAGACTCATCAATGTGTGTATCAGAGTCAGGAGAAGATGCAAGTTGTGTTGTGATAGTGCTTGTGGTAGTTGTGGGTGTCTTTGGTTCCCTAGGTGGGACTGTCTTAGGACAGGCCGCCTTAATTTGACCCTTGACGTGACATTGAAAACATCTACCTTCTTTAGCATAAATCACTTGTTCTTCAGTCGTGATGTATCCACCTATAATTCCTTGTGAAGCTTTTTCATCAGGGGTTAGCTTAGGTTTTGCAGTTGCTTTAGCTTTACCCTTAGATTGATTGTTAGAGTTCTTTTCCGAGGAATTAGAGGAAGAACGGCTAGGAGAGTTACCATTCTTACCGTTCTTACCATTCTGTGTGTTTTGAGAATTCTGCGGGAAGTCTTGTTTTCCTTAGGCTTTCCTTTGTTGCGCTTCATCTCGTGTGCGAGAACAATCGCTACCGCTTTGTTGAGATCGATTGGATCAAGTACCTCGACATCATACTTGATATACTCGTCCAATCCGTAAATAAATACCTCCTTGCGCTCCGAATCCGATTTGCGTAATTAAATACCGAGCTGCAAAACACGATTAGAGAAAGACATAACCGGCATACCATTTTGCTTGAGAGCGCACCAATAGTCCTTCAATCGTGCAGGGTACTGACGTGGCATAAAACGCGCCTTGAGCTTGTCTTGGAAATCAGCGCAATTGAAGCAAAGGGAGGTGAAGTCGTCGGCTTCCTCTAGGTGCGCGGCTAGCTATGCCTCTTGCCATGCGTGGTACCAATTAATGACATCACCGGCAGGGTACATAGCTGCCGTCAAAACTTTGTTATTGCCTGTCTTCTTAGTTGTCGCAACATAAGCATTAAATTGATGCAACCAAGAATAAATAACCGTAGCATCCATCTTACCGTCATACTTACTAAAACTCAACATTTCAGTGACTGGGTTGTTGGAATCCGCATCGTGGCTTGCACCACTTGAGGAAATCCCACGATCTTTGAGTGGTTCGGTTTTCGAGGCTACCGCTTGTCGAAGCAATTCTTGAGTGCGTAGTTCTCTTTGAGCTTCACGCTCGGTCTCCAAAGCCAATCTTTGAGCCGCCTCGTCCACCTTTCTTTGTTGTTTTCGTTCTTTGCGTGCGTCGCACTCGCATTCTAAAGCAAGGCGATATGTCTTCTTGTTGTGCGCCAAGTCCTGCATTTCTTTCGTCACGCTCACGGTCCTGAGCAAGGCGATTTGCTTCTTGTCTATCCATCATGGCCATCATCTGCTTGACCATTGCCTCCATAGAGTTTGGTACACTTAGTGGCGTAGATGGCGAAGGGGAAGCGTTGAAAAAATCTCCTGGTGGGGAAAAGCCTTCGTGCCTCTCTCATGCTCATCACCTGTATCCAAAGTATCCATTCCGCTTCGGGTGACGACCATGCACTATGATCTTTGGTCCTTAAGTTCACGAGGAACTTAGGTTCTTGAGGGTCTTGGGGTTCTTGAGGTTCTTGGGTTCTTGAGGATCTTGAGGTTCTTCAGGTTTTCTTTCGCTTGCAAACTGTGTTGGAAAAGGATCTTCTCTTCACCCGAGTTCTACTCTTTTCCGCGGGCGCATCCCTTGGCAGCCTTGCGCTCACACCAAGGTTGCTTTTTCCCACCTCACGTCGATTAGCGGCCCCGGCCGCTAAGTGCACGGTCCGCTCTCAATGAGTGAAAAGAGACACAAGTGGAGGTTGGATAAGCCCTTCTTTGTTGGAATCCCTGTCACTCTTCAACAAAACACGATTAGGAATCGACATGGCCAAGCGAACTTGGGTTCGTGCGACCGCAACAAGCAAAAAAAATTCTTGTGGTTCTTGTGGTTCTTTCCTTGACTAATACAGAACACTTCCAAAGCTCTGATACCAATGTAAGGTGCAGCGGAATGAATGTTGTATTTTCTCAAGATTAGTGATCTATATTTGCTCAAGGTTCCTTTTAGTTCTTATGGAAGGGAGAGCCTTCCGTCTTTATGGAGAGTGCTATGATGTAAGGTGAGGCGGAATGAATGTTGTATTTTGATCTTTATTGCTCAAGGTTCTTTTTAGTTCTTAGGGAAGGAGAGAGCCATCCGTCCTTATGAAGAGTGCTATGATCACGAATAAAGTGAGTGGATATTGTGCGTGCAAGTGTAAGAGACTGAGAGAAAGAGAGAAGAGAGACACGACACCCGAGAGTTTGTAAAACCCTCCTCCGAAGGCCCCACTCTCGTCGGCGAGAGTGGTCTAACTTTAATTGCACAAAGATGTACAATGATGATTCAATGGACTCATGCAACTTGGACTATGCCGATGACGACGACGGTGATGACGACGACCACTTGATGGCTGAAATCTGGGATCTTCTAATCGTCGCTGAAATTCGGGACTGTTTTGGTGGCTGAAAATAACTGTTTTGGCTGCGTTTTCTTGGGCTAAAGATGCGGGAACTTTTGCAACCAATCTGGGGCTGATCTGTTACTGTACCATAGGCTGAAAACGCTACGTATCTGTTGCAGATTAGGGCTGAAACTCAAAAAAGTTGCAGCATGGCTGAGCATTAGTAAAAACGCTAGGACACTGGGCTCTTCTGCTGCGAACCAGGTAGTTCTGCAAACGCTAGAAGCTTTGGGGGATGAGGGCGATCAAGCATGGGCTGAAAACGCCTTGGGATCTTGGTACTAATGAGGGAAGCAAAAACTCTACAAGGCTGATGGTGATGGCGATGATGCAAGGGGAGAATGCTGGGGATCTGGTGTTGCCGACGGTAACTGCAAAAGGAAACGCTGGGCTGATATCTGTATCCAAAAACGCTAGGGGCTCTGATGGTGTGGCGCGGTGGGAAACTCCAAAAACGCAAAGTGCTGGAGGTACGGCTGAGAAGTTGCCTGTTGAGCGAGAAGCTCCTGCTGCCTCTTCTGCCAGAGAGTGCTTACTTGGGTTTGCTTATATATTAACTTAGCAAAATTGCCCTACCTACTTTTGTTTGAAAGTCACTTAAAAATAATAAGTGAAAATAACCAAAAATAGGAAAATAGACTAAATGCACTGGAAATTTTCCCTGACTGAATCTGATGGATTCTGAAGAGAATACTGATGATCATGCTGTGTGCAACCGTAGGATATGCATCTATTGCTAAGTGACTGGGCATGCATGGTCTACGAATATACTCACAAAAGTGCCAGATCACTGCTAATCTAAACTGACTTGACTGACGGGAACCCTGCTATGGTGTAGCTTGTCCACGGACACATAGGGTTGGGATCTGTCACGTGACATATGATCACGAACAAAGTGAGTGGATATTGTGCGTGCAAGTGTATGAGACTGAGAAAAAGAGACAAGAGAGATACGACACCCGAGAGGTTGTAAAACCCTCCTCCGAAGGCCCCACTCTCGTCGGCAAGAGTGGTCTACTTTTGATTGCACAAAGGTGTACAATGATGATGCATGGACTGATGCAATTCGTGACTATGTCGGTCACGGGGATGATGACTTTATGGCTGAAATCGATGTTCTTCTATCTGCTGTCCACAAAGGGGTAATGGCTGAGAATCTGGGACCACTTTGGGGTGCTGAAAATGACTGTTTTGCTGCTGTTCTTGTGGCTCAAAAATCCCTGTTGTGGCTGCGTGTTGAGGGCTGATTTTCCTAATAAAAAACGCTACTGTCTGCAGTGGCCTAGGGCTGAAAACATACGCTGTTTTACCTGCTGAAAGGCTGCGTTTTTAGGGCTGAAAACGCTGAGGAATAAAACGCTGCAATGGCAGCCTTTGATGGCGATCATAAACGCTAGGGGGTAGGGGTCATCTACGGTCCGGGAATGCTGAAAACGCCAAGCTGTGGTGGAGGCTAGCGATGGCAAAAACGCTAAGGTTGGGAGGATACCGGCAGGAAGGTGCTTGATGGGTTCTTGCTGAGAGAGAGGGTGTAACAGACTTGGACACTCCAAGTCAAGAATCAACCGCGACAAGACCAAATAACCACTTCAAAACAATTCACAGATCACAATAGATTTGCACTGGCCCGGCGGAGTTCCGTGCCTAGAGATATTGGCCCCAAAGACTGGCGCCCCTTTCGGTATTTCTTTTTATATTAATCAATCATCAAAGTACAAGAGAGCGATTAGGGTTTCACTCTCAGACTCTACGTCCAGATGCTCTGAGAAGTGAGGACCTCACCACTAATTTAAAGGTTACAAGGGATGCCCAAAAGCAGAGCCCCAAAAGCTTCAAATCAAGAGCAATTGCTCTCTCTCTCTCACAGAGAGTCAAAACATGAAAGCAAAAGCATTCTCTCTCTCTTTCTCATTTAAGTAGAGAAAAAGCAAAATTTGCATCGCTCATCATTTTCCAAAAATAAATAAATAAATATCAACCTCCGCAATTTCCGGAAATTAGGGTTTTTGGCACTAATTAGGGTTTGCAGGAATTTTAGGGTTTCTGTTGTCCGCCACGTCATCACTTTGTGACATACCCCCCTCTTGAAAGCATTGTAATTGACCGCGATTACGCCTGAAAAACCGACAAAAGCCATAAACCGTCTTAGCAAACACTGATTGTTAGTACCTACGTACTAGGAACACACATCTAGCACATGTACAAAATCGACAGTCACATCACAGGACATCACATGACATTCAACATTCATTCGGATCTTAGACCATGATTTATCGGCAATGTAGCTAGCAATCACATCTAGGTCCAATCGGAACCTCAACGATGTCCGATTGACTAACCCCTATTGCAACCATGTCTATTCGAGATCAATCAGACCAAAATACTGCAGTCATTTCGGCTGTCAGTTCCTGCACCCACAAGAAGTCAAGAACAAATCAGTGTCATAATCAAAAATTCCATTTCATAAAGTCATCCAGCAGAATACTGTCAGCTCTCAGTATCCCTGAAGCCCAAAGAGACATCAGTGACTTTAATATCAAAATCCAGGCATCTGTTGACAAAGGAGCGGAGTAACTCCCATCTTGTGCATCCCACTACACCAGATCTTCGGCCAAGCTGAGTTTCTGGGTTCCGTTTGGAGTAGACTATACTAAAACCAAAACATCGAGGTAAAGTTTCACAATCCGAGAAGTATCTGCTAGGTCCTCCTCCTCCATCCACTTCGCATCAAATGCAGGCAAGTTCTTGAACTTAACCAAGAACCGCCTTCGGACTTTACCTTTCTTCGTATCATTATGTGCAAAAATCTGTTCAGGAACAAGGATCTCCTCGTTTTCTTCCACTTTGGGTTGCTCATCAGGCTCCCCATCATCAGGCAAACCACCCTTCACAGGTTTCAAGAGACTCACATGCAATGCATTGTGAATCCTCCAAGTATCTGGCAGTTTCAATCGAAAGGAGACATCATTTATCTTGTCAGTGATCTGGAACGGTCCGTAGTATCGCATACTAAGCTTTGGAAAAAAGCCTCTCCTTTCCCTTTTTCTTTCTTAGGCGTGCCTTCTCAAAAGTAAGAGCACCCAATCATCCTCCTTCAGTTTCAAGTCGCGACGATGGCGATCCGCTGCCTTTTTCTGTCGTTCTTGAGACTCCTGCAAAGTCTCGCGAACCTTGGCAAAAGCCGTATCCAAATCTCGCGAATATTCATCCGCTTCAAATTTCTAATCTTTCGTGCTCAGGAAGGATGGAACCTTCGCAGCACTTTCAACAATCTCACATGGTGTCTTCCCCGTCGAAGAGTGTATCGTCTTATTGTAGGCAAATTCCACCAAAGGTAAGTTCTTTTCCCATTGAGTCTTCTGATCCGAGATACAAGACTTCAATAAATCTAAAATCACTGAATTGGCAATCTCAAATTGCCCGTCAGTCTGCAAGTGGAACAATGACGAGAACTGCAACTGCATGCCAATGTTCTCCCAAATTGCTTTCCAAAACAAACTCATAAATCTGGGGTCTCTGTCGGAGACAATCGTCTCAGACGTGCCATGTAATCGAGATCATTCTGTGTTCTCGGGAGATCAAAAATGAAATCCATTGCAATACTTTCCTAGGGGTAGGTGGGTAAAGGATGTAACAATCCCTGTGCCTTATGCCTGTCAAACTTGACCTTCTGGCATACCAAGCAACTGCGCACAAACTCTTCCACATCCTTTTTGAGTCTCGGCCCAAAGAAGTATCTCTCTACCCCCTTCATGGTGGTAGCAATGCCGCGGTGACCCGTAAAAAGTGGACAGTGGCATTCAGTCATAACCTTATCTCTCAACGGCTGTGTAACGCACAACATAGTCTTTTTCATCAAGTAGCCTTCCCGAAGGGAGTATCCCGCTACTATCTCCCCATCTCGTATCCGTGTGAAAATATCTGCAAAATCTGTATCTGTGGCATACTGATCGACCATATCCTCGAAGCTCCTATGATGTATCGCGGAAATAGCCAGAACCAACGGTTTTCGAGACAAAGCATCTGCCACCACATTCTTCTGTCCCTGCACATGGACAATCTGGAAGTGGAACTGTGACAAGATGTTCACCCACCGCATCTTCTTTTTCGAAAGCTGCTTCTGTGACAAGAAGTAGCGCAAACTCTGATGGTCTGTAAAGACAGTAAAATCCGCTCCCAATAGGTAATGCCGCCACTGAGTAAGAGCGTGGATAACCGCCAAAAGCTCTTTCCCATAGATCTGTGCTGTCATCTCTTGCCTAGAGAACAAACGGCTCTCGTAAGCTATGACATGGCCTTCTTGCATCAAGACCGTACCCAAACTACGACCACAAGCATCACAATATACTTCAAATGACTTCTGCAAGTCCGGCAAAGTCAAAATAAGTCCCGTAGTCAATTTCTCTTTCAATGTCCGAAAGGCAGTCACCTCTGTGGGTCCCCACGAAAAAGGTACTCCTTTCTGTGTCAAGGTATGCAAAGAGGAAGCAACCTCTGCAAACTTTCGTATGAACCGCCTGTAGTACGAACACAGTCCCAAGAAGCTTCTAGCTTCATGGACATTCCTCAAATCGGGCCAATCACGGATAGTCTCTATCTTGGCCACGTCCATTTGCACTCCTGCTGCTGACACAATGTGTCCCAAAAAGTGTATCTCTGGTAGGAAAAATTCACTTTTCTTTGCATTAATCACTAACTTGTGATCTCGTAATGCCTAAAAGACCTGAAGCAGATGATCTCTGTGTTTTGCCTCATTCTTGGAGAAAACAATGATGTCGTCAAAGAAAGTGCCAACAAATAGCCTGTACTCTCGAAAAATCCTATCCATCATCCGGTTAAATGTCGCAGGAGCATTGGTTAAGCCAAAAGGCATCACCAAAAACTCAAATAACCCAAAAGTCGTCCGAAAAGCTGTCTTGTAGACATCCCCTGGCGCTATCCTGATTTGATGATATCCACTCTTCAAGTCAATCCTGCTAAAGCACGAGGATCCCTGTAACCTGTCGAGTATATCATCGATCCTAGGAATCGGAAATTTGTTCTTGATGGTGATTTCGTTGAGAGTGCTATAATCGATGCACATTCTCCAAGATCCGTCTTTCTTCAAAACCAACAACACTGGAGAGCAATACGGTGAAGTACTAGGCTGGACAAGACCCTTTTCCAAGAGGTCTTTCACTGAGTTCATAATCTTTTCATTCTGTACTCGGCTCACACGATAAGGTGGCCGATTCGGTGGCGTGCTTCCAGATATCAGATCAATGGTATGATCTTCAGGCCCTCTCAAAAGAAATCAACATGAGCGTGGAGAAAAAAATCTTGGCGTTCTTTTCTTCAGGTCAAAACATATTCAACTTTTATCCATCGTTCAGTTCTCCCAAAAGAATGAGTAAGAAAACTGAAGTTCATCAAGTACAATCTCTAAGCCCTTCATTTATCAAAGTCTCTTTCTCGGCCCGGTAGTCAACCACGGCATAGTTCTTGTGGTACCAAGGGATCCGGAGTAGAACGTCACTCACGTGCCCTGAACACCCCTGGCATTGCAAACGAAGTTTGCCAATGCTCGGTGTAATGGCAACATCCTATCCGGGTGCCAGTCGAACTACCTCCACCTGTGGCGTCAGTCTATCGGGCGTAGTTCCAAATCCAGCCGCAAATTCCAAACGAAAAGAAGTTGGCCTTGGCTCCTTCAAAAGAGCTTCCTAATCCTTCACTTTGCCCCAAAAAAAGCGGCAAAGTTTGTACTTTCATTCATTTGATTCGGTGCAAGTCCCACGCCATGTGGTACCAATTCTACTTTTCTATCTGCCTTTTCTGCCACATTCCTCAGCTGCTCTCAAACTCTTAGGCCTGTCGTCGTCTTTATCATTCTGTTCTTTCTGTGCCTTTTTAGGACACTTCGCGGAGATATGTCCATGTTCCCCGCATCCAAAGCACTTCCCCTCTCTGCTGAAGCGAGCTCTCTCCTCAGGAGTAAGCTTGGGTTGTGCATCCTATTTCTCTAGGTTGCTCTTTTTTTCTTTCTACTTTCATTCCCACAAGTCTGTTCGGCTCGTTGTGTCATGGCCTCATCTGTGGACACTCCAAGTCAAGAATCAACCGCGACAGCACCAAATAACCACTTCAAAACAATTCACAGATCACAATAGATTTGCACTGGCCCGGCGGAGTTCCGTGCCTAGAGATATTGGCCCCAAAGACTGGCGCCCCTTTCGGTATTTCTTTTTATATTAATCAATCATCAAAGTACAAGAGAGCGGTTAGGGTTTCACTCTCAGACTCTGCGTCTAGATGCTCTGAGAAGTGAGGCCCTCACCACTAATTTAAAGGTTACAAGTGATGCCCAAAAGCAGAGCCCCAAAAGCTTCAAATCAAAAGCAATTGCTCTCTCTCTCTCACAGAGAGTCAAAACATGAAAGCAAAAGCATTCTCTCTCTCTTTCTCATTTAAGTAGAGAAAAAGCGAAATTTGCGTCGCTCATCATTTTCCAAAAAAAAAAATCTTTTTTTAAATTTCAGCCTCCGCAATTTCCGAAAACTAGGGTTTTTGGCAGAAATTAGGGTTTGCAGGAATTTTAGGGTTTCTGGCAGAAATTAGGGTTTCTGCTATCCGCCACGTCATCACTTTGTGACAGAGGGAGAACCTGTTGCCTGAGGGCCTGTTGTGCTCCTTGCTCATCTACCCAAGAGAGCTCACTTGAGTTTGCTTATATATTTTCATACCCAATTTGCCCTACCTACTTTTGTTGGGAAGTCACTTAAATTAATCAGTGAAAAATGTCAGAAATAGGGAAAATAGGATAAAGTCACTGAAAAAATCCCCAAACTGACTCTGATGGAATCTAATAGAAATGCTTATGCTTATGCGGTGTGCAACCAGAGGATATGCATCTATACTAAGTGACTGGGCATGCAAACTCTACGAATAGACTCACAAAAGTTCCAGATCACTTCTAATCTAGACTGACTGGACTGACGGAAACCCGATTGTGTAGCTTGTCCACGGACACATAGGGTTGGATGTGTCACGTGACACATTGCCACGTCAATATCAAGATTATAATGATGTTTTTGAGAAGAACAATGCAGACCTCTTATCGGAGCATCGACCCTATGATTGTGCTATAGACCTTCAAGAGGAAACCCAACCCCCTTTTGGCCAAATATACAAGCTATCTCAAGATGAATTGGTAGAATTACGAAAAAATATTGATGAGAATCTTGGTAAGGGGTTCATACGGCATTCAAAGTCCCCAACAGTAGCTCCAATACTCGTTTTAAAAAAGGACGGAACTCTCCGCATGTGCGTGGATTATAGGGGCCTGAACAAGATCACCATCAAGAATCGCTATCCCCTTCTCTTGATCCCAGAAGCTTCTTGAGCACCTAGGCAAGGCAAGAATATTTACAAAAATAGACCTTCGAGGTAATTACAACCTAGTCAGAATCAAACAAGGTGATGAATCGAAGACAGCCTTTCGGACAAGGTATGGCCACTATGAATATACCGTCCTGCCATTTGGTCTCACAAATGCCCCAGCTTTTCAACATTTAATGAACGATATCTTTCTGGAGTATTTGGATTATTTTGGAAGAGGTCTTTTCTAAGAGACTATTGGAAAATTCGTTAGAAAGAGAAGGCGCTCACAATGTACAAGAACTTGGACTTGATGATAAGCTTAATATTGATTACAAGACTTAATACTTTATTAAGAGAGCTAGATACAAGACTTGGATAACATGACTTGAGTACAAGACAAGGCTTGATTGCAAGGACAAGACTTGAACAGAGAAGCCTCACAACTGGTGCTGGCAAGACTCAGGGGCTTGTGGCCCAAGACCCCTATTTATACTAGTCCTTGAGGAGGTTACTTGAGGAGGTTAGGACTTTCTAGGTTCTTCTTGAGGAGGTTAGAACCTTCTTGTCAATGAACCTAAGGATAAAGCTAACACAATTGATAAACCTAAGCTCACTCCAGATGAAAAGGTAGCACAAGGAATTTTAGGAGGATACATCACGTCGGAAGAGCAAAGCACTTATTTTAAGGAAGGTCGTTGTTTCCATTGTCACATTAAGGGTCACATAAAAAGAACATGTCCTACGCTTGACTCTAATGAATCCAAAGAATCCACAGAACCCACTTCCTCTGTCAATGCAATAAATGACAACAAGAGTGTGCCCCAAGTTTCTGATGACCCTCCCATTAATGAGTCTCTTATTAAATGTTATGGTCATACGACGGGGCAACGTTTTGTCATATGGTTTGACCCAAGCAGTATGCATGATGTGATTAGTCTCTCTCTTGTTAAGAGAGCCCGCCTAGAGGTTAGTCACAAGCATGAAAACTTGAATGATAATGATGAGCATGATGATTTGGATGACACTGACAAGCATAATGATTTGCATGATGACCACGATGTGATTTCTCACAAGCATGATGATTTGTATGATCAAGACATGATTGTTCACCAGGATGATGGTTTAGTTGATGCTTTTTCTAGGGAAGCTAACCTCGTTGCAGATTCGATCGATCACGAAGAATCGATCTTGGCTTTCGCGTCGAGGTCCAAAGCAAACCCCCAGGCAGATTCGATCAAACACGACGACATTCTTGGCTCTCGAGCCTAGGTCCAAAGAACCCTTACAGAAAGTACTATGTGTTCGAATGATTAGTCAACACGCATTGTTCGAATGTTTCATTCGTGATCGTTTCCTGTATTATAGTCAGCGTCTTTATGTGATCCCTTTTCCTAGGCATGACATATTGTACGTTGAGCACGTTTCACTCATGAATGAGCACGGATGTATGCGGATTATTCATGAAAAGTTGAAGTATGCATTCAAGGAAGTCACATTCCATGTCTCTTCCTTGGCACAACACAATTGTAGAAAGAGCACAAGAAAGTATGCGCACCAATTAGGGGCATGCCCATTGTGAATTGCCACAATTGATTGATTTAGATCAGCAAGACAAGATTCGATCTCATTGTTTGCGTGTGTGTGGTGAACGGCTTGACACTCCGTCTATTTGTTCATCTACATTGCATGCACAGTCTTTTAGGAAGACGAGATTTTTCCAGTCACCTTACATGAAATAGACATAGTTACATGGGATGGCAAGTCGGGGTTGGGAACGGAAACAGGGACGGGACGGCAAAAGTCAGGAAACAGTAATGGGGGTCGAAACAGCAAAAATAAAATAGAGTTTTTTTGGCATTTTTTGACCTACACATATACCACACATAGAGCATCACTTTGACCACAAATTTACACTAAATAGACCAAAGAGCACGAGTGATATAGGCAGAAATGTGCTAATAAAACATCGATGGATACAAAATGAAAAGTGCATGCCACAAGGGCTCAAAAAGCCTAATGGACTTAGGACAAGCCTCGAGGATAACAAAAAGTACAAAAGACTATGTAGTAGGTAGAGTCGTAGACTCTAGAGTCTAGACTAGAGAGTGATCAATGATCATTAAACTCAAGAAGTCCTCGCTTGCAGAATCTCCATATCGTCGTCGTCGTCGAGGTCATCAACGATATATCAAGCCTCGCGAGGCTCGCATTGAGGCTCGAAGTCCTCCTCTAGCTCTTCCAAAAGTGTATCGGCCATAGATGGATTCTCTTCTGCCATCTCCCACTCAGTGAAGAGATCTGCCTTGTGTGTGACGCTCTTGGCAAGCATGCACAACTTAGCGCTCATAAACACCAAATCATTGGCCCTCTCGACCCCAAGGCGATTCCTCTTCCCAGAGGCAATGTGGCTGTACACACTCCATAGTTGCTCCAAGCAACTAGTGGTACATGCTTGACACGAACAGCCAAGCGCTGCAAATGTGGGCCATCTCCTCCATAGTCCTCCCACCACAAAACCGAGCCAATCTTGTTGCGATCAACCTGTGCATCTACACATCCATAGCATCTCTTCTTTTGCCTGTAGTTGAGTAGCTCGTCTCAAATTTTGCACCTAATGTCACTGCCAGGCTAGGGACGCTCCAATGCAAGCCGCCATCCTTTGCTCTCCTCCTTGTCGGTCTCTTGACGCCTTCCCTGAAACTTAGGGTCAAGCACATAAGCTGCCGCATGAAGTGGAGAGTAATTGAGGCTCGAAGTCCTCCTCTAGCTCCTCCAAAAGTGTATCGACCATAGACGGATTCTCTTGTGCCATCTTCCACTCAGTGAAGGGATTTGCCTTGTGTGTGACGCTCTTGGCAAGCATGCGCAACTTAGCGCTCATAAACACCAAATCATTGGCTCTCTCGACCCCAAGGCGATTCCTCTTCTTAGAGGCAATGTGGATGTACACACTCTATAGTTGCTTCAAGCAACTAGTGGTACATGCTTGGGTAAGGACACGAACAGCCAAGCGCTGCAAATGAGGGCCATCTCCTCCATAGTCCTCCCACCACAAAACCGAGCCAATCTTGTTGCGATCAACCTGTGCATCTACACATCCATAGCAGCCCTTCTTTTGCCTATAGTTGAGTAGCTCGTCTCTAATTTTGCACCTAGTGCCACTGCTAGGCTCAAGACGCTCCAATGCAAGCCGCCATCCTTTGCTCACCTCCATGTCGGTCTCTCGACGCCTTCCCTGAAACTCGGGGTCAAGCACATAAGCTGCCGCATGAAGTGGAGAGTAGTATCTATTCCACCTCAACTCACACAAGCCATGAATCTCCACATACTGAACAGGGTCAGGCACAAGCCTCTCAAGTGCCTCTATCATCCGATCCATGGCTTCGTAGACTTTGCCAATGCATGGCTGCAAGCCATCCACAACTCGAAGTAGGTGTAGAATAGGCTTCACCATGGCGTCAAGAGTCTTCACCTCCTCCCACCAAGCCGCGTCGTCAGACCATTCTCGGCATTTTAATCTTGTCGATGTAGACTCCGGCATGGCCTGGAACTCATCACTGAGAAAGAGACCCCTTAAGGTTCCGCCACATGTAGACAAGAGGCCTAGCATAAGCCAAGTAATGCAAATCTTGTCTCTGAATATTTGAGCGAAGACAAGTGGCTCCTCTTTGAGAATTCATGGCCTTGCCACTGTCGAATGCATCATGTGACTCCACAAAGTACATCTCCCCTCGAGAGTAGGCCACCACTCCGTGGATGGACCGCTTGCGAATGTAGCTCCATCCATCTGTCACAAGACACATCCAACCCTTTGTGTCCGTGGCACAAGCTACAGCACGACAAGGGTTCAGTCAGTCCAGTCAGTCTAGATTAGAAGTGATCTAGAACTTCTATGAGTCTATTCGTAGACCGCGCATGCCCAGTCACTAAGTATAGATGCATATCCTCTGGTTGCACACAGCATGATCATCAGTATCCATCAGAATACATTAGAATCAATTAGAGGATTTTTCCAGTGATTTTAGCCTATTTTCCCTATTTTTGACATTTTTCACTTATTAATTTAAGTGACTTTCCAACAAAAGTAGGTAGGGCAATTTGGGTAAGAAAATATATAAGCAAACCAAAGCTAGCGCTATTTGGCAGAAGAGGCAACAAGAGCCAAGCTCAACAGGCACCTCCTCAAGCAAGACCTTGGTGGCAGTTTTCTCCTCCAAGCAAAAGACCCCCCTTCCCTAGCGTTTCTGCATCAGATACCCATCGCCATCCACAGTCTCAGCCTAGCGTTTCCAGCAAGAAGATCGTCGCCAGCAAAAGCTTCTACAGACCCCAGCTTCTAGCGTTTTTGAAGATCTGCAGCCCTAGCGTTTTTGGAGAGTTCTAAGCCTTGCAGATTTTAAGCGTTTACAGATTTCTGGCCTAGCGTTTTCAACAGATTAAACCTCAGCCACGCAGCGTTTTTTAGCAATAAAGAACCTGCAGATTCAGCCCGAAAAGAGTAGTAGATTCAGCCCAAAAGATCGTCAGTTTTCCGCCCTACAGTAGATGCAGATTTTCAGTCCTAGTGACCAGTAAAATCAGCGTTTTCCTTAGCGTTTTCGGCAAAAGCAGATTTCAGCCCATACCATTTTTGGACAACAGTAGCAAGATTGCAGATTTCAGCCCTTAGGTCGACTTCGTCATCACCATCGTCATTGTCAACATAGCCTAGACTTGCATCAGTCTCATGCATTCCATTTGTACCAGATTGTGCAATCATAAGTACACCACTCTCGCCGACGAGTGGGGCCTTCGGAGGAGGGTTTTACGACTCTGGTGCCGTATTTCTCTTCTCTCTCTATATCTCTCGGTCTCATACACTCGCATGCACAGTGTCCATTCACTTTGTTTGTGATCATAGCATTCTCTCATTAAGAACGGAAGGCTCTACCTTCCATAAGAACAAAAGGAACCTTGAGCGCAGTTCGGAGCACTCATTATAAGCAAAGCGCAAACAATCATTCCGCTACACCTAACACCATCTACAAGGAGAGAGACACCATTGGTCTCCCACAAATCCTTTGTTGCTTGGGCTGCTTCCTCCACGGCAAGCTTCTCTTTGTCAAGGAGGGTGGTGCGAAGCCTCTCTAATGAAGGTGACACATAAGAGGAGCCATATTCCCCTATTTTCGTAACCATGGTTCGAAAGTATGCAGACCTATCCACACAAAATAGAGCATGTTGTGTTAGTATGGAGAGTCGAGAGTTGAGACCTCATAATGAATACAAAATGAGAGATTGCAATGTGCATATGCCAAGGGAAACTCACCGCGAAGCATGGAAGGCAATGTGGTCGTGGAAGAAGAATAGGGCAACCGACCTATCCACCTCTTCCTTCAATTCAAGATTCCAATTTTCGTTGAGGCTGGTTTGGCGATGCGCAACGGAAGAGGACGGTGTAGATGCATTTGTCTTGAACGCTTGAGACATGTCATCAAAGTTGGCTTCCCTTTGCTCTCGTGGTGTCGTCGCGGTGCAGAGATCAACGGTAACAAAACAGCCCCTCTTGGCCGCTTCCGCAACCTCATACACCGTGAGCTTCTCAAGAAAATCCAACCTCTTCTCGGGAGTTACTCGAGGGCAAAACTTCACCTCGTGACCGGATTCATGAAGAAGATGGGCTCCCACTTTCTTTGCACCACCCGTTCAAACTTGCACGTCCATGGTCTTGCATCGCCACCTTTACCACACGTACTAGAGTCGACTTCATCCCACCACGACCATGTTTGCACGGCGGGCCTACTTCGACAAGCGGCGGCTTGAGAAGTGGAGTTAGCTTGAGATGACATGATGGTGGAGAGAGAGTAGAGCTAATAGCTTAGAGGACAGCTTGTGTGGAGAGAGAGTAGAAGAGAGCTTCAAAGTTGAGAGGGTCGAAGAGGGAGCGAGTGGAGACTCAAGGGTAGAGCTTGAGAGCTTGTAGGTACTAGGTAGACCGTAGACGGTGTAGAGTGTAGAGTGTAGAAGCCTCCATAAGGTAGACCGTACAAACGTAGACTCCGAGTAGAGAAGAGAGCTTGAGGGAAGATGAGGCCCAAGAGGGCTTTTATAGCCTCCCAAGGACCAAACCCCCCCAAAAAAACAGAACGTTGACTGCAAATGACCGTTGAAAACGATCAGATTTTTCAAATTTTGAATTTTCAAGGGGCCGTTTTCCGTCGTCCCCGGTCCGTCCCCGTCCGGGGCTTCCTGCCACCCCACCGATCGACAGTTTCTCCAAACGTCCCGATCCGTCCCCTGCCGTCCCTGGTCCGGTTTCGGCAATCCCCCGGTCCTACGCCCCGTCCCCCCCCCCCCCATCCCCTATAACTATGGGAATAGGTAGGTTCATGTTTTTGTGTTGCAAGTGGTTTCAGGAATTTTCAACCTTGGAGATTCTTGAGGAAGATGGACCTACGTCCATAGACAATGTTGAAGCATTGTAGGAGCTACAGATGATTTTGTGTCCCTTTCGGCGCAGCCCAAAGAAGCAAGAGTTGCAGACCTTTATGAAGTTCAAGTATCGCACGACCCACACCTCAGAGTGGCCGGCGAAGAGTCCTTTCAAAGATTCCGAATGTTGTTGGCGATCTCCCTCGACGCCATACAGTTCGGTATCAGTACTTCACTTTGAAAAGGAGTGGATGTCACGTGACACATCTAGCCCTATGTGTCCGTGGACAAGCTACAACCCTCTCTTGTTGAAAAGCCCGCCTAGAAGTTAGTCAAAAATCTCCTCTCGAGGTCTCTGGCTTTGTTCCCGGTATGGACTCTCTCATCACGCAAGAGTGTCTTCGTGTTTTGTTTACAATGCCACAACAAGCTGCCTTCACAAGAAGATTTTTTGTCTCTCCTCTCTCAGGATGTGATATGATTTTGGGCATTCGATGGTTTCGTGATCTTAACCCTCTCATTGATTCGGAGGCTAACACTTTCACTCTTTATGCCAAAAGTGACTCTCCCATTGTCATTCGTGGAGAAGACATTGTTCATTCTCCCTCTCTCGTTGCTAATATGCAGGACAAGATTGAAAGGATTCAGGAGAACGAGACTCTCTCAGTCTCTTCTTCTCCAAAGCATGGCACACATGATTTGCATGATGATTTGAATGATAATGATGAGCATGATGTTTTGGATGATGCATGATGATGATTTGATTGACAATGATAAGCATGATGATTTGGATGATAAAGATGAGCATGATGATTTGCATGATCAAGATGTGATTTCTCACGAGCATGATGATTTGCATGATCAAGATGTGATTTCTCACAAGCATCATGAGTTGCATGAAGATGATGTCATTGTTCACAAGGATGATGTGTTAGTTGATACTTTTTCTAGCGAAGCTAACCTCGTTGTAGATTCGATCAATCACGAAGAACCGATCTTGGCTTTCGAGTCGAGATCCAAAGAACCCCCAAAGAACAATTCGATCATTCAGGAAGAACCGATCTTGGCTCTCGAGCCTAGGTCCATAGAACCCTCACAAGAATTTTCAGCCATGGGAGACACAGAAGACTTTGTGTTGCTTTCGGCGCGTCCCAAAGAAGCAAGCGTTGCAGACCTTTTATGAAGTTCAAGTACCGCACGACCCACACATCGGAGTGGGCCGGCGAAGAGTCCCTTCCAGGATTCCGGATGCTATTGGCGATCTCCCTCGACGCCATACAGTTCGGTGCCAATACCTCACTTTGAAAAGGAGGGGATGTCACGTGACACATCCAACCCTATGTGTCCGTGGACAAGCTACAGCACGACAAGGGTTCAGTCAGTCCGGTCAGTTTAGAATAGGAAGTGATCTGGCACTTTTGTGAGTCTGTTCGCAGACTGTGCATGTCCAGACACTTAGTACAGATGCATATCCTCTGGTTGCACACAGCATGATCATAAGCATTCCCATCAGAATCCTTCAGAGGAATTTTCCAGTGCATTTAGTCAACTCTGCTTTCCCGGACACGAAGTCCTTACTTGGGAATCCCAACTTCCATATCACAACTTGAGAGACTACCTCTCTCCGATCCATGGATCTACTTCCCTTGGGCTGATCTGGCTCTAGTTCCTCAAAGCGCTTTTCTCCTACAGAGGCTCATGCCTTCCTCTGCTCCTACTCCCTCACGAAGAGGAAGTACACCTGCAATCAAATACTCAAAGATCAGAACATGAAAATCGTTACCTTCAAAGTCTCGATGCTCTAAACGCAACTCGATTCTCGACAAGCAATTCCTCAAAAGAGATCTCTCCATAGAAAATCCTCTCTTTCAATCCTACACACAAAAGAGGTGTGTTCTCGGGTTCCTTCTCGTAAATCAGCCCCGTCTACAACGTTTATGGGCTGAAAAGAGAAAAACAGCAACTTGTCGCGATGGAAACACGCTTTGTAGGCAGTTCTTCGCGAGGGAACTCGCGCACTGGGTCTTGGCGACATCTGGTACCCTTGGGGCAGCCATGGGCATCACTAGCAACGTCTTCTTTACGGCTGAAATCTGCAGTAGTATCTCTTCCTTGCAAAGATTGGTCCTCCTCTCTGAGTGAGGCCATGTGATGCTTTTATAGCTCCTAGCCACGGGCACGAATAGCTGCTTGCGTAGAGATCGCGGCATTTTTTTTTTCTTTTTTTTTTCTTTTTTTTTTTCTGTTCTGCCAGAAAAAGAGAGAGAGAAAACGCTGGCTGATCTATTGCCTTATTTATCAGATGGCTGCCCACTTATTAAGTGGGCGGCCGGCGTATTTTAAAAATAGTCTGAACCTGCCCAAAAACTCAATAAAACCTTATAAGTTAAAAAACAATGGTTTCACAGCACTTCCCAGGCGTCCCTGGATGCAATCACATGCACAATTGCAATGCAGACATAGACTTCCACGCGGGAAAGCATCTGCTTTCTCGAAAAGCAATCCCGCTTTCTCAAAAAGCATCTGTTTTTCCACAAAGTTTCCCCTGAACCCATCTTCATTCCAGTGCTTGCTTTTCCTTGTGCACAATTCTAACACAGTTCGGAATTTCCTCCCGACTATGGATATTCCCTTTCCGATGCACCCGTCACCCACCTTGTGACGCATCAGGAATACCCATCACCTAGTCCTTTCCTACCGAACTTACGGTACAATCTCTTTCACGATGCTCTATGTCACCCATCCTATGACGCATCAGAGATGTCCGTTCCCGGATGGTCGGATACTTCTTTCCGATGCTCCCTGTCACCCATCCGATGTGACGCATCAGAAGTACTTGTTCCTGGTGGCCTTACAGATATTCCCGTTCTCAGTGTTCCCGTCATTACTTTAAATGACGCACTAGGAATACTCTGTACTCGGATTTCTCCAGTGAGAAAAACCCTCACTCTTAAAATTCCAATAATTCATTTAGAATTATTTTTCCTTGGTGTTCTAAGCGAGAAAACCCTGTCACTTATAAATCCAATAATTCATTTAAAATTATTTTTCAGCCACCGAAACAGTCACGAAATTCAACGATTAGAAGATCCCAGATTTCAGCCATCAAGTCATTGTCGTTGTCACCGTCGTCGTCATCGGCATAGTCCAATTGCATCAATCTATTGCATACGCATTGTACACCTTTGTGCAATCAAGTAGACAACTCTCGCCGGCGAGAGTGGGGCCTTCGAAGGGGGGTTTTACAACCTCTCGGTGTCGTATCTCTTCTCTCTCCTTCTCTCAATCTCATTCACTTGCACGCACAATCCACTCAGTTTATTCGTGATCATAGCACTCTCCATAAGACAGAAGGCTCTCTCCTTCCCTAAGAATTAGAAGGAGCCTTGAGCAATAAAGATCACTAATCTAGAGAAAATACAATATTCATTCCGTTGCACCTTACATTGGTATCAGAGCTTTGAAAGTGTTCTGCATTACTCAAGGAAAGAACCACGAGAATTTTTTTTGCTTGTTGCGGTCGCACGAACCCAAGTTTACTTCGGCGTGGCGATTCCTAATCGTGTTTTGTTGAAGAGTGACAGAAATCCCAAGAAAGAAGGGCTTGTCCAGCCTCCCCTTGTGTCTGTTTTCACTCATTGAGAGCGGACAGTGCACTTAGCGGCCGGCCAATCGACATGAGGTGGGAAAAAGCAACCTTGGTGTGAGCGCAAGGCCGCCAAGGGGTGCGCCCGCCAAAAGGAGTAGAACTCGAGTGAAGAGAAGACCCTTCTCCAACGCGATTTACAAGCGAAAGAAAACCTCAAGAACGCAAGAACCCAAGAACCAAGACCCTCAAGAACCCAAGGTCCTCGCGTGCTTAAGAACCCAAGATCATAGTGCATGGTCGTCACCCGAAGCGGAATGGATACTTCGCATGCAGGTGATGAGCATGAGAGAGGCGACGAAGACTCGTCCCCACCCGGAGATGATTTCTTCAACCCTCTCCCTTCGCCATCTACGCCACCAAGTGCACCAAACCCTATGGAGGAAATGGTCAAGCAGATGATGGCCATGATGGATAGACAAGAAGCAAATCGCCTTGCTCAGGAACGTGAGCGCCTTACTCATGAACGTGAGCGCGATAAAAGAAACGCAAAACTTGCCGCA
Source organism: Adiantum capillus-veneris (assembly GCF_014529385.1). Lineage (NCBI taxonomy): Eukaryota > Viridiplantae > Streptophyta > Polypodiopsida > Polypodiales > Pteridaceae > Adiantum > Adiantum capillus-veneris. The sequence continues at coordinate 152,764,915 of NC_140944.1, forward strand.
AAACAAGAAGAAAATCAACTTGCACCAATTTAATGCTTATTTTACGACAACTAAGAAAACAGGAAATAGCAAAGTTTTGACGGCAGCTATGTACCTTGCCGGCGATGCCATCAATTGGTACCATGCATGGCAAGAGGCACAGCTAGCAGCGCACCTAGAGGCAGCCGACGATTTCACGCCCCTCTCTTTTAGTTGGGCTGATTTCCAAGACAAGCCCAAGGCACGGTTTATGCCACCTCAGTAGCTCGCACGATTGAAAGAGGATTGGCGTAATCTCAAGCAACATGGTATGCAAGTCATGTCTTTTTCTAACCGTGTTTTGCAGCTAGGCACTCAATTACGCAAGTCGGATGATGAGCGCAAAGAGACTTTTCTCTTTGGGTTAGACGAATACATCAAGTTTGATGTTGAAGTCTTTGACCCCGCGGATCTCCACAAGGCGGTAGCAATCGCTCTCGCCCAAGAGATGAAGCACAACAAGGGAAAGCCTAAGGAGAACAAGACTTCCACAAGTACCTCACAAACTTCTCAGAACCCTCAGAACGGTAAGAACGGTAAGAATGATAACTCTTCTAACCAATCTTCCAACAGTCTCTCATCAAAGAATTATTCCAATGAATCTAAGGGTAAGGCTAACACAATTGCTAAACCTAAGCTTACTCCAGCTGAAAAGGTAGCACAAGGAATTGTAAGAGGATACATCACGTTGGAAGAACAAAGCACTTATTCTAAAGAAGGTCGTTGTTTTCATTGTCACATTAAGGCTCACATAAAAAGAACATGTCCTAAGCTTGAATCGAATGAATCTTAATAACCCACAGTCCCCACTACATTTGTCCATGCAATGAATGATAACACGATTGTGCCCAAAGTTTCTCAAGACCATCCCATTGATGATTCTCTCATTAAATGTTATGGTCGTACGTCGGGGCACCGTTTTGTCATATTCTTTGACCCAGGTAGTATGCATGATGTGATCAATTCCTCTCTTGTTGAGAGAGCCCGCCTCGAAGTTAGTCCGAGATCTCCTATTGAGGTCTCTGGCTTTCGTCCCGGTATGGACGCTCTCATCACATCGGAATGCCTTGATGTGTTGTTTGCAATTCAACAAACTGCCTTCACTAGAAGATTTGTTGTTTCTCCTCTCTCAGGATGTGATATGATTTTGGGCATTCGATGGTTTCGTGATAATGATGCTCTCATGAAATTTGCGGCTAACACTATAACTCTCAGTGCCGACAGTGATTCTCCTATTGTCATTCATGGAGAGGACATTGCTCCTTCTCCATCTCTCATTGCTAATATACAGGACAAGGTTGAAAGGATTCGGGATAAGGAGATTCTCTCAATCTCTTTTTCTCCACAACATGACACACAGGATTTGCATGATTATGAGAAGCATGATGATTTGAAGGATAATGATTTGCATGATGATTTGGATGAAAAAGACAAGCATGATGAATTGCATGAAGATGATGTGATTGTTCACAAGGATGATCTGTTAGTGGATGCTTTTCCTAGCGAAGCTAACCTTGTTGGAGATTCGATCAATCACGAAGATCCGATCTTGGCTTTCGAGTCGAGGTCCAAAGAACCCCCATAGGACGATTCGATCATTCAAGACAAGCTGATCTTGGCTCTCGAGCCTTGGTCCAAAGAACCCTCACAGGAAGTATTGTGTGTTCGCATGATTGATACGCACGCATTATTCGAGTATTTCATTCGTGACAGTTTTCAGTATTTTAGTCAGCATCGTTATGTGATCCCTTTTCCTAGGCATGACATATTGTATGTTGAGCACGTTTCCCTCATGGATGAGCACGAATGTATGCGGATTGTTCATGAAAAGTTGAAAACTTTGTATGTCAGGAAGTCACATTCTATGTCTCTTCCTTGGCATGACACAGTTTCCAAAAGATCACATGATAGTATGAGCACCAAGCATGGGCATTTCCTTTGTGATTTGCCACAGTTGATTGATTTCGATCAAACAGAAAAGATTCGACCTCATTGTTTGCATGTGTTTGATGAATGGGTTGTCACTCCGTCTCTATGTTCATCAACATTGCATACACAGTCTTTAGAGAAGACAAGATTTTTTTCCTTCACTTTACATGGAATGAGTATGTTCATGGTTTTGTGTTGGAGATCATTTCAGAAATTTTCAGCCATGGAGATTCTTGAAGACGGAAGAAGTAAGACTCTAGACGAAGTTGAAGCATCGAAGGAGCCACAGAAGACTTTGTGTCGCTTTCGGCGCGGCCCAAAGAAGCAAGCGTTGAAGACCTTTATGAAGTTCAAGGACCGCTCGACCCACACAGTAGAGTGGCCCAGCGAAGAGTCCCTTCCAGGATTCCGGATGCTGTTGGCGATCTCCCTCGACACCATACAGTTCGGTATCAGTACCTCACTTTGAAAAGGAGGGGATGTCACGTGACACATCCCAACCCTATGTGTCCGTGGACAAGCTACAGCACAACAGGGTTCAATCAGTCCAGTCAAGTCTAGATTAGCAGTGATCTCGCACTTTTGTGAGTCTATTCGTAGACCATGCATGCCCAATCACTTAGCATAAAAGCATATCCTCCGGTTGCACACAGCATGATCATCAGTATTTCCTTCAGAATCCAACAGATTCAGTCAGAAGAATTTTCCAGTGCATTTAGCCTATTTTTCTATTTTTGGTTATTTTCACTTATTATTTTTAAGTCACTTTCCAACAAAAGTAGGTAGGGCAATTTTGCTAAGTTAATATATAAGCAAACCCAAGTTAGCAGTAATTGACAGAAGAGGCAACAGGAGCTTCCCGCTCAACACGCAACTTCTCAGCAGTACCCCCCCCCCCCCCCCCCCCCCCCGCCCCCCCCCCTTCTCAACATCCTAGCGCTTTTGCATCTACATCCTCGCCGCACTTTAGCCCTAGCCTTTCCATCTCTTGCTTGGTCGCCTTCATCTCCCCAGACGCTCATCATTGCAGATTTCCCCCATCGCTAGCAATAGATAGCCCCGCGTTTTCATTGCAAAAACGCTACCTCATCAGCCAGCGTTTTCCTTGCAAAAACGCCAGCAACACTTGCAGATCTCAATGTTTTTCAGCCAGCGATATCATCACCAAAACCGCAGATTTTCAGCCTTGGAAAACACAGGTTTTCAATAGATGAACAGTAGCAGATCAGCCCCAGATTGGTTGCAGAAGTCCCCCAAATTTCAGCCATTAAAACGCAGCCAAAACAGTCATTTTCAGCCACCGAAACAGTCCCGAAATTCAGCGATTAGAAGATCCCAAATTTCAGCCATCAAGTCGTCGTCGTCATCACCATCGTCGTCGTCACCATAGTCCCATTGCATCAGTCCATTGCATATGCATTGTACACCTTTGTGCAATCAAGTAGACCACTCCGCCGACGAGAGTGGGGCCTTCGGAGGAGGGTTGTACAACCTCTCGGTATCGTCTCTCTTCTCTCTCCTTCTCTCGATCTCATTCACTTGCACGCACAATCCACTCACTTTGTTCGTGATCATAGCACTCTCCATAAGACGGAAGGCTCTCTCCTTTCCTAAGAATTAAAAGGAACCTTGAGCAATAAAGATCACTAATCTTGAGAAAATACAACATTCATTCCACTGCACCTTACATCAGGTGAAGAGAAGATCCTTCTCTAACACAGATTGCAAGCAAAGAAGAACCTCAAGACACGCAAGAATCTCAAGAACTCCAGAACCCCAAGAACCAAGACCCCCAAGAACCCAAGTTCCTCGTGAACTTAAGAACCCAAGACCACAAGAACCCACAAGAACCCAAGACTTCAATGGATGGTCATCACTTAAAGCAGAATAGATACTTCCCTTGGAGGTGATGAGCATCATAAAGGCAAAGAAGAATTTTCCCCACCAGGAGGTTTTTCCGACCCTCCCCCTTCCCCATCTATGCCAATGATTGCACCAAATCCTATGGAGGCTTGGTGTAAGACGATGATGGACATGATGACAACGTGGCACGAAGCAAGAATGGCAACCAAGGAGCGTGAGCACGAGCAATTACGCTTGGAGGCCAAAGAATTTGATCGCAAGTACGCAGAAAGAAAAACAGAATTGGATCGCAAGAACGTTGTTCATTCTTCCTCTCTCATTACTAATGTGCAGGCGAAGATTGAAGAGATTCGGGAAAAGGAGACTCTCTTAGTCTCTTCTTCTCCCAAGCATGACACACAGGATTTGCATAATGATTTGAATGACAAGCATGATGATTTGCATGATAATCACGATTTGATTTCTCACAAGCATGATGATTTGCCTGATGATCAGGATGTGATTTCTCACGAGCATGATGTTTTGCATAAAGATGAGGCTATTGTTCACAAGAATGATGGTTTGGTTGCTATTTTCTCTAGTGAAGCTAACCTCATTGCAAATTCGATCATTCACGAAGAACCGATCTTGGCTCTCGATCGGTTCTTAGACCAAAGACCCCCTCAAGAAGAACCGATCTTGGCTCTTGAGCCTAGGTCCAAGGAACCCTCACAAGAAGTGATGAGCGCGCGGCGGTGTGTGCAAGTGATAGAGCACGCGAAGATGTGTAGGCCTTGAGGCTTGAAGCGGAGACACTGTGCTACAGAAGGGAAGCGCTAGCAGAACGGAGAGAGAGAGAGAGAGAGAGAGAGAGAGAGAGAGAGAGAGAGATCACGTTTTTTGGGGAAAACTCAATAAGTGAGTTTTGGGTTTTCCCACTTTTATTATAAGTGACCTTTAAAAATGTACAAAAAGGGGTTATTTAGGCCTTTAACCCAACAACCTCTCACTTAAAGGCATAAATGACGCCTTTAAGTTAACCAACTCCCACCAGCTATATGCAATGCTCATGTTGAGCCTTAGCAAGACTCTTGGTGAGAACATCTGCAAGGTTATCCTGTGAGTGAATCTTAGTCAAGGTGACTAGACCATCCTCCAATACCTGTCGTATGCACTGGTATCGCACATCAATGTGCTTTGTCCGTGCATGAAACATGGCATTCTTGGCCAAATAGACAGCACTCTGGCTATCACATCCCAAGACAGGAGTACTAGCAGGCATACCAAGCTCTTTGACAAGTCTGCCCAACCATATGGCCTCTTTAGAAGCCTCAATGGCTGAAATATATTCAGCCTCAGTAGTACTCAATGCCACAATTTTCTACAGTCGTGAACACCAAGAGACAGCACCACCAGCAATAGGAAACACATAGCCACTAGTAGACTTCCTGGTATCCAAGTCACCTGCCATATCTGCATCACAATAGCCCTGCAACTTCAGGTCACTTTTGCCATAGCATATACACCTAGATTGTGTACCTGACAAATATCTCAGAATGCATTTCACAGCTTCCCAATGTGCTTTGCCGGGAGTGGACATGTATCTACTAACAACTCCCACCGCATGGGCAATGTCAAGACGAGTGGTTACCATAGCATACATAAGAGAACCACAAGCTGATGCATAAGGGATTCCCTTCATAGCATTCACTGCCACGTCATCCTTTGGGCAATCGGCTTTGCTAAGTTTTGTGTGTGGAGGTAAAGGTACTCCAAGTGACTTAGCTTCAGCCATGTTAAACCTGTCAAGTACTTTAGCAATGTACTTTTCTTGAGATAAGAAGAGCAATTTCCACTTTCTATCTCTCTTGATTCTCATGCCCAAGATGTGCTCAGCATCACCTAAATCCTTCATTGCAAAAGCTGAATTCAGTTGACGTTTAAGAGCATCAATGGTAGACTTATGCTTCCCAGCAATCAACATATCATCTACATATAGCACAAGGATTATAGGACTTCCATCATTATCCTTCTTTGTATACAAACAATGGTCTGAATGGCTGCGTTTAAAGCCTTGAGACAGCATAAAAGTATCAAACTTTTTGTACCACTGACGTGATGACTGCCTCAAACCATACAGTGCCCTTCTTAGTTTGCATACAAGTTCCTTTCTATCAGGAACTACAAAACCCTCAGGTTGCTTCATGTAGATATCTTCATCAATGTCACCATGAAGAAAAGCTGTTTTTACATCCATTTGATTCAATTCTAAGCCAAGCACTGCAACGAGAGCAAAAAGGACACGCAATGTCGTAAGCTTTACAACAGGAGAAAAGATCTCTTGAAAGTCAATCCCCTCTTTCTATGCATACCTTTTGGCAACTAACCTTGTCATAATAATCAATATCTAAATCTCCTAAATGATTTCTCATATTAAACTGATTATTTAATGTGGGGAAGGCCAGGGGAGAAAAAGCTAGAATATTGGTTAAGCTAGCACACCGGCCACAGTAGGGATCCAAAGGAGGGAAAATAGGAATCCAAAGGGGGGGCCATCTGCAAAAGAGCCATGTGCAACAATGGGCTAAAAAGACCCTAAGGTTCAGCCCATTAAGACTTCCAAAATGCTAAGGTTCCAAAATTCAAAGGTTGTGTCCAAAGGTCAACCCTAGGGAAAATTGGATGCTTTGTGTGTGCCCTAAAAGTCTTTGCACATCCCTACATGGGAGGGGGCGAGCCCTAAAGGTAGGGGATGAGAGAGAAAGCCACACACACACACACACACACACACACACACACAGGCTCCCTTTCCACAAAGGGAATGAGGGACACATGTCAGCTCCCTAGGCCAGATGCCCACAAGGTGTGTCCAATTTCTATTGGATGACCCTTGAAGTGGACCAATGAAAATTAAGCTAGAGTAAATCTAGTTTAATTAATTTAAAAACATTTAATAAAAGAAACCAATGAGAATTAAGTCTCCTAGAAGACTATTGGGCAGTCTCCCAAGGGGTCCAATGAGCATTCAGGAGCCCCATGGCTTGCCTGATTTCTATTGGCCAGGAGGCAAAGGGGTCCAATGAGAGTTTAGTTTAATTATTTAATTACCTAAAGCTCTCACAAAAGGGGAAAGGGGGACACATGTCAGAAGGCTATCACTTATGCTGCTTAATTGTAATTGGCTTGACTTGGGGAGGGCCAATGAGGCTTCAGGAAGAGCATTTAGCAAGAGGGCTCGTCCAAGAGAGAGAGGGGGCTGATTTTTGCAAGGCATTATCACACACACACTCACACAAGCTCATGTGTGAAGAAAGAGAAGACTATCTCTTCCCAAGCTTTAATGGAGAACTCATCACCTACTCCAAGCTTGTGAGATAGAAGCCTACATCAACACTCTCTTGGCATGTGGATGCAAATCCAACCAAGAGCCAAGCTTCAATGCATGCTCATCTCCTCTACCAAGCTAATTACTAAGCTAAACTATGCTACATATGAGTGATTATGTGAGGAGATGTACATCTTTCTCGTAAGATACTCCTTCTTCCTCTCAATCTACTCTCATACCCTGCTAGCTCTCACCATCTTCGAAGGTGTGTGAGGTCTTGGGTCTGAGAACGGGGATAATTCAAGTTGTGTTTGTTAAGTGTTTTGCTTAGTGCATGAAGTTTCCATCTTCATTGCACTAGCTAGTCTTGAAGGAACACAAAGAATTGTATTGTACAATGTCTCTCTTGATGGGAGAAACCATAATACAAAGCCTTTTAGAGGGGGGACCGGCTCCATGAAAATCCCGTCCTCGACTGTTGTCAATAGCTTAATTGCTCTCTCTTTTGAAAGTATTGTCGATGCTATCTAACTACGTGTTATGCTTTTTGTTGCTCTCTCCACCCAAGCACTCTTGTAATTCTCATTAGAAATCTATTCTAATGAAATGCCCACTATGTTCATGCTAATTTCCGCTACACATAAGTTATTAGGCCATTAAATGTTACAAACCTTGCTTTATACTTGGGCTTTGCATCAACACATTTGACCTTGTAAACCCATTTGTTAGGAAGAGCCTTTCTTCCTTTAGGCAATGGCACAAGATCCCAAGTATTGTTTGCATGCAAAGATTTGATTTCCTCTTGCATCGCAAGCTCCCACTTACTGCTTAACTCACATGATTTTGCCTCTTTATATGTAATAGGCTCACCCTCATCTGTCAACATAACATGATGCAAAGAGGGGTCAAAGCGTTGTCCAGCCTCCTGCGCAAAGCTTCTGAAACCCTAATCTGGCTCTGATACCAGTTGATGAGCGCGCGGCGGTGTGTGCAAGTGATAGAGCACGCGAAGATGTGCAAGCCTTGAGACTTGAAGCGCAAGCACTGTGCTAGCAAAACGAAGAGGGAGAGAGAGAGAGAGAGAGCTCACGTTTTTGGGGAAAACTCAATAAGTGAGTTTTGGGTTTTCCCACTTTAATTATAAGTGACCTTTAAAGAATGTGTCCAAGTTCAATATGAACCTGGACAAAGTATAAAAATGTACAAAAAGAGGTTATTTAGGCCTTTAACCCAACAAGAAGTCCAATGTGTTCGAATGATTCGTCAGCACGCATTGTTTGAGTGTTTCATTCATGATCGTTTCATGTATTTTAGTCAGCGTCTTTATGTGATCCCTTTTCCTAGGCATGACATATTGTACGTTGAGCACGTTTCCCTCATGAATGAGCACGAATGTATGCGGATTTCTCATGAAAAGCTGAAAAGTATGCATTCAAGGAAGTCACATTGCATGTCTCTTCCTTGGCACGACACAGTTGTAGAAAGAGCACAAGCAAGTATGAGCACCAAGCATAGGCATTTCTGTTGTGTTTTGCCACAGTTGACTGGTATAGATCAAAAAGACAAGATTCAATCTCATTGTTTGCATGTCTGTGGTGAACGGTTTGGCACTCCGTCTATTTGTTCATCTACATTGCATGCACAGTCTTTGAGAAGGACGAGTTTTTCCAGTCACTTTACATGGAATAGGTATGTTCATGTTTTTGTGTTGGAAGTGGTTTCAGGAATTTTGAGCCTCGGAGATTCTTGAAGAAGATGGACCTACGTCCATAGACAAAGTTGAAGCATTGAAGGAGACACAGAAGACTTTGTGTCACTTTCGGCGCGTCCCAAAGAAGCAAGCGTTGCAGACCTTTATGAAGTTCAAGTACCGCACGACCCACAGATCATGTGAAGAGTCCCTTCCAGGATTCCGGATGCTATTGGCGATCTCCCTCGACGCCATACAGTTCGGTATCAGTACCTCACTTTGAAAAGGAGGGGATGTCACGTGACACATCCAACCCTATGTGTCAATGGACAAGCTACAACATGATTAGGGTTCAGTTCAGTCAAGTCAGTCTAGAATAGGAAGTGATCTGGCACTTTTGTGAGTCTGTTCGCAGACCGTGCATGTCCAGACACTTAAATTAGATGCATATCGTCTGGTTGCACACAGCATGACCATCAGAATCCATCAAGGGAATTTTCCAGAGCATTAAACCTACTTTCTCTATTTTTTGACATTTTTTCACTTATTTATTAAGTAACTTTTGTTGGGAACTAGATAGGGCAATTTTGCTAAGATAATATATAAGCAAACCACAGTTAGCACTTTCTGATAGCAAGAAGCAGCAAACTCCCCAACGTTTTTCCATCGCAAGGACAAAGATCAGCACTAGCGTTTTTGGTTTGCAGATCCACCCCCACGTTTTTGCAGACCTTCGCGACAAGGACATCAAGAACATCAGCGTTTTCAGCTTTCAGCAGTGAGTACCCGCAGGAAAGATCCCGAACCTCGGAGATCTCACCCTCCCGCAGCAGATCCTCGCCGCACGGTCAAATCCTGCGAAGTTTGCAGATTCAGCCCGGAAAACGCAGATTTCAGCATCTGGGCTGAAATCTGCATTTTCAATGCGTCGTCGTTGCATCGTCGTCATCAACATCATCACCGACATAGAGTCAGAATTCAACAGATAAAGATTTGCAGATTTCAGGCCTTAGCATTTTAAGACAGCCCGTCTCGTCGTCATCCTCATCGCCGTCAACATCATCGGCAAGTCCAAAGCATTGTAGAGATTTGTGCAATCAATAGTAGACCGCTCTCGCCATAGAGAGTGGGGCCTTCGAAGGAGGGTTTGACAGCATTCTGATGTCGTATTCTTCTCTCTCTATCTCTCAGTCTCATGTACTTCCATTCACAATGTCCATTCACTTTGTTTGTGTTCATTGCACTCTCTCACTAAAGGAACGGAAGGGTCTTCCTTTCGTAAGTAGAAGGAACCCTTGAGCACAGTTCGGAGCACTCATCTTGAGCAAAGTTCAACATTCATTCCGCTGCACCTTACAATCAGAATCCATAAGGGGAATTTTCCAGTGCATTAGACCTATTTTCCCTATTTTTGACATTGTTTACTTATTTATTAAGTGACTTTTGTTGGAAAGTAGGTAGGGCAATTTTGCTAAGATAATATATAAGCAACCTAGGGCTAGCACTATCTGGCAATAGAAGAAGGAGAGCATCAGGCACTCGAGTGCAGTAGGCCCTCTGGAGACTCTTCTCAGCAAGACAACCCTCACCATAGCCTGGCGTTTTTTGCCCTCACAAGCGAGTGTTTTTGGATCCCTGAACCATGCACTTCAGCCCAACCACCATGGCGATTTCAGCACCAACATACTAGCGTTTTTCAGCCAGCCATAACCAGTGTTTTTATGCATGCTGTCACAACATTTTTAGGCCGCAGAAAAACAGCGTTTTTGCACAGCCCAGATCAGCGTTTTTGGTAGCAGCAAACAGCCAGCTACTTCAGCGTTTTGTACTGTCAAATCAGCGTTTTCCAACAAGGCAAATTCAACACACAGAAGAGCAGTAAATTCAGCAAGTCCCAAGCACGAAAGACATCATTGTTGCACATCAAGTCACAGTAGCAGATAGCCTCATCCTTGTCGTCGACATCGCCGTAGCCGTTAGACTTGCATGAGCATCATTGCATCAAATTGTGCAATCAATAGTAGACCACTCTCGCCATCGAGAGTGGGGCCCTTGCAGGAGGGTTTGACAACATCTCCGGTGTCGTATTCTCTTCTCTCTCTATCTCTCAGTCTCATGCACCTTCACGCACAGTGTCCATTCACTTTGTTGGTGTCCATTGCACTCTCTCATTAAAGAACGGAAGGCTCTCCCTTCCATAAGAAAAAGGAACCTTGAGCACAGTTCGGAGCACTCATCTTGAGCAAAGTTCAACATTCACTTCCGCTGCACCTTACACCCTTAGTCCAACGCTCATCACGCACGCTCTCGTCTTCATCGTTCTGTCTTAAGGGGCATAAGCCATAAAGAATGAAAGACCACACATGGGTTCTTGTGGAGAATCTGACACAGATAACACCTCTCGAGGGGGGAAGCGAAGAAAGTTGAAATCCGACGCGTGAACCAAAGAAAAGAATGAAGAATTGGGCAAATTTTCGACGGGGAAGTTTGCAAGAGCGGAGTATAAACGTCAATTGCAGGTTGACACGTGCGTAAAAAGATTAATGAAGAACTACCAAAACCCAAAATATGTAAAGCATCTGAAGACTTACCTGATGGATGAGATTCCCGTGAGATGGCGTGAGGCCATCTCGCGTGAAACAATGGCCTGAGGCCATTGATTGTCCTCTCACGTCATAAGAAAGCTGAGAGACAAGCGGAGTGCAGAAAAGCGAAAACTGTACTCGCCGAAAGAGCTATTTAGAGCTCTTCGAAAGAAGATGAACCAGATAATGAAATACTTGAGGCACTCTCAGAAGAAGAGAAAATCAACGGATTTCCTCGATTATTTGGGCCGGAAGTCAACTTTCGAGGTGGCAAGCTGATTCAAGAAGCCTGCTCGTTTCGAGGATGACTCAGAATTTACTTTGTTTTAAGAGAGTTCCGACAGTTCGTCGCCTCTAGTTTTAGTGAGGATGAGAAAAGGCGTAAGATGCAGAGAAAAAGTAAGAAAAGAAGATTCGTGAAAAAGTCTAGAAGGCATGGGAGGCCATCTAGCAGTTGAGAGAAGGAGACCTCATCCTCTTCTGATAGTGAACAGATGAGCACGAAGACCAAGGAATTCAAGGAAGGGGGTCAGGCCGTCAGGTTTGAGACGATCTCAAGCTATCAGGACACCCATCAAGCCCTTGAATTTTTAGAGCAGTTTGACGTCGCCCTCTCGGAAGTTCGGTTCTTGGAACGCTCCAAGGTGCGAAGGCGACATCTTGCTTAAAAGAAAATGCATAGACATGATGGTCTACTTTGTTGTTCTGCGGAGGAGCTTTTGCGACGTGGGGAAAATTCAAAAAAAAAATCAGGTCAACTTGGATATCAAACAAATATGAAAGAGATGCCATCACGGCTTGCCATCGTTAGAGAATGACTAAGAAAGATACATTGGATGACTATTGCCAGAGGTTTTGGGATACTTATTTGTCAATATCTTCGTTTCACAAGATTACTTTGAGGGATCAGATTGAGCAGTTTTGTTGTGGTTTGCCAAAAGAGATTTGAGAGTGAGTCACAGGAAGAGGAACTCTCAAAGTTGTCTCAAGATGAAGATGAATTGGGATCATCCTCAAAGCCTACACACTTCTTGGATCTACTAATTGTTTTCAATGTAGATTTTTGGCCTAAATAGCTAGGGTAATCTATTGCACGATCTCTCTTTCGAGAGCCGTTCAAAGACTTCATGACTATGTTGACTTGTTGCTCTATTGCACTGCTAAACTCATCCTGCGAGTATAGTTTTTCTTATCTGCACTTGGCTTCGATTTCTGTTTCACTGTCGACTTCAGAGGTGGATGAATAGCCACCTGCCATCCCAAATGGATCTCATCCAGTCGATGATTCTTGAGAAATTTCGGATACTACGGATCCTTGGCGTATTTGAGCATCTTGCTGGCGTAGATATTGACCTAAAGTTGTCATTGGGCTTCCATCTTTTCGAGGTCGCTTGGTGAAAGAGAGCCATACTCGACTGCCGAATCCTTGGAAGAAGTTCGACTCTCGGCTGCCGAATCCTTGGAAGAAGTTCGACTCTTGCTAGTAGCTGGTTCCTCACTCGTGCGAGTAGGTAGAACCGTTTCCTCCCTACTAGATTCACTATAGAAATCCATGTGTTGCCGGAAAGGGATCAAATCCTTCGCCGATGCTCAATTGCAACACACGAGAGAAACTGTAAAGAACTTAGAGAGAGAGAGAGAGAGAGAGAGAGAGAGAGAGAGAGAGAGAGAGAGAGAGAGAGAGAGAGAGAGAGAGATGAAATGAAATGTTATATTAAACGTCTTCAAAAGGCCAAAATGACCTATAAGACCAAACTGATACAATCTTGGTGGATCTAATACAATGTCTGGGTACAAAAATAAAATGAAGTAAAGTGAAAAACTAAAATCTTAACTACTAGAACTAAGCAACTAGTTGGAACTGTGTAGGATATGAGTAGCGGGGTGAGAGTAGTGGCTAGGGGCTAATGCAACACAATGTGGGTGTCCGTGTGGAAATATAATGGGTGAGAGCTTATACAAAGGCTGATACAAGATGAGCAGGATGTACATTCCTCAAAAGAGCTAAATCATAGGCAATCCATCATCAGTCGCTGGTGGATCTCATCAATCTCCTCCATGTTAAATAGTTTGATCGAGCGTCGTGCATGTCGGGCCAAAGTGATCCGAATCCTCTCATGCAGCCTCTGTCGATGCTGTGTAGTCCTCCATAGTCGTGGGTGTCTAGATCTCCCTAGCTCGGTTGCTCGATCGATCAATGTGCCTCTGGTGTGAGGAGAATGTGAGCTCTGTTGTGGTAGTTGCTCCTCTGGCTGCCCACTGTCCACTATGAAGTAGTCTGTGATCCGTCTCTGAGACTGGCTAGCCTCGCCTCTCATCGAGCTCCCTCTGTGTCTACGCAGCTCCAGCAAAAACAGACCTAGACATCTCTGGTTTTCATATCCCATGACTCTAGAGAGTGCTCCAAATCCCTCTCTGAACAGGCAGTGAAAGCGGCCTCGTATCTCATAGTAAAATGGGCAGTCTGTCTCAAGCTCCATGTGACATAGGAGACATGTCTTGGCCTCTGTTGATACTCTGTTGTATCTACTAGTCTTGATTCGAAGCTGGTGTGAAGATGTGCGTATCTGGCCAATAGCACATCGTATCCCATGAGATAAGTGGGTATCCATGTATCTGGGTCTCTTCACAAAACCATCCTCAGTAAGCTGGAGAAGACGCTCTATATAGAAAGCCATCTTCGTGCCCAACTCTTGTGCCGGCTGTATCCAAGTCCTCCTAGTATCTAGCTGAGTCAAGTTTTGGCAGATGAGCCTGGTGATCTTGGACTGTGTAAGCGTCAAAGATGGTGCATCCGATGAGTACTCGAAGTGGGGCAATCTGTCCATGTTGAACCCATGTACCTGAAACCATGTTGTAAGGTGCAGTGGAAGTGAATGTTTGAACTTTGCTTCGAACTGTACTCAAGGTTCCTTTTACTTACAGAAGGGAGAGCCTTCCGTTCCTTTAGTGAGAGAGTGCAATGGACACAAACAAAGTGGATGGACACTGTGAATAGTGCATGAAACTGAGAGATAAAGAAGAGAATACGACACCAGAGACGTAAAACCCTCCTCCAAAGGCCCCACTCTCTATGGCAAGAGCGGTCTACTTATGATTGCACAAATCTCTACAATGCTTGGACTTGCCAACGATGTCGACGACGATGAGGACGACGACGAGACGAGCTGAAATTTGAAAATGCTAATGGCTGAAATGTACAAATCTTTATCTGCTGAATTCTGACTCTATGTCGGTGACGATGTCAATGACGACGATGCGACGACGACGCGCTGAAAACGCAGATGCTTTGAAATCTGCGTTTTCTGGGCTGAATCTACAAACATCACGGGATCTGACTGTACGGCGAGGTTCGGGACTTCTTCTCCAAGTGCTAAAGGCTGAAAATTGAAAATGCTGGTGTTTCTTGATGTTCCGTCGCAGTGAATCTGCAAAACGCTAGGGTATGATGCAGATTCAAAAACGCTAGGGCTGAAATGGTCTTCTGTTGTCGCCAGTTGTTCTACAAATGCAAAACGCTAGGCTGATCTGCTGTGTCGTGATGACGCCGGGGCTGATCTGCTGTGCACAAAACGCCAAGGCTGATCTGATGCAAAAACGCTTGGTCCTCAGATGGCTGAAAATGCTAGGGCTACTGCGGGTGTTGGTCTTGTTGAGAAGTTGTTTGTTGAGCAAGGTGCTCCTGCAGCCTCTTCTACCAGAAAGTGCTAACTGTGGTTTGCTTATATATTAACTTAGCAAAATTGCCCTACCTACTTTCCAACAAAAGTCACTTAAAATAATAAGTTAAGAAAGTCAAAAATAGGGAAAATAGGTTAAATGCACTGGAAAATTACCCTGAAGGATTCTGATGGGAATGCTTATGATCATGCAATATGCAACCAAAGGATATGCATCTACACTAAGTGCCTGGGCATGCACGGTCTGCGAACAGACTCACAAAGGTGCCAGAACATTTCTAAATCTAGACTGACTGGACTGATTGAACCCTTGTCGTGTTGTAGCTTGTCCACGGACACATAGGTTTGGCTGTGTCACGTAACAGATGTCATCTCCTCATACCAGCATGTTGTGTCTCCTTGCAAACCTAACTATCGAGAGGACTCAAGTGCTACGCGGGCATATCTGTCTCTGGCGAGGAGGTCCCACAAGCGGTGTAAAAGGAGACTGATTTGGTAAGCGCCTCAACCACTAATTTTGGGGGGGGAGGGGGGGGGGAGGGGGGGGGGGGGGGGGGGGGGGGTTGGCGGCTAGCTCTGCTCAAATAATTTCATGTGGTACTGAAGCCTTGGCTCTAATAAGCCGCGAGATCATAGAGACTAGAGGCTTCTCCATGTCTCCCCATCCATCAACGCGACCCGACCTCTCGTGATGGTCCAATGAAGGCCACCAGAGTGTCAAAAAGCCAGAGCTTCGTCCGAGGCTCTTGAAATTGAATCTGTGAACACATTCTCTCCAATCCACCCAATGCTGCATGTTCTTTAGTCAGTCAGTGTTTGTTGCTCTCCTCAATGAAAATGCTGGTCCACTAAAGACCACCCCAAGGTAGGTGTAAGCATCCGTATACTCTACTCTCTCTTGGCTGTATGTGAATGTGGGTGTTGATCTCCTGGCCCATTGTGGGGTGGTGTTAAACACCATAACCTTGGTACCAAGGTTGACAGACAGACCACTGTTGTGAGCAAACCTTTGCAAAGCATCCAAGTGACATTGCATCCCCTTTGTAGAGTCGGAGATCAACACAATATCATCAACATATAACAATAGTGGAATCCATGTCCCTGCCAACTATTCACCTCTATCGCCCTCTCTCTCAATATAGTCAGAAACCTCATCCACATACATATCAAATAGAGTAGGAGAGAGTGGGCAGCCTTGCTTCACCCCGATAGTGGAGTGAACTAATGTAGATAACCCCTCTGGAGTGCGTACTTCCCCCACTACTGACCTATATAGTGGGCAGCCTTGCTTCACCCCGATAATGGAGTGAACTAATGTAGATAACCCCTCTGGAGTGCGTACTTGCCCTACTACTGACCTATATAATGCCATAATCCCCCATATCAGCTTTGTGGGTACTCCCATCTCGTGTAGTTTGAGCATCAATCTAGCTCTACGCCCCGTGTCAAATGCTTTGCGGAAGTCCACAAAGCTACAAAAGACCCGTCTCCCATGTGATTTGCCCTCCTTGATAATGGCTTTGAGTGTCAGAATGTGATCAAGAGTAGAAAAACCTCTCCTGAACCTTGCATGCCCGACTGCATGTATACCCTCTCTCTCTGCCCATCTACTTAGTTGCTGCTCAAGAATGGATGAGTACAACCGTGGCAATGTGTGTCCAATCATGATAGTGCACTAATTCCCAAGCCTTATAGGGTCTCTTGACTTGAAGATAGGTACAATAGTAGAGAAACTCCAAGTATCAGGCAAACCCACCCCCCACATGGCACGGTTGAACATCACTGCTAGAAGCTTTGCGAGCAGATCCCTGGCATGTATAAAATGCTCAGCCACTAAGCCATTATGATCATATGCTCTCCCAGTCCTCATCCTATCAATGGCCTTCTTCACCATCTCAACGGTGAAAAAAGCGGGTCCAAAAGAGGCGGCTGTCCAAGAACTATGTACAGAGATTACGCATATTGGCCCCAGGCCTCTGTAGAAGTAATGGCAGGAGGGGAGGAGTGCTCATGAAAGAGTCGCCATGCCTCACCTGAGTCTTGACTCAAGAATAGTTGATATAGATCCTGCTCTAGTCGAGCCAAAAATGCCCTCTTCTTCCGCCGCACTAGGCGTCAAAAGGCAATATGTGACTGTCTATGAGTTATGTCCCCCAAAACCACCTCCCTCTAAAATATGGCTCTCGTCTCACGGCACTCCTTATCATACCAGCCGTTTTGGGACATGCTCCCAGAACGTCGTCTCTGCTCAGGCTCGGTGTGTGGATATGCCCTTGTTGCTGCATCATGCAATGTTTGTGTCAGTATAGTAGTAAGCTCCTCTAGAGGTCGCCTTGGCTCCTCAATGCACATGCATCTGTAGATCCCATCTTTGTAGACACAGTCCGTCTCTCGTGTAAAGGTGTAGCAAGTAGGGGCTGCTATCTCTAGTATGTGTGCTACATTAAACTGGAAAGAAATGGTCATCGACACAAGGGCATGATCTACTGCCACACCAACAGGTCTAGGTCCAACTGTGAGGTCTTGGATACTAGAGATAAAGCTCGGTTGTGCCATGACATAATCCACTGTGCTGGCTCCATGTGTGTGGAAAGCATGTAAAACCTCCAACAACAAGAAATCTCTGCAGGCCATTCAAAATGGCCAATCCATGTGCAGTCCCCATGTCTATCAAGTGCGGTCCATACTCGGTATGCTCCACATCTTGTGATATTCTAGATGGCCCATCTCTGCAACATCATCCTCCCTCAGCATCTCCTCTGAAGTATCATAAAATATTGTCTGGTGATGGGCAGTCCTAGCATTGAAGTCCACTAGGATGATAATGTCACCATCCCAGAGAACTCCCATATCTCATCGTCCAAATTAGAAACGGGAGAGTGTCCTCTAGGAGGTGTATATACTGACGTACTCGAAGGAAAGTAGCAAATAGCAAGGTAGGGGTATCTGTCTGTCTCTACCCTCAATCTAGAGTGTCCTCTAGGTGATGTATATACTAACAAGTAGCAAATAGCAATGTAGGGGTATCTGTCTATCTCTGCCCTCAGTCTCACCCATATGTACCTAGCCTATTCATCCCTGCGGGCTTTATGTATCAATGGTTGCAACTCCTCCCTAAATAAGAGTGCCACTCCGCCTGAGCCTCATCCTCTACGCTCTGATCGAGTTTCTTGTCTACAAGCTCTCCCATGGCCAATGCCTCTCTCTCCCTCTCTCTCTTTATAACAAATAAATAAATATATATGTATATACAAGGGGGGTCGTGCACATTTGTGGCCAATATGACGGCTTTGACGATTGTACTGGGGCTTTGACTCTATCTTTCTTTTGTGTTTACATCGACCCAAGAGAGCAAGAGGAGAGCATGGGGCTCCAAGTTCAGATTAGGGGGAAGATTAGGGTTAAATGTGCTATGTGTGTAATGATAGACAGTGGGTGTGTGCGTGGCTTTCTCTCTCAGTGCTCTCCCATTTGTATCCGCTGACATGTGGCATAGTGTGGCATAGTGTGCCCAGGGGCCTGATGTAACTCAGAATAGAAGATGATGTCCCTCCCAGTGAAACTATCCTCAAAAGCACCCATGTCACAAACTGCTGACGTGTCAAACCATTGAAAAACTGAGCCAACCTGCAGATCGTGGCCAAGGGGCCTAAACCCTAAGTGAAGAAGCCAAAGCAGCAAAAGAAGTTTTACCAACTGGCAAAGTCTTGCAGAGTGGCCTATTTTTAAAGAAGAGTTACCACCAACTTATTGGACCCCGTCCGATGGGGCCCACATGAACTAAAGATATTAAAATAAAGCAGGACCAACACACACACACACACACACAAGCTAACTTGCACAAAAGATAACGTGGTAGACTATACGGATTTCCGGATTTCACACTGACTGCTGACGTGGCAGATTGTATGAATTTCTGTGTTTTGCGTTGACAAGTGCTGAGTTGGCACTATACGGATTTACGTTGCGGTGATTTTTCAGCGCCAGCTATTGAGTTTGAAGGCTTTTCATTTAAACTGCTTTTCATAGGCCAAGGCCTTTAAATAAGTACAGAGGGCTTAGTTTTAGCATGCTTCAGTACGAAGGTGCAGAGCGTGAGTACCGACATTGTACTGAGTTAAAGTAATATAGAGAAATACCGAAAGGAGCACCAAGGTTTGGGGCCAATACTCTCTGAGGTCAAACTTCGCCACTCCCCGTGTCGTCTCTCTCTTTCAATTCAAATGTTATTGAAGTGCTTAAAGTTGTTCAGTTTGTTTTTTTCCATTGGCACGTGGTGCCCGTCTTGTGACAATGGTATCAAAGCATCAAGCGTGTGCTTTTCTCAAAGCATACCGGTCCTACATAAGAGCTGATAGAGCAAACCGTCGCTTCCAAAGGCTACTCTGCATGCTCCGCCTTACTTCTTCGCGCATGGGGTGCGCTCCCGTCTTCATCGCTCTGCCTTACAAGGCATAAGCCCAAAAGATCACTTGCAAGAGAAGGATCTAGGATTTGTTTCGAGCTGCAGTTTTTATGAGACGCAATGTCATGCAATGATGGAAGTCTATAGCTATAACGCCACACACTCCAAGGACTTGGCAAGCTTTCAAGAAAATTTTTGCCCGAAGTTTTATGGTTTCTAACATCTTCCTTCGAAGTGCAACTTTTGGCAGAGTGGGGTATCGTGAAATGCTTGCCATGGAAACCCTAGCAGATTATACCTTGAAATTTCTCAACATTTCTCAATAGGTGTCTCTTCTCGAGCTGATAACCTTGGAGGTCCGGTGTGATTGCTATGTCTTGGGACTACCATTGCCACCAAAGGAACATTGTCTGATGGACCATGCTATGGTCGGCTACGACACTATGGAAGGAATCTAACCCTAATTTTTGGTCCAGGTTGCAAGATGGAAAGTCATTCAATTTTTCGAGCTCGACTGATATCGAGATTGCTTTTTAAGTTTGGATTTTGTTTGAGTTATGTTTGAGAACTTGTTTGGTGATCCTGTTTGGAATTTGTTAGAAGTGTGTCCACGGCCTCCTCTCTACTCAGATAACCTTGGGAGCACTAAGAGTAGGACCCTCGAACATTGTACTTTGCGAAGCATAATAATAAAGAAATACCGAGAAGGGGTCACTCTTTGGGGCCAATGCATTTGGGCGTCGTGCCGTGTTGGCTCTCTCTCTCTCTCCCTCTCTCTCTCTCTCTCTCTCTCTCTCTCTCTCTCTCTCTCTCTCTCTCCCTCTCCATTAAAGTTATTTACAGTTTCTCTCATGTCTTACAATTGATCTTCGGCTTAGGGTGTCGAAGTCTCTCGACTCTCACTCTTTCCCTACATCCACCACTTTGACATCCATTTGGACTGAGTTGTGTCACGTGACACGTCCAACCCTATGTGTCCGTGGATAAGCTACAGCATCACCAGGGTTCCGTTCAGTCAAGTCAATTTAGAATAGGAAGTGATCTGGCACTTTTGTGAGTCTGTTCGCAGACCGTGCATGTCCAGACGCTTAGATTAGATGAAAATCCTCTGGTTGTACATAGCATGATCATCATACTTCCATTAGAACCCATTAGGAGCATTTTTACAATGCATAGACCTATTTTCCCTATTTTTGACATTTTTCACTTATTATTTTTAAGTGACTTTTGTTGGTAACTAGGTAGGGCAATTTTGCTAAGTTTGTATAAGTAGAAACCTAGTGCTAGCACTTTCTAGGAGAAGAGGCAGCACGAGCACACGCTCAACAGGCAACTTCTCAACAGAACCCCCGAGAGCCCTAGCGTTTTTGCATCACATCAAAAGGCTGGCGTTTTTGGATCAAATCAGCGAGTGTTTTTGCATTGGAACTGGCTGAAATTTAAAAGGATTTTTATTTCTTCGTGGTTGACTCGGGAGTACGAACGCGACATATGAACTGCTTGGAACCATCTTCAGATGATCAAGAAAGATTCATTGGACGCATATTGCGAGAGATTCAGGAGCTCTTTTCTACCAACCTCTTCATTTAAGAAGATCTCGTTCAAAGAACAGATTGAGCGGTTTACTTTGGGACTTCCTATAGAGATCCGAGATCACTGCTTAGAGCAAAAGTAAGATTCCATTCAGGAACTGATCAATCGTGCGAAACGGAATTGTCATCTAATCAGGCACCCCACAGATGAAATCATGACTCAAAGGACCAAACATACTTCGAACAATAAAAGTAGAAAGAAGAAGAGCACCTGGCATGGACGTAGCCATTACACCTGTCATTGGCAAACTTCGGTTGAATTGTCAGGGGTATTTGGGGCACGAGGACTTCTACATAATGCCCTTGGAAGGTTGTGATGACCTTCGGGGAATTCCGTGGTACCATAGAACAACGACGTTGTCGACTATCGAACAAGAAAAGCAACTTTGACTACATAGAAGGACCGAACTATTGTACTTGATGTGAAACTTAAAGGGCGAGTCTGTCTCTATTGTATCGGCTTCGGGCCTTTCAAAATTAATGAAATCCAGTCTGTTTGTTTACTCAATCTTTTTGAAAGAGTTGAATGATGAGAATAGGACAAATATGTCTCAACTTGATAAAGAACACCAAGATTTTCTCCACACTCATGCCGATTGCTTTTCAGAGAGCTTGCCAGGCGAGTTACCACCCGCTCGTCCTCAGGATCATACCATTGATCTGATACTTGGAAGCACACCACCGAACCGGCCACCTTATATGTGAGCCGAGCCTAGAATGAAGAGATTATGAACCAAGTGAAAGTGTCACGTGCACATCTAACCCTATGTGTACGTGGACAAGCTACTTCATGACATGGGTTCGGTTCAGTTCAGTCAGCCTAGATTAAGAAGTGACCTGGCGCTTTTGTGAGTCTGTTCGCAAACCGTGCATGTCCAGACACTTAGAGTAGATGCATATCCTCTGGCTGTACACAACATGATCATCAGATTTCCATCAGAACCCATCAGGAGCATTTTTACAATGCATAGACCTATTTTTTCTATTTTAGCCAATTTTCACTTATTATTTTTAAGTGACTTTTGATGGGAACTAGATAGGGTAATTTTGATAGCCAAGTATATAAGAAAACCCAACGCTAGCATAATCTGGCAAAAAAGGCAGCAAGAACCACGTGTTCGACAGTGCACCTTCTCAACAAGACCCCCGACAGGAGACATAGCATTTTCAGCCATCCAGAAGGCCTATCCTTTTCAACATTTACAGATTGGCAAGCATTTTGCAGTTGTGGATTAAGCCCGGCAGCAATACTCAGCAGATACCTAGCATTTTTGCAACAAGACAAATTCAACCCCTAGTGTTTTTGCATCATCATGTCAACCTAGCGTTTTGTAGTTTCCGGCGACATTCAATCCCTCTGCATTAGCGTTTTCAGTGTTTAGTATTCAGACACCGTAGTAGAAGTGCCGACCCTCGCATATCTCACCTTCCCGCAGCAGATCCTCGCCGCACGGTCAGATCAGCCACAGTTTGCAGTTTCAGCCCGGAAAAAGCTGATTTCAGCATCTGCGTTTTCAGCGCGTCGTCGTTACATCGTCGTCATCGCCGTCGTCACCGACATAGAGTCTGAATTCAGCAGATAAAGATTTGCAAATTTCAGCCATTAGCGTTTTTGGATTTCAGCCCGTCTTGTCGTCGTCGACATCGTCGGCAAGTCCAAGCGTTGTAGAGATTTGTGCAATCAATAGTAGACCGCTCTCGCCATAGAGAGTGGGGCCTTCGCAGGAGGGTTTGACAACACTTGGGTGTCGTATTCTCTTCTCTCTCTATCTCTCAGTCTCGGCACCTTCATTCACAGTGTTTATTCACTTTGTTTGTGATCATTTGCACTCTCTCACTAAAGGAACGGAAGGCTCTTCCTTTCCGTAAGTAAAAGGAACCCTTGAGCACAGTTCGGAGCACTCATCTTGAGCATCAACATTCACTTCCGCTGCACCTTACATTGGTATCAGAGCTTTGACAGTGTTCTGTATCACTCAAGAAAAGAACCAAAGAACTTTTTTGCTTATTGCGGTCGCACGTAACCAAGGTCCTTTGGGGCGTGTCGATTCCTAATCGTGTTTTTGAAGAGTGACAGGAAACCCAAGAAAGAAGGGCTTGTACAGTCTCCCCTTGTCTCTCTTTTTACTCATCGAGAGCGGACCGTGCACTTAGCGACCGGCCAATTGACGTAGGTGGAAAAAAGCAACCTTGGTGTAAGCGCAAGGCCGCCAAGGGGTGCGCTCGCGGGAAAGAGAAGAGCTCGGGTAAAGAGAAGATCCTTCTTAACACAGATTGCAAGCTAAAGAAGAACCTCAAGAACCAAGACCCACAAGAACCAAAGTTTCTCGTGAACTTCAGAGCCCAAAACTTCAAGTGTATGGTCATTACCTGAAGCGGAATGGATACTTTGCATAGAGGTGATGAGCATGGCAGTGGCGAAGAACAATTTTCCCCATCAGGAGGTTTTTCTGACCCTCCCTCTTCCCCATCTACGCCAAGGATTGCACCAAATCCTATGGAGGCTTTAGTCAAATCGACAATGGACATGATGCTTTACCACAAAGCGTGACACCAAGAAAGACGGGACTCCTTGGATCGCGAGCTTGAGCAAGCGCGCTTGGCAATCGAGGAACGAAAAGAAAGAAAAGTGGCGGCCGCAGAAAGACAGACAACCATTGAGCGTGAACGTGAGCAAGCGCGCTTGGCGGCCGAAGCAAGAAAAGAGGCGGCCGAAAAAAGACAGGCAACCATTGAGCGTGAGCGTGAGCAGGCGCGCTTGGCAGCCGAAGCAAAAAAGGAGGCAGCCAAAGAGAGACGAGTGGCTTTTGAGGCAGAGCGTGAGGCGCAGAGAGACCAACGCATGCAAGAGTTGGTCCGAGAGGTTCTCACCTCGAAACCGAAGCCGGCCAAAGATGTTGGTGGTTCATCAAGTGGCACAAGCCGAGATTCGAACTCCAACAACCCCGTCACCGAGAAGCTGACTTTTAGTAAGTATGACAATAAGATTGATGCCACAATTATTCATTTTTTGTTGTCAATTTAATGCTTACTTTGCGACAACTAAGAAGACAAGAAATTGCAAGGTTTTGACGACAGCTATGTACCTTGCCGGTGATGCCATTAATTGGTACCACGCATGGCAAGAGGCACAATTGACCGCGCACCTAGAGGAAGCCGAGGAAGGCACACCCCTTTCCTTCAATTGGGTCGACTTCCGAAACAAGCTCAAGGCGCAGTTTATGCCACCACAGTACCTCGCACGATTGAAGGACGATTGGCGTGGTCTCAAGCAAAATGGTATTCCAGTTATGTCTTTCTGTAATCGTGTTTTGCAGCTCAGCACTCAATTACGTAAATCACATTATGAGCGCAAAGAGGCATTTCTTTATGGATTGGATGAGCATATCAAGTTTGATGTCGAGGTGCTCGATCCAATCAACCTCAACAAGGCGGTAGCGATTGCTCTCGCACAAGAGATGAAGCACAACAAGGGAAAGCCTAAGAAAAACAAGGCTTCCACAAGTACCTCTCAGACTTCTGAGAACCCTCAGAACGGTAAGAATGGTAACTCTTCTAACCAATCTTCCAATAGTCTCTCAGAAAAGAACTCTTCAAATGAACTTAAGGGTGAAGCTAACACAATTGCTAAACCTAGGCTCCCTCTAGATGAAAAAGCACAACGAGGAATTTTAGGAGGATACATCACGTCGGAAGAACAAAGAATTTATTCTAAAGAAGGTCATTGTTTTATTGTCACATCAAGGGTCACATAAAAAGAACATGTCCTAAGCTTGAACCTAATGAATCTAAAGAACCCATAGAACCCACTTCCTCTGTCAATGCAATAAATGAGAACACGAGTGTGACCCAAGTCTCTCATGATCCTTCCATTGATGAATCTCTCATTAAGTGTTATGGTCATGTGAAGGGTCAGCGTTTTGTCATATTGTTTGACCCAGGCAGTATGCATGATTTGATTAGTGACTCTCTTGTCAAAAGAGCCCGCTTGGAGGCTAGCAAGACATCTCCTTTCGAGGTGTCAGGCTTCTCTCCCGGTATGGACTCTCTTATCACGCAAGAGTGCCTTGCTGCTTTGTTCACTGTTCAACGAGTGTCGTTCCGCAAAAAAATTGTAGTCTCCTCTTTCAGGATGTGATATGCTTTTAGGCATTCGACGTTTCGTGAGCATAACCCTCTCATTGATTGGACGGAACATACGTTCACTTTCAATGCCAAAAGTGACTCGCCCATTGTCATTCATGGAGAGCAGGTTGTTCATTCTTGATCTCTCATTTCTAATGTGCAGGCGAAGATTGACAAGAATCAGGCAAAGGAGACTAGCTCAGTCTCTTCTTTTCCAAAGCACGACACTAATGATAAAAAGTAATGATAAAAAGGGATGCAGCAAGAGAGATGGGGCTCTAACCAATGCAATTTAAGATAATCTTAGAGAATCTAGGCTAGAATGATGATTTGCATGATCAAGATGTGATTATTCACGAGCATGATGATTTGCATGATCAAGATGTGATTATTCACGAGCATGATGATTTACAGGATAAAGATGTGATTGTTCACAAGGATGATAGTTTAGTTGATACTTTGTCTAGTGAAGCTAACTTCATTGCAGATTCGATCGATCACGAAGAACCGATGTTGGCTCTCAAGTCGAGGTCCGAAGAACCTCCCAATGAAGTATTATGTGTATGAATGATTAGTCAGCTCGTTTGTTCGAGTGTTTCATTCGTGACGCTTTCTTGTATTTTAGTCACCGTCCTTATGTGATCCCTTTTCATAGGCATGACATATGGTACGCTAAACACGATTCACTCATGAATGAGCACGGATGTATGCGGATTACTCATGAAAAACTGAAATGTTTGCATTCAAAGAATTCACATTCCATGTCTCTTCCTTGGCATGACACAGTATCTAAAAGAGCACAAGAAGGATTGAGCATCAAGCATCGGCATTTCCGTTGTGATTTGCCACAGTTGATTGATTTAGATCAAAAAGTCAAGATTCGACCCCATTGTTTGCGTGTGTTTGATAACAGATTGGCACTCCGTCACTTTGTTCATCTACATTGCATGCACAGTTTTTTCGAAGGAAGTATTTGTCCAGTCACTTTACATGGAATGGGTATGTTCATGTTTTTGTGTTGAAAGTGGTTTCCGAAATTTTCATCCTCGGAGATTCTTGAAGAAGGTAGACAGATGACCATCGACGAAGTTGAAGCATTGAAGGAGCGACATTTGACTTTGTGTCGCTTTCGGCGCAGCCCACAGAAGCAAGCATTGCAAACCTTTATGAAGTTCAAGTATCGCATGACCCACGCATTAGAGTGGGCCTGCGAAGAGTCCTTTCTAGGACTCCAAACGCTGTTGGCGATCTCCCTCGACGCTGTGAGCGGGATGGAAACACACACAACGCCTCTATAATGACCCGACACACACTCTTGGGATGATACACACACACACTATGGGGCACCACTAGGCTTACACAACCCCCATCTGGCCGAGACAGGGAACACACCGATGGAGTGAGAGGAGAGTGACTACCCATTTATCCACTCCACACAGAGAGAGACACACACACACACACACACAAAAAAAACTCAGCTCAAAAGAGGAGAATTTCTTATGTTTAGATACAATTGAGCTTGGGCCAACACCAATGGGGCAAATAGCTCACACAATATGGGTAAAATATGCCAGATACAATCACAAATTGGAGCAGAAGCTTCGCTCATAGGAGAAACTTACACAACCAAAACAGCAGAAAAACAGTGAGGAATTTGGCAAAATGGACAGCACCATCGCGTCCTAAACGGCCCAAAACCCCAGTCTACAATGTCAAAGTGCTCAAATTCGACCTCGGATGAGCAGTTTATGGCCAAAACAAACTCCAAAAACAGCAAAAACACAATTGCGGCTGTTCCTCCTCTTCTCTCCACGTTTTTTATGGTCTTCTCTCAGGTTTTTCAGTTCCCACACTTAGCTTTATTACTTGGGCACCCTTGGCCTTTTAGTTGACCTCAAACGGACCCCGAACATGCCAAAAAGTGTCCTCGCAATGCATAGTTGTCACCTTTCTGCATCATCCGCACACTTGGCACTCAACTTTTTCCAATAATGCATCCCGCCACCACGTGAAGTGGCCCCAAAAGATGGTCCTCATGATGACCTTTTTGCATAATTATCACAAGAAAACACCCACGTTGTGTCCGTACTTATCCACGTGCAAGTATTAACCCCATTCGACCTCCTGATGCCACTAGATGTCATCTGACGCACCTGCTTACCTCATGTCGTCGGCTCGCGGATAGCTTCCTCGAGAAGTTTTACGCGCTACCGACTCCTCATTATTATAGAAAAAGCACACTTGTACTTGTGATAGTGAAAATCGATGCACTATGTACATGTTGTCCTACCTGTACACAGTGGACCCCACGTAACCACCTGGCTATGGAAAATGGGTAATCCTTTATTTCATGCACCATGCATGCGTATGTACATATGCGCAATCCCTTGCTCCAAAAAACTCCTAACAACACCATCATAGTTACCAGGAACGGGAAACCGGAACGGGAACGGGGAACGGGAACGCGGAACAAAATGCCATTCCCTGTTACGGGCACTCACGTTTGAAACATGGAACGGGGATTTGGAACGGGAACTTGGAATGGGAACGGGGAACGGAGACCTGAAAACGGCCATTCCCTGTTACTATGAACGCCATACATTCGATACTAGTACCTCACTTTGAAAAGGAGAGGATGTCACGTGGACAAGCTACTTCATGACATGGATTCAGTTCAGTTCAGTCAGCCTAGATTAGGAAGTGATCTGGCACTTTTGTGAGTCTGTTCACAGACTGTGCATGTCTAGACACTTAGAGTAGATGCTTTGGTTGCACACAGCATGATCATCAGATTTCAATCAGAACCAATCAAGAGCATTTTTATGATGCATAGACCTATTTTCCCTATTTTAGCCAATCTTTACTTATTATTTTTAAGTGACTTTTATTGGGAACTAGGTAGGGCAATTTGATACCCAAGTATATAAGAAACCCCAGCGCTAGCATAATCTGGTAGCAAGAACCGTGTGTTTGACAATGCACCTTCTCAGCAAGACCCTCGACACGGGAGATAGCGTTTTCAACCATCCAGAAGGCCTAGCGTTTTCAACATTTGCAGATTAGCCAGCGTTTTGCAGTTGCGGCTCAAGCCCGCCAGCAATACTTAGCAGATACATAGCGTTTTTGCAACACGACAGATTCAGTCCCTAGCGTTTGTGCATCAGCATGACAACCTAGCGTTTTGCAGTTTTCGGCGACATTCAGCCCCTCTGCACCATCGTTTTCAGTTTTCAGCAGTAAGACGCCGCAATAGAAGTCCCGAACCTCGCAAATCTCACCTTCCCGCAGCAGATCCTCTCCGCACGATCAGATCAGCCACAATTTGCAGTTTCAGCCCGGAAAACACAGATTTCAGCATCTGCGTTTTCAGCGCGTCGTCGTTGCATCGCCGTCATCACCGACATAGAGTCAAAATTCAACAGATAAAGATTTGTAGATTTCAGCAATTAGCGTTTTCAGATTTCAGCCCGTCTCATCGTCGTCCTCATCGTCGTCGACATTGTCGGCAATTCCAAGCATTGTAGAGATTTGTGCAATCAATAGTAGACCGCTCTCGCCATAGAGAGTGGGGCCTACGGAGGAAGGTTTGACAACATTCTGGTGTCGTATTCTCTTCTCTCTCTATCTCTCAATCTAAGCACCTTCATTCACAGTGTTTATCCACTTTGTTTGTGATCATTTGCACCCTCTCACTAAAGGAATGGAAGGCTCTCCCTTTCCGTAAGTAAAAGGAACCCTTGAGCACAGTTCGGAGCACTGATCTTGAGCAAAGTTCAACATTCACTTCCGCTGCACCTTACAGAAAGACCTCTTGGAAAAGGGTCTTGTCCAGCCTAGTACCTCATTATAGTGCTCTCCAGTGTTGCTGGTTTTGAAGAAAGACGGATCTTGGAGAATGTGCATCGATTATAGAGCTCTCAACAAAATCACCATCAAGAACAAATTTCCGATTCCTAGGATCGATGATATTCTTGACCGGCTACAGGGATCCTCGTGTTTTGGCAGGATCGACTTGAAGAGCGAATATCATCAAATACGAATCGTGCCGGGAGATGTCTACAAGACAGCTTTTCGGACGACTTTAGGGTTATTTGAGTTTTTGGTGATGCCTATTGGCCTAACCAATGCTCCAACGACATTTAACCGGTTGATGGACAAGATTTTTCGAGAGTACAGACTATTTGCTTTCTTTGAGGATATCATTGTTTTCTCCAAGGATGAGGCAAAACAGAGAGAACATCTGCTATAGGTCTTTCAGGCATTACAAGATCACAAGTTGGTGATTAATGCAAAGAAAAGTGAATTTTTCCTACCCGAGATACATTTTTCGGGACACATTGTTCAAGTAGCAAGAGTGCAGATGGACCTGGCCAAGATAGAGACTATCCGTGATTGGCTTGATTTGAAGAGTGTGCATGAAGTTAGAAGATTCTTGGGCTTGTGTTCGTACTACAGACGGTTCATTAGAAAGTTTGCAGAGGTTGCTTTCCCTATGCATATGTTGACGCAGAAAGGAGTCCCTTTCTCGTGGGGACCCACAGAGGTGACTGCATTTTGGACATTGAAAGAGAAATTGACTACAGGACCAGTTTTGACTTTGTCGGATTTGCAAAAGTCATTTGAAGTATATTGTGATGCTCGTGGTCGTAGTCTGGGTGCAGTCTTAATGCAAGAAGGCCATGTCATTGCCTACGAAAGCCGATTGTTTTAAAGGCCAAAATTGACAGCACAGATTTATGAGAAAGAGCTTTTGGCGGTTATCCATGCTCTTACTCAGTGGGCGACATTACCTACTCGGAGCCAATTTTACTATCTTCACAGACCATCAGATTTTACGCTACTTCTTGTCACAGAAGCAGCTATCTGAAAAGCAGATTTGGTGGACGAACATCTTGTCACAGTTTCACTTTGAGATTGTCCATGTGCAGGGGCATAGGAATTTGGTGTCCCGAAAGACGTTGGTTTTGGCTATTTCCGCGATTCATCATAGGAGCTTCGAGTATATGGCCGATCAGTATGCCACAAATACAGATTTTGCAGATATTTTCACTCGGATACGGAATGGGGAGATAGTAGCGAGATATTTCATTCGGGATGGCTACTTGATGAGGAAAACCATGTTGTGCGTTACATAGCCGTTGAGAGAAAAGGTTTTAACCAAATGCCACTGTCCACCTTTTACGGGTCACCGCGGTATAGCTACCACCTTGAAAGGTGTGGAGAGATACTTCTCTTGGCCGGGACTCAAGAAGGGTGTGGACGATTTTGTATGTAGTTGCTTGGTATGCCAGAAGGTCAAGTTTGACAGGCATAAAGCACAAGGATTGTTACAGTCTTTACCCATACTCACCCGCCCCTGGGAAAGTAATGCAGTGGATTTCATTTTTGATCTCCCGAGAACACAAAGTGGTCACGATGGTATCTGGTCTGTTATTAACAGATTTAGCAAGCAAGCTAATTTCATTCCAGTGAAGAAAACAGTCAAGCCGGATCACTTAGCGAGATTGTTTGTGGCCCATATCTTCAGATTACATGGCATGCCCGAGACGATTGTCTCCGACAAGGACCCCAGATTCACGAGTTTGTTTTGGAAGGCTATTTGGGAGAACATTGGCATGCGGTCGTAGTTCTCGTCATCGTTCCATCCGTAGCCTGACGGGCAATCAGAGATTGTCAATTCAGTGGTACTAGATTTATTGAAGTCTTACATCTCGGATCAGAAGACTCAATGGGAAAAGTATTTAACTTTGGTGAAATTTGCCTACAATAACACGATACACTCTTCGAGGGGAAGGCACCATTTGAGATTAGTGAAGGTGCTACGAAGGTTCCACCCTTCCTAAGCACGAAAGATAAGATTATTGAAGCCGACGAGTACACGCATGTCTGTACACGCGTGACTTGGACACGGCTTTTGATAAGGTCCGTGAGGCTTTGCAATAATCTCAAGAAAGACAGAAAAAGGCAGCAGATCGCCATCGTCTCGTGATTTGAAATTGAAGGAGAACGATTGGGTGCTCTTACGATTTGAGAAGGCATGCGTGAGAAAGAAAAAGGAAAAGGAGAGGCTTTTTCTAAAGCTTAGTATGCAATACTACGGATCTTTCTAGATTTCCAGAAAGATAAATGATGTCTCCTTTAGACTGAAGCTGCCCGATACTTGAAGGATTCACAATGCTTTTCATGTGTCTCCTGAAGCCTTTTAAAGGTGATGTGCCTGAAGATGGAAAGCCCGATGAGCAACCCGAAGTGGAAGAAAACGAGGAGATCTTTATTCCAGAACATATATTGGCACATAAAGACAAAAAGATTAAGGGTAAAGTGATAAGGCGGTTCTTGGTTAAATTCAAGAACTATCCTACATTGGATGCAAAGTGGATGGAGGAGGAGGACCTAGTAGATACTCCTTAGATTGTGAATCTTTAACATGAAGCGTTTGGATTAGCATAGTCTATTCTAAATGGAACCTCGAACTCAGCTTGGGCGTAATCTATTGCAACGGGTATGCACAAGAGGGGAGTCACTCCACTCCTTTGTCAATAGATTGCCTCGATTTTTGACACTAAAGTCATTGCTGTCACTTTGAGTTTAAGGGATATTGTGAGCTGACAATATTCTACTGTATGACTTTATGAACTGGAATTCCCGATAATTGTATACTAATTTGTTCTTGACTTGTCTAAGTGCAGGAACTGATAGACGAAATGGCTGCAGCATTTCGGTCTCATAAATCTCTATAGATATGATTACAATATGGATTAGTTAATCGGGCATCTATGAGGTCCTGAGTGGATCTAGCTGCGATTACTAATTACGCTGTCGTTAAATCATGGGTTGAGATCCGAATGAATTTTTGAATGTGATTTGTCATGTGATGTCCTGTGATGTCATGTGATGTGACTGTCGATTGGTACATGTGCTAGATGTGTGTTCCTAGTGCGTCGGTACTAATAGTCAGTGTCTGCTAAGACAGTTTATGGCCTCGGTCTGTTTTGCAGGCGTAATCGAGGGCGATTACAATGCTTTCAAGAGGGGGGTATGTCACAAACTGGTGACGTGACTGCCCAGTACACACACACCCGCCTTGCTGAAGTGATGACGTGGCAGGCCTGCAATTCACGACGCAGAACCCGAAAAAAAGCAAGCTATACGGATCCGCTTTTTGCGGTAGCAGCTGTACGACAGCTTCCTCTAGGTAAAAATGAAGCTGGCAGCTTTTGGCTACGCAAGGCATAAAAGAAAGAGAGAGAGTTTTTTGCTTTATTTATTGCAAGGCTTTTGATTTACAGCTTTTGGGGCTCTGCTTTTGGCATCCCATGTAAACCTTTATAAGTGAGGTTTGGGCTCACTTCTCAAAGCATCTGTATGCAGAGTCTGAGAGTGAGACCCTCCCACTCCCTTGTACTTTGAGTTGCACATTAATACAAAAAGAAATACCGAAAGGGGCGCCAGTCTTTGGGGCCAATATCTCTAGGCACGGAACTTCGCCGGGCCGTGTCAAATCAATTGTGAACTATCAACTATTTTGAAGTGAATTCCTCTCGTGTCGCGGTAGAATCTTGACTTGGAGTGTCCAAGTTTGTTACAATGTGTGTACTAATAAAAAGAGGAAAATGATATAACCTTTCTATCACCCAAGTGTGGTAGATTGGTTATGCCATTTCCCTCTTGAATAATAGGTCTCGAGTTCAATTGTCCTCGTCAAATAGGTCATTAAGGTCTCTTGGGATAGTTCTATCTAGGGATAGGTGCAAAATTGGCTCTGGAGGTTGATGAAGCATGCCCACCTTGCACACAGAGCCATGTGCACGTGACATCCCCTTCTTCTTAAGGTGAGGTATTGGTACCGAACTCCATGCATGCCATAAAATAATGGCCTTCTAGATGATGTTCTCTACGACTACTTTTGAGAGAGGCTCCCCCTGGTGATGTGGAAATATCCAAAAGACACGGATGGTGATGAAACATCTTCTCACAACCAATGGATTGCCTCCTGGATCAACAATTCTCTTGTTGGTTACCGGCCAGCCTTTGCTGCCCCAACTCGGATGGTGTGAACCAAACTGCAAATCGGATGGATGCTCGTAGAGCGAATGGTTGGATATGCAAACGTTGATGCCCACACAGGTAAGCGGCCAGCCTATACTGCCCCTATCTGGGAAGATTAACTAGAGCAACACTGAATGGGAGATGAAGATGGATATGTCCTTTGGAATGCCCACGAACCATTGCAAGTCTTTTGTATGATGTCTCATAAAACCACCAAACTCCTCAAAGGTAGAGGCTCCTCTTGAGGCTTCGACTAGACTGTTGTATGATGGAAGCTCTAGATGAATTCTCGTCTCTGCAACGGTTGTGGTTGCGAATGTAGGCTCACGATGCCTCCAAACTCCCTCGGTGGTTGCTTGGGATTGGAACCCTTTGGCTCCGGATATATGGTTACCAATTGCTAAGAAGATGTAGACGGTGTGGACCTGATGTGCTGCCAAACATGTATAGAAATTAACGGCGATGCAATGTTTCTTTTGGAATGATGGAATTCTCCAAGAAGATGGAAGAGATGGTTGTTCAAACAATGCCAAGACTCCAAAGCTAATAGGCTGATCTAGATGGCACTTTCCTTTGTCGTCATAGACTACTAACAAATCCTGATACTCGCAAGTAGCATCTTCATGTTTCTTGTGCATGTCTTTAATGATGCGATCTGTCATGTCGATGAATTTATGATTGCAAATATCCATGCTAGGAATTCTTCATGTCGAGGTGGTCGAGCCGGCACACCAAGTCAATTACCCTCTCGTAGGAGCAACACAAGTGTAAACCTCGGTATAGAATGTTTGCATTTTCTACACTCAAGGCACATGGTTCTACGTGCAATGGCAGGTCGTGCAGTTTCTTGAGTAAGAGAAGTGTTCTATGGGCGAAACGCTACAACACACTCAAACAATTTAGAGATTTTTTCTTTCAAAGATTAGCGATTAGTGCAAAATCACAGCGCTCTGATACCGATGTCAAATGCAGCGGAATTGAAATGGTGAAGATTTAGACTTTACACTTTCACAAATCTTTACTTCTTTCCTTGCTTGAATGTGTGCTACTTAGCACGAATGATGGTTCCTTCTAGAGAGAGAGAGAGAGAGAGAGAGAGAGAGAGAGAGAGAGAGAGAGGAGAATGACACCCGATGGACCCCAACCCTCTCAAGGGCCCTTACACCATTGCGGATGTGGTATTTGCTTTTAATTGTGTGAATGGAATGCACACACATTCAATACCTCAAATGCAAACTCTATTGACTGTAATGGGAAATGTCGCCGCGGTAAGTCTTCTAAATAAAGCACCTCCGGGCTGATTTGATGCACCTCTGGATCCGTCTCAATGAGGGTTTGTTGATTGCCACCAAGGGGTAGATGTGGGGCTGATTTGCGCTCTCAATGTGAGGGGAATCAAGGGTTGAGAGCTGGGTGCAAAAACTCATATCTGGCTGCAAAGATGCAACCGGTCTATCGTGTAGAGCAAAGCTGAAAATGCAGATGATGATGATGATGTGCACGATGGACAACAATGGGAGCACTCGATGCGGCGAGGGAATGGACGAAAAGAGGCTCAATGGGCTGCTGAAGTATTGGGCTGCAACAAAGAGTCTAGCGCTAGCAGATCCGGGCAGGCTCAAGTAAGGGAAGGGACTAAAAATTAAAAACGTTGGACTGATGCTGCTAGCTGGAAAAGGTTGGGTTGATTTGCGATCTAGGAGCAAAACACTAGGGATCTGCCGCTTGCAAAAACGCTAGGCTCAAATTTGGTGCTCCCAAAAGTGATGCCAAAACGTTGGCTAATGTGTTTCTTATATATTGACTTCAGGTCGAGAAAATTCCGCCAAGTCAGGAAAGATGTGTAAATGTGCACACATATGACTTTCTGACGATAACTCACTATTTTGTGACCCATTTGATGAACAAATTGGACCAACACGTTCCTATAACCTAGACCTACATGTTCATTATGTCAGATGCCCACTGAAGTGTAATAACATCTATCACAACGCTTGTACAAACCATTTATGCAAGAGGGTGCCAAAACTAGAAAACCTAATTTTATGGACTCGTCCGGACATGCTAGTCTAATGAACAGGCTCACAAAATTCTAGTACTAATCCTCCTAGGATTCTAGACACTCCTATCAAGGGATAGGTGTAAAACTAGCTCCGGAAGTCAATGAAGCATGTCCACATGGCACACAGAGCCATGTGCACCTGACAGATTGAAGTATCCTCTTGATTGCGAAGAGAGTGCAACAACTTGTAAGGTGCAGCGGAAGTGAATGTTGAACTTTGCTCAAGATGAGTGCTCCGAACTGTGCTCAAGATTCCTTTTACTTACGGAAAGGAGAGCCTTCTGTTCCTTTGGTAAGAGAGTGCAATGGACACAAACAAAGTGGATGAACACTGTGAATGAAGGTGCATGACACTGACAGATAGAGAGAGAAGAGAATAGGACACCGGAATGTTGTCAAACCCTCCTCCGAAGACCCCACTCTCTATGGCGAGAGCGGTCTACTATTGATTGCATAAATCTCTACAATGCTTTGGACTTGCCGACGATCAGAACACAAGACGGGCTGAAATCAGAAATTGCTAAGGATTGAAATATGCAAATCTTTATCTACTGAATTTTGACTCTATGTCGATGACGATGTCGATGGAGAAGATGCAACGACGACGCGCTGAAAACGCAGATGCTGACATCTGCGTTTTCCGGGCTGAAACTGCGAACTTTGCGGGATTTGACCGTGCGGCGAGCATCTGCTGCGGGAAGGTGAGATCTGTGAGGTTCGGGACTTCTTCTACGGGTACTGACTGCTGAAAACCGAAAACGCTAATCCTACTGTAGATCTTGTCGCGGTAGATCTGCAAAACGCTGAAATGCCTGGCAAATGCAAAAACAGTAGGGCTGAAAATGGTCTGGTTGTGGATAATCTGCTCACGCTGGGAGTCTTCTGCTTCTTGTTGTCGCCAAGTTGTTGCCAATGCAAACACGCTGGCTGATCTGGTCCAAAAACGCAAGCCTTCTGCTGTGATGCAAAAACGCTAGGCCTCTTGGGGGTTCTGTTGAGAAGTTGCCTGTTGAGCGTGTGCTCCTGCTACCTCTTTTCCCAGAAAGTGCTAGCGCTACGTTTCTACTTATACAAACTTAGCAAAATTGCCCTACCTAGTTCGCAACAAAAGTCACTTAAAAATAATAAGTTGAAAAATGTCAAAAACAGGGAAAATAGGTCTATGCACTGTAAAAATGCTTGTGATGGGTTTTGATGGAAATCTGATGATCATGCTGTGTGCAACCAGAGGATATGCATCTAATCTAAGTGTCTGGACATGCACGGTCTGCGAACACTCACAAAAGTGCCAGATCACTTCCTATTCTAGATTGACTTGACTGAATTGAACCCTGGTCATGTTGTAGCTTATCCACGGACACATAGGGTTGGATGTGTCACGTGACATCCCCTCCTTTTCAAAGTGAGGTACTTGTACCGAACTGTATGGAGTTGAAGGAGATCACCAATAGCATCCAGAATCCTGAAAAGGACTCTTCGCCAGCCCACTCTGAGGTGTGGGTCGTGCGGCACTTGAACTTCATAAAGGTCTGCAACGCTTGCTTCATTGGGCCGCGCCGAAAGCGACACAAAGTCTTCTGAAGCTCCTTCATTGCTTCCACTTTGTCTATGGACATAAGTCCACCTTCTTCAAGAATCTCTAAGGTTGAAAATTCCTGAAACCACTTCCAACAGAAAAACATGAACATACCTATTCCATGTAAAGTGATTGGAAATAATCTCGTCTTCCTCAAAGACTGCGCATACAATGTAGATAAACAAATAGACAGAGTGCCAAACCATTCACCGTAAGCACGCAAACAATGAGATCGAATCTTGTCTTTCTGATCTAAATCAATCATCTATGGCAATTCACAACGGAAATGTCCATGCTTGGTGCTCATACTTTCATGTGCTCTTTCTACAACTGTGTCGTGCCAAGGAAGAGACATGGAATGTGACTTCCGTGAATGCATACTTTTCAGCTTTTCATGAATAATCCGCATACATCCGTGCTCATTCATGAGTGAAATGTGCTCAACGTACAATGTCATGCCTAGTAAAAGGGATCACATAAGGACGCTGACTAAAATAGAGGAAACGATCACGAATGAAACACTCGAACAATGCGTGCTGACTAATCATTCGAACACATAGTACTTCCTGTAAGGGTTCTTTGGACCTAGGCTCGAGAGCCAAGATCGGTTCGTCGTGTTTGATCGAATCTGCCTAGGGGTTTGCTGTGGACCTCGACTCAAAAGCCAAGATC
The DNA here is from genome assembly GCF_014529385.1 of Adiantum capillus-veneris. Classification (NCBI taxonomy): domain Eukaryota; kingdom Viridiplantae; phylum Streptophyta; class Polypodiopsida; order Polypodiales; family Pteridaceae; genus Adiantum; species Adiantum capillus-veneris. Next base: position 152,802,465 of record NC_140944.1, read on the forward strand.
GATTCTTCGTGATCGATCGAATCTGCAAACGAGGTTAGCTTCCCTAGAAAAAGCATCAACTAAACCATCATCCTAGTAAACAATCATGTCTTGATCACACAAATCATCATGCTTGTGAGAAATCAGATCGTGGTCATCATGCAAATCATCATGCTTGTCAGTGTCATCCAAATCATTATGCTCATCATTATCATTCAAATATCATGCTCATCATCATGCAAATCCTGTGTGTCATGCTTGGGAGAAGAAGAGACTGAGAGAGTCTCCTTTTCCTGATTCTTTGCAAACTGCACCTGCACAATAGAAAAGAGTCGTAAGAACTCTTTCATGTGTTGGTCACTCTTTTCGTTTCTTGCTTTGTTCTGTTGATCAAATTCTGCTTGTCTTGCTTTGTTCTCGCGATCTATGGCTGCCATTCTTTATGTGTATTTACGCCCATGGCAACCATTCTTTCTTCGTGTTCACGCTCTATTTCTGCTTTTCGTTCTAACTTCTTGTCCATCATCATCTTGTCGAAAGCTGCCATAGGATTTGGTGCAATCCTTTGCGTAGATGGAGAAGGGGGAGGGTCGGAAAAACCTCCTAGTAGGGAAAACTCTTCTTCGCCACTCCCATGCTCACCACCTCTATGCGAAGTATCCATTCCGCTTTGGGTGATGACAATCCATTGAAGTCGTAGGTTCTTAACTTCATGAGGAACTTGGGTTCTTGGGGATCTTGGTTCTTGAGGTTCTTGGGTTCTTGAGATTCTTGAGTTCTTGAGGGTCTTCTTTCGCTTGCAATCTGTGTTAGAGAAGGATCTTCTCTTCACCCGAGTTCTACTCTTTTCTGCAGACGCATCCCTTGGCGGCCTTGCGCTCACACCAAGGTTGCTTTTTCCCACCTCACATCGATTAGCCGGCCGCTAAGTGCACGGTCCGCTCTCAATGAGTGAAAAGAGGCACAAGGGGAGGCTGGACAAGCCCTTCTCTCTTGGGTTTCCCGTCACTCTTGAAAAGCACGATTAGGAATCTACACGCCCAAGAGGGCTTGGGTTACGTGCGACTGCAACAAGCAAAAAAAGAATTTATGTGGTTCTTGTGGCTCTTTCCTTGAGTGATATAGAACACTGCCAAAGCTCCGATACCAATGTAAGGTGCAACGGAAGTGAATGTTAAACTTTGCTCGAGAAGAGTGCTCCGAACTGTGCTCAAGGTTCCTTTTACTTACAAAAGGGAGAGCCTTCCGTTCCTTTAGTAAGAGAGTGCAATGGACACAAACAAAGTGGATGAACATTGTGAATGAAGGTGCATGAGATTGACAGATAGAGAGAGAAGAGAATACGACGCCGGAATGTTGTCCAAAGGCCCCACTCTCTATGGCGAGAGCGGTCTACTACTGATTGCACAAATCTCTACAATGCTTTGGACTTGCCAACGATGTCGACGACGATGAGGACGACGACGAGACTGGCTGAAATCTGAAATCGCTAAGGGCTGAAATCTACAAATCTTTATTTGCTGAATTTTGACTCTATGTCGGTGATGATGTCGATGGAGACGATGCAACGATGACGCGCTGAAAACGCAGATGCTGAAATTTGCGTTTTCCGGGCTGAAACTGCGAACTTTGCGGGATTTGACCGCGCGGCGAGGATCTACTGCGGGAAGGTGAGATTTGCGAGGTTCGGGACTTCTTCTACGGGTACTGACTGCTAAAAACTGAAAACGCCGTTCCTACTGTGGGTCTTGTCGCGGTAGATCTGCAAAACGCTGAAATGCCTTGCAGATGCAAAAACGCTAGGGCTGAAAATGGTCTGGTTATGGATAATCTGATAACATTGAGAGTCTTCTGCTTCTTGCTGTCGCCAAGCTGTTGCACTGGCACTTTCTTTTTTAATAGAAGCGTGGACTACCAAGTTCGAACATTTCTCTTGAAGTAAGAGGTAGCACTCCGAATCTTGGAGTGCTCTGAGTAACACCCTCTAGAGAAAGCTATGTCAAACTGTTGCATGAAGGCCAAAGCCTTCGAAGCATCTCGAAATCCAGAAAACGTGTCAAATTTAATTGACTGTCCACCTTCTTTAAACTCTCGGACTTTCTTACTTTTATCTTCCAAAAAGTCATATTGGTTGGCTTTATAAAAATTCTTCTTCCTTGCATAAAATCTGTTGTCATCGGAGTCCGAACTATCTGAAGACGAGTCCTCTGAAGAACTGTTCGAAATTGGGCAAGGTTTAGACTTCTTTGTCTTTTTCTTGCCCTTTCCGAAGCTTTGCTTTTTGCTTCGCTTTTTCCCTTTTCTGTCTTCCTTTGCTCGAGTCAAAGGAGCTAGAAGAACTGTCAGAAGAAGAAGAAGAAGAACGGGATACTCCTTCAAATCTGACATGCTTTTTCTTCTTTCTTGCCAAGGCAAAAGCAGATTGACAACCCAAATAACCCGGGAAGTCAGTTCCTTTCTTCTACTTTTTGTCGTGCTTTTCAGCTTTGTTCTGCACGTCAAAAAGCTGAGGAATCCGTGCATCAACTACCTCTTCTAATTCTTGCTCTCTAAACATATTTGGAGTAAGAGGTATATATTACTTCATTTCATCTTTCTCATCTCTCTCTCTCTCTCTCTCTCTCTCTCTCTCAAGTGTGATAGATTGGTTATGCCAATTCCCTCTTGAATAACAGGTCTTGAGTTCAACTCCTCGTCGGCTAGATCTTTAAGGTCTGTTCATATAGTTTCCTACGACGTTAAAACTCTCTTCTTCTTCTTCTTCTTCTTCTTCTTCTTCTTCTTCTTCTTCTCTCTCTCTCTCTCTCTCTCTCTCTCTCTCTCTCTCTCTCTCTCTCTCTCTCATGCTACATTTCTTTCATAACAATCCCTTTACCTTAACACCTGCCCATTTGGATGCACGTTGAATATTTTCCTTGTTTTTCTCTGTCTCTGAAATGAACTTGTTGCCTTGGGGCCTTGGAAGGGACTTGTTTGAACGCAAATCAGGGTCAACATACACTGAGAACTGTTGCGGCATACCTCTGAACAAAGATATCACCATCCTATTCAAGCATAATCAAGAGTTTCAACTAAGTAAACACAAAAAGGACGAGTGATAACCTTTCTGTGGTGAAAGCATTGCTTTTTCGAGCTTGCTGCAAAGGAAGCCCTCTATTTTTTCCTGGGCATCACAGCATTAATGGGTGATGAGATGTGGTGAGCATGAGATTCAGGCAGATTCAAAAGAAGTCTACAAAGTCAAACCTGTGATTTGAGTCCCAAATGCTCTATTGGACTGAGCAGGTGGTGATTGTGACTCATCCTGCACCATCTCAGTCTATTGATCAACACCTTGACACATGCACGAACACACACTACAGACCCCTTTGTCCCCCCCCCCCTTGCGATTCAGCACAAGCTGAAGACACATGCAGGCAGGAAGGCAATAAATGTGTGTGTACGCATGCATGGACAGGAGTATGCATGCATGTGTGTGTGGGTCCACGAGTGCACGTGTATGTGCGTACACGTGTTGTGTGATCGAGAGAGAGAGAGAGAGAGAGAGAGAGAGAGAGAGAATGCATGCACTCGTTAAACCATCTTAAAACTTAAGCATACATTTTTGTCAGCTCTTAGCGCGGCATCTCAAAAACTGCGCATACCTTTGATGCACTCTCTCTTGAGACCCGTTGAAGAAACCTTGTATATGCCCTCTTCAGTGAATCCAAGGGCTCTGCTTTCCTGCATAAGTTGAAAGTAAAATCCTTAGTTTGCACATCTGGTGCAGATAGCAATTGAACTACCATTATCTGAGACAAAACGCTACTGGTAGTATTGAAATGCTCAAGTGTTGTGAAAGAGTCTAGTACATCTGAAAATGTCACAGAGACATCTGTTTTCGACTTGCCCAAAGAATGTGCAGGGATGGATCATGAATGACCTATGCTAGGAGGTGTGAGAGAGATTTTACAATATTCAACTGGATTACGGATGTCCTACGCTAGCAGGTGTCAGAGATTTTACAATATTATCTTCTGCTACATCTTTGCAATCTATCTCCTTTTAGATGCCCGTGTGATTTAAGGGAAGTTACTTAATATGGTGCAAAAGTCAGATGTCTGCATTCTAGTTGCACTCATGTCCAAACAGTGCACATCAGTGATGATTGAAGAGCCATGAAAACATGCAAGAAACACTCTTGACACCCTCACTTTTCTGTCATTAAGAGGATTCAAGGGCTCCCAGCTTTATGGCAAGGTCAAGATAGCTATTAGAGCAGCAAAAACACTGAATCAAGAATATACATGGCTCATTTGGTTGAGATTCCGTTCGCAAAGCTCGTGTTTATTTTCAAGAATATAGTCTTAAACATAGAACTCTCCTCACTGAACAAAATGGTTTTAGCAAAGATGCCCAGCTGTCACAATTACTTGAATGATGCAGGATGCAGCCTATAAAGTGTGTATTGTTGGCAGTCAAACATCTACAGAAAAGAGGCATGACAGAATGAGCCGAGAAGGTTACCGTATTTCTGTAGAAAAACATAGACATGCAAACCAACATGGAATAGAGCCCAACCAAGAGCTTCAATGTAGGCAGCAGAGTCTTTCGTGGTCATATATTCCAGATGCAAAGGTTAAAAATTAACTATCCACAGAAGACCCTACACCTAGGCATGGTCTTGCAAGAAGCTTTAAGGAAAAATGATCATTGTAATGAAGCCATTTTCTTGCGAGCTGCTGAAAACTCTATGTTGATCTTCAATCATCACTAAATACACTTTCAATTCTGTCATTTGAGCAAGACAATTCAGGAGAGTACCTTGCAATGCCAAGCTCATAGATAGCCCGTGATTCTGGAAATTTCTGTTGCTGCTCCCAAAATCTTGCACAATGCTCATAGAAAAATGCATGCTGCTGCGCTATGTTGTTGTCTTGCAAAAATGTATAAATGTCCCGAGGATTTGTGCAACGATCAGCCTACGGCAACTCATTATTCATTCAGACCCTTTAAATAGACAACAGCAACTAACAATCTTCATGAACAGTACCACTTACATAATCCATCCACACTTTCAAATATCTTATATCATCTGCATAACGCGTATCTTTGCAAAATGTTCGCGCACAAAGTTCAAGTAGTCGTAAAAGTCCAGATTGACTCCCTCCTGAAGGATAAGACTGTTTCACCCATTTTATACATCTGCAGGTTTCAATGAAGGTGGATGATTCCGGTAACAAGTAGATAAGAGCAGTGTCCTACTTTGTTCAAGTCTTGTTCAGGAATCAAGAGGCTTACTCGATCCATGGTTGAAGTGGATCGTCTCCACTGTATATGTCAATGGCCTCTACCATTTGCCTGTTTAAGTCTGCCCACTTAAACTAGAACTGATTAAGAAGAAAGCATAGAGATCATGACAGCATAACCATACCTGTGTTCCTCGGATATTTTTGATTTCCATGCAACTTCCACTCTGGCTTTGAGACTTGCATTAAGCTTCTCGACATTTCTTCCTTCTTTCAAAGGCTGCACGTTCTCTTTCGACAGCTCCCACTCCATATCGAGCAAAGGAAAACCCAGTGCCTCTGACCTTCGCGAGTGGGTCTTCAACGTTTTCTGAACGGACAACTTTCGCGCTCGCTTATTCAAACCATTTGCCGCAGTTCTCTCTCTATATCTCTCTCTCCCCGCTTTCCGCCCCTAAAAGTCCTCTCTCGAGCTCTCTCTTAGGGTGCGCACATGCAGTGCTTCCGGAGTCAAAAAATAATGCTGCACGGGCCTGTCCATTTGAATCGCAAGAGCCATCGGCAACTCACCGTCGCCATCGGGACTAACTAGCCCTCATCCTAACGATCATCGTCGATGATGCACTGTTTGCTTGGCAAGAGTGTTCTTTACTGGCTTGCATCGTCCCGTATTGTGCCAAAGACCTTTTTACCGCTCTCTCTCTCTCTCACTACGACACCTGTAAACCGCCTGCATGTGCTCGATATGCAATGATGGCCACTGGCAGTGCACATTGATCGTGTCCTCATCGAATATAGTGCATGTGCTCCCTCTATCTAAACACCGACGACGAGAAGAGATTCTGTGAGATCCATTATATTTTTGGACGGTTGCAAATCGAAGGCAATGAACCACGGATTCTCTATTTCAAACAGGTTTGACTTAGTCTATGCTGTAGAATTGCGTTGCAAACAACAACCATTAATGCAACTAGGCAAACGGCACTGGCAACAGATGGGCTATTGGCTTTTCAAGATCCTAGTTGCCTCCTCATGGCCCACTCTCTCTCTCTCTCTCTCTCTCTCTCTCTCTCTCTCTCTCTCTCTCTCTCTCTCTCTCTCTCTCTCTCTCTCTCTCTCTCTCTCTCTCAGTTCCCGTCAAACACTTGCTACCACAACTCCTCGTTGGGCGTAGGGCAGTGCCATGTTACACTCTAGTATCTGCCATTCCCAAGCCAGTGCACCTGCCTGCCTAGCCACAGCGCTGTGCCGACTCTGCCCATGCTCTTCCCAGTTCGCTCGATTCACCTAGCTCAAGCCAGTTCACACAGTCGGCTCAGCCCACCTACCCAGGGGAGGCCGTTAACAGTGCACATAGGGTCGATAGTGGTAGCATTGGCAGCAGTTCGCGAGTGCAAATCAAGGGTAGCTCAGTGAACAAAGACAGTGGCCGAGGGCATTAGCCGCCTCTTTCACAAAGCAAGGAGTTAAACCTATGGACAAAGGATTATCTCCCATACGGACCAAGATGGAAAAAGCAAGACACTGCACTCCCAAGCTCACCACCACGCCAAAACCTAGCTTTGCGGCCGTCCTAGCAGCCCCAAGCAAGTTCGATCATATTGAGCACTTGCAAGCAGCCTTCGATCGGGTGCTGGAGGAAAATCGAGAACTCAAAGAACGTCTCAATAAATTGGAAGCACGTTTCGATTCAATGGTCGACCTTGCAACCAACAAATTAAAGGAAATTGAAACAAAAGTCAACCAAGCTCATATGATGGTACTCACCACAACGTACGAACGGGCGTGACAAAGTAGCTCCAAGAACGACGGCTTCAAGAAGAGAATGTCCTCAAGGTTCACATTGGAGGGTTACCTCAAGTGTGGGACACATACAATTCACCGAGCGTATCAACTAAACCCTCAAACCCATGCGTGTCGACCATGACAAGGTTGAAGTTGTCTCCTGCAAGGGCAACAACGAACACGTGCCATTCTCCAGTTTGGAGACAATGAGGGGCAGTTGCGGCTTCTCCAACAATCACACCTTCTCAAAAGATACTAAGTTTTGGATCACAGAGGAACTCATTCTGCTACGACTCAAATGCAAAAGTGGGGAGCTCAAGAAAATGCATGCAGCACTGACCAAAGGTAAGTGGGCGGTATATCGTGAAGGGAAGGCAATCATATAGGAGTTCCGATCTCCCAAGCCCTCCACCACTCCCCTAAGTACCACCCCCTAGCCCTTAGTTTCCTTTCCACTTCTTTCTATTTTTGTATCGACCTTCAGGTGGTCCATCCCCATGTAGCAATTTCCCTCTCCCTTCAGAGAGGAGACACCCCTTTTGTACGCATGTTCTAGTCCCATAGGTCATACGAGACCTCTTGAGGAGGACGATAAATCTCTCTCTCTCTCTCTCTCTCTCTCTCTCTCTCTCTCTCTCTCTCTCTCTCTCTCTCTCTCTCTCTGCACGTGGATCCATTGAGTTGTGCGTTCGTTCAAAAAGTGCTCCCCGCTATAGCATGGCCCACCACACCATTGTAGCCTTTCAATCGGATGTGTGAATATTTGTAGTAGAATGAAAGCAACCCTCGACTCAAATTGAAGTGAACGTCTCAACATTTGAGTGGCTAAAAGACTATAGAACACAACTTCACCCTTTAAAAGCTACCATGGCATGGTGTGGAGCTCTCTCCTTCATAAGCCAGCTTGCAGCAACCTGCAAAAACCTCATCAGTAAGACGGAAGTGAGAAGCCTTGTTGAATGGACACCCACCATGTGCAAAACTCTTAGTCGATCGTGGGCGTTCAAGGTGCCTCTCTCTCTCTCTCTCTCTCTCTCTCTCTCTCTCTCTCTCTCTCTCTCTCTCTCTCTCTCTCACACACACACACACACACACACACACACAAAACCAATGTATATTGAAATGGTCCAACAAAAGTTTGTTACCATATACATGTGGTAGTGATGTGTGTGAACACACTAGGACCGCCGGGGCATTTTTTCCCTCTTTAGGAGGTTTTTTCCCCCGTGCATTGTATATACGCCCATCACTCTAGGGCTATCTATCTTTCCATTGCACACTACGTAATACACTCACTATTGTGTGCCTTGAGCTTCCTTCGTCTTCTCCAAGGTGTGTGTGTTTCTCTACAACCCTAATTCCAACAATTGGTATCAGAGCAGGTTGCGTCCTCTCGGGCTTAGTCGCCAGCTACTCCAGTACACGCCTGCTCACTTTCTCCGATTTCAGTGAGCTTTGGCGAGCATTCACAGGTCAACAAATATTTTGGGAGAACTCACAGAAATTGGTCTGCTCAAATTCTCGATTCGGGCTCATTTCGGCCTCCGTTTCCACTACAGGCAGTGCTGCACAGGCTATTTTGTCATTTTGTACAGAATTTTTGTCAGTGCCGTTTTTTGCATAACAGGTGCCTTATAGTCTTCTACGGTTTGTGCTATATAGCACAGGTTGCTCCCACTCCGTTTCTCCTATTTTCGGGCAGTTTTCACATCAGGTGCAGCATTTACCATGGCTGACAACAACAACACAGATGTGTTCAAGATGTTTGTTGTTGAGGACATGTTGGATGGGGACAACTACCCTATGTGGGCTTATATGATGCAACATGTTCTTGTGTCAAAGGGCGTCTGGAACATTGTGCAGGGCATTGATGTACGTCCTGGTTCTGAGGATGTAGGCGATGTTGAGGATGTTGCAGGTCATGCAGCAAGGATTACAACTGTAACAGTTGTTTTGCCTACGGCAGAACAAGCTCGTTGGGATGTTAAGGATACGCAGGCTCATGCATTGATTACGTTGTCTGTGAAGCGCACCATTGTTCCTCACATTCGTTCAGCAAAATCTGCAAAACAGGCTTGGAATATTCTAGCAGGTCTTTATGCAAGTCGCAATGAGGCTAAAATTGCTTTGCTGCGTTGTCGAGAAATTTGCGGTCTTGCCAGGAAAGCACCGGGCTTATGGCTGTGAGAGTTTGTGAGAGAACTCAACAAAAACTATATGAAGGAGTTAAACCATAGATGCCATGAAGACTAGGGTTTGGAAAGAAGTTCAACCAAAGAAGACTCACTCTTTCTCTGTTGCATTCACACACACAAAGGAAGAACGCAAAAGAGAATGTCAAAACAATACGAAGATGAAAACATCAAGGCTATGGTCATAGCGTATCATGGGTAATATGAAAGGGTTAATGGATGAGTTAATGGCATTCAATCTTGGCTGACCAAATAGGCTACGAATTGTTCTTTGGAATTGTAGTTTTGTGCTTACCATAATATATATATTTTGTCTAGTGATTGGGATTAATTGTGTGTACAAATTCTCTTGGTTCATAGCAAGATAACTACGCTTACGTCAAAAGAAAAGTTATAGTCTATGAGAGGTAGTATGATGGGATCCGGTGATAGAAGTATTTCATTGAGCCTTTCTGGGCCAAAGAGAAACACTATACGTTGTTGAAAGTGTATTTTACGGCTAATCCATACATTAATTCTAATAGATCGTACAGAGTGAAAGCGATAGAAATTATCATCATGTGGGTTATTCATCTAGGATAGTATGTGAGAAATGTAGATATGAGAGAAGTGAAGAGATGAGAAGTTTCCCTCCCAAGCCCTATTCTTGCCCGTAAGCAATAAGGATACTGCGGGGAGAGATGTACCTGTAGCAAAGAGAACCTAGAGAGGATGAATTACTAAGAATGAGAGAGATAGGTTTGGTTAAGGAGATGAGATTAGATACATATATATATGTTGGATTAGAGATGAAAATGAAAACAACAAGAAATCAAGAAAACATCAATGTAGAACACATCTTACTTGAAACCCTTCGGCACCATTATTGATGGGAGAGAGAAGAAGAGTGGATAATTCCACTTTGATTGATACACCAAGTGCAAGACCTTCTTTGATTAGAGTTGATCTTCCAAGGTTAGCTTGTTGCAAGAATGGCTAGTCTCCCTCTAGGAGAAAGTGTAGGCTTGGGCTTATGTTAATGGCTAAGAACAATTAGGCATTACTACTCACTCCCTCGAGAATTCCTCTCATCAATGGCTTGAATGCTTGAGTCCCTTCCAAGGAAGAAGAGGTCCCCTTTTATAGGTGAAGGGAACCCACAAGGGTTTACACAAGAAGAGAGGAGCCAGTGTGAACAGGAATTGGAAAAGTTGGAAATGAGCTGTCTCTGCATGATGTGGGCAGACTGGAGTCCAGTATTTTGATCATATCTCCTCAACCGTAGCTCCAAATAAAAAAATAAAAATATGGGCAGAAACTTCAGCTCATTAGCTACGATTTTCATTTTAAAATCATTCTCCAATTCGGATTGGAACCTTGTGTAAAAAATTCATCAAAATAGGGTCCATTTATGGCAGCAAAAGTCTTCATGTGGTCTCCTTAGCCTTGACTTTCATTTAATTCCCAAGGACACCTCATGCCATATGAAAGCATGACATTTCTCCTTGACAAAGTTTTGTAACCATGCTTGCAATAATGCATTAAAATAAGTGTATCTTTGAAATCATGCCACCTAGTGTCCCACTAGGATTTGATTCTCTCCTAGTAGCTATTTAAAAAGAAATATAAGAAAAGTATAAAAAATACATAGAATATATATATATTGGAGTTTACCCTAGATATAGGATCTAGCTAGGGTGTGAGATGATAATGAAATAGTAGAAATAAAGAATCAATGCTTTTTGCCCCAAGTTAAAGAGGCGGAGCTATTGACACTTTTCCCATAGTATTTTTTGATGGCAAAGTAAGAATACATTACCCTTGAGATAAATAATAAGATGAGATAGAAAGCTTATTTTTATACTTACATATGCATATGTACATTATAGGAAATATAATTATGTATCTAAAAAGTTACAAGATATCTCTTGTAGCATGTGTTCCCACTATGTACATGTCACAGCACGACTGCGTAAAGAGCTGGAGTGGAAGATGATATGGACACTTTCTTTGCTAGTGTCAAGGATATCAATGAGCAACTCATTTCTGCAGGTGAAGTCATTTCAGACAGCGCCCTAGTGCAGACCGTTCTTGATGCCTTACCAGATTCTTACCAGACTTTTGCTAGTACTTGGAGACTTATGACCCAAGGAAATCCTGAAGTTGTCAAGTTTGATGCATTATGCACATTGCTGTTGCAAGAGTCACTTTCCAGAAAAAACAGGACTAAGCAGCGTGCAGTTGAAAACACTTTTATTGCTTCTCAAAGAAAGGGTGGTAACAATAATGCAGCCACTTCTTATGGTTCTGCTGTGAGTGGCAAAACATATGTTCCTAATGCTTTTGCTAGCAGCACATCGTCTGGCAATTCTGGTGATAAGGGCAAAAAGAAGATGCGTTTCCATTATTGTAAAGCTAATGATCACTTGATCAAGTCGTGTCCTAAGTTGAAGGCCAAAGAGGCTAAGAAGAAAGAGGGTGGTTCCACTACAAATGCAGCCATTGTTGAGTCTTCTGTGAAAGGAGACTGTGATGCTAATGTTGATGCAGAATGGGCTTTTAGCGCAGAGTGCACTTACAATCCTGTTGTCCATGATGCATGCTTGTCAGTTGCTGCAGATTCACGTGTGTGGTATTTCAACAGTGGTGCTACAAAGCACATTACCTCACATCGTGAATTGTTTGTTTACCTCTCTTGATTCAGTCCCTCATGGGAATTCAGTCACTTGTGCCAACAATGCCTCTTATCCGGTTCAGGGAGTTGGAAAGATTGTGCTTACTGCTACTAATGGCAGTTCTTTCACACTTGTTGATGCACTTTATGTACCTGGGATCAAGAAGAATCTCTTGTATGTATCCGCACTTGCTAGACTTGGACTTGTAGTCAAATTTATGGATGACAGATGTACAGTTCATGATCTCAGTTTTGGTGATGAAATTGTTGCATCTGGCCTTTTGTGCCGTGGGATGTATAAGCTCACTTTGTATGACAAGTGTGGACAAAATTTTGCAAATGCTGTTGCAGATTCAAGAGCTATTTCAGATGCAAAACTTTGGCGCCTCTTGAAGCACCCATCAAACATGTTTGTGAAGGCTGTATTTTGGGTAAGATGCAGCATTCTAAGTTTCCAAAGGATGGTTTAGTTCGGGCCACATGCAGGTTGCAGCTTGTGCAGAGTGATGTTTGTGGGCCCATGCAAACTCCGTCCTTGGGCAATCACCTGTACTTCGTGACTTTCATCGATGATTACTCCATGCATGCATGGGTATTTCCGCTTAAAGCGAAATCCGAAGTTTTTATGTGGTTCAAACAATTTATGGCTATGGCTGAAAATGTCTCGAAATGTACTATGGGCACCCTCCGTTCCGATCGAGGGGGGGAGTATATGTCTCATGAATTCAATGCATTTCTGGCTAGTCATGGGATAAAACACCAATGTACGGTGCCTTATACACCTCAGCAAAATGGTGTTGTTGAGAGGAAAAACAGGTCACTTACGGAAATGGCATGATGTATGGTCAAAAGTCAAGCTTTGCCGCATTCTTTTTGGCTTGAGGCCATCATGTGTGCCACTTATGTACTTAACAGGTGTCCTAAGAAATCTTTGCAGTCTATTACTCCATATGAAGCATGGCATTATAGAAAGCCTTCTATTGAGCACATGCATGTTTTTGGCTGTTTGGCATATGCTTTGGTGCCACAAGTGCAGTGCAGAAAATTGGATGATAAGGCTGTGAAATGTATTTTCGTTGGTTATAGTGCTGAAAGCAAAGGTTACAGGATGTATCATCCGCAAACAAAACGTATTCTGGTTTCACGGGATGTAGTGTTTGTGTAAGATTCTGTTCAGCCCTTGCTGTCATGTACTGGAGACAGTAATGTAAGCTCACAAGACATTTATGACACTTTGTTGCCTCTTTTCAGTGGTGGAAATATGAATGTAAGTTCCAATGAGGCACATGTACAGCCTATGGGGGTTTCTGAAAATGTTACAGATCAGCCTGATGCAGATTTACATGATGTACTTGATGAGGAAAGGGCTGAAAATGAGCAGGCTAGAGGTATGCCAAGATGGCTGGTGTACACTTTGCGTGACAGTAAATTGGATGCACCTTTGTCTAGTCGTACTCGTTCAGGATCTCGCCATGCATCTTATGCATCATATTGTTATGCTTTGGCTGTGTCTAGCTTACATGATGTTGAGGAGGCTCTGTCTTTTGATGAAGCACAGAATTCAGAAAATTGGATGGCTACCATGCAATCAGAATATGATGCACGTATAGAAAATGACACATGGACTTTATGTGATTTGCCTCTTGGCAAAAAGGCCATTGGTACGAAGTGGGTTTACAAGTTGAAACGCAAGCCGGATGGTGAGATGGATCGCCATAAGTCTCGACTTGTTGCAAAGGGTTATGCACAACAAAAAGGCATAGATTATGAAGAGACTTTTGCTCCCACTTGTCATATGACTACTGTGCGTTTTCTATGTGCATTGGCAGCTCATTTTGGTTGGGATGTACATCAATCAGACATTGTGACTGCTTTCTTGAATGGTGACATAATTGAGGAAGTTTATGTAATGCAGCCTCACGGTTTTGTCATAAAAGGACAAGAGGACAAAGTGTGCAAAAGTAACAAGGCTTTGTATGGGTTGAAGCAATCTCCTCGTGCTTGGTATGAGAAAGCTGACACTCATTTGGTCAAACAAGGCTTTCGTAACAGTCCAACAGAAAGCACATTGTATGTAAAGCGCGAGGATGATGTACTTCTCATTAATGTGGTTCTTTATGTTGATGATTTGCTGATCACTGGACCAAATGAGAGACATATTGCTGAATTTAAGGCTGATTTGAATGCTACTTTCAAGATGAAATATTTGGGGCTGTTGCATGATTACTTGGGTATACAGTTTAAGCAATGTGATGGTGGTATTGCCTTGTGTCAGAAAAGTTACATAGAGACATTGCCATGTAAGTTTGGACTTAAGGATTGCAAACCTATTGCCACTCCCATGGAAACAGGTTTGAAGTTGAGTCTACATGATACTGGCGATCCTGATGATGTCACTCTTTACCAAACTGTTGTTGGCTGCCTCATTTATGTACCCAACACGAGGATGATGTATTACAAGAGTACACACCATTTCAAAAACATAAGAGGGACTCTTTCTTATCTCGATGGAAGAAAGAACTTAGAAGGACAAACACGGATCATCCTTTGGATTTGTGGATCGATGGATCTATTTACCCAAAGGATCCTACAACAAATGCCCCACCTCTGTTTGCTAATATCACTAACCTTTTATATTTCACAGCCGATGGCAAGGATGGGCTATTGGGCTACACTCAACATTTGGAAATGTGAGGATTGAATGTAGAAAAGAAAAGACACTTCCTAGCAATGGAGAACATGCAGTTGAAGAAACATATCAAGACATGCGCTCAAAATATTTTATCAAACAGATCCAAAGCCTTGAGAAGAAGATCACAAGTTTGCATGAGAAAGATACCATGCTTGGGAGTCACAAAATAAAATGATATCTATGCAACGTAGAGAATATGAAGATTGGTAGTGGCGGCCTGAAAAAACAAATACATGCTTTAAGGTAACTCAGAGTTTGTCTCTACTTTTGTATCCTATATATGTGTTACACTTTCTTACTATTGATAATGACGCACGGTGCTATCTTTGCATGTCTTTGCTACATCCAAACTCGAACAGAGTAGGTTCCATTACTAGAGAACATTATAGCCGTCTAGTTCCAAAACAAGTAGTTGAAGAAATGATAACCCAAAAAAATATTCATAAATTGAAAGAGAAACTCCTTACCTCCTTCATGAAGGAGAACCACCTGGAACCAATGGAAGTGCAAGAAATACTTGATGAGATTGGCATCTCGCAAATGGGATACAGGGCACTCTTCAAAGCATTAGCTAAAAAGTCTCAAAATCACATGTAGAGGCTGCACATCGGCATGTAAACAATGAGGTGTTTGAGAAACTTGGGTCACCATTCCATATTGAAGCAACATTCTTAGGCGCAAGGGGAGTAGAGAGGTACAATATAACGAGCATAACAATCTTTTTGTTGATCTTGAACCTAAAGTATATTGTTCACTTCTTTGATACAATTACCCTAACGAACAGAACTTTGGATCCATCAATAACCAAAGAGGACCCACGACACTTCAACGTGCAATCCAAAAGAACATTTTGATGCTAGGATCATTTCAGGTATACTTAGTTCACTATATAATAAGAATTTTTTTGTATATTTTGTTCTTGATTTTTTGTTTCCATTTTTTCCCTTTGTTTTCTCAATTGGGTTTTTAGTCAAACCCAAATTCCTTCTATCACTAGTGAACAACAAAGAAACAAAGGTGTGCTTTCAATGGAAGGATTTGGTGACTATTGTCATAATAAGTAATATCTAATTCTCCTAAATGATTTTCTCATGTTAAAATGATAATTTAATATGGGGATGCCACGGGAGAAAAAGCTAGAATATTGGTTAAGCTGACAGACCGGCCACATTAGGGATCCAAAGGAGGGAAAATAAGGATCCAAAGGGGGGGGGCATCTGCAAAAGAGCAAGGTGAAACAATGGGCTTAAAAGACGCTAAGGTTCAGCCCATTAAGACTTCCAAAATGCTAAGGTTCCAAAATTCAAAGGTTGTGTCCAAAGGTCAAAAGCCTAGGGAAATTAAATGCTTTGTGTGTGTCCCCAAAGTCTTTCACAAGCCCAAGAAGTAGGGGATCATAGAGAAACTCGCACACACACACACACACACACACAAGCTCCCTTTACACAAGGGGAATGAGGGACACATGTTAGCTCCCTAGCCCAGATGCCCACAAGGTGTACTCAAATCCTATTGGATGGCCTTGGAGGTGGACCAATAAAAATTAGGCTAGAGTAAAGTTTTATTAATTAATTAAACACTTAATAAAAGAACCAATAGAAATTAAGCTCTCTAGAAGACTATTGGAAGGTCTCCCAAGGGGTCCAATGAGCATTTAGTAGCCCAATGGCTTGCCTAATTCCTATTGGCCAGGAGACAAAGGGGTCCAATGAGAGTTTAGTTGAATTAAATAATTAACAAAAGCTCTCACAAAAGGGGGACACATGTCGGAAGGCTATCACTTATGCTGCTTAATTTCCATTGGCTAAGCCTGGGGAGGTCCAATAGGGTGTGAGCATGAGAAAATAACAAGAGGGGTCGACCAAGAGAGAGAGGGGGCTGATTTTTCAAATGCATTATCCACACACACTCACACAAACTCATGTGTGAAGCAAGAAGAATCTCTCTCTCTCTCTCTCTCTCTCTCTCTCTCTCTCTCCTTCTCAAGCTTTAATGTAAAGCTTATCACCTACTCCAAGCTTGTGAGAAGGGAGGCCTACACCAACAACTCTTGGCTTTGTGATGCAAATCCAACCAAGAGCCAAGATTCAATGCATGCTCATCTCCTCTACCATGCTAATTAATAAGCTAAGCTATGCTAATATGAGTGATTATGTGAGGAGACGTACATCTTTTTTGTAAGACTACTCCTTCTTCCTCTCAATCTACTCTCATAGCCCGCTAGCTCTCACTATCTTCGAAGGTGTGTGAGGTGTTGGGTCTGAGACCATGAGGGAATTGATGTTGTGTTTGATAAGTGTTTTGCTTAGTGCTTGAAGTTTCCATCTTCATTGCACTAGCTAGTATTGAAGGAACACAAAAAATTGTATTATAAAATGTCACTCTTGATGGGAGAAACCATAATACAAAGGCTTTTGGAGGGGGGGACCGGCTCCATGCAAATCCGGTCCTCAACTGTTGTCAATTGCTTAATTTCTCTCTCTTTTGGAGTATTGTTCATGCTATCTAACTAGGTGTTATACTTTTTGTTGCTATCTCGACCCAAGCACTCTTGTTATTCTCATTAGGAATCTATTCTAATGAAATGCTCACTATGTTCATGCTATTTTCCGCTACACACAAGTTACTAGGCCATTAAATGTTACACTATACAGTCAAATGGCACATGGCATGTGACTTAAACTCTTAAGTGTATGTACAACATAACACACGGTGTAGCTGTGGAAAATCCATGCTTATACTACATGGTTGATGCACAATCTCTTGAGAGTGTGCAATGGAGTAGAGATCCCCCAATAGACATCTTCAAGATAAATATTTTGGGCCAGTGCTTGATATTCCTCTGAGTAGAGTTCACGTCTATACACTTCATGCACTCTGCAAAATAATTGAAAAGGTGATTCATTTGTACATATGTTTTGCATGGACCTTAAAGCCAGAGAGTGAGTCAAAAAAAAGTCATCAAAGCATTAGAGGGAGTGCTCTCAGACATAGGTTTGCTTGAAGGCTGTAATGGAATTTGCCTATTCAATTTGAGAATAGCGGAATTTAATGAGAGTACTTTCAAGAAATGATTTTGCGAGCATAGCGGGTAGACATAATTGAAGATAGCAGCATAATCATAGCAATTAGTTAACTTGGCATAGACAATACTTTTGCAAGAGAGAGAGTTTAGAGAACATGACAACAATTGAGGACCGGATTTATGTGGAGCCGGTCCCCCCTCCAATAGGCATTTGTATTATGATTTCTCCCTTAAAGAGAGACTTGTTACAATACAGTCTTTGTGTTCCTTGTGACCTAGGTGATGCCATGAAGATGGAAGGCTTCATGCACCACAAACATAACATAAACTTGAAGAAAGCTTTAACTATCCCAAGCCTCAGTCCCAAGACCTCAAACACCTTCGAAGGTGGAGAGAGCTAGCAGGGAATGAGGGTAGGGAAGAGGAAGAAGAAACATTTCGTAGGAGAAAGAATTAGTTCCTCACTTATCATACTCTTGTTGCTAGCATACATAATAGCATAGTAATGAAGAAGAAGGAGATGGCAAGCTTAAGCATTGAAGCATGGCTCTTGGTTGGATTTGCACTCCATAGCCAAGAGTGTTGGTGTAGGCTCTCAACCTCTACTTGCTTGGAGAGGGAGCTCTTGCACTTTGCATATCACACAATGAGAGTGCTTGTGAGTGTGTGTGGGTGAGTATACCCCCTAGGCACCCCCCTAGCTTGCTTGGGTCGACCCCCCCTTGTAGCTCATGCCTGAAGCTCATTGGACCCCTCCAGGCCTAGCCAATCACAAGCAGGAGCCATTACAAGCAACATGGGTAGCCTTGGGACAAGTGTCCCCCTTTCCCCTTTGAGAGAGAGGACTTGATAAATGCTAAAACAATTAGATAATTCATGTAATTTATCATTGGACCCCTTTGAAGCCTAGCCAATAGGCTTCAAGCAACACATGAAGGTAACATGGGTAGGGGTCTGACATGTGTCCTTGCTGCCTCTTCAAGTTGGGCTTCCCTTGTGTGTGTGAGTGGGTGTTCTCTCTCTAGCCCCTAGGAAAAGGGCTCGCCCCCCCTCTTGTAGGAATGCTTTTGACTTTTAGGTGATCAAGCACCTTACTCACCAAGCATGACAAAGCACTTGAACTAGGGGGTGTTCCCACAAGCATCTCAGGCAAGCTTCTCAAGGCACCTCAAGTACTTTAATCATGCAGCAAGTCAAGCACCTCAAGCATGGAGCCAGTCAAGCACCTCAAGCATCTTAATCAAGCACCTCAAGCATGAAAAACACCTCAAGCATGACAAGCACCTCAAGCAGGACAAGCACCTCGAGCTTGGGCCGGGTTCCCACCTCAAGCTCAGCCCTAGCTTACTTAAGGTCAAAGGACTTTTACACACATTTATTGGAGGTCTTTAATGAAGCTAACCCTAAGGTCTTATGCTCCATTGGTTAGCCTTGCTCTTTGATAGACCATCTCCCTTTTGGGCCCTTTTACCATTGGCCCCGTGTTGAGATAGATCTATAAGCACATACCTATATCTTAACACTTGTTCCCGTTTATTCTCCCACATTAAGTGATCAATTTAATATGAGAAAATCATTTGGGTTAGTTAGATATTAGATTTTATGACAAAGGCAATGTCAAAATTGAAGATGTCTCAAAGTCATTACAAGGTACCTAGGAAAGCATTGATAGGCAGTGTGAAGGCCATAATTTTTCTTAGGTTTAGCCTCAAAGACTCTAATAATCATTGCAAGGAATTGTTGTGTGGACAAGGCGTCGACGGTTGAGGCTATGGCTAGGGCTCAAGAGGAAGAGATTTAGCACATGAAATGGAGGAGTTTACATGCGCACAGATGGATTTTGTGACAAGCATGTAGATTAAAAGAAGTACAGTATTGTTGATTGTACACCTTCACCAAAAGTTCCACCTGTGGATATGGGCACCTTTGCCATCCGCAAAGTTTTTAGTGCTTGCAGGTTGAAGATGTATGATGATGATGATGCACTTGGCATGTTTTTGTTGCCCTGTAATCATGCCTTTCACATGTACTATTTTTGCCACATTGTTGCAAGCAAAGATACATGCATGAAGATGGGGCACCTGCAACCCATTTCAAGAGATATACGCACTCTAGTGATGCGCGGCAGTACTGATGCTAATTTCCAAGGAGTTCATTCCCAACCTAACCATCATCGGTGCCCTTAAGCAATTGTGATGCATCCAAAAGCATGGACTATTGTATTCACCCTAACTTCTTTTTGTAACAATGAGTTAGAACTTATTTTCTATTTGTTGTTATTGAGGGAACCGTGTTAATTGTAGCTTCTTGTATGGTAAGTATTAATAATGAGATCAATCCTTGTCACATAGTGGTGGCTACCAATGATAGGAAGGTAGCTACCTTTGGCAGATAATGTAGCTACCACTATGAGACTAGAACTTACTAGGATCACATTGGTAGCTTTTGTTACCATATACATGTGTTAGTGATGTGTGTGAACACACTTAGGACCGTCGTCAGGGAAATTTTTCCCTCACTAGGAGGTTTTCCCCCCCGTGCCTTGTATATACACCCATCACTCTAAGGCTATCTTA
Source organism: Adiantum capillus-veneris (assembly GCF_014529385.1). NCBI lineage: Eukaryota > Viridiplantae > Streptophyta > Polypodiopsida > Polypodiales > Pteridaceae > Adiantum > Adiantum capillus-veneris. Next base: position 152,822,595 of record NC_140944.1, read on the forward strand.
TCTTTCCACTGCACACTAAGTAATACACTCTTTGTTGTGTGCCTTGAGCTTAGTTTGTTTTCTCCAAGCTGTGTGTATTTTTCTCCAACCCTAATTCCAACAATTGATATCAGAGCAGGTTGCATCCTCTTGGGCTTAGTCGCCAGCAGCTTCAACACACGTCTGCTCACTTTCTTTGATCTCTATGAGCTTTGGTGATCGTTCATAGGTCGACAAATATTCGGCTCAGATTTTTAATTTGGGCTCATTTCAGCCTGTGTTTCCACTACAAGCAGTACTGTACATGCTATTTTGTCATTTTGTGTATAATTTCTATCAGTGTCATTTTTTGTATAACAGGTCCCGTACAATCTTCTATGGTTTGTGCCATATAGCATATGTTTTTCGCTTTGTTTCTCTCTTTTCGGACACTTTTCACATCAGGTGCAGGCATTCGCCATGGCTGACAACAACACATATGTGTTCAAGATGTTTACTGTTGATGACAGATTGGATGGGGACAATTACCCTATGTGGGATTACATGATGCAACATGCCCTTGTGTCAAAGGGTGTTTGGAACATTGTGCAGGGCATTGATGTACATCCTAGTTCTGAGGATATGGACAATGTTGAGGATGTTGTAGGTTTTGGTGACAAGGTTGCTACTGCCAGAGCTATTTTGGCTACGGTTGAGCAAGCTCATTGGGATGTAAAAGATGCCCAGGCTCATGCATTGATTGCGTTGTTTATGAAGCACACTATTACTCCGCACATTTGTTCAATGAAATCTTCAAAACAGACTTGCGATATTTTGGCCGGACTTTATGCAAGTCACCATGAGGCAAAAATTGCATTGCTGCGTAATGAGCTGGAGTCGAAGATTATGCATGAGGAAGATGACATGGACAATGTCCTTGTTGGTGTCAAGGTCCCGATTAGCAACTTAATTCTGCAGGTGAAGTCATTTCAGACAGTTCCCTTATGCAAACTATTCTTGATGCTTTGCCAGATTCTTACCAAACTTTTGCTAGTACTTGGAGACTTATCACCCAAGGAAATCCTGAAGTTGTCAAGTTTGATACATTATGCACATTGTTGTTGCAAGGGTCACTTTATAGAAAAAATAGGACTAGATAGCGTGTAGTTGAACAGGCCTTTTTTGTTGCTCAAAGAAAATGTGGTAATAGTAATGTAGCTACTTCTCATGGTTCTTCCAAGAGTGGTAAATCACCTACTCTTAATGCTTCCACTGGCAGAAATTTGTCTGGGAATTCTGGTGAAAAGGGCAAAAGAAGATAGATTGCCACTATTATAAAGCCAATGATCATTTGATCAAGTAGTGTCCTAAGTTGAAGGCCAAAGAGGTTAGGAAGAAAGATGTTGATTCCACTTCTAATGTTGGTTCCACTACAAATGTAGCTATTATTGAGTCTTCTTTGAAACAAGACTGTGATGCTAATATTATGTAGAATGGGCTTTTAGTGAAAAGTGTACCTATAATCCTGCTGTCCATGATGCATGCATGTCAGTTGCTATAAATTGTTAGCAGCAGCTAACACAGGCTACACCGAATATGCATCAAGTGAAAGATATGCTATGGATGTGCATAATTTCTCTTACTCACTTTGTATAAGTCTTGGGCTCATTGGGACTTCCAAAGCTGTATATGCTAGCTAGAGGGCTCAAACTTAAACCCATAGTAGAAGGGATTGTGGTGAAAGCCTTTAAAAGGAAGCCTTTATGCAAGGAGGCTTCATTCTTGAGTATCCACTTTTGAGATCTCTCTTTCTCTTGAGTGTTCACTCTATGGATAGCCTAGCCTTGAGCTTAATGCCCATGCTTAAGAGGCTAGTGCTAATCCATTCTAATTAGAGAAGCTATTCTTAATCTAATCTCTACTTTCTCATTAGTCTACTTCTTCTCTACTCCATTATGTCATGAAGTAGTTTCATCTTTCTAATTATTCTAGATTTGAGTTTGTGTAATGACTTCTTGCTACTAACCACTCTTACCCTTCTATGAGCATTTGATTTGTGATATTTAGCATCACTATTTAGGTTGATTTATAAGTTTATTCTTAATCTTATAATTAGTGTGTGTGCCCTATTGTTTGCTTGTGTGTGGATAGGTTTTATGAAACTCTAGCACCATTCACCACATGTGTGTAGCTATTGATGAAGTGACTTGATTGGCATGTGGTGATTGGAGAGGCCAACACCAATGCAATTAGTGTGTGCTTATCATTAGTGTCCTTTGTGTTTCTAGTCTATGGTAATTTATACTTTGGTGGGCTTGATGTGTGTAGGAGTTGATTGATTAGTGATTAGAGTATGATTAGAGTTAGTCTTGCCGTGGCTAATCCCTACTTGCATTGGTAAGGTATTCTCTTGAATCCTCTATTTTGATGCATCCTATGATGCTCGTGCCTCCAAGCCCTAGCCGGGTTGCCGATCCATAGATTGATAATTATGTGTGGGTTGCGATAAGTTTGTGCTACAATGCCTCCCAACATTTGGCACCGTTGTAGGGGATCGATAACCTAATCTAGTGAGTATAGGATGTTTAGAATAGAGTAGTTTCATTACTAATTTCATCGGTTTTTGAGTGTGTGTAACTCAATTTTTGTTTGATTTGATGATGTTGTAAAGAAATTGAAACCCAATTCACCCCCAATTTCACTAACTTCTCACTAATTGTTGTTAATTTTGCTTCATTTCCATGCTAATTGTACTAATTTCATGCTAATTTTTGACTAACTTTGCTAACCTAATCGCTAACATTTGAAGTGTAATGTATGTTCAATCCCCTTATAAGAGGTGGAATCAACACTTTTATCAAGTTAATTGTGCTAATCCATGCCTAATTTGATGATATGAGTGTTTGATTTTTTGCCTACAATGGGCCAAAAATCAAACACGCATATCATTTGAAGTGTAATGTATGTTCAATCCCCTTATAAGAGGTAGAATCAACACTTTTATCAAGTTAATTGTGCTCATACATGCCTAATTTAGTGACATGAGTGTTTGATTTTTGGGCTAATTTGGAAGAGCCACATATGTATGTGCATGATGGAATTGTAACCAATTGTAAGTGCATTGACCTACTTCATTCAATTTTTGGGTGGTTAATTTGGTTCCAATGTGTTGCTAATTCATTGCTAAAATTAGGTGTGTATTTCAATTGACATACTTTGAGAGCTTAATTTGATTGTTTTGTAATGAAATTGATGGTCAATTTTGACTAATGAATGATGTGTATGCCAAGAATAAGTTTGATTTTCAACAAGAATTCATGTGTGTGCATAAAAATCATTGTGTGTGTAATGCACCAAAGAGAGAGAAAACTGCCAAAAAATTCAAGTGTGCACCTAATTTTGAGTGTGTGCATGCATAGAAATTGATGGAATTGATGATATATGAATATTCAATCATGCAATTGATGTGTATGCTAAGCTAATTTAATCATTGGATAAGCTTAAAAAATTGGGCAAAATTTGAGTGTGTGGCCCATCCAAGACCACTTGATTTCAATGATTGATGGTCAATTGGGCCACCAAAATTCTTGTTGATTGTGAAATGTGCATGAAAAGTGTGTACAATCATTAGGTGTAAGCCTGAATTTTTGTGCTTAATTTGTGAGTGTGTGCACTGCTTGATTGAGTCAAAATAGGGTTATTTTTTGGAAAATTGAGCATGCATGCATTCACTTATGCTTGATTGAGTTTGCAATTTCAGCATTGCAATGTGGAATTGATGTAATTTTTGCATATAATTTCGGCCTAAATTAGGGTGTGTATGCCAATCAATGGCATGTACAATCCAATTCGTGAATGAATAATTGGTAATTTTACCAATTATGATGATGAATTGGCCAAATAGTTGATGTGTGTGTCACAATATTCGCTCAAAATATTGAGGTAGATCACTCAATCAAGCTCAATTGTGGATAATTTTAGTGTATTGCCATGCTAATGATTGAACAATGTGATGAACATGACAATTTTGCATTCATTTGTGTGTCTAATTGCACCCAAAATTCATTCAGGTATACCCTTGCAAACCAAAATGATGGATCCCAATGAGTTTTTATGATTGGGGATAATAGATATGCCTCATGAGCAACCTATGTTGCAATTATTACAATTGAATTTGGAATGGCTAATGAGGGGATGTATGAAAACGACTAATAAATTGCATCGATTTTGAATTGAAGCTCGAATTTTTTTCTGATAGATGGTACATGAACTTCAATTAGAAGTAATGTGGATAGGAAGTGGACTCATGAGGTGCACAAAGGGAGGAGAGATTTTAAATTTGTGTGTGTTAAAATTGGCTTAGAAGGGATTGCATTTATCACTGGATTATGTTGAATTTTTCAATCGAATATGTGCGGTATATTGCAATAGAAGCCTAAATTGGTTGCATGGTTGTGTATAGCATGGAACATCAATCCATGATTCTTTAAGGTTCTAATGACCAATGAAGACCCTCGTGACCAAAAAAGTTTTGGTTTGAACTTTATTACACTACTATAGGTGATTGCCTTGGAAACGAGCCCCAAAAGCTTTTTTTCTTATAAAACAAAAGGAGAAGGAAAAAAAATTCGAACTTTGCTAGACTCATTTTTTTGCCAAGCCTGCAGCCGGTATATGCTCTCTCACACTGACAGCGAGTTGTGTTAAGCGCATTCTATGGTGTGGAGGGTCGCCAGCAGCTCGCAAGGAGTGAGCACAGGTTTCGAGTGGGGCCTCGGCTCCTTGAATGCAGCAACAGCGCCACACACGTGGCTCACTAGTCCCGCCTTGGAAGGGCTCTCAACACCACTTGCCTGGCTCGGTGCTCACAATAGTCAAACACACACTGGCTCGATAACATCCACACTATCCAACGTCTTCTTGACCCCACACGAGCCGGTATATGCTCTCACACACTGACAGCGGGTTGTGTTAAGCGCATTCTATGGTGTGGAGGGTCGCCAGCAGCTCGCAGGGAGTGAGCACAGGTTTCGAGTGGAGCCTCGGCTCCTTGAATGCAGCAACAGCACCATACACGTGGCTCGCTAGTCCCGCCTTGGACGGGCTCTCAACACCACTTGCCTGGCTCGATGCTTGCAATAGTCAAACACACACTGGCTCAATAACATCCACACTATCCAACGTCTTACTGACCCCACACGAGCCTTCAACCTAATTTGGCTTGGTCTGAATCTCTGGCCGCCTTTGGAGGTACATTGCTACATACCATGCCTCCAAAACAAACACACACACACACACACATCTTCTCTATCGGATCTTGCTCTGGCCTGCAATTTCGGCTCCAGCCACTTGCCCCAACCACTTGCCTTGCCGAGCCTACAAAACAACTGGAGGCAGGCAGTTTAGAGCTAGTGCAATTTAAGGCTAAGCAGAAGACAACAATAGTATGGACTGATTTGAAGAAGGCTCAATTTGGAGCGAATCATGTCAAGAGGACTACATCTGATAAGGCTATTGAGCTATCTAGTACCCCTCTAGAGACTACGAGCAAGAAAGGGAAGTAACATGCACAAGCCAATACTTCAAAGAAGTTTGTGGTAGTTAGCATTGTGTAAACCTCTAGCACTGGAGTGTCTTCAACATATTTAAAAGATGCTTATGGTGGGCAACCTAGTTTTGAATACTTATGAAAAACTATTGGTGCCCTACCAGGCTCCCTTGACGGTTTATGAAATATATCATACTGATCAGTAAATTATCACTCATGGATGCGTGTCTACCATCCACACAGGGTGGAACACAATTGTCAATGCTACTAGCAAGAGGAATCTTTGAGTTGACTAGTTTGTAGGAAGAATTGGAACATGCCAAGAACCACATTGAAGAGTACAAAAAGGAAACATTTTTTTTTCTCAAAAACCTCATTCTAAACCATCAAATAGAGCAAGAAAAGGATGGGCTGATTATGACAATGCAAAAAAAGAAGTTGGATCAGCTGACTACCCAAAACTCAATTTTGAGGAGGAGAAGGAAGTGTTCAAAGCAAACAATGCACCAAGGGTTCTCCTTAATAAAAAAGAGCTGCTCTTAGTGGGGTTTTCAAATTAACAAGCAAAGAAAACCAAGCGAAGCCAATTTCCAAGCGAATATGAGCAACACCCTTGATAAATTGATGGGAGTGCAACGGAGGCTTCAAAATCTCAAACCTCCTCACATATTGAGGCATTAACAAATTCCCAAGTCACCATATAAAGCGGTTGATTATGGATGCTTCAAAAACACCAAAAAAGGTTAGAACTAACAAACTTCAAGAAAGTCTATGAGGCCACTTGGATACCTACCAAAGATCGAAATAACTCCACCTTTGTGAGTGTAGCATGATGCACAAACTGATCATGGGAAATGGGTTCCAAATCAAGGATGTAAAAGAACATAAATTAGATGTGTTTGCAAGGCACATACGTGGCATGTTTGTTATCCTACATTTGGAAATCCTCACAAATACAACGAGGGAATTTGACAAGGGTGACAACATAAGTAACCCCTTTCTCCAATGACCTAGTTGTACTGTCATGGAACACATGTGATGCATTGAGGACCCAAGAAAATTGAATTCCAAGACCCATTGATGTAATACCCTTTGCTTTTCTGACAGTTCCCAAGATTTTTTGCACTCAACTCTTGTTAGATAGTGGAGTCACAGTATCAAGAAAACTAGAAAACTCTTCTTCTCCCAAGGGAGTGTCTACAAAAGAGCTAAGATCCATAAGCTTATCCATCACTATATCTTTTGTTGTTGACCTCTCCATTGCATCGTAATTGTCAAAGGCTGGAGAGCTACCCATTCAAGAAAAGTATCAGAGATCACCTTGTCATCGGTTCTACTTTTACCCAAAACTATGTGATGTTTGTGATAACCTAGATGAATTGCACATCTACTGACAATGTTTTTCTCCAAATTGCGATGCAACAATAGATGAGTGCAACACATGCACTGATGCATTCTAGCATTTGACAACAATGGACACAAACCAATTTGACAAACTCTTGATCAATCAATACTTTTGACCCCTCCATTGAATTTCACTGGGAAGCTTGCTCCTAAGGATGTAGCCACAATCTGCATAAATACACCACAAGTGGCAGCAACACTTACTAAAGCGCACTACACCTTTAAATAAGTCACTACTGCAAGTCACATATTTTGTCCAAGAATGTCGATCAAATCGTTGTTCCATGCCATACATGCTTGAGTCATCACATTGTGGTAGCTTCTCAAAAGCAATATATCCATCATACTATAATAGAAGCTCGCAAACTTTCATTACTTCTCAAGATTGACTAAGGGAATTGGTAATGTTGGTTTGCATTGGAAGGCATCTAACAATATCAGTAGTAATTGCCCAGTGATGGATGTTGTCTTGGAGATCCTATTTGATAAATACTGGTGAAATCTTTGAACCGATGTCTATTTGCAATTAAGAAGTAGACATAACACCCTTGTAGAACTCAAAAACCTCATGATCAATAGCATAAACATGCTCTCCCATATTATTTTCTCCACTCTCAAGCTTTACATGCTCTTTTGACAAAGTGAGAGGACCTGGCATGTTTAGGTGTGTCCAAAAATGTGCCACTAGTCTTTGGCCCAATGAAATAGTGCTACTATAGTTAGGTAAGGTCTTCTATCCTCTCATGTGAAATCCCTTTCCTCATCAACCGAAGCTTGGTTGCCCTTGAAATTCTTCCCTAGCATTAAATGGGCAAAAAAATGTGCATACCTAAGAGCAAAAAAGCATTGCATATTAGAACCTTATATAAGAGAAAAGGGCTTTAGAGTTTGACACGATGGACCTTTTCTTAGGCTAATGGCAATGTCCTTTTTTATTGGGACATGTACGGAAAGTATTTTTTCTTGCAGGCTGCGATAATAGTCAACATCAAGGGAGCCTCAATGAGTATCTAGCTTCCTTTAACTCTTTTTGGGCTTTCAAACTACAACTTTAATGTACCCATCGTACATGAAAGCGCTGTCAAGAAGTGCGCAGTGCGACTAGGAAAGCGTCAGGCCTCTGACTGTGAGGATTCGTAGCAAAATCAAGCAAGGCGTAGAGGATTTGAAGCCAAAAACACACTAAAAAAGAACAAAACTCCAGCCATGAAAGCTCCACTTTGAAAAAGAACCAATACTAACTCAAAACTCTTGTGTGTGTGAAGATTAGGTGTAGCCTCGCTACCAATTGCACAAATGCAGTGCTCATTCAACCTGTTAAAAACCCTAAATCTACGCTTCGATTCTTCATCGTGACCACTTCATGGAAGCTTAAGTACTTCATTGGATAAGCCCAAGTAGTTATTTGAGGAGGGAAAACCCTAATTGGAGGCCTCACAGCCTCAACCATGTAGTGGAAGCAGCAAGGGACTGCACTAACACCCTGTAATGGAATGGTTGTATCTCCTTGCTCATGTACCCAAATGAGCTCCTTCTTGGCTCTAACAAATCCCACACAACTTGAACAACAATGCTAGCATCGTTGATGTGGCATTTTGAGCGATTTTGAGCATTTTTAAGGCTATTTTTGACCATTTTTAGGCCACTTTTAGCCCAAAAACGTCACTTTTTGTCCATAAAAAGGCCAAACGAGTTGGGAAAAATCCCTGAAATTGTGGAAAAATCCCATTGGGCTCAAATTTCATGTTGAACATAATTTTTCCACTTGGTAAGCACTTTGGATACGTCTTTCACGCCAGCGCACGAAATCTGCTATTTTTGGCCGAGATTGCCCGCATTGAACTTTCTAGGCAAAACGAGCGTGCCACTTCGAAACACTTGACATTTGTACATTCCCAAAGCAAATTAGGCATATATTTATGTGTAAAATCATTCCATGGTGCCACGTGTAGGGCCTCGCCCGCACGGCAAGGTATGTATTCGACTGCAACCGTGACATTTGTTTTCGCATATATCACACTATGTACATTGTAGCATTTGGTCCCACACATCATAAACATTAAGAGTGAGGTAGATACTTTAATTTCACATTATGAACGTGCCATTTCACAACATCCATCCCCTCCAAACCTGCACATCCTACGGCATGTGCCACAGATATCGTTTGTAGGTTCAGTCTTCATCTAAGTCAACATACATGTCGATTTCATCATCTCTTGCAACAAAATCTAACGCATCATCCTCTTGTTCTTCATCCACATCCATACCATTTTCATCAGAGCCTTCATTTTGACCTTCGTGTGAATCAAAGGGATCTGTATCACCTCTTCTTTTGAATAACTTGATTCTTTTCCCTGCAATGAGAATCTTCATTTTTGTCCCATCTAATTCATGCAAGGTATAAGTTGCATTCCCATGTACATGCTAAACCACATAAGGACCAAACCATCTTTTTGAAATATTTTTGATTGTTGAATGTTGGTTTTCAAGACTATTGTCATACACCAACACCCAATCGCCTTCCTCAATAGCTTTAGGTCTGAGCCTATGCCTCTTGTCGAATCTGTCCTTATTCTTTAACCTTGCATCTTTTAATCGTGCTACTGCAATCTCAATATCTTGGGGCCTTCTTTCTAACTGTTGTATGCGCAAACCAAGAAGGTCTTCCCTACTCAATCCATCTTCCCAAGGTAATACATTCCATGTGGGAATTACATCCTCAATTGGCATTATAGGTTTCTGACCATACATCAACTCAAAAGGCATATAACCAGTAACCGAGCTATGAGTTGTACGATTAGTCCATAAAGCATAAGGCAACAACCTAGGCCACTCTCCCATTTTACCTTTGCAGGCCTTAGCTAAAGCTTTAATGATAGGAGAATGCCCACGCTCCGATTTACCATTTCCCTCAGGATTATATGCAGTAGTGAGAGCAAGTTTAATACCCAATCTAGAGAAAAACTCCCTTGCTTTGTCAGCATCCAACTCACCCCAGTCCGCTGTTATTTTTCCAGCACAACCATAACGGCTAATTACATCATCCAAGAGGAACTTACATACCCCTTCTGTGCTTTTTGTTCTTAGAGCACGACCTTCAACTTGATTGGTTAAGTCTTCTCGTGCAAGCACTATATCTCATTTGCCATAAGCCCAATGGCATTGTAGTCAGATCTACTACCCACTTGTAATGTATGGCCAATGGGTAAGTAGGGTGCAACCCATCACGATGACCTACATTTGAATACATTTGACAGGTTTCACAGGACTCCACAAAGTGAGATACATCTTTATACATACCTTTCCACCAATACCTCTCTTTCATTTTAGTAAAGGTGGCCCATACACCTCTATGTCCAGCATAAAGACTCTCATGAAACTTTTTCATAAGCTCATTTTGAGTGTCCTTATCATTCACGACTCTCATTGGCATTCCATTTCTTTCTTTTGGACGCTTCCATAAGTACCCATCTTTCAAAAAGTATCCATAGGCCTTTCTCTGTATTCTTTTCAACTCTTGATCAGTCCACCCTTCTTGTCTTGTCAAAGTGCTCAGATAGCGTCCAATGAGCAACCAATCACCTTGATATAGGTCCTCTGTAAACGACTCAAGTGCATTTGACTGGCAAACATGATCACCCTTGGCATGAGAGATACTATAGAACTGTTTGCCTACATCATCTCCCTCGACAACCATGTCTTCTTATTTTTCATACCTTGCTCTTGAAAGCATATCTGCAAAACTGGATTATCTTTCCTTGCAATATGCTTAAATTCTTGATTCAAGGACTTTATGTAGGCAATCCATCTCAATATAGCAATGTTGGGAGTTGAGCAACTTGTTATTATTCCAAGAAGGGGTAGACAATCAGTCTCCACTATTACATTTGCTCCTATCAAATACTCTTTGTCACATTTCAAAGTTGTGACTACTCCCCATAACTCTCTTTTTACCTGTGGATAGTGGCATTGATGAGCACTTAGTACTTTTGCTCCAAACCTCACCACATATCGCTTGCCATCATTATCATCTTGCCCAATCGCCCATCCAATTCCTGTGGGGCTAGTATCCACTGTCACAATTACATATCTTCCACATTCATAGTTTGCTTTCCTCAAAGTTGGAGACATAAGCAGCAACTTCTTGATTTCCTCATGGCATGGGTATGCATTTCTTCCCATTGAAACTTTTTGCTCTTTCTCAAAAGCTAATACAAAGGCTCTGCTACATGTGCATAATGTGGAATCTAGATAACATAAAACATGCATGCACCCAAGAACCTTCGAACCTCAGTGACATTTATACATTACTCTTTCATTCTTTGGATTACATCAATCTTTGCAGGACAAGGCCTTCTACCATATGGCCCGCACATATGTCCCACAATAAGAACTTCATTCACACCAAACACTGACTTTTGGCTAGACAAGGTAAGGTTCACCTCTTGCAACCTTGACAAGATATTATCACAATCATTGATATGGTTTTCCACATACTTTCGGCACCCCCTCGAGTCTAGAGCCACATCTTTATCACTTACATCACATCCTTTGATTGGCACATCATCAAGGAAAGGCATTGTAGTTTGTGTTATGAAGTCACGTAGGACTTTTTTCATACCATTCATCATATGTGCAACTGAATTCGTTGCCCCCTGAGGTAAGGTGCACATCCTTACTAAACCCAAGGGTGTCCTCATGGTAGTCAGGTCCCTGCTTTCCATTGCTAGTTGGAACTGATCATACCCTGAGTACAAATCTCCCATAGAATATATTGCCCTTCCTGCAAATGCCTCTGCAAACTCATCGACAATTGGCCCTATACCCACATTTTTGATTGTCACCTTATTTATAGGTTGCATATCCTGAATAAAGCACAAAGAACCATTTTTCTTCGGAACTGTGAACCACCTGTTTGAATACGGAGCACAAGAAGGCTCCAAGATACCCATCTTAATCTTTTCATTAAGCAGCTTAATGAGTTTTGGCAAATGAGCCTTTGGAACAGGAATAGGTCAGTTCCAAGGTACATGAGGGATAGTGAAGATCACCATAGGAAGACACACCCTATCTCATAAGGCTCAAATGCAAAAGCTTTTCCGTGTTTGGCAAGCATGTCTTCAAAGCATATCTTTTCAGCTTTTGTCAAACTTTCCTCGCAATCAACCTGTAACGCCTTCAAAGAATCTTGTGTGAACTTGTGTCCAATCTTGCTTGGGTCACGAAGGCTAGGTTGCAAAGCAGCTTGTTCCATCTTATCCGTACAGTGCTTTGGTAGAGGTACTGCCACTGGTTTCACTTTCTTTGCCACAGCTTATACTTGGTCTCCGCTAGTGCATCAACACTTTGAGAATTTTTGAAATCCTCAATGACTTTGTACATTTCTATTGAGCATACTTTCACGACCTCACTTCCCAGATGCAAATTGAAATCCACTAAAGACTCCAAATCTTGCATAGTATCCACAAAAGAACACTCATCAAACACACCTGCAATGCATTCTTCATCTTCTAGCAAACCATTCATCTTCAAACGTCTTTGTACACTATTTACATGTTGTCGTTGACCCCGCTTTAAGTCCTCACACTCTGTAAAAGCAATAGATCCATAGTCTGATAATCCTACAAAACCTGTAGAAAATTTTTCCTTTGCATATACATCATGCGAGAACCTTTCTCTTCTTGTACCACTACAATCCCGCTCTACAATGGTACATGGTCAAAACCCCTCATGTCCCTGTAGTCCTTAAATTCTTTGTTTGTCTTTGGCAAGGGTTGGTCTCTAAGACTTTCATGGTTCCTTTTATGGTCCACACAAACAGTAAGGAATTGTACTGCACGCTTCCCATCCCTGGTCCTTATTCTTGAATAAGCTGACCCATCATCCATCACCTTGGTTTCCATGCGAGTAGCTTTGATGTATGGATATCCAAGGATAAGAGGATATGTAGACATCTCCTATACAAAGAAATTTTGGTCATCTTTCACATCCCCAATAGTCACCTTTACATTTGGACAAGCTTCGTACAACTCCCTTGATGAGTTGTTTGCTGCACAAATCATCCATCCATGATTTATATCAATTGGCCATTTTCCTTTTTGATAAAGACTCTTTGACATGAGGTTAATTTCTGACCCATGATCTATCAACGCAATGTATGGCTCTTCTAAGTCTCCCACTTTTATCAGTGTCTCAGTAGTTGCTCTTGCCCAGTGACTATTCAAGTAGTAGCTCTTGTGAGTGGTCTCCACTTCATCTTCATCTTCCAAGAAGCAAACGTGTTTTACTCCTCCCCCAGACTTGTAGCATCCAACAATAGTTTCATCACCTCATTTGCCATAGACCTGTACACCTTGTGCATTTAAAGTCTCTTCTTCACTCTGTACATGGATAGATTCAGTAAGAGTCTGCCGCTTCCTCTTTAGGATATCAATTATTTCTTCATGGAATTCCCGCTCTTCTATACCAAGGAACTCACCCAAGGTACACTTCGCGTCGGATTCACCAAAAATGTGTCAAAAAGTGTGCAGTGAGACTAGGAAAGCGTCGGGCCTCTAACTGTGAGGATTCGTAGCAAAATCAAGCAAGGCATAGACGATTTGAAGCCAAAAACACACTAAAAAAGAACAAAACTCCAGCCATGAAAGCTCCACTTTGAAAAAGAACCAATACTAACTCAAAACTCTTGTGTGTGTGAAGATTAGGTGTAGCCTCGCTCCCAATTGCACAGATGCAGTGCTCATTCGACCTATTAAAAACCCTAAATTTACGCTTCGATTCTTCATCGTGACCATTTCATGAAAGCTTAAGTACTTCATTGGAGAAGCCCAAGTAGTTATTTGAGGAGGGGAAACCCTAATTGGAGGCCTCACAGCCTCAACCATGTAGTGGAAGCAGCACAGGACTGCACTAGCACCCTGTAAAAGAATGGTTGTATCTCCTTGCTCATGTACCCAAATGAGCTCATTCTTGGCTTTAAAAATTCCCACAAAACTTGAGAAACAATGCTAGCATCGTTGATCTGGAATTTTGAGCTATTTTGAGCATTTTTTAGGGCTATTTTTTACCCTTTTTAGCCATTTTTAGCTCAAAATTGTCACTTTTTGTCTGTAAAAAGCCCAAACGAGCTGGGAAAAATCCCTAAAATTGTGAAAAAATCCCATTGGGCTAAAATTTCATATTGAACCTCATTTTCCCACTTGGTAAGCACTTTGGATACGTCTTTCACGCCAGCGTACGAAACCTGCTATTTTTGGCCGAGATTGTCCTCATTGAACTTTCTAGGCAAAACAAGCATGCCGCTTCGAAACACTTGACATTTGTACATTCCCAAAGAAAATTAGGCATATATTTATGTGTAAAAGCATTCCATGGTGCCACGTGTAGGGCCTCGCCCGCCCGGCAAGGTATGCACACGACTGCAACCGTGACATTCGTTTTGGCATATATCACACTATGTACATTGTAGCATTTGGTCCCACACATCATAAACATTAAGAGTGAGGTAGATACTTTAATTTCACATTATGAACATGCCATCGCACGACAGCGCACTTAGTCTGAAACAAAACCTGTTGAAACCAATCCGCTCCAGCGTGGAATGGTTCCAACAGGTTTCACAAGGCATGCTAAAACAGCGATAACGGCCAGCATGCCAAAACAGCTATGAGTCGAGAGCGTAGCGGATCTTGCTTCTGAGCTGCAGTAGAAACTAATTAAGGACGACACTATTATTGATTACCATGACGATGATTATTATGATGATGTCCTAAAGTAGAGGAGCCCCGTGATGGAAACTCAGTGAATGGCAATTCAAATGAGAGTCCAGAAGAAATGCAAAAAATCAATGCGAAGCAGGGACACCGAAGGAGCTGCGGTCGCCTATGCGAGGGTGATGACAGAAGAAGGGGCACAAAAAGTGAGAGATCGCCGACATTGCATCGGTTTATGAATTTTAGTGCTTGAGTGGTTTTTCTTCCAACAACTATTTCTAAGGTTTAATGATTACCCACATTTGCATTCTTCAGGAAGAACTTGCATTTGCAAAAGAACGAGGTCATGAGAGAGAGAGAGAGAGAGAGAGAGAGAGAGAGAGAGAGAGAGAGAGAGAGAGAGAGAGAGAGAGAGAGAGAGAGAGAGAGAGAGTGCATTCAAAATGCTGGAGACATGGCATTTGCAAGGGTGATGAGAGAGAGAGAGAGAGAGAGAGCGAGCGTGCGTTCAGAATGCTAGACATGGCATCTGCAAGGGTGATGAGAGAGAGAGAGAGCGTGCATTCAGAATGCTGGAGACATGGCATCTGCAAGGGTGACGTGAGAGAGAGAGAGAGAGAGTTCATCTGAGCGCTGTGAGTCCATGTTGCTAAGTAATAGATGCATCATTAGCTGAGGCAATAGATCGGAGATTCTGCTTCTGAATCAGTGTTCGGGGAAGATCGTTTTCTCAAACATACAAATTGATTCCTTTTCTACAATTTGCCAAGAGGAAATTTTAAAGAATCAAGTATTTTCTTTATTTTTAAAGCTATTTTCTCTTTTTTGGGGTAGAATTTCTCCTTTCGTGCTTGTCCTCTACGGACGGCATTCATGAAAACGAAAATGGCACGATATTAAGCTGAGACAAATTTTTCCCGAACACTGTACTGATTTCGTAGATTGTGCAAAATCTAGAAAACTAATTGACTAGGATGTAAAGGACACTTGTAATTTGCACCATCTACTTCCTATGTAGTTTATAGAGACTTCTACTTGCATCCTTGAGTAGGCTATTGGAAGCTATATTATCACCTAGTCCAAACCAATCCGCAATGGCACATACCGGTTCCAACATGGGGTGGCACCACCACCAGCGAACGGTGGATCCGAGCAGTGTTGCGGTAATTTTGGTTTTTCTTTATTTAATTGCTTCTTGATTAAAATGGATCACAATAGGGGTGTCTTGCACAAGAGGGGTTTCGCATTAGTTTTCAAGGTCAAAACTTGTGCCTCTTCAACTTGGCTCCCTATGTAGTAATTAATGTTGTAACGTCCACAATTCATGTCGGGAATGTGTTCTGGAATATTTAGCCAGTGCAGTTTGACAGACTCTACCTATTTGGGCTGAGTTACACCAACTATGCACACTGCAAGAGGTTATGTGCACTTGTGACGCTTTTAGCGATGGAAATACATTGGGTTTCTACACTCCCCAACGTCACTACGACTATCGCTAAAAGCGTTTCTATGGGAACGTCGCTATAGGAGTCGCTATATAGCAGCATATAGCTACGATTATAACAACGATTATAGTCCTTTTGTAGCGACACTTATAGTGACGTTGTTGCAGAACCTTATATAGAGACGCTTATATCGACGCCCGATAGTAAAAAAATTAATTCCTTGCCACCCATCAACCATATTGAATGTTTCCGGAATAAATTATACCTAAATGAATCCAAGATAAGCACAGATTCACCTTTGAAAGAAAGTGCAAGGTATAGATCGAAAGTAGTCACCCACAAGAAAATATAATTATTAACTCCATCCTGCATAGTATTGTTTGCAGAATAAAGATACAAAACTGACAAAAGTAATTGGACGAAAGTAAATCAATGACAATATACACATCATAGGCAAAATCACTTGATTGTTAAACTTTGCAAATGTAATAGTAACAACACAATTGTCATTATTGAGAAAATACATGGTTTTCCAATAGTTACAAAAAGACGTATACACGTCATCTCATTATACATGCTATGACAAAAGAAAACTAATGATATTTGGCTACGGCTAGACTGACGTCGTCTAATCAGAAGTCTCATCACGTCCAAGCGGCATATCCATCGGATTCTGCAGAAAAAACAATAAGACTTCTATAAGTATAAACATATAATTACAAAACAATCTGTTTTCTTAGCTTATCATTACAATACAACAAATGTAAAAGAGTAAAGTGAAATACTAACCATGCCGCAACGAGAACTAAGAATGTCCATTAAGGCGTTTAAGCCCTTTCTGCCTGCGTACTCGCGCTCGAGTATGGTGTGGGGCGAGCTCGCTGCCTCTACTCGTGCTTTGGCTGCCTCCTTTTGTTGCTTCCACTTGTAAGGATTCTTGCGTGCTGCTCGCTTCGCATTCTTCCAATCTTCTTTGGCCAGCCAATCTGGTCTGTTCCACCCATGCTTTATTTCTTTTTGTACTTCAGAACGCTTGTACTTGCAGTATTCGTGCATTTGAACCTTCATCAGATCTTCATTGAAGCGCTCATCTCGACTTGACACGGGAAACCCGTCATGCAGCATGTTGATGACTCTATCTTTTAATTCATTTGGCACTTCACTCCAGGTGTTTAGTATGTAGTATCACTGAAACACCTGAGAGCAAAGACCGTGCATGGGCGAGATCACCTTCTTGCCTTCGTCATCCAAGATGATGCCGCCACTGATGTCGCCCGAGTACGGCAAACCCTCTCGCCTGTGACGTGTGAATCTGGGTGTCTTAGCAGGGGTCTCTAGTGGTGTCTCTAGCGGTGTCTCGATGGGGGTACGGACTTCAGGTGTCTCCATTGGAGTCTGGGCCCCGAAGCAAGGAGTGTCGACTAGGGTGACTCCCGGAGGAGTAGCTAGTGGTGTGTAGCCAGGAACGGCAAATAGCCGCACAAAACCTGGCGTAGATTGTGATGTTGCGGCTGGTGTGGGGGCAGGCAAAGAAGGGAAAGCTAAGGAGCCTCGTCGTATACGGAGGTAGTGTCGAGGCATTAGTGGCGGCATCCCCACAGCAACCGCCGTCGCTACCACTAGAGCATCGGTGCCTAGACGAGTGTGAAGATTATCTCGTTGACATTGAAGCTTCAAAAAGGGCTGAATGCTCCAAAATAGAGGGAGATGTTGAAGGAGTGGAACGACGTGATGCTGATCCAGAGCGATGACGCTCCTCGTATCACCTCCTCTACTGGGGTGACAAAGAAGAAAAAAACTCATTATCATCCATACTTGGATTAAACATACGAACATTTAATCTTAATATTGAATGGAGAAGAAAACATGGACAAGTTATAATCTATATTATAGATAATAGGGAGAGAGAGAGAGAGAGAGAGAGAGAGAGAGAGAGAGAGAGAGAGAGAGAGAGAGAGAGAGAGAGAGAGGACTCATAAAGGGGGACGGATTCCTGTGTAGAGAGATTCCTATGAAGTTCAAGTGAATTTGTCTCCCGTGTGTATTCTATGTATTTTGTAAACGCTATGTCTTGAACAACATGCCTTTTATATGTAGCTGTGACAAGACACTCTGGTCATAAATTAAATTTCTTTTCTATTTGCCATAGTTTTCTCGATTACTTGCGACAAATATTTATCTATCACGAGAGAGAGGGAGAGAGCGGTATGTCTAATCTATTTTGTATATGCAGGTTTCTATATTCTTGGGCAGTTGCAGGTTCTCGGACTCCATCAGTATGAGTGATCATGGCAGCAGTAGTGCTCGCCCCAGCAAGGCGGACATAGAGCGCTTCTTAGCGTCTCTTTCACCCGATCAACTAGATCTAGTGGAGGGACGAGCAACATCTATGAGCAGAGACGGATTACCTCCTTTGCAATTGCAGCCTTAGTCTCCATCGCACTCAGAGCGTAGTGTTGCGTCGGCCTTGAGCCGATGTAGGGCATATCAGACTTTCACGACACATCAAGGAGTGTCCCTGCTTGTGAGACTGCTCAAGATAAAGCCTCCAAGGATTATGTTATTGCTACGCTGCATCAGGAGTTTCCAGCTCCCTCTCGGGAGAATCCTCTTGCATTGAAGTATTTGTATATGTTTGTACATCAGTAAGTTCTTGATGGTGTGTTGTGTTTGTTGCAGGACCCTTACACGTAGCTGTTGAAACCGTAGGATCTATCCGAGTGTGTGTGTGTGTGTGTGTGTGTGTGAGAGAGAGAGAGAGAGAGGGAGAGAGAGAAAGAGGGGAAGGGAACATGAGAGGGAGGAGAGGGAAGGAGCATACCTGGAGTGGTGTTACCATATACATGTGGTAATGATGTGTGTGAACACACTAGGACCAACGGGACATTTTTTCCCTCTTTAGGAGGTTTTTCCCCTGTGCATTGTATACACGCCCATCACTCTAGGGCTATCTATCGTTCCATTGCACACTAAGTAACACACTCTCTATTGTGTGACTTGAGCTTCCTTCATCTTCTTCAAGCTGTGTGCGTTCCTCTGTAACCCTAATTTCAACAATTGGTATTAGAGCAGGTTGCGTCCTTTCAGGCTTAGTTGCCAACAACTCCAGTACATTCGTGCTCACTTTCTCCGATTTCTGTGAGCTTTGGTGAGCGTTCTATGAGCTTTGACTAAAATTTTGGGAGTGATCGTAGAGGTTAGTCTGCTCAGATTTTTGATTCGGACTCATTTCGGCCTCCGTTTCCACTATAGGTAGTACTGCACAGGCTATTTCGTCATTTTGTGCAGAATTTTTGTCAGTGTCGTTTCTGCATAACAGGTGCCTTACAATTTTCTACAGTTTGTGCTATATAGCACATGTTGTTCCCGCTTCGTTTCTCCTCTTTTCGGGTAGTTTTCACATTAGGTGCAGCATTTACCATGGCTGACAACAACGTAGATGTTTCAAGATGTTTGCTGCTGAGGAAAAATTGGATGAGGACAATTACCCTATGTGGACTTATATGATGCATCATGTTCTTGTGTCGAAGGGCGTTTGGAATATTGTGCAGAGCATTGATGTACGTCCTGGTTCTGAGGATACAGGCGATGTTGAGGATGTTGCAGGTCTTACTGCAAGGATTGTCGTTGTTAAAGTTTTTTTGCCTACGGTAGAACAAGCTGGTTGGGATGTAGAAAATGTGCAGTCTGTCCCTCATGGAATTCAATCACTAGTGCCAATAATGCCTTTTATCCGGTTCAGGGAGTTGAAAACATTGTACTTACTGCTACAAATGGTAGTTTTTTCACACTTGTCAATGCACTTTATGTACCTCGAATTAAGGAGAATCTTTTGTCTGTATCTGCACTTGCTAGACTTGGACTTGTAGTCAAATTTGTGGATGACAGATGTACAATTCATGATCTCAGTTTTGGTGATGAAAGTGTTGCATCTGGCCTTTTGTGTTGTGGGCTGTATAAGCTCACTTTGTACGACAAGTGTGGACAAAATTTTGCAAATGCAGTTGCAGGTTCAAGGGCTATGCCAGTTTGCTGTGTTTGCAAAAATCTGTTATGGTTGCTTCTTTGCCGCCTCTTGAAGCACCTGTCAAACATGTTTGTGAAGGTTGTATTTTGGGTAAGACGCAGTGTTCAAAGTTTCCAAAGGATGGTTCAGTTAGGGCCACTTGCAGGTTGCAGCTTGTGCATAGTGATGTTTGTGGGCCCATGCAAACTTCGTCCTTGGGCAATGACCTTTACTTCGTGACTTTCATTGATGATTACTCCAGGCATGCATGGGTATTTCTGCTTAAACCGAAGTTCGAAGTTTTTATGTGCTTCAAACAATTTTTGGCTATGGTTGAAAATGTATCAAAATGTACTATAGACACCCCCTCCGTTCCGATCGAGGGGGGGAGTATATGTCTCATGAATTTCATGCATTTCTGGCTAGTTGTGGGATAAAACACCAATGTACAGTACCTTATACACCTCAGCAACATGGTGTTGTTGTGAGAGAAAAAATAGTTCACTTACGGAATGGCACGATGTGTGGTCAAAATTCAAGCTTTATCGCATTCTTTTTAGATTGAGGCCATCATGTGTGCCACTTATGTACTTAACAAGTGTCCTACAAAAGCTTTGCAGTCTATTACTCCATATGAAGCATGGCATGATAGAAAGCCTTCTATTGAGCACATGCGTGTTTTTGGTGTTTGGCATATGCTTTGGTGCCACTAACACAGCACAGAAAATTGGATGATAAGGCTGTCAAGTGTGTTTTTGTTGGTTATAGTGCTGAAAGCAAAGGTTACAAGTTGTATCATCCACAGAAAATTGGATGATAAGGCTGTCAAGTGTGTTTTTGTTGGTTATAGTGCTGAAAGCAAAGGTTACAAGTTGTATCATCCACAAACAAAGCGTATTCTCGTTTCACGGAATGTAGTGTTTGTGGAAGATTCTGCTCAGCCCTTGTTGTCATGTACTGGAGATAGTAATGTAAGCTCACAGAACATTTATCACACTTTGTTGCCTCTTTTCAGTGGTGGAAGTTCGAATGTAAATTCCAATGAGGAAAATGTACAGCCTATGGGGGTTTCTGAAAATATTACAGATCAACCTATTACTGATGCAGATGTACTTGATGAGGAAAGGGCTAAAAATGAGCAGGCTAGAGGTATGATAAAATGGCTAGTGCATACATTGCATGCCAGTAAATTGGATGCACCTTTGTCTAGTAGTACTCATTCAGGCTCTCACCATGCATCTTATGCATGAGATTGTTATGCTTTGGCTATGTCTAGCTTACATGATGTTGAGGAACCTCTATCTTTTGATGACGCACAGAATTCAAAAAATTGGATGGCTACCATGCAATCAAAATATGATGAGAAAATGACACATGGACTTTATGTGATTTGCCTCCTGGCAAAAAGTCCATTGGTACGAAGTGGGTTTACAAGTTGAAACGCAAACCGTATGGTGAGATCGATCGCCATAAGGCCTGACTTGTTGCAAAGGGTTATGCACAACAGAAAGGCATAGATTATGAAGAGACTTTTGCTCCCACTTGTTGTATGACTATATGCACTTTCTATGTGCATTAACAACTCATTTTGGTTGGTATGTACATCGATCGGACATTGTTACTACTTTTTTGAATTTTGACATATTTGAGGAAGTTTATGTAACACAGCCTCGCGGTTTTGTCAAAAAAGGACAAGAGGACAAAGTGTGCAGATGTAAGAAGGCTTTGTATGGGTTGAAGCAATCTCCTCGTTCTTGGTATGAGAAAGCTGACACTCATTTGGTCAAACAAGGCTTTCGTGATAGTCCAACAAAAATCACATTGTTTTTAAAGCGTGAGGGTGATGTACTTCTCATTGTGGTTCTTTATGTTGATGATTTGCTGATCACTAGACCAAATGAGAGACATATTGTTGAATTTAAGGCTGATTTGAATGCTACTTTCAAGATGAAAGATTTGGGGTTGTTGCATCATTACTTGGGTATACACTTTAAGCAGTGTGATGGTGGTATAGCCTTCTGTCAAAAAAGTTACATAGAGACATTGCTATGTAAGTTTGGACTTGAGGATTGCAAACCTATTGCCACTCCGATGGAAACAAGTTTGACGTTGAGTCTACATGATGCTGGCGATCCTACTGATGTCACTCTTTACCAAACTGCTTTTGACTGCCTCATTTATGTATGCAACACGAGACCGGATATTCAATTTGCAGTCTCACAGGTCAGCAGATTTATGCATAGCCCAGGGTCTAAGCATTGGTAGGCTGTCAAGAGGATTTTTCACTACCTTAGTGGCGCTTTACATCTTGGCTTGTTTTATCCCAAGGGGGGATCATTGCCGCTAGACTTACATGATTTTTCGGCCTCAGATTGGGCTGGTTGTTTTGACACGCGAGTGTCCACAAGTGGTTTTTGTTTGATGCTTGGTAGTTCATGTATATCATGGTTGAGCAAGAAGCAACCTACTGTGGTCACTTCGAGTTGTGAGTCTGAGTATAGGGCACTCTTCATAGCTACGGTTGAGGGTGTATGGCTCAGACGCCCTATGGCTGATTTGGGTGTTGGACAGGACACTGTCGACACTATTTGCATTGACAGCCAGAGCACATTGGCAGTTGCGAGGAACCCAATTTTTCATGCTCGCACAAAGCACATTGAGGTGCATTACCACTATGTCAAGGAGAGGCTCTCAGCAGGAGAGATCACCTTGGCTTATGTGCCAACACAGAACAATCTTGCAGATCTTTCACAAAGGCATTGTCTCGTGAGAAGCTCTAAGCTTTCTGCAAAGCTTTGGGCTTACTCCCCTTTGTGGACTGATCATGTCCTCAGGGCATGGCACTTTCCGTTATTCATGTCCTAGCTCTCGTTCACCGCATCACTCCAAGGGGGACTCGTTACCATATACATGTGGTAGTGATGTGTGTGAACACACTACTACCGTCGGGGTATTTTTCCCTCTTTAGGAGGTTTTTCCCCCCGTACATTGTATATACGCCCATCACTCTAGGGCTATCTATCTTTCCATTGCACACTAAGTAACACAGTCTCTATTGTGTGCCTTGAGCTTCCTTTGCCTTCCAAGTTGTGTGTGTTTCTCTGCAACCTTAATTCCAACAAGTGGAAGCAATGACGATTAAACACAATTTAAATTTTTGAAATATAGCATATAGACATGAATGGACAAAAAGCACATGAATACAATATATACTATAAAATAGAGCAGAATTGTTCAAATAAAATTTTTATGTGTTTAAGAGGTCTCTCTCTCATCCTCGCATAGCTTAGCATAACTCCATATGTCTATCTAGAGCTCTCCATTTAGGCAGATGTCCTCCGTTTCATTTTGTAGCTTCTCCGATCTCCTCCATTGATGCCATTGTGATTGGCACATGGTAGCCCTCATACATCCGTGCACTACAAGGGGCTACCTCTATGACGTACCACCAGTTTGATGCAGACTTTGTAGGATGAAATATCACCCGCCAGAGCCACATAACTTACATGAGAGCTTCCAAGCACATAACTTCTAAAATTGGATGTTAAATATTTACAAACTTACTTGTTCTCAATGCTCGGGTAAAACGAAGTGTCTCTTAGGTCGGTCTAGTTGAATCCACCTCAAGGAAAACAGACTCTCCTCTACGCATAGGAGCGTTGTGACCCTCCATGTTTATCTTGAACCATTGCACGTCGAACAAGTCGACAAAAAATCCTCTATAATTGATTCTCAAAATCTCTTGTAGCGTGCCGAAGTAAGTGAGTTCCGCCACCACATGATCTGCATTAGAGGACCGTCGTCGACTAGATTAT
Source organism: Adiantum capillus-veneris (assembly GCF_014529385.1). Classification (NCBI taxonomy): domain Eukaryota; kingdom Viridiplantae; phylum Streptophyta; class Polypodiopsida; order Polypodiales; family Pteridaceae; genus Adiantum; species Adiantum capillus-veneris. The sequence continues at coordinate 152,846,483 of NC_140944.1, forward strand.
TCAAATTTTGCCATGATTCCACAATCTTGTGTAAATCGTTTTTTGTCGATCCCTTCCACCCTAAAATGTCGACCTTTACACCATGCTGATGTGTATGACTTATACTACAACCAACAAAGATTATGGGTGGCCGTTCAAACATCTAGAAAGTTGCTAGTCATACATTGCAAACTTACCTTGGTCGTGCAACCCCGACAGTACTCCCACTCCTCCTTAGTCACTTCTTCACCTCACTATTGTGCACTTTTCAATTGGTTGTGCAACCATCTTAAGCTCATGAATGTTGGTAGGCTCTCCAGACCCGCCAAATAATGCATCAATGGTCCTCTTCCCCGTCTCTACTTGATTCGTGCCCTTTATCGCTCTTGCTTTGCATGCTCATATTGTGAAGCATGCAAAATCGGTTGACTTTAGCCTCTAGATCTTCTGTCATCTTCTTCTCAACACCGAGATTGCACATAACAATCCCAGATATGTGCTCATCATCTATGGTTTTCCATACCATGTCTCGGGCTTTATCAAATCCGTTTAGCCACTCTCCATTGTAAACTAAGGACTCTAATACCAGCCAACCTTCTACCATGCTACCCTCCGGACATGCCTTCTGACGCACATATCCCTTGAGAGTTTTCATAAAACGTTCTAAAAAGAACATCCATCTGGAATGTAATGTATCAGCTATTTCCACCTCATTAACTATGTGAACAAGAAGATGCACCTGAATGGTTAGCATGGTAGTAGAAAAGTGTTTCTCAAATATGCACACAACCTCCACAGTATTTTAGTTTGTTGAATGGTATGGAGTCTACATTGATCTCCTTTTGTGAGATCCATTGCACCAACTTCGCAAGTTTGTAGATTGTGTTACGGACGTCAGGAGACAAATATCCCTCAATGGCCATCGGTAAATTAAACTGCAAAACACGTCTAGCAATGATATTAAAGTCCACACACAAATTTGTTACACAATTCTCACTATGATATATTCCACTTCAAACATACCTTACATATTTTATGCCAGTCATGTGACTTCAAACCGGTAAGCTTCCCTTCTTTAGTGAAACACATTTGGAGCGAGTGTATTACGCCAGTGGGGGTCCGCACAGATCTCTTTACTTTGTGTTCTTGGGCTCCTGTCAAAATCCATGGCTCTTTAGGGAGTTTTATCGATCCATCGGGTGCTGTCTGCGGCCAATATTGCTCCATACGATCCACATTTCTAAGGTCAACCCTCGTTCCCAAAGTATCTTTCTTTCCGATCAGATAATCCCATAGCAGATTACCCACATTCTTGAATATGTACATTGGATTGAGAAAGTGATTGATCATGAGTCTGGGCCAATATGGTAACTCGTACCATAGAGAGAGTCATCCCTGGGGACAAACCGTCATCACACATCTCGTTCTTCTCTAACCATGCTTGTGCAGACATCCTCGGTGGCTCTCTTCCCAAAAAACTATTGCATTGATTCTCTGGAAGATACACTTGATGACTTCATAGATTTGCTTCTTCAGTGAGGGCGCCCGACGTGCATTAAGTCTAGGTCCACATGTGACACATGCTCTGTATCCGCTTGTTTGAAGCCCTGCATGTATACACATGACAATAGATCAGCTTGAGAAAAGCCAGGATTTATAGTGTTTGAGTTTGAGTGTAAATCACCTGAGCATTCTGTTAATCCAAGATAGTCATGCATGGTCCACATTAGAATGCCTTTGATCAAAGCATTACATCGACCTGTGTGTCGGTTCATATCCACCACTTCTATGCCAATCCACAATTGTTGTAGCTCTTTCAATAGTGGATGAAGATACACGTCCATATTCTTCACTTTATACCGCCCCGACACAATCAAGCTTAGAAACAAGTGCCCCTTCTTGGTAAACCATGGAGGAATGTTGTAGTTGACGATGACAACGGGCCATACACTGTAAGATGTTGATCTTTGACCAAATGAATTATGCCATCCATAGCCAAGTCTATGCACAAATCTTGAGCTTCCCTGGCAAAATCCAGCCATGTATCGTCTACATGTTTCCTGGCTGCACAATCTGCAGGAATCCGTAGCACACCATCCGCAGATCTATTCTCCTCGTGCCATGATGCTAGGGCGGCCATGGACTTACATTCAAAGAAATGCTTGATGCAAGAAAGCAGAGGAAAATGTCACAAAACCTTTTGTGGAATTTTTTGTGCGTGGAGATCTACTCGATATCTCTCAGAATACATTTCGGACACTTCTCCATGTCTATGTATTCCCCTCTGAAAAGAATGCAGTCGTTAGGACAAGCGTGAACCGAATTGTAATCCATCCCCAAGTTTTGCAAGATCTTTCTTGCTTCCTCTCTGGAATTTGGCATCACATTATCAGCTGGCAGTGTGTGCTCTTTGAGCAATCTACACAACGAAAAAAATGTAGTACACTTGTGTAAGTAATCTATCAGATCATTATACATCTAGAGTTTTTTATTAAAGTAAACACATTGTAATAGATCACATGAAAAGCACTGTGACGCTAGTGTCACTCCATCCAAAGTTTGCCTGCAAGTTGAGAAGAACCAGGAGCACCTTCAATCTAAACACACGTGCTCCATCATACAATGGCGCATCAGCTTCACTTTTCATATTATCATAGATAAGCCTTTTTGAATTCATGATCGTCTCGATCATTTCATCAATCTCGGGCTCAAACATTGCCTCGTTGGGAATGTGGTCTGCATGATCATCCTCTGAGTTGTCAAAGGCTACATCTTGTGGACTAACGTATGCTGCTTGACCAAAGCGCCTGCAAACACGTCTATTGGGTTGCAAGATTGTTGTATGTTGGCCAGCATCAGAGTCTGACGAGTTATAATTGGCAACAACTCGATCTATAATAGATGGATCAAAATTGTCAACTTTGCGAACATGCTGCAAAGAAATGCGTTTTGTCCGTTTCACAACATGTTTGCATTGATTACAAGGACATAAGATCCTTGTTGAGAATTAGGTGTTTCGGTTGGACAGCCCAACATTGTCGTCACTACTCATAATGAATGTAAAAACCTTATAACCTAGACATAAATTTAATCTTCTATTGGCATCCTCCGTCTTATCTCTCTCTCTCTCTCTCTCTCTCTCTCTCTCTCTCTCTCTTCACACTGTAAACTACCTCACATTCTCTAGTCATGTCCAATCCCCGCACACCTCGGTCTATAGGTGCACGGAGATCAGAACCACAGGGTTATAATCTCGTCTTTATTGGTCAATGCCTATATTTGTGGGTACGAGAAATCTACTTACCCACGTCTACATGACAATGCATGCAGTGGACAAAAACCCTTTGCCTCGTCTCTAGCTGTAGCAATTCACAACATCTTAACATCTCTTCTCAGCAGATCCTTGTTCGAGGGATTACTTAGCCCATTACATGTTGACCTCCAATCGTAGTATCATGCCGTTGAAATCTTTCCAACTTAAGGTCGCATCCATAGAGAAAAAAAGAGGGATCACCGTTCGCCTAACTCTAATTTTTTCCCGTAATATCGAAGGTAGACTTTAATATAAAAACTAAATCCAAAATCTAACCTAATTGAACATATGGTGATTCTGAGCTAATTTAACATGGTTAGTGGGTGAGTTAATAGGTGTCAGATTCTAATGGGAATATAAATATTGTTGTGTACCTAGTGTTTGCTCTTTGGGCAAAGCCTTCATTGACATGCCCTAAAATCTAACCTAAATCTAATCTAATCTAATCTTAAATATAACATCAATTTAGATCTAATCTAATTTTAAACTCAACATAAACCTAAATCTAATCTAATAATAAATCTAACCTAAACCTAAATGTAATCTAAGTAAAATCTAAATCTAATATAATCTTAAACTCAACATAAACCATATTTAATTTAATCTTAAATCTAACCTAAACCTAAATGTAATATAACTTAAATCTAAATCTAATCTAATTTTAAATCTAACCTAGCTAATCTTAAATCTTGCCTTAATCTTAAATCTAACATAAATGTAAATCTAATCTAATCTTAAACTCAACATAAACCTAAATCTAATCTAATCTTAAATCCTAACCCTAAATGTAATCTAACTTAAATCTAAATCTAATCTAATATTAAATCTAACCTGGCTAATCTTAAACTTTGTCCTAATTTTAAATCTAACGTAAATGTAAATCTAATCTAATCTTAAACCCAACATAAACCTAAATCTAACCTAAACCTAAATGTAATATAACCTAATCTTAAATGTGATTTAAATCTTAACCTAATCTTAAGTCTAACCTAATTTTAAATTCAGCATAAATTTTAAATATAAGTTAAATGTAATCTAACTTAATCTTAGATCTTAACCTAACATAATCTTAAATGTAATTATAAATCTAACCTAACCCTAAATCTTAATATAACATTTCATTTCATATTTTCTCTACTTTTTTTTATCTATCTCTGTCTCTCTCTTTGTTTTCTCCCCTTGCCTCTCTCTTTTCATCTTCTCCCCCCCCCTCTCTCTCTCTCTCTCTCAATGTGTGTGTATGCATTCTTTGTTTATGCATGTGTGTGTGTGTGTTTTTTTTTTGTTTATGCATGTGTACTCTCTCTCTCTCTCTCTCTCTCTCTCTCTCTCTCTCTCTCTCTCAAAGACACAATGTGTGTGTGTGTGTGTGTGTGTGTGAGGGAGAGAGAAAGAAGGAGGGGAAGGGAACATGAGAGAGAGGAGAGGAAAGGAGCATACCTGGATCTCCTTCCTCTCCTCATGTGTGTGTGTGGGGGGGGGGGGGGGGGGGGGGGGGGGGGGGGGGGGGGGGGGGGGGGGGGGGGGGGGGGGAGAGAGAGAGAAAGAGAGGGAGAGCGCGGGTTTACCTGTTTCGCTAGAGTGTCAAATATCAGATATGAGATCTGAGTTTTTGGCACTCTCGGTTTATTTTTTTTCCCCTGTCGGCGTCGCTATGGGTGTTGCTATGAGCGTCGCTATAGGCATCACTATGCAACAAAGAAAATAGCGACGCTCATAGTCGTGGATTTTAACTTTTGAGCGCCGCACTGCGAGTGTCGCTAATGTGAAGTACCTCTTTTAGTGGCATGGTTAGCCCCTGCTGCTTAGACATGCAAACCCCTTTCCAGTTTGTAAGACGAGGGCCAACCCCTTCCCATGCGAACACCTCTTATATAAAAAAAAAGCCTCGAGCATATTGGAGAATCTGAAGATCTTCGGAAATGGGTCCTCGTCCAGCTCCTTGTTGACTATGTTGATGTGCCTAGAAGGATTGATATCCCACCTAGCTCCACCATGGGATATTGTTGGAGGGTTAAAAATATCTTTTTCCCACTTGAATTGGCACTGGAAAATAAAACAAAGGATGTGGTGCTACAAGCAATGAAGAAAATCGAGTACTACTACATGGCATCTCAACGATTAGCTTGTAGGTGATAGTTGAGTCGTCTCTATCTTTCACTTGAGTGTTGTATATATTCATACTTGCTTTTAGAATGCTATTATACTTCTTGTTGCAGATACTTTGCTCATCTTTTGAGCATGAGCCACATTGTAGAAGATATGCCTCTGCTTGCACATTCTTGGATTAATTCCAACAGCGGTGAGGGATGCATGTATCCATCAGCCATTCATCACCTCTAGAAGCTTGGGAATTTTCCTTGGTGGATTAATATGGGTAGAGGCATGTCGTTACTAGAGAGAGAGAGAGAGAGAGAGAGAGAGAGAGAGAGAGAGAGCATGAGCCACATTGTAGCAGTTATGCATGTGCTTGCACATTCTTGGACTAATCCCAACAATGTCAAGGGATTCATGTATCCATCAACCATTCATCACCTCTAGAAGCTTGGGCATTTTCCTTGGTGGATTGATATGGGTAGATGTCATGTCCTTACGAGAGAGAACGAGAGAGAGAGAGAGAGAGAGAGAGAGAGAGAGAGAGAGAGAGAGAGAGAGAGACAAAGAGAGAGAGAGAGAGAGAGAGAGAGAGAGAGAGAGAGAGAGAGAGAGTTACACGATCTGCAGTTTAGAGGAGCATCGTTCACAAACATCCCTCCATCCTTTCCCATGGATACCCCATAGATGTTGTCGATCCATCTACCCTCTCATCCTCTTCCATCTAACAGAACCTCACATACTTGTAAGCTTTGTTCACCCTCAAGAGGGCAAGTAGTCGATCACTTATCACAGTGTTATCACACTATTATGTCTGGTTTCCCTTATCTCATTTGCAAATCTCTCTAATTCACACAAATAACTTTATTGAGGGACTCGCTCATTTTTTTCTTCACTCTAAAAAACTTGCTCACCATCTTGTAAAACCCCTCTTAGTACTCTCCAAGGTGTTCACAACACCCTCAAGCAGTCTATCATGGATAAATATATTTAGCAATCTTTGGTGGATATATCTGACCCACAAGGTAATCTCACACTGAATCTAGAAGATTTGTAGAACTTAGTGGGGTCAATCAAGTTTGATCTGGATGAGAAATTTGAGGAGTACACTACCACATTAGCTAATCAAGAACTAATGGACTACCTGAAGAAACAAGAGGATGATGAAGCTAAAGACAATGAGCAAGAGAAGGAGGATGGAGTTGGGCTAAGCAATAACAAGGATGATAATGATGATGATGATGATGAAAAACATTCTTCTCCAGCACCAGTTTTGACAATTGGTGATCAGAAAGTTGGAAATACACAAGGAGCCAAGGATGATGTTGGGGAAGCTAAGGGTCAGACTCAAAACCAAAAAGATCAGACACAATCTGATCAAGCCCTGCAACAGACTCAGCCTGAGTCCACAAGGCAACAACGTGCTCAAAAGGTTCAGCGACTAAGGAAAGCCAAGGGTATTCTTATAGACCTAGATTCAAACACTAATTTGTACTACTCTACTAAATTGTTGAGTTTGAACAAGTGTCTATGAAAGCAGAAGGCTACATAGATCTAGGAATACTTGCATAATGACTCCTCCTCCTCAGATTTAGAGTGGTTTCAGATGCTCTATGTGGGGGCCAGACGCATGGTACAACAATGGAAAATGATAAGTTATCATGAACTAAACACTTGTTAGCTACTTCCTCATTCTAGAACCATTTAGTGATTGAAGTGAGTACCAAAGTATTTGATTTCAAAGGATGATGTTGTGGTTAATCCTAAGCTGCACAACCAGAGTTTGGCACTCCAACTAGAAATAATGTTGGGTGATTGGGCAACATATAGGTGCATGAAGGATATCTGAGAGTGGACATCAAAGCCATGATGGTCAAAATGAAGATTTCAAGAAAGGCTCTAGATCAAAAAGTTAGGATGTTGGTGGAAAGCAATGCCAATAGCAATAGAGGGCCGAAAACTAGAATGAGACTAAGGAGGAAACAGATGGTTCTGAAAATCCTTTTAATCTAATGTGTCAAAAGTGAAGGAAGATCTTCATTGCTATAGAGGGATGATGAATCAATGGAGGGATCAAATCTGTATATTGATCCAGTTTAGGAAAATGGGCGAGGTATTTTTTGAAGCACACATCAAGGCAAATCAGCCCTTTGGATCCATACTGCATCAGTTTGTCACCGGTTGGCCAGAGTTAGGACTCACTATAGGAAGACACACTTTATATGATGTTGAAACAAAGACTTGGAATGTTATGATGTCATACAAAATAGAGATGATGACTGATTGTAGGGAGCAGTTGGAGTAGCGTGCTCAAGGTACAGGTCATCCTATGGCAATTCAGGTTCCACCTTAGTCCATTCCAAACGCCATGAAGAAAAGGCTCCCAATAAGAGGAGACAATGACACCCCAAAGCGTGTACAAAAAGCCCAATAACCAACATATTAGAGAAGTCTGTGATTTGTTGTAAAAGATCGAGCTGGAAGAAAAATGGGTGGATTTAGACCACTTTCCCAAGGATAACAATCATTTTCAGCAGCATACCTAGAATTTTGAAACACTCGAAGAGAAGGGGGTAGGGAATATAGCTAGTGGAAAGAGACCCTAGTCGGGAATAAAAGCAGAAGTTAGAAATTGGTAGATCCAAATACAGTTGCCACAATAACTAGGCAATAACTGTACAGAGCACAGTCAGTCAGAGACCCAATCAGGTACCTATAAATAGGGTCCATTACTCATTTTGTGGGTTATTGTTGTACTAGTGATTCTGGAGTCTAGTTCTACTCTTTGTACTCTTTCGACATTTTCTCTAAGGATTGCTTGGCTCTCATGGTTGCACTTGATATTAGTTGTACTTTTAGTATCTGAATATATTCCAATTCTAGCATTAGAAAATTTCGGAGGTCATTTGGAGGGCCTTGTAAGAAATTGTATTTCTCTCTCTAGAAACTTTTTTTAAAATGCACTTGCACCTTGTGAGTACGTCCAAAAGGACAACCAGACACTCTAAAAAGTAGATTTATATTCCCAATCGTCCTTGAAAACGGTCACTTTTTTATTTAATGCGAGCGTCTTTTTCAGGAGGTAGGTGCGGCGCATTCAATGCAGCTTACGTCATCATTGAAAGTTGAAAAGTCACAAACTGTAAAATAGTGATAGATTTTGAGGATTTTGACACCACCAATGCATCTGGAACGCCAAAATACCTTAAAAACGAATGTCTACTTGTCTCATTCTGACATCCGGAGAGGCCAAAAATGTCAAAAAACCCCCAAAAATGGGCTTTTTACTTAAGGCGCGCGAGGAGGCATTCTAAAATTTTAGAATGCCCCTCTGCGCGCCGTTAGTACAAAGCTCCTTTTAGTGATTTTTGGACACTTATCTTTCCAAAAAGCTCCTTTTTAGAGGTTTTTGGACATTTTCCTCTCAAAAAGCTCCCTAAAAAAAAGAAAAAAGGGCCTTTTTACTAACGGCGCGCGAGGAGGCATTCCAAAATTTTGGAATGCCCCCTCACGCGCCGTTAGTACAAAGCTCCTTTTAGTGATTTTTGGACACTTATCTTTCCAAAAAGCCCCTTTTTAGAGGTTTTTGGACATTTTCCTCTCAAAAATCTCCCTAAAAAGAGAAAAAAAGGGCCTTTTTACTAACGACGCGCGAGGAGGCATTCCAAAATTTTGGAATGCCCCCTCGCGCGCCGATAGTACAAAGCTCCTTTTAGTGATTTTTGGATACTTATCTTTCCAAAAAGGCCCTTTTTAGAGGTTTTTGGACATTTTCCTCTCAAAAAGCTCCCTAAAAAGAGGGAAAAAAGGCCTTTTTACTAACGGCGCGCGAGGAGGCATTCCAAAATTTTGGAATGCCCCCTCGCGCGCCGTTAGTAAAATGTTCTTTTAGGGGTGTTTGACATTTTTGGCCTCTTTGGATGTCTAAGCGAGGCAATTGGACATTCATTTCTAGGAGATATGTGCGTTCCGGACGCATTGGCAGTATCAAAAGTTTCAAAATCTTCCACCACTTGATAGTTTTGTGACTTTTTGAGTTCTAGTGATGACGTATCCCGTATCAAATGCACCGCATCTACCTTCTGAAAAAGGTGCTCGCATTAAATAAAAGAGAGTGCTCGTCTTCAAGGACCACTAGATTATTAAATGAGGAGAGGGACACCTTTTATATTTTTGTTAATATCAATCTATTTTTCTACGTAACGTAGGCTCTTCTCTCATTGGAGGAGCTTATTTTCCTCTCTCTACCAAAAGGCCCTCCAAAAGACCTCTGAAATCTCCTAATGTCTCGGTCTCTTGTATTTCCAATTCAGTCATTGTCTGATCTTATATATATCTGAAGTGTTTATCTGAAGTCTGCTTGTCTAATCTGATCTAACTAACTCTAACACTCCAACATGAAATAGCTATCAGAAGTGACTAGCTCATTCTAGTCCAATTTTTACCCCCCCCCCCCCCCCCCCCAAAAAAAAAAGAAAAGTCTGCAAGAGAGCGAGAAGTGTTTCTATAGTCCCCTGAATAGTTATCCTTGGCCCACTAGTAGGTGTTTTCTTTCAAGCATGTCACAAAGTTTACGGATTATTGAGCTTTAGTGAAGTGTTGAAATTTTTGCCCTATGTAGGTGTCAAGATCTGTATTTGTTAGGGATTATTGAGCTTCAATAGTGTTGAAATTTTATCTTATGTAGGTCTCAAGGTGTGTATTTGAGAAAATTTATCTGTTATGGTAGGACTAGGAGGGCACAGCCCTGGAAAAGTGCCAAACACACTTGTAGTATAGGGATCTATATATAGCTAAGAGCCAGAGGGCCAGGGGCCTATATATAGGACGGTTGGGTGGTTATTTGCGAGTATGTCTTTCCTCACTCTTACATTGGTATCAAAGCTCAGGGGAGGGGAGAACTATGGAGAAAGGGAAAGCATTGCATGGATGATCATGTTCTCTCTCTCTCTCTCTCTCTCTCTCTCTCTCTCTCTAAGTATGAAGGCATGGCCTTCCTCTCTCAAAGGGTTGTGGATTATCGCAAGTGCATGGACATGCAAGGCATATTGGTGGAAGTGTAAAGGGAGGATTCGGTGAATCACGCGGGATAAGCCGCTTGTATGGAGGTAAAGGCTTATCGCAAATTCGCTTGGCGTGGGCAAGCTCCCTTACGAGGAAGGAGGGAGAAATTGAAGTTGCACCAAAAGTGCAAAGAACAACACCAAGAAGCATCACCTTGTTGCAAGGAGCATTCTTTGCTTCTTGGAATCTTCATCCGAAGACTGCAGCTCATGGTGCAAGCAATTTCGATCTCCTTAGTTGCTGTTGATTGCTGCTCGCCATCACTGATGCTTTTTTTCACATTATTTGTAAGTTTGGGTGCCCAAGGGGCAACCCAAGGGGCCTCTCCCTCCATGTGAGGGCATCCACAACCGCTGCCTACGGCAAGCACAAGTTATTCATGCCTCGACATGACCTCCACATGCAAGTTTTTCATTTTTTTCTAGAAGATCACATGCAGGAAATTACAGAGGCATGTAGAAATTGTTGCTATCACCAAATACTATATATGTGATTCACGATGTTGTTGAGTTGATCAACGGAGATGCACTACAATCTCCCAAAAAAATTGTATGCCCATGGAGATGCCATGCCTCAACAATGGCTAATAAATCATGCCCGTTTTAGGGACAATCTACAATGGTTGCATGGAGACCAAATTATCAAAATGTTGATGAAGGGTGCAAAGTTTCTTGGCATGGCCGACTACTTGTCACCGCTCCTTAAAGCTGGTGGTGAATAATTACCACAACACTCTATTAGCTAATTTCAGCATCTGCAAGCTACAAGCACAAAAGTACTTAGTGAAGCAAGGATTCAGTTTAGGCATCTTGCATTGAGACTTCCCACGTTTGGAATATGCTATGAGCATTCAAACTTGAGGGCGTATATGGTACATACGAAAAATCTCTCTCATGGAGCAGATACGGCTTTGAGCTAGCTGCAAGCGAGTTTTTTCTTTGAACTTTCAGAACGACTGGCTACATCAGGACGACCAGGCTAGATAGTTTCAAGTTTTTCTTGTTTTTTTTTTCTCTTGACTTTTAAGTTGACAAGGATTGCTTGTTGAACAAAGCAAAGTGCTTTGACAAATTTCATGAGAAGCGAGGCTTCTAACCCATGCCAAGGTCCTAATCCTTGACTTGGAATCAAGGACATTGGTACACAATTGTGGGAATTCCACAAATTAAGGATATAAGCTCACAATTTACGTATGACAACGGTGAATTGTAATGTATCCATGCCGGATTTTGCAAGGCACTTTTGGTATTGTCTCAATCTATAGGGGCCGTCATTGTTGCCAAGGGCTTACACCTTTGCATGCATGGTATATCAGTGAGGTAAACAAAATTTCACCTCATTATTGTTTACGCTTCCGCTATCACACCAACTACTTTGTCAAGGACGAGGTAAGTTATTGATGGCTTAAAATATTCTTTATTTATGTTTCTTCTATTGATTTCAACACACAACAACCTTAAAAGGAACCTAAATCAAGGACTTAATTCATAGGCAAAGTGCAATACTTAAGTCACCCTGGTACTGGTACACTCGCGACCTCATACAAGGTAGGTGGTCAAGATGTGACTTATGTTACCTCTCTCTGTGAGAGCGTCGTGCAAGCAGACTGTTGTATGCCTATAGGATAAGCTACCAACCAGACATAGGATTCACAACAACATACACAAAGGGACACGCTACAATAACTTAATGAAGGTTTCTCAGTCCAACATTCTCTTTATCTTTCCTCTTTCTCTCAAGGACTAATGAAAACATTTTAAGTAGAATTTTGATATTTTTTTTGGTTGTGTGTAGTCATGAGCCAGGGTTCTCTAACTCTCTGTAAGAAAGTGGCAACGATGCCACAAAAATAAGTATTATTTGTCAGTAGACTAAATACTAATTTAAAATTGGCATAAGGGCTAAGAGCCACAAAGTCTAAGAGCCATCTGTTTTCAATGGGCTAAGAGCCAACTGTTTTCAGTCCATGGGTGATTGTTCTCAAGATAGCAAAGATCTACCAAGTGGAGTAACCATTGACTTTAATGGATAGGCAAGAGTCTTGCCATTAATGACTATTTGGGTGTCACTTTCGCACCACGTTCTTTAAGTACCAAGATCAACCTGAGTTTTTGATGCTCCTAAAATCGTGCACGCTTATCTATACCACGGTGTATGGATGAGATAAAGTATTTCAAACAGCATGACTGTCCACAAGAACCCAAGGGTATAGACTTTTATGTCTAGCACATATCCAATTGTGAATACAATTCCAACTTGAAAGGATCTCGTGTTTCTAGGCACTAGATTTGTCTCTAGGAGTAGAATTTCTAGGGGTATGAGCCCACTAATAATTTACAAATCACTCTATACGTGTTGTTGGTCGTTTATTGGCCTCTTCACAATTGTAATTTCAAGGAAAGGCATTTAAAATTTTCTGAGGGGTAGGCCATAAGTTCCTTCTAGATCCTCAGCCACGGATTTGGATTACCAAGATCAAACCAAGGGGCGTGGATCGTCAAGGCAACACCCATGGTGAACTGTTTAAATTTCTTTATCTTCACTTTTCTCTATTTTTAGTGTTTAACTGTTCAAAGGAGTTTTGATAATGTATCTGTCTAGGTGGAAAGATGCATTGGCCATCCGGGTAAGTGTCATGTATTTTCAACCTCATCATAAGCATTTGATTTGGTTTCATTTTATTTCCAAATAAGTTTGGTTACACTCTACATGTGGGATGTATTTGCAAGTATCTTCAGTCCCGTGACAAGGTCATGTAAGAGCATAGCATTCTGGGAAAGTAGTGTCACTTTCTTTCTGACATGTTCATCATGATATCATCATGAGTTTGTTCCCTATTGCAACAGTTACAGAGCTCTATGATAGGGTTCTGATTGGCACATGTTGTTAGTCACACGGTGTGCAACATGGTCCACAAACTCATGGAGTTTGGTTTAGCCAGTGTGGAGCAAAGTATATGAGGGTCCCTCTCGCTCATGTCGCTAGGTGTTTGCAACTACCTCCACACACAAGTACATCTCGTACTTGCTAGATGTCACTTTTTTAACATCATTTTCTGATACATATTCTACATGTGGAGAATATGAGTCTCTGGGACTGACATTGGCGCCTATTTCCTAATGATGTGTCGCAATAGAGTCCATAGGTGCTGGTCACATCTGTTTGTTTCACCATTTTGAGCACACAATATTGCGAGCAATTTTAGTGGACAAAAATTGTCGGGTACTATTGAGTCTACAAGTATAGTAAACAACATTGACGGATGGTTGCAAGGCTATGTTCTGTTAATAAAAATGTTTCATGGTTATGTGATTATTTTTCACAGTCTATTATGGTTCAACGGTTTAGCAAGGCTTTCAAGAGATCAAAATGGGCTATTTACCCATTCTTTTTCCTTGTGTTATCGGAGAGCTATAATAATAACATTCACCATACGTATTGGCAACAATTAAAATCATGAAAATGCAAGTTCGAGTGCGTTTTTGCTAAAGGCATGCACACTAGGTGTTATGGGCCTTAGTGTTTCTCAAATGCTTACTTGGAGCGGCATGCAAATTCATGAAGTTGGTAGCTTATGAAGCATTTTGCACCATAGCAATACTGCCACTCTTCCAAAGACAGATAGGCAGTTGGTAAGTATTAATCTATTGCTAAAGGATACGCTATGAGCATACGTTAGCAAGAAGCAACCCAAATGGAAAGATTATCTTTTTGGTTTGGAGTTTGTTTATCATGATGCAAAGCATGTTGTGACTAAGTTTATTCCCTTCATGTTTATGTCATGTTTTGCAACGTGTCAGACACACCTGCAGTGCACGGGTCTTTATCTGGCTAAAAGTCAGTGGGCCAGGGGCTGGGCCAGGGGCTTATATATAGGACGGTTGGGCGGTTATTTGCGGGTTTGTCTCCCCTCAATCTTACATTATCTCTACAGGAGTTGTTGTGCAACTGGATGAACAGCTCGGCAAGCCAATTGAGACGCATGGCCAAGAGGTGCCAAAGAATGTGCAAGATCATGTCGAGTTTTGTAATTTACTAAAATGAAGTTGTGTTTTCTTATGTCCTTCCTTTTCTTACTTGGCTTTTGAAAAGTGTGTTTGCTTTGGGCAATGTCGCTAAACCAATGAAGACGCTTTCAAATCACTTCAGTTGCTCTTAAAAAAATTGGTGGCCCTGCAGAACGGCAAAATGTAGCATTCCCGTGGGTTTAGTTTGTTCAAGAGGAGCAGCATTGAATCTCCCTGAATGCCTGATAACAGCATTTCTCTAAATTTCATACCGAAATTAGATTCAGTCCGTTGTCGGAAACCAACGAGTGTACTTTGAACCTGGTTGTCAAAAATTTTGGCCCCGCTCTCATCATGATTCATGACTGAGGGAATCGACACCAAGTGACTGAGGAACCTCGCCATTGTTTCTCTACGTAGGTTGCGAAACCACTGTCAGGCCGCTCCTGTGTCGTACCCAACGTTTATACATCCGCCCCCCCTTTCCCTTCTTCAATGTTACAAAACAAAATTTAATTAATACGCAGCATTGTCGTCAGGGACGAAATGGCCGAGTTGGTCTAAGGCGCCAGATTAAGGTTCTGGTCCAAAAGGGCGTGGGTTCAAATCCCACTTTCGTCATTATTTTGTTTTGTGACACTTCAAGAGGGGAGAGGAGAGACTCCATCAACGCCTCATCCGGGGGGAATGATCATACCACGGCTTGGGGGCTAGGGACTAAATTTGGGGGCTAGAATTGACATCATGCCGATCATCATCAAAACATGGAACTCGTATCTCTCGCTTATGCAAACATTAGGTAGCTATCTCAATGAAATGGACAAGACGAGGAAGGATTGGGTGCAAAATTTTTGTGACATGCATCCCTTCCCGAAGGAGCTTGGTGTGATTGATGGTAACGGTTATTCAACAAAAACTAGGTTATTCAACAAAAACTAGATTGCGAAAGGAACCAAAGATGAAAAGACTACCACTAAACACAATGAAAAGTTGAGCTTCATGATTGAAGCTCTGCTTCATGACAAGCAAGATTAGAAGATTAGGTACCTCTGCAACAATCAAGGTGCAGCAACTCCCGTCTTTTCGAGCATGCTCAAAACAAGAACATTTGAAAACCATATGCAAACTGCAAAATATCCCAAGAGAATCGGTTGTGTAGAGCATGCTCAATGTAGGTTATCGGAGGAAACACTCACCAAAATCCAAATGCATTAACAAGCTAGCCACTGCTTTGATGGAACTGTCTTGCAGGCGTGATCCAGAAAGCTCCATGAGAGAGGGTTCTTGCAATAAAAGGGGTTGAACAAGAGCAAGGTGTGTTGAAGGGCAATATAAAGGTATGTAGCTATTTCGGGCCTGCATAGTTGCAAGTCGCTTCCTGCGTGCAGCTAATTCATTGCCATGGCGCGACTCCTCTGTGCCATACTGAGCCTCAACTCCATCAGGCATATTGCCTCCTTCTGATGATGCGCTTGACACGCTCCTACACACCATCGACCTCTCCATACTTTGCTGCTTCATGTTGTTGCATGAAGCTGAAGGCGACGACACTGACGTTAAGGGGTTTGAGGCTCCTGGTAATGATGGGCTCGACATGCGGCTAAGAATGCCGATCACCAGCAAAACATCGGCTGAATTCCTCATTGAAGCAACAACAGCACTCTTGCACCGCTCGTTTGCTTGCTCGACGAGAACTCTGTGACTTTTGAGATGAGCACTAATTTGTGAGATAGACGGAAGCTATGGCAGCCCTGGCATGTGTGAGGCTGGATCTTGTTCTTCTTCCCCGGTCATGCAAGTGACATACTGAGCAGACAACTGGTGATGAAAACTGATAGCAGGGCTTGAGATGAGAGAAGCATGGCTAGAGAAGCTACAATTATGGCTTGAATTACAAAAAGGAAGGAAAGGGTCGGAGCATCAGCAAAAGGCAAGCCTCGGACTGTGAAGTGGTTGCGAGAGCAGTGCAAGAAAGGCCTACCCGAGCTCATAAATTATGCTCGCCATAGCTACCTAAGTGCTACAACCAAGAAAAACCAAAGTGAAACGAGCCAAGAAACCCTTTACTTGCCCGTCTCCTCCACCAATGTAGTGTGCACGGGATTAGGTCCAAACTGAGTCTACCTTCTCCACGAGTAGGCAGCTCCTTATATTGATAACCAGAGAGACTACAACTAACTAATTATCTTGGCATCTACATGAGGGTAGTAGGTTCACACCAAGGTCGTCCGGCCACACACACCACACTATCACAATTTGTCGCTATTTTGTCAAGACTATGTGATTGTCACAATTTGTCGCTATTTGTAAAAACTGTGTGATTGTCGTTTGGTCCCTCCAATTAAGGGTTCGGTCCGTGATGGCTTGCTTAACCCCCTTGTGTTGGGTCTGTACTCATGCCGTTTTTTGATACACACCGAAAATGTTGTGGGGTTGTTCATGAGCCTTGTGTCGCTGCTCGCGCTAAGATTTTAGCTGCTCGTAGGGTTTAGCACGGGCTTTATTTTGCACCTCTGCACGCGTGATTCTGTCCATTGTGCTACTTGCAATCTGCTTGCTCGCTTAGGTGGCCTAAAGTTGGCCCCTTTGCCCTATAATAAAGTTGCATTTTTTTCCAGTTTCTCAACTATAGCCACACAACCATGCTTTACAGCTATCACCATTTGTCGCTATTGTCTGTGATTATGTATATACAGTTGCATTTTTTGCCAATTTTTGAACTATTCTATAAGCCACCCCCCCCCCCCCTTTCCCCCCCCAAAAAAAAACACACACAACACCCAAAAAAAATGAAAACCAACCCCAAAAAAGTTTAAAAAGAACCCCCCCCCCCCCCCCCCCCCCCCCCCCCCCCTTTTTCCCCCAAAAAAAAAACACACACACACCAAACAAAAAAAAATGGAAAACCAACCCCAAAAAAGTTTAAAAAGAAAAAAAAAACAACACATACACACACTAAGTACAAGGGAAAACGTTTCCTTATGGCTCTAGACTTTTTCATGTGCGAAGACCCTTCACATCTATTTGCCTCTACGTTTACAGTGGCTCTCCTTACTTTTATTAGATGGAATCCAATAAAATTCCCTTCATGTCTACTCCTTTTCTGTGACGACCCGGAGGTTGGGCTGAGGTTGGGCTGCCATGTGGGAGTGGCTTTGATACCAAGTGTGACGACCCGGGAGTTGGGCCGTCAATGCGGAAACGTTGCTCTGATACCAAGTGTGACGACCCGGGAGTTGGGCCGTCAATGCGGAGAAGCGTGGTGGGCGCGTTTGCGGAAGCTTGCAGAGAACAAGGGCCCGGCTCGGACGGGACCGGCTCAGGGCAAGGTGCTTTTGTCTTCAAGGGCTTGGCTCGGACGGGACCGGCTCAGGGAGGGCCCGGCTTGGGTTGAGTGCTTGTCTTCAAGGGGCCTGGCTCGGACGGGACCGGCTCAGGGAAGGCCCGGCTCGGACGGGACCGGCTCGGGTCGAGGTGTTGTCTTCAAGGGGCATGGCTCGACGGGACCGGCTCAGTGGGGGCCCGCTCGGGTTGAGTTGCCTTCAAAGGGGCCCGGCTCGGCGTGGTTGCGTTCCATGGGTCGACGGCCGTGTTGCGTTTCGCGGGTCTTGCGTTCGGGTCCCTAGCCCCACGTAGCCTCAGGCTCCGCCGCACTCACGGAGGGTCATAGCGTGCCCTGGGGAACCTTGCGTTGAGTCCCCACGGTGCACGAGTGCGTGGAGTGAGGGTAGCGTGTCTAGGTGGGGGGTCCCCTCCCGTGGCCGTTTTCGGGAGGCTCATACCCCTTATATACACCCCCGGTTGAAGAGAGTTCGACGTCCTCGTCGAACGAAGGGAAAAGAGTGCTTGGCTATGCATGAGGCCAAAGGCTAAGGGGTGCATAAGTGCGAAGTGCGTGAAAAATGTACCCGAATAATGCAAGTAGAAAAACATGCTTTGTTTTTGGACTTTTTGAGAATGAAGGTGTGTGTATTTGTTGGGATTTTTGGCAGAAGGCTGAAAAATGTATGCTTTGAATACCCAAGTAGAATTCCCCATACTTGAGCATTCCCCAAAAAGGTAACCCGAAGTGCGCGGAGCCACCTGCTGCGTTGGCCCGCGCGGAGGCTTCTTGAAAGCCGAATGTGAAGGAGAGTCCGTCGCAATGCAGCCCTTGCGAATTTTGCAAGGAAACTTACCGTCATTTGGACGCGCGTTGTAGACTTAGGCTGACACCAGCTTTGGTTTCCAATCGCCGAATCTTGAATCGGGCAAGGTTACTTGGTTAGATGCAGTCTTGGGGTCGAAGTAGCTTTGGTCGTCATGACACCATGAAGGCTTTGGCTGATTCTTCAATCGTCAAACTGATCCCTGTTTGTCCCTGTGTGGACGTCATTTTGAGGGCTAGCTCGGTGCCCTTTGGTCTCTTGTAGACTTGAGTGGGTCTTCAGCTCAGCATGGGCCACAAACGTGGCTGGGGCGCGACGAACTCAGTTGACTTGGTCCGTCGCGTTTTTGTCTTTCTGATTTTGTTATAAAGAGCCCTGTCTGGCTCGCATCTTTCCTGTGTTTGCAGAAGTGGCGACGGCCCGGGGTTTGGGCGCGTCACGGGGACGGGGTCGTTCTGGAGCTCTCTTCCTGGAGCTCTGATACCAAGTGTGACGACTCGGGAGTTGGGCCATCAATGCGGAGAAGCGTGGTGGGCGCGTTTGCGGAAGCTTGCGGAGAACAAGGCCCGGCTCGGGCGGGACCGGCTCGGGGCAAGGTGCTTTTGTCTTCAAGGGGCCTGGCTCGGACGGGACCGGCTCGGGGAGGGCCCGGCTTGGACGGGACCGGCTCGGGTTGAGGTGCTTGTCTTCAAGGGGCCTGGCTCGGACGGGACTGGCTCAGGAGGGCCCGGCTCGGACGGGACCGGCTCGGGTCGAGATGTTGTCTTCAAGGGGCCTCGCTCGGACGGGACCGGCTCAGGTGGGGCCCGGCTCGGACGGGACCGGCTCGGGTTGAGTTGCCTTCAAAGGGGCCCGGCTCGGGAGTGGTTGCATTCCATGGGTCGACGGCCGTG
The DNA here is from genome assembly GCF_014529385.1 of Adiantum capillus-veneris. NCBI lineage: Eukaryota > Viridiplantae > Streptophyta > Polypodiopsida > Polypodiales > Pteridaceae > Adiantum > Adiantum capillus-veneris. The sequence continues at coordinate 152,865,981 of NC_140944.1, forward strand.
TTGCGTTTTGCGGGTCTTGCGTTCCGGTCCCTAGCCCCACATAGCCTCAGGCTCCGCCGCACTCACGGAGGGTCATAGCGTGCCCTGGGGAACCTTGAGTGGAGTCCCCACGGTGCACGTGTGCGTGGAGTGAGGCTAGCGTGTCTAGGTGGGGGGTCCCCTCCCGTGGCCGTTTTCGGGAGGCTCATACCCCTTATATTTCCCAAAGAAAAGGTTACGCTGGCATGCCCCTTTTCGTCGTCTCCCCTTCCGTTGCTCCGCTCGGAATTGCTCGCCCTATTCTTTGCTCGCAATGCTCGACATCCCTTGCAGGCCTTCCCCGTCTTTTCGACTCTCCAACTTTGCTCTCGTCGCCTTCCAACTGCTTGCAGATTCCAAAAATTAAAAGACCCCCACCCCTTGGCCCGGCTTGCCCTGCAAAGTGCTCCCTTGCCATCTGCAAAGCTCTCCATTAGAGCTGCAAATGATGCCGGTATATTTGAAGCAGTAGAGAGAGGGACTAGCAAACGATCGCAAGCCTTGCCTGCACCACATACCCGCCCAATCGCTTCATGTGCATTCATATTGATAGCCGCTTGCCTTCATTGCGATGGGCACCATTGCTGCAGTTGTTGCATTGCAATCAACACAACAGGTCAATGACAACCCACCGAGGATGGGTGCACACTATCGCTTCTGACCAATGAAACGAAAATCTCTCTCTCTCATCACGATGCAATGATCGCCTTGTACGTCCAATTCTGTCGCACTCCCGGCATAGTGCAACTAGAAAATATCTCCTTCTCTGCCTGACCTCAGCCTCTCACAAGGCACCTCTCCTTTGCTTGCACACAACGGGCCCCCTCATCCATTGCACGCCTTTTTGACCCCCCATAGCAACTCCTCCCGCACGCTTGTCTTATCTACTCTACATGAGCCAGAGAAGATGCAAGAAATGAAGCAGGCACAGCATGAAGTGGCTCACACGATGCACGACAAGAAGAGTGAGGTAGAGAGCCAAAGAAATTTGCACCGACTATCGACCTACAATACCCCTCTAATTCGCGATAACTCCCAAAATACCCCTCAAATTCCCAAAGTTAGCTTTTCATGAGAAGACTGATTGTAAATCAATACAAGACGCTAAAGCTAGAATTTGAGTTAGTTATGTAGGCTTTAAGGATGAATCGCTTCATTATTTTTTGAGATAATTGGCTTTTTGTGAGGCAATTTGTCACAAATTACGTGCTACGCACTTTAAAATGGATACAAGGGTATTTCGGCAGTGTATGAAATTTGAGGGATATTTTGGGAATTTTCATCAAGTAGATAGCCAAAATGATTTTTTCAGAAACGATTAATTAGTTTTTTTTTTTTGTTGGGGGGGGGGGGAAGGTAAGGTGGAAAAAAAAAGGGAAGGAGAAGGAGAGGGGGCGGGGGCCTAGGGTTGGGGGGTAGGCTAGGCTAGGGTTGGGGGGGGGGGGGGGGGGTGGGGGGGGGGGGGGGGGGGGGGGGGGGGGGGGGGGGGGGGTGTATTTCTTTTTTTTTTAGTGCTTAAGGGAACCTCTAAGGGCACCCAAGGTGAATAGCTTAGTGGGTAAGCTTCTCTATTTTACTGTCTACGTGTTGAGGTCAAATCCTAAGCATTAAGAGTGTTTTTGAAGTTAATTAGAGATGCTAAAGCATCTTAAAAAGATACTGTGTATTGAAAATGAAAGTAGAACCAAATAGTGCATGTAAAATAGTAGTTTAATAATTCTCCCTAGCTTTTAGTAAGAGAGAAATATCTACCTGGCACAGGTTTTCGTCTAAGCTTGCTTGTGATCCAAACTTTTTTCTTTTCTTTTTTCCAAAGCAAGGTATCTTGTGAGATACCAATTAATGAGGACGTTGGGACTACCTCTCGCACAAGATACCAATTAATGAGGACGCTGGGACCACCTTTCAGTGCATGTAAAATAGTAGTTTGATAATTCTCCCTAGCTTTTAGTAAGAGAGAAATATCTACCTAGCACATATGGCACAGGTTTTCTTTTGTCTGAGCTTACTTGTGATCCAAACTTTTTTCTTTTCCTTTTTCCAGAGCAAGGTATCTTGTGAGATACCAATTAATGAGGACGTTGGGACTACCTTTCTTGGCGTTTATATGGAATCTACACTCCACCCACTCCATATTTCAAAGGCTACACAAAACTACTCATAATTTCAACTTTGGGAATTTCAAAAATGTGAGTATTTTGGGAATTTCCACAAATTAGAGGGGTATTTTGATTATTTTTCCTAAAATTTAAGTTTGAAACTGTGTGTGTGTGTATGGGCGTGTTAGCATGCACACAAACACACATATTGTTGATTCTCTCATACATAACGATGCCGCCCATTAAAAACCCATTGAAACTAGACTATTTATTCATTCGTGACTAGGTGCACATGACACCCAATGTTGGGATAGAGATTAAACTTGAAAACACCAAAAGATCATTCTACAAAGACACCCAATGGGAAAAGTGATAAAACTGGTAGTTATACTCATCGATGCTTTCTATACTTCATATGTTTATGACCCACGATCCAATCTTCAAGAAGTATAAGGCCTTTGTTTGAATACTTTTTTATCCACCACTAAAAAGTTGACAAAAAGATTGGGCTTGCTAGTGTCTACGTCATTAGAGCGTTGGTTTAGCTGGGTGTGATGTGTCCTAGGTTTAGTCTCTTTTGAGTGTGGTCTTATCAATGCGATGGGCCATTTAATTAAATCATGGAACAATTCCTGCGCAGGTTCTAGGCTAGGTGGATTAATATTGAAACCAAGATAGAATTGCCGGAAAGCGGACGCACACAAGTGTTGGAATTGTTGAAAACTCGTGTTTCACAGGGTGAGGGTTGATATTGATCTTGAGGGAGAGAGTGAACAACGTAGCAGTGTTCTGTTATTACAGACGTCCATAGCATTATGTTTAGCTTTGAGGGGAGGGAGACGCCTGGGCAAAGAGTGCATGAGAATGCGCACATTCTGAGGTGTCTTCTATAAATTGACACATGTTCTTGTGAGAGACAAAAAGCATGGTTGCACGCACGAGAGAGAGAGAGAGAGAGAGAGAGAGAGAGAGAGAGTTGCCGTGGCCCCCTGCAAGAAGTAATCGCAAAAGAGAGATTAAGGGGGAGAGGGGACTTTTAAGCAGAGAAAAGAATGGAAATCATCGCCCGAGTGTAGCAGGTCTCCGCTTGTCGATTCATGTCCCTCTCCTCCACCGTAAGCACGTCCAATGTAGATTTTGCATCCATATCAAGTTTGTCGAGGTCCTCCAGCAAGCGCATATGCACGTCCATCACCTTGGTGGCGTGATCAACATAGCGTTTCACACGTTTCACCTCTCGAGCCACCACTACAATTATGCAAAACACAGAATTAAGATGCTCATGGTCATCACGAATTACACCACAACTAATGTGATTACTAACGATATGGTCGTAGAAGATGACGGAAGAGCTTGTGAGGCAGTCACGGACTCACGGAGCTGACAGAATTTCGCATTGGAGGAGACTGCAGAGGAGTAACAGCCTACAAGTGACGAGGGTGTCTTACTGGAGGCCGCGGATCGAGTACGTCGTATGACAATATTGGCCTTCGAGCCCCTTTGAGACGGATTGCACTGCGACACACCCTTAGATTGAGTGATAGACATGGGAACAACAGAACGTGCACCTCAAACACGCAAGAGAATCTCTCCAAAATGGCGCACTCATATTATAAAGATTTTCCTCTCACTAACTTAAACCAATCATCGAAAACGTTTTAATCATTGTATTATAAAGAAACCAATCATCGAAAACCTTTTAGTTTTTTACAAACCGGACACCCTAGTCATGGAGGTTGCACGAGAAAAGAGGAGCCAGACTTTAATTTCAAGCACATTCAATAATATAATCTTGGAAAAAACCTTATCTCAATATCTCCTCAGAGAAAACATGACATTATCACCCACTCAGTGTCACTCTTAACTTTCTCATGAGTGCTCACTACAGCACTCACCAATCAAAAAAATTCATTCTTTTTAAAAAAAAGAAAATACATATGAGAATTTTCAATAACAAAAAGGAACACATCACTATCACTATGGCCTTAGCCCTTTTGAAATGCCAAAAAACAAGGCTTTTATCTTTTTGCCACTGTCTATCTCCCTCTCTCTACCACGCAAGCATTACAAATCAAACACTCTCTCTCTCTCTCTCTCGGCGCTCTCGCTGCCGCGCACATGGACTCTCTCTCTCTCTCCAACACGTCAACTATGTCCCTCTCTCTCTCTCTATATTGTGCAGACATGTACAAGGACATCCTTCCATATGCAGTGCACTCTCTCTCTCTCTCTCTCTCTCTCTCCATGGCTTAAGGGCATCCTTCCACTTGCCACGATTGGAGCTCCTGCACATAAGGGCGGGATGTACATTTCTCTCTCTCTCTCTCTCTCCCCCCTCCCCCCCCCCCCCCCCCCCCCCCCCCATTCGAGCTGCCTAAGGACAAACAAATCCACGATGAGGTCTCCCCTTCAGTTGAGAACAATGCCATTCTGTAGCAAACGTCTTCCCTCCCCTCCAATCAAGCACAATACCATTCTGTAGTAAACGTGAATGCGAGTGAGAGAGACATTAGGTGCCATGATTAATATGGGCATTTCTGGATGCAGAGAGAGAGAGAGAGAGAGAGAGACCCCGCCTTGTAATTTCGTCCTTCCTTCTCAAATGCTCAGATCGTTGATTTATTGTTTTTTTTCTAAAAACCTTTAAAATTGAAAATCTGTAATTGACTGTGTGATTGCGCACATGAACGGCTGCTGCACATGATGTGTTGATGCAAGGCCACAAACTGCTGCTGCACGTGATGTGTTGGCGCGGCCAATGTCGGTCTTAATTGTCAGCTATCAAACCCACGTAGCATGTGCTGGTGAGCCGGCTATGCTCCTCTATGATGCCAAGCTTGAGCTATGGTAATGGCCATAGTGCTTGAAGATGATGGTTTGCAGAAATGGCCACGAATACAGCTCATATAATATATGTGTGCGTAGCTGTATCTCATAAGGGAGACGCTATGGAGCTTGCTCCTTGTAATGGCTATTGAGCTGCTGCAGTTGCGTGTTTCTTGATACCAATATGACATGTTGAACCTGCACCCTCTCTCACACGCAGTGCCGACATAGAGAGAATGGGGAGAGGAGTACGTACAGAAATATTTAAACAAGCCTTTCCTCTCCTATGCTTGCGCTGCACCAAAACCAGAGTTGGCCATGGAAATGGTGGGTTCCGAGCAGCTTGTCTTGTACAGGCCATTGCCAGCCCCTCCCACAACAAAACACTCTCTGCCGTTCGCCATGCTTCGCTTCATTACGAGTCGAATTTACGACCTGCAGGCTTAGCCCTTGAGTGAATCGTCATGAAGTATGCTCGCAGAGTGCAAGATCGAGGTCAGCACCTGCACAACAGTATAGACGTGAGTCTGCGATAGCAAGTAATTCGGCTTCTGTCTTGCTAATAAACTTAACAGTCATTATAGTACACCTTCAGCTATGGATCATTCCTGCTATGTGACCCCCTCGCAAACCATTTACCACCACATTTCCTAGTGCTCCTGCATGCACAGCTCCATTTGCTGCTAATCTGCTCTGCTCATGCTTTGCACACGTCTCCCGGTTGCATGCCGGTAACATGCCGACGATATAGGCACAAGAAGCACTTCATGCAATGGTGCAAACTACTCAACACAAGAGAGACCACCTTGCACGTCAACACGAGATTAAAGATTAAAGATTTTCCTCTCGAGTGGGAAAGAGCTTGTCCCCCCTCCATCATTAGCTCGAGTCTCCACACGAGAAAAGAGGGGCAAGACTCTAATTTCGAGCACATTCAATAATATAATCTTGAAAAATATCTTATCTAGATATCTTTTGTCACCACTCACTACCACTAATAACATTTTCACGAGTGCCCACTACATGACTAACCAATCAAACATTTTCATCCTTTATTTTAATTTTTAAATTACACTAGATTTTTCACTAAGAAAAAAGGGAACACATCACTATGGCCTTAGCCCTTTGGACAGGCCAAAAACATTTTAAGTTTAATTTGATATCATAGGAGAATTTTCATTGCAATTCAAACTCCCTTTTTCTTTTGCACTCCTATCGACACACGTCTCTCCCTCTCTCTCTCTCTCTCTCTCTCTCTCTAGCACGTGCTCACACATACACACACGACATCGTTAGATTCTTCAAGATTTTTTCATCTCTATTCCTTTTCAACAATAGAGATTTGTTTTTGAGTGCTTAGCATGTAATTTCTCACAAATCACCTAAAAAAAAAAGGCCAATTATGTTTAAAAATAATGAAGCAGTTCGTCTCCAAAGCTTACATAACCAACTCAAATTTTAGTTTTACCATCTTGTATTGATAGATTCGGTCTTCTTATGCAAAGCTACAAGTTTCTTTATCTTTGGAGAGTTTAATTCTCAAAACCGGGGGGATTTTGGGAACTTTGGAAAATTTGAAGCACATTTTGGGAATTTGCGACAAAATATCGGGGATACTTTTGGAATGTTTAAATTTGAGGGATGTTTTGAGAATTTCCACAAATTAGAGAAGAAAAAGAGAGACTGCTTAGAAAAAATCAATTTCAAAAACACAAATTTTCCTTTAGGGTGGATTCAAGGACCAAATTTTTCAAGACAATCGAATTTTTTGTAATTTTAACTCTATTTTTTAGTTTTTCTAACAGATGTTCTCCTTCTTCCCCTCCTTTCAGTCAGTTGAAGACTAAGGTGAGGCACACTTATCCCGAACTCTAATTCCCAACAAAAGCCTACGAGTCAATTGTCTTCTCACCCCCTCCCCCTGGTCGCGTGCATAGAACCCCCCCCCCCCCCCCCTTTTTCCTTTTTTTAATTGCTTATCTTTTAGCACTCCCATTAAAAACCTTTCATTCAAGCTTATATGAGCATTTTATTTTTTTAAAGCTTTTCGTTCAAAATGCAAAGTATACCCTTTCCTTTGCATTTTCTCCTGGAGCCAAGGGATCTTTGTAGATTCCAGTTAATGAAACATCATGGCCTCCCTATTAATTTACTTTCATTCTCAATACACAATATCTTCCCAAGATGCTTCAGCATCTCGAATTAGCTTCAAAAGCACTCCTAATGCCTAGGATTTGACCTCAGCACGTAGACACTAACAAGAGAAGCTTAACCACTAGGCTATTCGCCTTGGCTACCCTTAGGGGATCCCTTAAGCACTAAAAAAAAAAGAAATACCCCCCCCCCCCCCCACACACACACACCCTAGCCTACCCCCTAGCCCTAGCCCCCCCCCCCCCCCCCCCCCCCCTCTCCTTCTCCTTCCCCTTTTTTTCCCCACCCTTCCCTTTTCCTTTCTTCCCCCCCCCCCAAAAAAACTAATTAATCGTTTCTGAAAAAGTAGTTTTGGCTACCTACTCGTTTTTTGTGTCCTTCTATTTTGGTTTGGAAACTGTCCAATTGGCTAGAATTCCCATATCATGAGCGTACATGGTACAAGAACAAAGAAGGGGGAGATTCTCATGATGAACAAATGAATAAATATACAGCGACTAGCTAGATCACAAAATGGAGAAGGGAAAATCCACACAGATGGCCGATAATTTCACTGAATGCCATAACTAATTGTGAAGAAATTTTGTGGCTGCCAAGCCGCTATAAAAGCTTGGTGTTGTCTTCCTAGATTATAGGAACCACCTGAATCATTTCATACTTGCCTTGGAGCATGTGTATGAGCATCACGTAGAAAGCACATATTCTCACTCTACTGGAGGCTCAATGCTGTCCTCAAACCCTCCAAAGTAGTGGGGACACCATACAAACCACTAGCCAAGGCTATTTGTATTGGAATTGATAATTATCTAATTATTACAGCTAATAGGTGGCAAATGCATTAGCAGTTATTGGACTATGCGCAAGGATAAACAGTTTATGTACATTTTATGATTTAAGTGCTCCTTATGAGCTTTGGCAATTTATGACCGGTAGGCCAGTTTGTACTCACTTTGACTATTCAAGAAATCTATAAAGTAAATACGTGCAAGAGGGAAATGGTGACTCTTGCATGAGGGGAGATTGCACCCAGTTTCTTTGTTATTCTTCTCTCCTCTCCACTCTCCTCTCCACTCTCCTCTCGTTTTGTGCCGGCGTAGCACTCTGCGCTCTAGGAGGTGCACCTGCATGTGCTCTCTCACTCTATCTCGTCCACTGTCTCTCTTTGTTCGTGTACGGCATTGCATATGCGCTATGAAATGTTCCAAGTATACAAATTAGTGCTTTTCATGCATTGCAACGTGTTATTTTGGTTGTTTTGCAGGGACACCGCGCTCTTGTTTGTAGTAGTGGTATCAGCGCTAGCAAATTGTCCTAGCAATATGGACATCACACTGACAAAGGGAATCATGATAGCAATCTTACTTCAAAGCTAAGCTCATTTATTTGTAATATTGATTTTATTGGCCAAATTTGTTGTTTGTTTTTTTTCTTCTTAGTTTGATCCTTATATCGTTTGGTTAAGTTAGACCACCGTGATCCACAGATTACTTAGGTGTTGTGAAGGATAGTTAATTAGGATCCTCATTATAGTTAATAAATTCCTCCAGATTTACCAAATGTTATGCATGTAACCAACCGCATGATGTCAAGGCTAGGGACTTGCTACGCACCGTGTGCGAGCCACAAAGGCTCCTAGCACACAGTCATACAACAGACAAGCTCACAAGGAAGAACGGTGTGTCACTCACCTTCCTGCGTAGTTGCAAATGAAGGATTCCCGCGCCCCGAAGAAGAGGGAGACGCCGCTACGCAGCGCTCAACCGCCTCGCCGCCGTCGTGCCGCCGCAACGCTCGATCGCACACACACTCTCACTCTCTCTCTCTCTCTCTCTCTCTCTCTCACACACACACACACACACACACACGCACACACACACAAGGAGATGGTGAAGGAGAAGGTGGAGATGGAGCAAGAGCAGCTTCTATTGCACAATGAGAGAATGAGTGAATTTTAGGTTTAGTTGGCTTTTATATGAGCTCACCCTATTCACACTTGGGCGCCCATGCTTAGCCAACTAACCCTAGCATGTTCGTGTTAGAGTGCGCCTCTCATCGGCGATCACTCTACCTTTCCCTATTGGACCGACAAGCCCGGTGCCTGACTCTACTTAAATAAATAATACGGTTACGGTGTCCGTCGTAGGCGATAGGGTGTCCGTGAGCCACGAGGGTTAACATTGCCCCCCTTCCTGATGTAGATTCCGTCCTCGGAAGCTATTGAGTTGAATCTTGGTATGTCCATGTTGTAGAGCATCTAGATTTGAATCTGCAAGGCAAAGTCACTGTTTTAGCAAGCGGAATTATATTGCCATAAATCATGAGGGGAATGTAAAGTACATGTGGAAATGAGTAAATGCAAGATTTATGAAATGTTAGACTGCCATTAAGGACAAATAAATTGCACTTTGAGTAAATTAATTAATCAAGAGTTTTGAGCTTATGGGTGAGTCTATCAATTAGTTAGCTATGACTAAGGTTAAAACAACTACTCTAGTACTAGCTAAGCTAAGAAGATGATCTAAATGCAAGATTCCCTAATTATGCTTTTCAGCTTTGATTAGCAAACTCGCTCTCACAACTGCAAACAAAAGCTTGAAATGTTTAACTGTAAGCTCAATGGAAGTCTTTTAATTTTTCTTTTTTTATTATTTTTATTTTTTTAATACTTTTTTACTTTGGGTCACAATCATGTGACGTGTGTGCTTATTTTGTATGTTCGGGGTTTTTTGCTTCTCAAGGAAAAGCGCCCACACTGGGAACCTCTAGGGCTCTAGTACCATAGACAATACATGTGAGTGAAGTACCAATTCCAGCCAAGATTTCTCTTCCAGCGTAAGATTTATCATTTGTGGCACTTATGTTGTTGTTGTTTTTTTTTTTTGCTTCCATTTCCTTGGTATTCGCACTAGTGTTTTTTGTTGTTTAAGTGAGCAAGCCTTTCTCTGCCTAAAACATTCCTAAGGTCTCAAATACTCGGATAATTTTATTAGCTAGGCCTAGTGGTCAAGTAAATGAGTTAACCTAAAGTCACGGTCTCCTAATCTCCAGGCTCATCCATAAGATTAAACTGGAGTTCAATCAACTTAAGCAAAGACAAATTTATACATCTATAATGGCAGATAACAATCATAACTATTGCACTCAAACAAAGAATGAAAAATCATTATTAGCAATTACACATATCCACCAACATGAATCATGCAAAGTAGTACACCTGGAGGTATGGAGTGGCTCATTTCGTTGAAGCAGATGTCCTCAGCCATGTGGATGGAGATCCATATAAGTCCTACCTAACACATCCAAAAACAGGCACTATACCTCTAGGAGGCATGTCAGTGTGAAAGTTAGCCATAGACGTATCAGCCATTGTAACTCCTCAAAATTTCTCTCACATGCAAGGCTCTCTATCAAATCCCATTCGCAAGAAAGTATAGGGTAGCATACGTAGAACACTTGAGGACAAGACAAAGGGTACCTTTCATCAAAAATAGAAGTGCATGCCTCTGGTGAAGTAGCCATTTTTGACAAGACAGATAGATTTGGTTAGGCCTTTAAAACATAAGAGTTGTTTTTGTGTGTTTCTTGAATTGACACGGTTAATTTGGACTTTATATGTAAGATCTGATAGGGTGCTCTCTTGTTGCTAGTCGCTCTTGCTCTTTACTATTTTTGTTTTTTGTGAGTATAAGGCTATATATATACATTCCCTAAGATTGGAATTGAGAGGTCAGGGAGGAAGGTTGAGAGGGGAGCGAGTGAATGATTGATGTTAGCAAACACTCCCCCCTTCCTTGGGTAGATCATACCTTTTGGAATGAGGTCGTCACCTTTTGAAACCAATTGTTCCAAGTTGTTATGGGTGAAGTTTTTAACCAATAGTTTTCGACCGCCCTATGCGTTTCATCTAGTTGCAAGGGTGGTAAGGTACTCTCCCATGATTTTATTTGCAACGTTGTTGTAGGTGGTGAACTTACCCCGGGAGGTGCAAACTCTTTCGTGCTTGTATGGATATGTACAGTGGTAGGTGGAGGTTGTGTCGAAACTTCTATTTGCGTATAGGAACTACATGAAGAGCAAGAAGCTTCATTTGATTTCCCTGTTCCTGAGCTAGGTGGAACAAATCGTTCTTTCTTTGGTACCCAAACTAGCTCTAGAGCGGGTGTGTAACATTCCATGATTTTTTCCTTTCCGTGATTTTCAATTTGTATTGGAGCCACAGGATTGGGTTTACATGGGCCAGGTGACAGGTAAGAGTACACTTTACGTTTGGGCACCCAGATTTGATCATTTCCTTCATAGTATCCTTGGGCTTCCAATAGTCGTTTAGGAATCCAACGCAACATTTCTTTACATTTCTTGGAGTGAGTGGGACGGTTCTTACGAGGTTCCCGTTTTTTTGCATCAACCATGCTCACTACAGAAGCTTTAGGGACCCACTTGTATGTTTTCTCTGTTATATTAGGATGGTTCTTGTGTGTCTCAAGCTTTCTTTCAACTACATCAGTTGAAGCTCTAGAGAGTTGGGCTATGGGGACGTATGGTTCAACCTCCTGGACATGCAATGTCTTGGGTTTTATTTCCTTAGGCAATATCTCAGGGACTATGGCTTGAGTGGTAGGGCTAAGAGTTGGTTTTTGCGTTGTAACACCCCCAGTCCCCCAATCAATAGTGCATTTGGTGGCTATCATCCACGTGCGGCCTAGGTTTATATTACCCTCCATAGTTCCAGTAGGCATGACCAAAAAGTCTTGAGCTACAATTCCATTGTCATAACTGACAGAAGTGTGCCAGATTCCAAAAACCGTAGTATTTTTCTTGTTGACACCCTTGACTTGGATAATACTCTCAGATAGAGGTGGCTTCTCTAACTGACACCACACCCCATAGGATAGCAGATTATATTTAGCACCCGTGTCCAATAAGGCGTTATATAGCACTTTTCCATACGCACTATTTAACTCAATAGGGTATCGTAGAGGGGTGTCAGAGTCCAACCAATCCTCTTCGATTTCCATGTGGAATGCATTTGTGACTCCAAGGTTAGCCTCTCGTTTTTGTCTTATACGTTGTTGTCGCTCCTTAGCCTCATCTTCAGCTTGTATCTTGTTTAACTCGGTTTGTGCTTTGGCGGCCTTCTTTTGATGAATGGCCCATTGTTTTTCTTGGCTTAAAGGATCATAATATCTTTTGAATTTACTCCCATTGAGGAATCCAATGGTTTCAACTCCATCAAGAGTTTCCACATGAAGGGTACCTTGTGGGGTAATTTCACATACTCTATATGGTCCTTTACCAGCATATTTCAACTTTTTCTTCTCTTTACGTACTCCATACATAAGGACTTTATCACCAACTTTGATGTCCTTGTCCTTCACATGGCGATCAAACCACTTCTTTCTCCTATCCTTTTCCACAAGAGCATTTTGCCCTGCCAATTGTCTCTCTTCGTCTAGTTTTTCTAAGATATACAAACGCTCGGTTAAGGGGTTACCATTCCATCCTTCTTGCGAAGCTACCCTAAGACTAGGAATGACAAACTCCCAAAACATAACCGCTTCTTGGCCGTATACCATTTTGAATGGCGTACAATTAATAGCCACTTTATAAGCAGTACGATAAGCCCATAGAGCAGATGTCAACTTCAAATCCCAATCAGTGCGATGAGCTTCTACCGTCTTGGTTAAAATAGAGATTAGAGTCTTGTTGGTGCTCTCGGCTTGTCCATTAGCTTGCGGGTAATAAGGTGTAGACTTATGGTGGGATATCATAAAGGTCGTGGTAAGCTCTCTTATTACCTCATTTATAAAATGGGTACCATTATCACTAACAATTTCAAAAGGGCAACCAAATCTTGTGATAATGTTCTCAAAAAGAAACTTAGCTGTTGTCCTCGCATCAGCTTTTTGTGAAGCCTTAGCTTCAGCCCACTTTGTTACATAGTCCGTAGCAACTAGAATATATCGAGATTGAGTGTTGCGAGCTGCGGGACTAATTGGACCTACAAAGTCTAAGCCCCATTTTTCAAATGGTTGGGTTACTTTAATAGGATGTAAGGGCATTCTGTCTTTGCGCTGTGTGGTCTTGTAACGTTGGCACTCATCACACCCTTTTGTAAAAAGTGATGCATCCTTAAATAAAGTTGGCCACCAATAGCCTGATTGCAGCACCTTTCTAGCAGTCAGGTCTCCTGAAAAATGTCCTCCTGCTATGCCCATATGTGCTTCTTGCAAGATATAAAAATATTAATCCTCGCGGGCACAACGCCTAAGAATATCGTCCTTGAATTCCTTGAGAAGCTCTTTGAGGACCGCCTCTTCAACTTCTGTGAGGTCTTGGGCAATAAAAACAGGTTTTGATTCTTCACCGGGGTCGGCTAATTCTATTTCTTTAACTATTGCCGGACCATCATAGATTCCATTATTCCCATCAATAGGTATTCTTTGGGCTTTTGTGTACACAACCTTTGCTTCCCCTGTGGTGTAAGATTTGAAATGTTCTGGTGCAGGATGCAAGTCTGTGGATTCTGGTTGTGCTTTGGTTTGTGCTTCCATTTCTGCTTTCTTGTGTTGTCGAGCTAACTCTTGGTTTTGACGACTCCTTGCAGTGCGGCTCAACTTTGGCTTGTCTATGATCTCTAATTGGGCTATGTCATGGGGTCGTGGTCTACACCACATAACATTTTGGAGATATTCACCCCAATTGTCTACCAACTTTCGATGAGCATCACATGCTCCTATATAACTGAGCCATTCTGCTGAGGATCTCTTCTTTTTTATCCTAGCACGTACATTGGCTCGATATCGACGTCTCTTAAGGTTTTTCTTTTTCTTATTTGAGACCTGCTTTTGATTTGCATTTAGATCTGGCTCACTAAAGGAGTCCTCGTTGGTGTCCTCTTCACTCTCGGAGGAGCTATCATCGGTTGATGTGCTCGGTCCTTCCAAATGTTTTGACTCTGAACTTGCTCCACTCTCTAATTCATGAGATTCAGAATCCGTTTCACTCTGGGAGTCAGTGTCTGAGTTGTGTTGGTCAAAGTCTTCTATTGAGCTATCGGTGTCACTGTCAGATTGGTCCACAATTGCCTTGCCCTTAGAAGATGCATGTATGGCACTTATCATGTTCAGAGGTGCAATTTGTGGTACCTCTTCCCCCTCTGGTGTGACCCAAGTGGTTCCTCTATTTCCCCATGTATCTATGGTTGCAGCTAGGTGTACCCAGTCTACGTTGTCTGATTCCGTCATACCCGGTAACACATCCATGTAAGGAGAATCTTGGCCAATGTCTGTATACTTCTTACAAGTGTAACAATATTGTAGGGGGGCCGAGTGAACTGTGGTGTCAGAGCGATGATCAATAATGGTTTTACTCCTTAAGGGGTGTACCTTACCAGTCACCAAATCCACTCTAAGGACAGAGTCTTGGAATTGCAAATAGACATGATTTTTAGACCAATCATGAACCATTTGTGCTTCCCTCATGAATGGTCGTCCTAAAATCATTTCATATGACATAGGGTGTTTAGAGAAATCCATTACAATGAACATATGTCGTACCTTGTGTCCTAGAACTTTGATCTTAAGATCCTTGAGCATCCCCATAGGTTTGGCTATGGTACCATTTGCCATCTTTACCACAATGTTAGTAACACTGAGGCAGGGTTTTCCCATGGATTCCCAACAATCTTTTGTAACGATGCTAACTCCCGCACCACCATCAAGAATTCCCTTTATAGTTAATCCCTTGGTAGTGATGGGTAGGGTCGCATTAGACTCGTCGCCTTCAAAATACTGCCCTAATTCGTTAATGGGTACCTCGATCACAGACTCGTGTCCATCTAAGTCAAGTGATTGCACATGATTTTCCTCATCAATCATAATCGAGTCAGGCCTATTTGGTTGCGCAAACTGCGGTAATCCCGTTCGTAGCTCTCCGTTAAGGAATGCTCGAAGTGCAAGGAATAACTCAGGATCTCCATACAGCTTTGCTATGATCGTGGTTCGGACCTCAGAAGACATGAAGTCCACTAGTTTGGCAACATTCATTGGCATTTTGCAGGGTGTAGGTCCTTGACTAGGAACTGGTGAGGATGGAATCTCATATTCCTCAATGAGATCAGGTATTCCTTCGTTAAACATCCTTTCCAACAAGAAAGGTGTATGCTCACTTTCTGATGTCCCTTCCTCACTCCCTTCTTGGATGATACTAGATATGGCTAACGGTCTATGGTTCATGTGGGGTGGATGAACTTGCGTGAGAAACACTGTGTCATGAATTTTGACATGCATGGGTTCTGGTTCTAGTTCCCCTTGAGTCTCCTCCACTAAACCTCTTAGATGTTTCACCTGCTCAATCTCGTCTATTGGGTTTGGGTACGTCCCAATCTTCTTTTTACGATTCTTCCCTTTTTGCCCCTGTGGTTTATCTTGGGGGTCTTGGATTGGATTTGGAAACACTTGTGGTGTTTTCAGAGGCTCTTTATGGTTTTCTCTTATTCGGTTTTCATTTGGTTCCATGTTACGGTTTTCTTTGTCGGTCTTTCCCTTTGTGGTATTGGTTCTAGTCTCCATTGTCTCGATCGAATCTGAATCATCCTCGAGGTCATTCATATACACGGGGTCATCTCCTGTTCCTATGTTTGTTTTGGAACTTGGCTTTGATTTTGCCGTATTCTGCGACCTCTTCCTTCGTGTCTTCTTTTTCTTTGCTTGGATAACTGACGCGGTATCTCTCTCTTCGAGGATATGGCCTGGCCCTTGAAGCATGGATCGTGTAATCGCATAAGCGGGTGCGACGGGTGGTATTGGCGATGTCACACTAGCAATTTCGACCAAATTTAGGGGTGTGATTTTAGGCGCATTTGGGTTATAGGGGCATTGGGCAATCAAGTGATCTATGCCACAACGATTACATGTGAGTATTGGCATTGCAGACGTGCTCCCTTGATTCATTTGCATCTGTGCAGCATTCTTTTGCAGCCTAATAGGGCACTCTGCTGCCCGATGTGGTCCACCACACTCGTAGCATTGAAGAGGTAGCCTCCTAGCCTGGGTGTTGATATTTTGACCTCTGGATGCGAGAGCAGCAGCTTGATAAACCGGCTTGACTTGCCCCCAACAATCTTCCATGTAGTATATAGGACACTCTTCCAATGTATCAAGTCCGTAGGCAATACTAGTGTCTATTTCCTCCTCACAACCATCTGCATAAGCATTAGATGGCTCGCAACCCACTTGGTTCATAGGGGCTACTCTTGGATGCGGGGGCTGCGGTCCTAGCACAGGAGGTGGTAGCGGTGTAGCTTGTACAACATTTTGAGATCTAGGGACCATGTGTTGCAGTAGTTGCTCAACAGGTGGAGCAGGCATCAATACAGGAGCTCGAGGTGCATCCGTCTAGGCTACAGGTGGTCTATTTGCCATCATACGTTTGATCATTAAACAATCCTTAGCTTGGTGACCATACCTACCACATGCGTTGCAAGTTCCATTAAATTTTACTCTAAACGTAGGGCACTCACTAGTGCTATGTGGACCTAAGCAAATGGAACACCATTGTTGCTCCCTTCTTGGATACATGTGACTATTTTGAGGGGGTCGATTATCCTTAAGAGACTCTTGGATTGCCTTGGTGAGGTCCGTCAAGAATGTCTCAAATACCTTTGGCTCATTGGCAATGGGCTTTGCAGTCATGGGTTTATACTCAATGGCTTGTGAGCTAGTGGATCTCGTGTCAGTAGACACCCTCATGCCTGCTATCATCAAGTTGTCCTCTAATTGGATTGCATTGGCAGTGACATCTTCCTAGGTTGTGATACCTCTAATCACTAGTCCATTATAGATTCCTTCATTCCTCAACCCTCGAATGAATCAATCAAGCAGTTGGTTATTGTTGAAGCGCTCATTTACAGGGCAGCGAGAGTTTAAGTGCTTTAGACGACTAATGAAGTCCCTTACTGACTCTCCTTCCTTACGTTCGGCCTTCTGTAGCTGAGATGCTACACCCCAAAGCACACCTTCTCGTATGTACTCCTTTAGAAACAACCTTCGAAGGGTAGGGTAGATTGTTTTCTCGTCCACCCTTAGGGTTCTATACCAATCTCCACCCTTCCCACTTAATGTCAAGCTTAAGGCATTGCACTTATGTAGTTCGTTGCGTTCCCCTAAGGAATCACACACTTGTTCAAACACTTCAATGTGTTTTCTAGCATCTTCGTCCCCATTGAATTTTTGCGTGAGTTTGGCAATTTGTACTGCCTTACTTCTAGGCTCTCTATCAGATGCATGACGCATATTTTCCGCGATAGATCGACCTATGGTTTGAGCAAACGCTGCCAAGTCACCTATGTGAGGAGGCAGAGCTGGTGGAGGTACTCTTGGAATCATATGTGGGAGAGGGACGGGTACCGGTCTTGGCATATGTGTGGATGATGCAGGATATGGAACATAACCGGGCATAGGTCCACTCGGATAAGGGCTAGGGAGCGGCACTCGAGGAGCATAAACAAGTGGTACAATTGGAGGTGTGGGGGCCATGTGTGCATAAGGGGCTAGAGGCACATACGATCGAGGCCCCATATTAGGTACTACGACACTAGGTAGTGGCACTGTGCTAACTGTAGATGTCATCGGTACATTCTCTGTCAGGCTTATCCTTGGAGTGAGCACTGTGTTTTCCTTAAGAGGGTTGAGCCAAGTTAGGGAAGCTAAAGTTGTCGCTCGGAGGCTCAGATTGCATAGAGACCCCAGGTGAAATGACGTAAGATGGGTCCATGGGGCTCATTAGAGGAGTCTCCATTTGTGATAGAGTAGGCTGTTGAGCCTTGCTCGTATCCAGAAATCTCATGGGGCCAGTTGAGAGTATATTTACCCCTCGGTTTTGCCTTTCTGATTGAATAATGCCATGGATAACATTACAGATCATTTTCTGTTGATCTTCGAGGCTCGTGGCACTAGAGGTGGATCGTACAATCTCTATCCATCCTACATGGTAGGCGTGGCTAGAGTGTAGATCCGTCAACAGCTCAGTGTGGAGGTCGTATGTCCAATGATCATTAATGAACAATCCTTCTAGAGTCGATGTGTTAACGGTTTCTTGTGAGGTAGAAGCAATGTTGCTCCCTGTGGTTTTACTTGTCACCAACGGTACTCTAGAGGGAACTTCTGAAGGAGGCAGCTCAACAGGGCCTTCTTGGTAAGAAGTTGGTAGGATATCCACATGGACACTCTTTGGGGGTGTGGGGTCCACGTGCGATGTGAAAGGAGAGTCCACTTCCCCACCCCCTTCGTGTGCTTCATTTGCATCAGGTTCCGAGCGAGTAGCTCTACCTAATGTTTCCATGAAACGGATAAACATACTAGTACTAGGCTGTGGAGCTTCGGGAGGTGCATGGCCTTCTCTCTCAGTGTTTTGGGTAGGGTATGCTTCCATGATTTCTGAGTCGGAGGAGGAATCACTAGCGGCTATTTTAGGGTCTTGGGTGGTGCTACCTTGTGTCCCCTCTAAGGGTCTAGAGCCTATCGTGGATGGGTAATGGGTGTCCGTATGAACAGAGGCACCCTCAATATGCTCGTGTTCTAGCACGCGCCCAGAGCGTAAGTGCATGTGCTTTTGATAACCTAAGGTGTCAAAAAGCTGCTCTAGGAGGCCTTGTGACTAGTTTTTAGCGTGTTTTTTGTTTGTTTTTTTGCTAGATTTTTTAGAGCGTGTCGTGGAATGGGCCGTGTGATAGCTCGAAATGAGCGTATTGCTAGGAGGGACGCGCTGTGCTTTACAGCCCACTGTTTGGTTCTATTTTGCTCCAGAAAAGCCCGAAACAGTCTTTTCCTAGCTGGGGAACTAGGCTCCAAATAGCAAGTGTAAGGGTGCAAGTGGGAAGAGAAGGGAGGAGAGTGGAGGACTTGTCCCACATGCTCTCATTCCCTCTTGAGGAGGTAGGGTATATATATAAGAGTGAGTCTAGTATATATCATAAGACTGAGGATTGAGGCCTGGGCCTGGGCTTGGGCTTGGGCATGGGGAAATGATCCCGATCTTACTTTTATACAAACCAACCCGTCCGTTTTTATAACTCACGTTTTTTATTTCCAAAAATCTAACCTCCCCCTCACTCACGTTTTTATTTTTCGAAAAGGGTTTTTTTAAAACTTTTCTTCGATTTTTTTTTTTGGGAATATTATTTGGTACGCGTTTTGGTGCGCGTTGACCTCACCTAACTATTTACTGTCACACCTACCTACTGACCTGCTAATCAGTGGTTCACCTAATTACTAACCTGCTTAATTAACTAACTGTGCGCCTAACTGTGCACAAACCAGAAAATGCAGAAAATCGAAACTTGACAGTTTGCAGTGCAAACCAGAAAATGCAGAAACGCAAGAAATACTAACTGTGTAAGCTCAAATCTGAGCTTAACAGAACACAGAAAACTTAAGCCGCGCCTTTCCTACATAAAACATAGCTTCAATACAATTTACAGGTCGCCATTGGAGCTTCACGCGCAGCAGCTCCCCGGCAGCGGCGCCAAAAATGTCAAGGCTAGGGACTTGCTACGCGCCGTGTGCGAGCCACAAAGGCTCCTAGCACACAGTCATACAACACACAAGCTCACAAGGAAGAACGGTGTGTCACTCACCTTCCTGCGTAGTTGCCAATGAAGGATTCCCGCGCCGCGAAGAAGAGGGAGACGCCGCTACGCCGCGCTCAATCGCCTCGCCGCCGTCGTGCCGCCGCAACGCTCGATCGCACACACACTCTCACACTCTCTCTCTCTCTCTCTCACACACACACACACACACACACACACAAGGAGATGGTGAAGGAGAAGGTGGAGATGGAGCAAAAGCAGCTTCTATTGCACAATGAGAGAATGAGTGAATTTTAGGTTTAGTTGGCTTTTATATGAGCTCACCCCATTCACACTTGGGCGCCCATGCTTAGCCAACTAACCCTAGCATGTTCATGTTAGAGTGCGCCTCTCATCGGCGATCACTCTACCTTTCCCTATTGGACCGACAAGCCCGATGCCTGACTCTACTTAAATAAATAATACGGTTACGGTGTCCGTCGTAGGCGATAGGGTGTCCGTGAGCCACGAGGGTTAACACATGAAAAGTGATGGAAGCAAAAGAATAAGAGAAATTTAAATGTAGTGGATGTAAGGAACTCCTCGACACAGTTGTGCACAGTGCGAACCAATTAAAGGTGAGAGTGTGGTGGGAACGTGCGTCTCACAAGAGGGTTAATATTTAATTATATACACTAACTTATTGGCGTATGCATTCATCATCATCATCATTGCCATAGTGATAGTCATCACCATCCCCACAGTCCAAAAACCCACCTTGTCGCCCTGGTACCAGTCCACAAACAACACACGACATCAGACACGATCAGCTCTTACGACGAGGACGGTGTAGCAACGACAACTGCAACACAAGATGCTCCGTATTTTTTCTCTGACGTCATCACATGACGTGCTCACGGCGTCGTCAATTGGCGAAAGCTACAAGCCATCCCATGCACCACCAACCTCACCAAGCTTGGGCATCGTCCACATAGCTCTCTTCCTCTCCAGCTCATGCCACGACATCACTTAACGACGGCTTCACATGCGTCAACAATGCACTCGCACCAGATCAGGCATGGTTGCACTTTCTGCCAGTTGCACGCATATTTGCATGGAAACTGCTCTCACTCCCAGTCCCCACCTCTTGATGACTATGCAGCTTCACACCCCCCGCCTCTACTTTGCTGCTCCAGTTTTCCCACCAACCACCAAATCTCTTGCTCTCTATCTCTCTCTCTCTCTCTCTCTTCGCGTGCAGCTTGGACTATGCATTGTGTGATTCGTCAGGCATGCAGATTTGTTTGTTTATGGTTAGCGGTGTGCTATTTGGGGTATTTTGCAGGGCCACCTCGCCTCCGTCTGTAGCAGTCCCTGCAAAATACCAAAGAGAACATACTGCAATCCATAAACGAACAAATCTACATACCTGACGAATCTCGTAGCACATAATCAACGTCGTATGCGAACATAGAGCGACAGAGAGCAAGAGACAGTAAGCGAGAACGTGCAAGCGTACCTCCTAGAGCGGAGTTCTACGCCGACATGGCGAGAGAGGAGGGAGGAGAGGAGAGAAGAAAGACACAGACACTGGATGCAATCTCCCCCCATGCAAGAATAACCATTTCTCTCTTGCATGTATTTACTTTATAGATTTCTTGAATGGTCAAAGTGAGTATAAACTGGCCGGTCGGTCATAAATGGCCAAAGCTCATAACTTAAATCATAAAATGTATATCCTTTCACATATTCCAATAATTTTTGATGCTTTTGCCACCTGCCAGCTGCATAAAATATCAATTCCATTACATACTTCTTCGTTAGAAAGCAACTGTCCTCCGTTGCAAAGATAAGAATTTGCAGACCATACTTGACAAAAACAGCAAAAGAAACATTTATGAAATTAAGCAACATTGTTTATGCCTGCCATCATCCACATATTACCTATTCTAGTGTCCCATATCACTAGAATAAGTAGTATATGTCATATCTTGATGAATCAGAATATCATTGGTCACACTCATTATTGCTCATCAAAATCTCAAGTACAATTCCACAAAGACTGTCGTGACAGAAAATCATCATATATCCATTCCAATTCCAAATACAATTCCAATTCCAACGCAAAATATATGCCAACATATACCCATTTCACATCCAAATCCAAATATCCTTCATTTTCTATACTCGGGTAACAAAAGCATGCTAGGGACAGTGACGGCCAGCCACTCCAGCATGATTTTGTGACCGGTGTTGCCTCAATCAGCGAATCTACACCAATATGACGTGCTTCCTAAATCGGCGAATCTGCACTAATGTTGCGTAAATCGGAAAATCTGCATTTATGTTTGTGAGTCTGCAATTTGTTGGTGTGCTGCCTAAATCGGCGGATCTGCACAAATAACTGATGTGATCTAAATTCGCAAATCGACATGAGGAGGAGCATTTACACATTGCCTAAACCGGTGAATGTGTGTGCAGGTGACCGATGGACTAGACAAGACATAAAAGAGAAAAACATTTACTATCTGTGTGGTGAAACCACTTTGGAGTATAGCAATTCACTTACAGTTGTTGTTCACGAATGCAAAGTATCGTAGCTTGTGGGAGTATCTACATAGCTTAATGTCAAATGTTCTGAGTAAAAACGCCATTAAGTGTTTATTTGACGCCACCATATTAGAAATGACCAGGGTTATACCTCAAAAGATAAGGAAGCAAGGAAGTATTGCATGTACGTACTTGGATGGTATACTGCATTTGAAAATATATATACCAGAGTGTGTGTGTGGGAAGAGGCACAAGTAAGAGAAAGCTGCATTGTGAATCTTAACCAAAGTATAGTTACCAAATTCAAAATGTGCTAATTTTGTGTCAACAATTGGCCATGAAATAAAAGAAGATGCCATCCTGGTTAAGGTGTGATACTTAAACCGTGACTTAACATCTAGAGTGGTACAACTATATAACGCAAAACTATTATACATGGGAGAGTGTCTATATGAAAATTAGAAAGGAAAAGGATTGTGGACACCTACAAACATATCTTTTGAACGTACGGATGAGTTTCAAATCACGAGAATGAAAATATGAATCTTGTTAATACACAACCATGAAAAGTACCTAAGCTAATTCGTTCCTACAATGTGATGCTTTGGTCTACATAGTCAAGAACAGTGTAGTGACCTGCATACCAACCCCAAAGTGTGAGACTATGGTCTACAACAATAGGGTCAGCATAAAATATAAAGTTAATTAAAACTAACAAAAACAATTAAGAAATGGTAGAATGATCACCTGAGCTAGCTCTCTAAGAGCTCTACAAGTACTCTCCAAGTGCTCTGACCAGTCAACAAAAGCTTAAATATGATAGTTTGTTCAAATTGTCAGTGCCTTTTTCTTTTTTGTTTTAATTAGCAGTTCGATCGAAACATTGTTCGACCAAAATATTGTTCGATCGAACTATAGTTTGATAAAAAAATGCTTTATATGGTGGATAGGGGGAAAGGGGAACACAACTCTCTATAGCCCAGGATACTCGCACCCCAGTACACTATTGTTCACCTTCAAAACTCAACACCTCCGCATATAGATCACTGCCTACACGCATACCAATACATGCACACTTTGCATAATCAATTGATAGCACACCACACCAATTGTTCCCGTTTGTAACCTTCACATAGCACACACCACTCTCTCTTTCTCCCTCACACACACATCGGATCCTTTGAAAACAACACTCTACAACTTATGGAGCCTCTATTGAGACTCTGTGAAGGTGATCCTCTCCTTGAACCTCAAAGAACATGTGGGGTACTGACTTCGAGCAAGCTCAAACTACAATGAGGACCTCCATCCATGTGAACGCTCCCATCCATCTCGGAGTTGCTACCTCTAGAGGAGTAAGCCACTCAGCTCGTATAGCCTCTATAATATCCTGACACATGCTCTACACCCTCATGCCTCGTAACTAAGTGCTCTGAACCTCCTTGGGCAAGCCTAAAAACTGAAGCCAGTCTCACCGAGAGTGTGGGTTGGACCCTCTGCCATATGGGACCCCAAGATACACGAGGCCTGCTACTAACCAAGTGTCCTCTCTATGTGCTAACCATGGGGTTGCAAACAAGAGGCCGCCGCAAGCTCTCCTCCATGCAAGTGGGTTGGTGTTGCTTTAGGCCACCCCTCACCTGCTCCCATGACCTAAGCAAGCTCGTAGAAAATCAGTCCTCCAACCTCCTACTCATGCCAACTCTGTCCATCTTTGTAAAAATCCACCTAGTGGATGGGCTCCAAGGGCCACCTGCATGAGGAACTTCAGCTTGAATTTTTCTTGATCAACCTCTCTAGTTGTCTGATGTAGGAGCTCGAGAAGATCCAACAAGATGTGATGTACCACATGGTAGCCAACAACACCTGATTGGCCACTACAACTTTGCCTACCAAAGAGAGCCATAATGAGCTCCAATGAAGCAATTTCCTCCTAATGGACAAGAGGAGGGTAGTAGGTTTTTGCTTTGGGGACAAATCCAAGCCAACCTGACAACCTAGATAGTGTACAGAAGTCCCTAGGGGAATCCACCTAAAGCCCTCACTCGAAAACTCATAGAAGAGAAAGAGAACGGGGGAAAGAGGGAAACCTTGTCTAACCAAGTGCATGAGCATGAATCATTCCCCTCTTCCCCCTACCAAGAGCACCTGGTTGTGCAAAATATGTAAATGACTAACACACCTCTAATCCAAGCATCTGCGAACCCCATCCTACATAGAGTGCCCTCCAAGAAATCCCAGTCAACTCTATTGTAAGCCTTCGCAAAATTGAGAAGGAGGATCACAAGATCCTCTCCTTGGAGATGCACGAGGGCAGACGCCTCCCAAAAGTTTAAAATGTTGTCAAGGATACTACGTTCCTTGACAAAACCTATCTGGGTCCCATGTAAAATTCTCTCAGAGTAGTGGCTAAATCCTCAAACTCATAGCCTTGGCTAAGATCTTGTAGGTTGAGTTGAGAATGGTGATGGGTCGTCGCTGCCGAGTCTCATCCAAGGAGCCTCCCTTCTTGGGAATAAGGTATATCAAGCCCTCACTCATGTTGTCAGCTAGTGTGTAAAATATATTGGTAGGTGCTATAAAGATCCAAACCAAGCATGTCCCAGTAATCCCGTTATTTATTTTAGCTTTTAGGTATTTATTTTACCTATTTGTCAAAGTCTGGGTAGCGAAATTTATTGAGGTGGGTATATATGTGACTGCTTGCTCTCATTGTACATCGTATCAATTCATTGCCAAGTTTGTAAAGGCGGTGTGTATCACCATGCTTTGCCCATGTCTGCCAGCCAGTGTCAGGCCGTCCACATTTATCTCCTTATTCTTTATACATACAACGATTAAGAAGCTCTCACTCATTCTCACACTGTGCTCATACAGTGAGATTTGGGAGCTCCACCCACATCCTATGTACTCTCTCTCTCTCCCCTTATCACTCTCCACACATGCACCGCATTCGCGCACTCACAATTGGTATCAAAGCTTTGGTGACGCATATGATGGCTTCCCGACGAGACGGAAGCGATGGAGCTCTTAGCTATGGCGGCTTGAGCTCGACGGAGGTGGATACGGCTTGATGCTGTCAGATCTCAGCTTAGGCATGTATATTCAGCTAGTGTAGCAATCCATTGCTGAATTTTGCAGAGAAAGAGCAGAAACAAGAAGTGTTGCAGCTCGTTTTTGCTGTTTTTGACTCCCGAAACAGTGTTTTTTATATATCTCCATCACACGGAGTCAGATGGATATGATCCAGGAGTTTAGGTTGAGGTTTTGACACATTCGAAACACGATGGTGATGTCCGTTTTTTGAAATTCTGCTCTGAATTACCGCAAGTGCAACAACAACAAGGTTATGTTGCATTTATGGGCCGAAAACAGAGGTTTTTGGCATATCTCCCACATCTCGACACGGATACACATGATCCAGGAGTCTACCCTAAGGTTTTTGGCACGTTCTGAACGCATTGGTCGTATCAAAAATTTAAAATTTTGAGTGTTTAATTTTATGCTGCAGCCTATCAACAATATCAATTTATCGAGGTTTTGCAATTTGATTTCTACAGTGTAGAGAGTGATGCAGTTTGCATCTTTGGCTACGTATGGCACACTATGGTGCTATTTGAGAGAGAATTCACCTTGTTTTTGCGTATGCAAGTGATGATTTGGGATGTGACTTTTGGATCGTCACACATTCGGATGGGGTTTCGTGCGCATTGTTTGATTGTGTGGGGAATTTCAGAGAGCCTTTTTAGCACGGTTTTGTGCAGTTTCATGTTATGTATGCATTATGCGGATAAATTTGAGCTAGCCATAGCTCGCACGTAGCAGGTTTGCAGTGTTTTGGACAGGTACACATCCATAGAGCTACTCAGTCAGGAGTGACCCAATTTGCCAGACTTTTGGCATTGCATGTAGACCATTTGTGGCTTTTGCTACTGAGACACTGAGTATCTATTTTCATGCGTATTTGGTGAGTTTTTTGAGTTTTTGCTCAGTTTCGAGGGGAAACTCGTCGGATTTTTCCAAGATTTCTTGCCATGGTTTGCATATTCATAGTTTGCTCTCTGATGGTATAGTGGTCAATATATTCCCACTTTGACACTGATCGGGTATTTACTCTCACTTTGAAAGATTTTGTCAGTTTGGACATAGTTTGGTGTTCTTGTACCCACTCTCACCAGAGTGAGGATTGTGTATGCTACGGTTTTCTGGCACATTTTTCATTCATTGACACATTTTGGCATCAATTTTTCACTCACATATGTATGTCATTTGTGGTGTCATTGAGTGATACTCCGGCTAGAGCGGTTTGGCTCTGTGTATGACTTTGTGAGGTGATTCCGGACGAGTACATTCCCGGATTGGCCGTTTGGGCATCTATTGTTGTCTCCATTGCGATTTATAGCTGAGTTTTTTACTCCAGTTGAGACTCTGGCAAATTTTTCCAGGTATGTATACCTATTGTAGAGGCTAGTGAGCTTGATCGTTTGCTCACCTTCTTTGCTTGAGACAATGGTTTGCTCTAGGGTGGGAAAGTCTTGTGATCTCAAGCATTGTTTGCCATAGTTTTGGCATGGACATGGAGACGCTTCAGGTTAGAGGCGGTTCTCATTCACGATCTCGTTTACGATCTAGACTGCCAATGAGCATATTAGGCATCGTTGCTTCAGGCGTATGAGGCAACGGAAGCACTATGGGAGAATCGTGCTATTACCGCACAACATTACCGCATAAGAGGAGAGAGAGAGCTTCAAGAAAGAGAGAGAGTGTATGGTGCAGACCCGGTGGCGCGTTCCCCAGCTTTACCACGACAATTACCGCCTGTATTACCGCACAAATAAACGCCCAGATTAACGACCCGGAAAAGAATCCAAGTGATCCATTCCTCTCCCACTTTTCCCTTTCTATAAATCCTATTCTATTTTGTTACTTTTCAGAAATTGGTACCCCCTTTTTGCATGGAGTGTAAGAAATCCCATTCTCATTGGGATTTTTAGTACCTCTCTTCTCTTTGCTTGCCTCATCTATTGGTACGATTCTCCTACTCTACTCATTTGTACTCCATGAGATTCTATATCAATAAATATTTTATTTCCACTTCAAAATCTTATGTCAACTATGCATTCATATGAAAATGGCAAGCGAACGATGATCTAAATTGTATTGTCACCCCCTTTTTGCACGGAGTGTCAGAAATCCCATTCTCATTGGGATTTTTAGTACCTCTCTTCTCTTTGCTTGCCTCATCTATTGGTATGATTCTCCTACTCTACTCATTTGTACTCCATGAGATTCTATAAACAAAAATATTTTGTTTCCACCTCAAAATCTTATGTCAACTATGCATTCATATGGAAATGGCAAGCGAACGATGATCAAAATTGTATTGTCTTGCGTTCATAAACAAATATCCCTTTTGTACAACATAAGTAGAGAAAGAAGTCAAAATCCAAAAGATATTTATTAATTTTCATCCTCCAAGAGATCTCTACAAGTGCTTACATCCATGTCCAACCCCATGGTAGCTAAATCAACAAATAAATCTATTGATTCATCCTCTATAGCCTCTCCTATTGAATCATCATCATCCTCTCCATCCTCGTCCTCCTCCTCACTATGGTTGGTTATTGGGAATGGTTGGTTCTCCTCGACCTCAATTGCATCATCGTCATTGGCGTCTTCTTGAGATGGTATGATGGGATCTGCCAAAGTCTCTACGTTCGTATCTGCAAAGATAGATCTGCTCCGTGGTGTGACTGGAATAACATACCATAGTCGTCTTCGATACATACAAGGCACATAAAACACCTGTAGGTCATAGAGCAAACACCAACATGAATGTAGTTTTGTATGTATCATATAATGTTTTAGTGAGTTGCACATGGACTTTACCTGCTCACAACTACTAGGTTGCACCAAGTTGTCGGTCTTCCCGCGATGAAATTACCCGGAGTCTACCATATAGAGTCCATTCTCATGTCTCTTAACCTCACCCG
Source organism: Adiantum capillus-veneris (assembly GCF_014529385.1). Lineage (NCBI taxonomy): Eukaryota > Viridiplantae > Streptophyta > Polypodiopsida > Polypodiales > Pteridaceae > Adiantum > Adiantum capillus-veneris. The sequence continues at coordinate 152,894,186 of NC_140944.1, forward strand.
CAAACCATCGGCAGTCAAAGAGATATTTGTGAAATGTTCTGAAGTCTAATTTGATTATCCTCTCTATTGTTCCACATTCCCTCACCTCTTGTGTTGTCGTGTCAAAGTTGCACATAACTCCACTATCATGAGTGGTTCGGCGCTCATCTATCTTGCGGGTTTGAAAATGACGTCCTTCGGACCACATAGAGTTGAATGTGAAGGCCTGCAAAAACCAATCAAGATAGATGAGAGAGAGAGAGAGAGAGAGGTGGCACACATACACACACCCACACACACACACACTCGCACACACACACTAAACACATAATATTACCCTTGGTAGACATCCTCGCGCGACTCCCATTCTTTAGGGCTTATTTGTTCTCCTTGTGCCTTGGCCTTGGTCATGGCATTGTGTATCCACCCAACTGGAATTAGATCAGGGTATTTGGCAAGCTCTTTAGGAAAGGGAGGTGCTCGCCTACCGCCATGCGACCTCTTCCATGCGATCTCTCCCTTTCTCTCGTTGTACACACCTCCACATACATATCCACCCATTTGCCCATGATGGGAGCATTGAGTAGACAATGGTTGTTGACTATGGCTTGAAATTCCCTATCCAAAATCAAGAGAGAACCTTTCCCACTTGGAATGTTTGCGTGTTTTTTTGGATCCTCTTCCTCCATCTTTAAACGAGGCAATGATGGGTCTATTGTGAAAAGATATTGAGAGACATACACAAAAGCCTCTTGTACAATCCAACCCTCTGCCATGCTTGCCTGAACACATGTACATGAAACCATTAGTGATTAAAGTAATTAATAAAAAGCGTTGTGAATACAATCCAATCCTAATAAGGTTTAACACTTAAGATCGATGAATACCTCTGGTTGTGATCGTAGCCTTACAAAGTCTTTCAAGGTCTTTAGGAACCTCTCAAGAAAGAACATCCACCTTGAGTGAATCACACCACAAATGGCTATCTCCTCAACAAGATGGAGCAATAGGTGAACTTGGCTAACAAGGATAGAACGTGGGAATGCATCCTCAATAGCACAAGTTGCTTCAATCGCTAGAAGTCGAGCTGTTGGAATGGCTGAAACTTCGATTTCTTTGGAACTCACAAACCTATAACCAAAAAACCCTTCATAATCTTCATAGTAAAGTTAGTTTTCAAAGTAAAGTTTAGGAGGGAGGATCAAATGTTCTATACCTGACAACTTCTCCCACCTTGAATATTGCAGTCTTTACCTTCATGTCCGCAAATCCACTAATGATAATTGGAAGCACAAACTATTGCACAAACAAAAAGACTTTTTAGTATCCAGAACCCTAAACCACATACACACACACACACACACACATTACCTGAAGAATCTTGTGCCAATCATGGGATTTGAGCCCATACAGTTGTGTGGATCCTCCTTTCTTAGTTTTAGTGAAGGCACCCTTGAGCGAACGCATATAACCTGTTGGAGTACGGATGGATGCAATGACTTGTTTCATCCGCTCTTGATCCACCCTTGATAGAATCCAAGGTGCCTTTGGAAGAACCATCTTCCCCCGAGGCCCCATGCGAGGTGTGGCCGAAGGAGGGAGCCTCCTTATGGCCCTCATGTCCTCTCTAGCCCCCAATGAATCTTTCTTGCCTACTATGTGATCCCATATAGCTTGGCCAACATTTTTGAACACATGCATTGGATCCAATATGTGTTGGATTTTTAATGGAGCCCAATAGGGTAGTGATAAGAAAATAGAGTACCTAGACACACCCCTAGGTGGATCATTGGGAGGAGACAATGTGCTGTGATGCTCGTTCCAATGTCTTGCCCAATCGGCCATGGTCCAATGGAGTGGCTCCATCCCATTGCACGGTGGAGCATAAGATGGATGTGTGGGTGGCAAGAAGCGATGGTTATTGGGGTAGATCACCTTACCAAGTAGAGCGGGTCTCTCTGTCACGAGTGAGGGTCCACAAGTTGGGCATGCCCTATGTCCAGATGTCGATAGTCCTACAAAAACAAAATACATAGCCACATATAAGTGACCAATGCAAAGACATTAAAGAGCATCACAAAGGAAAAGCTTACCAAAAATCTCTCCAAGCCCGGGGTAATCATGCATGGTCCACATGAGACTGCACTTGATCATTGTGCACCGATCACGAAGTGGTCTTGATACATCAAAAACATCTATGCCGTTCCATGGCTCTTGAAGCTCTTCAATCAAAGGTGCTAAATATACATCCATGTTCTTCACCTTGTGTTTTCCTCGGACTAGAAGAGAGAGCAAAATGTTCCCCTTCTTGGTTGACTCCCATGGTGGAATGTTGTAGTTCACAACAACCACTGGCCAAGTACTCCATGAGGTAGACCGATGCCCAAATGGGTTTACCCCATCACTAGCCAGACCAAGCCTCAAGTGACGAGGCTCTTCTCTAAACTCCGGCCATGTTTGCTCAATGTGTTGCCATGCCGGCGAGTCAACCGGCACTCTCATAACCCCATCGGTGGAGCGATTTGTCATATGCCATGTAAGAAGCTCGCTTGTTCCTTTGGTGCTAAACATGTGCTTGATGCGGGGAATGAGGGGGAAATGACGAAGAACCTTGTGAGGTATTGTGGTTCCTTGCATTCCCTCTTTGTACCTTAATTCTCCACACTCGGGGCAAGCATCAAGGCCTGCATGTTGATTGCGGAATAGCACGCAATCATTGACACATGCATGTATGCGATCATAGTCCATCCCAAGACCTGTCACCACTTGTCGTGCCTTACTTCGATTTTCTGGAAGATGATTGCCTTTAGGAATCATCTTGCCTAATAGCCTATGACATAATTAAAGAACACTAGTTATTGCATATAACCACGAAAAAAACTCACAACTAACACTTATTACACTTAAACGTACCTCAATAGTGCATCGACCCTTGCATTTCTCCATCCAAACATTGCTTGAATATTCAAGATCTCAAGAGACGCTCGTAATATGGAGTAGGAGCATCCCTCGTAAAGAGCGGTGTGTGCTGCCTCTAGCAATGAATCTTTGGTTTTTTGGGCAGCTTCTTCACATGCACACTCAGGCTCACACTCATTCTCCGCCTCACGTGCAAGAAGATCTTCAACCATATTGTGCAAATGATCTTCCTCCACCTCCATGTGGGGCGGGGTGGTGGGGAGATCCCCATATGTGGTGGATGTAGGATGTGAATGCGCTCGTGTGGACCCACCCACATCGGAAGGCGGGTGTGACCCCCCTCCCATGACTTCTTCTTGGAGCAATCGCTCTCCCGTCCTTCTCCCGTCTCCGCCCCCGATCACACTCCAATGGGGAGCGACATCAATGGATGCCAAAACCCTCGGATCGCTAGTTTCCATTCGAGCGCGTTTTCTCGGATCGTCCCATAGCCCATAATCATCCACGTGAGCCAAGCATATACATCGAAGCCGTGCAATTGCATGCTTACATCGCGTACATGGACATGGTAATCGCTCCACCAACCATCGAGTTCGTTCCGCGCCAACCGGTGGACCCATGTCATCCCAATCGTCCTGCACACACGACCACACACTAAATAAGAAAAAATTAAATAAGAATATGAAAAATCAAGAATGTTTGTACTGACATGACTGACACTCATTAAAGATAGAGGGTAGTGGGTACAACAGGTCATGCAGTCAGTGAGCGTAACCTTAATGTCCTGTCATAGATTTTCGCGGTAATAATTGCGGTAATACTGGCGGTAACCTATGCAGCAATACTCGCGGTAATATTTCAAGAAGATTTTTTTATATAAAGGGGGCACCTGCGTGCCCCCGCGAAATTGAATGCCAAAATTTCAAAATCGACCTCCTCTTCTGCGCGGGCCTGTTTCCTTCTCCATCTCCAAGCTCCCTCTCCTTCTCCCTCTCCATCTCCATCTCCGACCTCTATTACTCTCTTCATCTCCATCCCCACCATTTCCAAGAGACCGAGGTCACGAATGTAAGTGCTCAAACTCTCTCTCTTTCTTCTCGTTCTTCTACACACACACACACACACACAAACACATACAGACACACACAATGCATACACATTGCACACACACACACACACACACAATGCATACACACACATGCACTAACATGCACACACACGCACACACACACACACACAATTTTATGCACAATCACACACTAATGCCCGCATTAGTGCGTGCATGCATTATACACACACTAATGCGGGCATTAATGTGTGATTGTGCACAAAATAGTGTGTGAAAACACACTATTTTGTGCACAATCACACACTAATGCCCGCATTAGTGCGTGCATGCGTTACAAGCACACACTAATGCTTGCGTTAGGGTGTGCTTGTGCATGAATTAGTGTGTAAACACACTAATGGATGCACAAGCACACACTAATGCAAGCATTAGTGTGTGCATGCATTAGTTAGTTTTTACACACTATTTTGTGCACAAATTACACACTAATGTCGCACTAGTTAGTTTTGAGGGTTTATTTTGTGCACAAATTACACACTAATGCCACAATAGTTAGTTTTTACACACTAATGCCCGTATTAGTGTGTGCATGCATTATACACACACGCATTAGTTAGTTTCTACACACTAATTTGTGTCCAAGCACACACTAATGCAAGCATTAGTGTGTGCATGCATTGACGGGAGCAAAGCGAACCCTGAACCCCCGACGGCCTCTAAAACACCGGGGACTGAATGGTGCGCCTCGAGCCTGTCATGGTAAAGCAAACAGGGGGCACCACCTAGCTTCAACGGCTAGGACGCAAACAACACACCACCATAACAAAGTTTTTATCCAAGAGAGATGGATGCTTGGGAGTAATGATGAAGAGGAAAGGGAATGAGATCAAGTGAGAGAGAGAGAGAGAGAGAGAGAGAGAGAGAGAGAGAGAGAGAGAGAGAGAGAGAGGGTATAGCGGCTTAGTACTTAGGCACCACAAAAGGATGGCGAATCCGCACACCCTTCACACATACACAAGCTCACTCCAAAACACAAGACTAGGTGGCGATTCCGCACACCTCACATGGGCAAAACATTGCAAGAAAACATACTCACAAAACCTCAAGCTTTATTTAGAGAATTAGGCGATGAAATGGGGAGCATAGGGTAGGGGAATGAGAAGGGAGAGAGTGGTAGAGCACATGGCGGATAGGTGGGAGTTGATGGCGAAGACTCGCACGAGGATTATGGCCATCATCCTTCATTTAGTTGCCCTTCATCTTCCATAGCCAAGGGTGTAGAGGTCATGCTCAAGACAAGCATGGTGATTGCGGTGATGGTGATGGTGATGGTGTGGGTGTGTGTGTGTGCACTAGGCACACACAGTGCATAGTGTGTTCTTTGGTGATGTTGTGTGTTTTTGTGTGATGGTGACCCCTCTTTATATAGGGGAGGAGGGGGGGGAGAAATTCTAGAATTTAGAAATGAAGAAATCATTATCTTCATAGGCCATGTGACTGTGGGTCCCACTTGTCTGGCTGTGTGTATATGTGCCAGAACAGCAGTCTCATGAGAGAGAGACTAAGAGAGAGACTAAGAGAGAGAGATGGGTTGATGAAAAAAAGTGAGAGGTGACATGGAGAATAAAGTAATTACAAGAGGGGAGAGAGAGGAGTGTGTTCAGAGGTGAATCTGTGTGCAGATGTGTGTGAACACAAGAAAAATCAGGTAACCACCGGGTGGGGATGGGTCTGTGGGCACCTTTTTTTAGTGAAACTGAGTGTGTGTGAGTGTGGGGGAGGTTATTTAGCTACAAGACAAGAGACATGGTGCCCTTTAGAGAGAGGGGGGGTATTTGGGTCATGGGATATGATAGGAGAGAGAAAGGGGGGGTGGGGTATACTATTTTGGAAGATAGGGTAAGTTGCATGTGAGTTAGGGTGCATTATTGGTGAGTTATAATGCATTATTGGTGAGAGGTGGGGTAGCTTGAGGGGAGAGAGAAAG